>NC_139344.1:273634380-274234380 GCF_055883805.1 Amblyomma maculatum
CTATGCATCAAATGTTCCGCCGCAGCTTGGCGCAAACTATAAAACACGAGTTTCCTCAGCTTGCGCTCGTACCACAGTCGAGCTGCCAGCTTTGAAATGCCACGGGCAAGACGGCAGCCAACAATTTCGGCATCGTTAAAGTACTAATAATATAAGGGCCACATTGTGCAAAGTTAGGCAGCGACTACCCGAAGCTGCATGCCTGCCCGAAGCATGCATGCTTGCTCTGGCACTCTCTGCTGCGGTTCCGCGTCTTTTTTTTTTCTTTTTGTCGCCGTACATTTGCGAGTTCATTAACTCGCTAAATACAGTATTTACGAGTGCGACGACTTACATAAACATCCATCGCACGAATGCAAATCTGTAAATGGTTCCGCCACAGCCATCTGATTATTGCTTACTTAGATGCATCTCACGATAGCTATTTTTTTTTCTCGCGCGGTTTTAAAGCAGCCTTAGAAGATTGTAAGCACGCAAGTTCGATAGAGTCCTTACATGAAAACAATTTACATGGGTTTTTATAATATGCCTTATGGCAAGCTTGCGTAATAAAAAAGAAAGTTCGATAAAGGTGAAGGGTAATTGGGGCACGCTCAGGCACCTCTGCCGTCATATGAGTATATGCGAGATTTTTGAAAGTAATCCCGCTAAAAAAGGATCAGCTTATACGATCGAAAGTGAGGAGAAGATATTACCTAGTTTTTAAACTACGCGGCCCGCCATAGCATAAATGTGCACAATTATCACGCGAGCTTCAGCTGATTTCTTGTTTTCACTTGTTTGCATATGCTACAGACTGGGTGCAGTGCTTTTATTTTTAATTTTTACTGCTATGCCTATACACGCAGAGGACCAAGCCGAGAAAATGGGTTAATTCAAACGAATTATGATTAGACTATAGAATGGCACTATCATACACGCCTGCCACACTAGTTAGCAATTTTTCATTAACTTTCATTGATATGCGAAACTTATTAGAACATTTTTGGCACTAAACGTCCGCCGGATGTAATGATACTAGCCACTTTCTGAACAAAATTATGAGGCAAACACTGTGAGCAATTTAAAAAAGACATGTTTCTTTATTTACAAAACTCATGAGGTGGACAAAGAGAAAAAAAATATGGGCAAGCAAAATAATGAGAACCGCCAGCGGAGATACGCCGCGAGCGGGATGGACGATGCATCGACGCATAGGCGCGCACTGCCGCCTGGTGGCGCCTGGAGGAACTGACAAACTTACAACATTTAGCTGGGGCGCGCGCCGATTGGAACGGCCGGAGAGAAACGCGCGCGAGGGTGATCTCGAAGGCCATGGTTGTGCTTTCGAGCTATGATTGTAACCATGTTTCCGATGCTTACCTATGTTACCTATGCTTCCTATAAAACCTTGAGCATTTTTTGGTTGCCGGGCTGTGAGCATGCTTAAAGAATCAGTGTAAGTGACTCTGTTCTTGATTATCTGCTCTACAGCAACACATACAGCGTAACACTCGGCAGTGAAAACTGGGCCCACTACGGCAGTCATATCATTTCTAATGCCTTGAACTACTGCACTTCCAACATGCATTTCTCTTTTTGGGCAGTCTGTATAATATTCAGTGTCGGCATAATATTTTCCTTGGAGTGCAAAGAATTCTTGTAGTATGTGCTCCTGCGGTGTTCTCCTTTTCTGTAGATAAATCAGTGAGGAGTCATGCTGCAGGGGGGGTTTACCATATCAGTAGAGGGCCATTTTTTGCTGTAATGTTAGATAAACACCAAGCAAGCTTTTAATTCGTTACATCTACCTTCAAACCGCAATATCAATGGCCAGACAGAATTTGGTTTGTTGCAAAATAAAGTTTTAGATGGGCATTTGGTTAAATGGGGTAGCAGAGATGTTTTGGTAAAGAACGGATTTTTAGGACGTATGTGCACATTAGTGATGTTCTACGATCCTCTAGTGGAGGCTCATTTGAGTCTACATAAAGACTGGCACAGGGGATGTTCTATATGCTCCAGATTGTAGGAGCAGGCCGAGATCATGAACAGGATCGAGTCGTTTAAAGTAGAACGATCTTGCTGACCCGTATACTATGCACCCATAATCTAACTTGCAATGAACCACAGAGTGATAGATGTGCAAAAGACATGCTCGATCAGACCCCCAATATTTTCGCGAGAACATATTTAGGACATCAAGGGCTCAGGCAGCACTTTTAGAGGTTGTTTATACGGAGTATAAATGTGAGCTTTTCGTCAAATGTAATGCCTAAAAATCTGTTTCGCTGCCAGTGTGGTGTGATTCAAGTGTGGCGAGAGATCAATCTCTAAGCCTCGTCTTAGAACACGACAGCTAGGATCTTTAGTGGCGAAAACTTGCATCCATTCCGGTCTTCCCATGCAGCCAGTTTATTTAGTGTCATTTGTATTTGCCTCTCACATGTGGATATTCTGGAGGGTGCAAGCTATCTGTAGGTCAATAAAGGGAATACATTATTAACTTGGAAATAACTAGAGCTGAAGAATTCATCTTTACTATGAAAAGAGTTGTGCTCAGAATGCACCTCTGTGGCACGCAGTTCTCTTGAATATAAGTGTTGGAGAAGGTTGCACCTAGGTGAATTCTAAATGCACGGCCAGCCAGGAAGTCGCTCATGCAGTTCAGCATTCTCCCGTGGATATCTAGGTCTGCTAGATCATGAAGGATGCCGAACCTCCACATGGTATCGTAGGCCCTCTCTAGGAAGAAAACCCCAATACAATGCTGTTTGTGGATGAATACTCTCTAGGCGGACAAGGTGACCAGTTGTTGAAGATGCCTTTCTAAAGCTGCACTGATGTACATCCAGCAGTTGCAGAGATTCAAGAACAAAAGTGAGTCTGATATTTACTAGGCTTTCGAACGATTTTGTGATGCAACTCGTAAGGGCCATTGGTCTGTAACTGCTAGGACTTGTTGGTGATCTTCCAGGTTTCAGAAACGGTACTACTATGGCCGTTTTCCATGCCTGCCGTACTTTCCCAGTTATCCATATTTTATAAAAAATGCAGAGTGTCTCTACGGCAGCCTGAGAGAGATGAGCTAGCATCGCATAGTGTACATAGCCTGGGCCTGGTGCCATTTCTTTCCACATTTTTAACACTCTGCTTAGTTTGTATATTGTGAAAAGCTGGTTTTAGTCCTGATGCAGGCCTGCTCCAGAGGGGAGTTTTTGTTTCTCTGCTATTGCTTTGTTATTGGAATACGTGCATGTAGTGAGATGAACTTGAAACTTGTGCAAAATGCTTTCCCAATATATTAGCCTGTTTTCCCAATGATGTCTGTGTTACATTTCCATTACTCGTGCTACATTTCTATTATTGAAGAATGTAATTGCATCATTGACAGTTATCACAAAGTTTGGGTAATTTCAGTGCTTGTTTGCGGGTCCGAGGCTGCCGCAGTATGCTATGTAAATTCCGGTATTGCTACGACGAGTTCAGCATTGATAAAGGGTAGTTTATAAAACATACTATCGGAATATAAAATCTTCTAAGAATCCGCTGTTTTATAATTTTTCGGTTTTCAAAGGTCACGTCCCCCCTCTTAGCCATGAATCCTGCTGCGATATTTAGAGTTGCGAATGGCACCATGAGACTTTTTATCATCAAAAAACTGGTCCCCAAGGTTGGTGCAATCATTACCTTTTTGTCATTATTGTGCTGGCTCAATCGGGCCAGGGTTGTATCATAATGAGGTATAATTAGAGACTACCCTTCAAAATATAGGCCAAATTAAAAATGCAAGCAATGCTCCTGGATGAAAGCAAGAAGTTTTTCTCAGAAAGCTGTCCCATTAGCTATATTCAGCAAGGAAACTGCAAGGAAGCAATGTACAGCAAAAGCCTTCTTTTCTACTTTGACAACTCTCATTTCAACTTACCCGTTTCATCTGTTCTGGAGTCACAATTACGCTCTCATCAAGAGTTCTGAGCAGCTTACACATAAGCTCCATGGCCATGTCACCCATGTCTTCGATCACCATGACCACAGCCTGGAAGAGACACAAAAGTATTAAATCTCTTACTAGCAAAACCTCATATCAATAAAATTAGACATAAACACTGAAATTTTTTAGCCAGTTCCATAAAAAGCCGAGACAATAAGGAGAGAAGGCAATTTCTAAATAATTTTGAACAATTTCTACATGCCCTTCAAGTAAAAAGTACACAATGAAAGTATCGCAATATACAAACTTCAATCAGACATGCGTACAGTAGAGCCTCGGTGAAATAAGTTTCACGGGGTCGTGAAAAAATTGGCATCATGAAAAGGAACAAATATCAGTATGTAGGAGCAAGGCGAAGGCAGATCTGTTTACAGCAGATTGGTTTTGGTTTTAGGGGTTTAACGTCCCAAAGCAACTCAGGCTATGAGAGACGCCGTAGTGGAGGACTCCGGAAATTTCGACCACCTGGGGTTCTTTAACGTGCACTGACATCGCACAGCACACGGGCGCTTTTGCTTTTCGCCACCATCAAAAAGCGGCTGCCGAGGCTGGGATTCGATCCCGCATCCTTGGGAACAGTAGTGGAGCGCCCTAACCACTGCGCCACCCCGGCGGGGCCTCGTTTACAGCAGAGGTAATTTATTTACAGCCCCATGGCCATAGCTTGCTAGCTTGTACAGTGAGCACATGGGCAAACAACGTTCATTTTACAAACAACAGGAAAAAAGAGGACCAAGCGCCGAACCCTGGAGAATGCCAGAGTCTACACCTAAACTACCGTTAAACCTCGGTATAATGCACTTCAGTATAACGAAGTTACAAGGAATACATCACATAACGCCCATTAAAAACCATGTATATTTTATGTCGATATAACGAAGTAAATGTTTCTGCAATTTCATTACGGCAAAATGTTCAGACAAATTTTACCCGGAAGGACAAAAATTTCGTAGAGGAGACTAAGGAAAAGCGTTGCCAGCCCGCGAGACTTGGGTAACTCACGCGGACTCCCGGGGCGCGCGGCATTCGCTTCGTAAAAGCAAGAGATAAGCTATAAGCCGTTAGATTATCCGCGCCCCCACCTCCTGTTTCTTTTCTTCCCCCCCCCCCCCCCCCCCCCCCCCCCCCTCTCCCCTCTCCGTTTTTTGCTTCATCACAAATAGAGGAGAGCGGCGGCTCCGTATCTCCCCCCCTTTAATTCCTGCTCTGCTCACCCCTTTGCTACGATTCAAAAGGTCTCTTCGATTTGGCTTGCACTGGCTGCACTAGTTCTGAAATGTGCAGCGGTGCCAGGCGGTCACGTGAGCATGCAGTGCCAGTTCCGACACTGGCGTGCGGCGGCCAAAACGATAATGCAAGTGTAGGACTCTGCAACCTAGCAGACGCATGCGCGCAGTATACATTTCATGTATCCCGTGCTGTAACATGATCACGTCCAATTTTGAAGCCAGCTGCCGTAGGCCTACTGCACTCGGAATGTGACAACTAACCGTAGGTCCGTTCGTTTCACCTGCACTTCACCATTCGTTTCAGCGATGCAAGATGGCGCCCTCTGCACCACGCCGTTCGTTTCAAAAAGTGCAGGCGTTGTCCAGGTCGAGTTCACGAAAAGTTCAGCAAAACTGTGCACCTCCTCACGACCTCGATCAGAACGGTGGAAGAGACAGCCATAGCCCTCGCCATCCGATACATCTCATCCAACCCCCTGAACAAACACTTGAAAACCTGCACTATTGTCACAGACTCACAGGCAGCCTGCCGAGCCTTCTCAAACGGTATGCTGTCTCCCAAAACCCACCAAATCCTTCGTCAGTGCAAAGAAAAGACGCAAACGCCGCTTATTCGAATACTTTAGGCACCAGGTCACGCATTTCTTTCAGGCAACGAGCGCGCTCACGCGCTCGCCCGCGAACTGACTTGCCGGGCACCAGGAGGGAAGACTGAAGACGGCCGATTACCAGCTAATACGAAAACCGGAGAGGAAGCTGCTCCGAGGCCATCATCAAGCTCTCGGCTATCAACCACCACAGAACCACTCACGTACACACTTACCCTCGAATACTACAGACAACAACGAAGAACACTCCCCGCACCGCACAAATCTCTCTCCAGAGCAGATGCCACTGCTTGGCGACAACTTCAAACGCACACATTCCCGAACCTCTACCACAAACACCTTTTCTTTCCCTCGCGGTACCCTACAATCTGCCAATCATGCGCCAGCACCAAACCAACACTATACCACTCCATATGGGCGTGCCCAAAGCCGCAAGGCTTCCCGCCCATTCCCCACCCCACCGTCTCCTCTTGGGAAGCTGCTCTGTCTAGCTCACACCTGCAAGATCAGCAACGACTGATCGAGCGGGCGCGCGGGATAGCAGCAGCTGCCGGCATCCTGGACTGAGGAGGCCGCCTGAAGTGGACACGACCACCTAATCACCAGTGTCTAGTTATTGGGTTTAAAAAAATGTTTTTCCTCCTCCTCCTCCTCAGCAATCAGTGTCGAAATGGTGCAGCTGCAGCCGCCGCATGAAAGCAGACGACAGCTTGCGCGACGATAGCTTCCGTGTTGTGATAAACAGTGAAGCGACCCTTATTCCACTTGTCAACGAGAACGGTGCCTCTGTTTGCCAAAGAAACGACGACGCGTTCTTCAAACCATGTCTACCAAGTAAGCACGTGCATGCATTATGGTTCATGCTGACTTCAATCGTGATCGAAGTTTGTTTGCGCTTCGTGCCAGCTGCCGCATGGTGCGCTGGTTCGTGTTAATGCTTCATTGCGATGTGCTGTTTGAAAATTGATCTTATTCGGCACATTGGCGCCGGTTGATGTGAGTGGCAATATAATTCACAGATAGCTGACCACATGCGGTCAGCTTTTGTACATATATGCATCGCATATTCATGAATGAATGAATTCTATCGCCTGGGTATGTGCCGCTTGATAAACGGCGCTAATCATCCCAAACATGAAGATTTTCAAGTATACAACATCGCATTAAATACGTCTTGTGCAAATGCATATATATGCACCTTTTGCGGCAGCCAGCGATCGAAGCGCGCATGGTCATGATTGAAATATATAATCAGCATGCATCACACCGCATGCGTGTGCCTACTACTTGAGTATGTGTAGCTGATACCTAGGCGAACTCTATTATGTTCTCGTTGACAATTGCCGTTTATTACAAAGTACAGGCCAAAAGCATCGCGGCTGGATAATGTCAAAACTTTGTTGTCTTGTGCTATTTGAAAATTCATCAAGTTAACCGGAACGTTGGCGTCGGCTGACGCGATGTTGCACACAGCCGGCCGCAGCTTGTTGGCGACGCCAAGGCTAGCAGACGGCCCGGCCTGCGCTCTACCATTTGTTTGTAAGCAGCTGGTGCCGATGCTGCACCTGAACTGCTGGCACTGGTGCTGCACACCTGCGGCACTGCCGCAGAACTTTACGGAACTGGTGCAAAGAGTGCAGCTGAATCGAACAGACCCAGTGACTTTGACTGCGACCAACTGACCAACGTACGTGCGACTGCACGATCGTTACATCGGCCGGTCTGTGAAGATGCCATTCATGCGCCTGGCACGAGAGAATTAACGTTTTAAGCAGTTGCCACGAGTATTAGTTTAAGTAAGACTGCCTAACGAGATGCTTGATTGGTTTCCGCGGACTTCTGTCCAAAAGCGCTAGCTGCTGAAAAGACGCGCACATACTTCATTGCGCGCTCTAAGATGTCTATGTACTCCGTGGGCGACAAGTTTGATGTCGCAGAGTCGCTGCGCACGCTATCGTGTGGCACACACACTTGGTATGACAGAAACTCGATCGGTCGAAACTGATTTCTGTTCGCAGCTACCTGCGTTTTCTTAGGTCACAACACGATTAAAAAAAAAAAAAAAAAAAAAAAAAAAAAAAAAAAAACTACACAGGACAACGCGCGCGAAGGTGCCGTATCGCGGTCACGTACCACTACATATGTGGCCACAACTATAAATATAATACCGCTCCTCTGTCAACAAAATGCTAATCACCAGCATGCAGCCCAACTACCCTCTATACGCAACCATTCGCGGATCCTTTAGCAGCGAACCGTCCGGGTTCTGAAGGAGAGAACGATGCGCAGCGTCGTCAGCTCTTGCCCGAGCGGCGCGTACGCCATGCTGCACTTTTTTCTGCACCTCCTCTGGAGAGAGTGCAGGATGGGCGAGAACTCGTGCAGAACTAGCCGTGCACTTTGACAAAACGAGAAGAGAAGTGTAGACGGCGCGAGCGGCACGGGCAAAACGAGGACAGCGGTGCTGCACTACTTGAACTAGTGCAGCTGGTGCAGCCAAATAGAGGAGACCTAAAGGCTGATGCGTCAGCGTGCACGCCCGTCTGTCATCCCTTTCTCGCACGGATCTCGCGCGGCCTCCTCTTCCGCAGGCGTTGTTTGCGTGGTTTGCCGCTGGATTTGTCGATTCAGACTCTCCTTCGCTTTGGTTTCCCACGTGCATTGCCGCAGCAGCTGTTTGTACGCTGCTTTCTGCTCTATTCGTCGATTCTTCTTTACGACTCTCCTTCGCTTTGTCACTGCCTGGGTCAGCGTCACTGCCTGGGTCCTTCGCAGGAGGACCCAGGCAGTGACACTGACGTTGAAGACGGCGAAGCCCCAAGTAATCCGACGTGCTGTGGCGCTACGCGAGTTTAACAGGACAGCAAGAAGCCTATGAACGCCTATGAACGACCTATGAACGCAGCGTGAGGCCATCTCTGATAGCTAAGCAGACGCAAAAGGAGGTCACGGATTACTTTCCGAGGAAATAAAAACGAAGTCCTTACAAGTGGCAAGTGCTTAGGTAATGTTTCCGCATGCTAGGCACGAAATTTCGATACAACAAAATTTCATTATAAAAAATTAAACTGCCGATTTTTACGACTTCGTTATATCGAGGTTTAACTGTATCAGAACAGTGTTCGTTAAAAATTCCATACTGTTACCCATTTACAAGATATGCTGAAATTCGGTACTTTGCCTAATTTGTAAATTAACTTCTTGTGCAAAACCTCACCAAATGCTTTTGAAAAATCCATGAATATGTTTGTTTCCTTTTATTTATTGAAGTTAAAGCTCAGCTACTTTGGTCATCTGATGAGAAGAAGGGAGTCGCTGGAAAAAGATTTGATGTTGGGTAAGGTTGAGGGTCACCGGAGAAGGGGTGGGCAGTGAACGCGATGGTTAGATGGTATCCTCGAGGTGCTGCAGATGAAGTTATGTGATGTTAGGAAAATAGTGAGAGACCGGAAAGCGTGGCGTGATATGGTCCATAGGGTCACGAAGAGTCGGACACGACTGAACGATTGAACTGAACTGATACTTGAAAACATCACGTGCTCTATAGTCTAGGAGATTAACTGCCAAAATTTCTCGGGAGGCATCAAAATAAATTTACGCAAGTTTCCGAGTAATAATGCTCTTCATCCTTGATTATATTTTTTTGTAATTCATCTTTAAAAGCCAAAATTTCGCTCTTCAGATCAAATGAACTGGAGTTCTTTTATTGCATTTCAGTCCTCTTTTCAGCTGTGGTGTCACCCGAGAAGCGCTCAATGCACTCATTAACAATGGTTTTAGACATGTTTCCAAAGTCCTGTATGTCTGCATTACTGTTCAAGAAGGCGTCAAAGTTAAATGACAGAACACGAATGATGGAAACGTCATCAGCATGGGAGAAATTGTGAAAACTTTATGATAGATTTATGCTCATCAACAAGTACATCCGTAAGAGCAACCAAAACAGCATGATTGACAGATGTTTGTTATTATCCGACAAGAAGCTTGGCTGATATTGTTCGACTGATAAGGAGAAGCTCGAGAATGGATTGTGAGGAACTTTGAATTGTTGTACAGCCTTTTGCGATTTGTAACAAATCATATAGGAATGCAGCTTCTAACATTACTTTGCCAGATTCATCCTCATTTTTTACAGAGAGGATAGTCAACATTTGGGAGATTAAAGTCACCAGAAAGAATAACTCAGTCACTGGACTTATCATGCTTATTCATGTAATCTTTTAGTTTGTCTAGATCAAGGTGAAAGATCCGGGTGGCCTAAAGATAGCCACTATAATATATTGAACACTTCTGTGGTAACTCCTGCAAGAAATGCACTCAATGTTATCAATGTTAGGTACATCGGGCCTACTTGATATCTTTAAAGACGGCTTAAGAACTACTACTACATCCCTGCCCTTACTACCACGATCTTTCCTGGTGGAACGAATTCACTGTCAAATACTGCACTATTTAACCAGGTTTCTGTCAAAACAGCAATATCCCCCCCCCCCCCCCCTCCCATATCATTAGAAAGCAAAATTCCTTCCAGTTGGGTACATTTACTAATATATATGTTTAATATATTCAGTAATTGAAGTGCAGCACCGTGGCATCAGTTTTCCATGGTATCGATTCTGAAACGCGTGGTGTTTGCTTATTCCAGTCTTACCAGACACCATCAATGCTTAGTTTGTCATATAGCAGCTTCCCCTTAGCACCACTGTCTTTTTCTTGAGATGCACTCTTCCATTGCTGTTTCCGTATTTTACGCACTCTGATAAAGAAGACTGCAATTCTTTCAACTTGTAAGCCGTTTTCAGAATCAACATTTTTCTTTGCGGTAGCCTAAAAATTTTAACAATGACAGGCCGTTTTTTATTCTTGCTTTGTTTTCCAGTCCTCTGGCATCTTTCGATATCAGCTGCAGTAATACCTAGTTTCGGATGGAATATTTCATCATTGACATAATCCTGAAGGTCCCGTGTTTCAGCACTAGGTTTATCAATTCCATTTATTATTAGCACTAAAATTTTTTCCCTACTTCTTTTGCCTTGTTTGTATGCTTTGAATTGTAATGCTCATTTTTCCTTTCCCAGCCAGTACTGGGACTGGGATTGACCTCAACATCGCCACATTGACCTCAACATCGCCACATTGACCTCAACATCGCCACAGTCCAACAGATTGACTGGCAAAGAAAGAACACAGTTTGACACACTTTACAGAAAGTGGACATGCAGTCCGAATCTGCGGTTACTACCTGTCCTAAGTAGACATATTTGCAAACTACTTCCAGTGCTTTGCTACCTAACATAAACTGCTGTTCTTTCCCTAGGCTATTGAACATTACCTTAGTCTTCTGCATATTAATTTTCAAGCCTACCTTTCTACTTTTCCTGTCTAGGTCATCAATCATTCTTTGCAATTCATCCCCCGAGTTACTTAGCAAGGCAATGTCATAAGCCAATCATAGATTACTGCAGTATTCTCAATCTACTCTTATCCCTAATTGCTCCCATTCCAAGTCTCTGAATACGTCTTCTAAGCAAGCTGTGAATAGTACTGGGGGGATAGGAATTTTGTTACTGTCTTTATGCAAAGCTATGGTTGATTGGTTTGGTTTGGTTTTGTGGGGTTTAGCGTCCCAAAGCTACTCAGGCTATGAGAGACGCCGTAGTGGAGGACTCCGGAAATTTTGAACACCTGGGGTTCTTTAACGTGCACTGACATCGCACAGCACACAAGCGCCTTGCTTTTCGCCTCCATCGAAAAGCGGCCGCCGAGGCCGGGATTCAATCCCGCGTCCTTGGGCGCAGTAGTTGAGCGCCGTAACCACTATGCCACCCCGGCGGGGTAACTATGGTTGCTGTGAACCCTCTCTATATATATATATCTTTCAGCACTTTCACGTACGGCTTGTCTACACCCTTATATCGCAATGCCTTCATGACCACCGAGGTTTCTACTAAGTCAAATGCTTTTTCGTAATCATTGAATATAGTGTATAAGAGCTGGTTATATTCTGAGCATTTTTCTATCACCTGGTTGATGGTATGAATATGATCGATAATAGAGTATTCTTTCCGAAAACCTGCTTGATCTTTTGCTTGGTTGCAGTCTAAAGTTGTCCCGATTTTATTAGCGATTACTTTGGTAAATACCTTATACGTAACAGACAGTAAGCAGATTGGTCTGTAACTTTTCAAGTCCTTAGCGTCCCCTTTCTTATGAATTAAGATAACGTTTGCGTTCTTCCATAGTTCCAGTACCGTCGATGACATCAGGCACTGCGTATACAGGGTGGTCAATTATTGTAGCACGATATCCCCCCCCTTCCCCCAACAAATCTATAGTTACCTGATCCTCTCCAGCTGCTTTCCCCCTTTACAACCCCATAATGGCAACATGACTCTACACATTGAGGCAGTTAGACGATGCCCCAGACCCTCGACCTTCACGTTATCGACAGGTGGCAAAAAAGTGCACGCACAATGAGTGGATGATGCAATGCCATTTTTGTTGCCGTGTCATGACCAAGCTTCGGATGCAAACTTGGAGGATGAAGTAGTTTGGCTTATTTGATTGTATTGATCTTGAAATGTGCTTTAGTGTGAAAAGTGTATGTTGTTGAAGCAGGCCAGCTAATGCACTTTTCACATTCGTGCGTTAATGCACGCCTTCCGTACCCTTCAACAACAGCACTAAAACTGCTGGACTTTGGCTGGAACTCATGACTGATCATTGATTGACGATTCAAAATATGGTTACAAGGCAAGCAAACCATCAATACGAATTCAAAAGTAGCATTCGTTCGAAACGCAATACATTTTTCAACATACTTAAATGCTCCATCCAGTTTTGGCATTAGTTTTGGTCGCGTAGCAGCCCACAGAAAAAATGATGTTAAATTGAACAAACGTCATTTGGTGAGAATGACATTAAGTTTTCCCTGTGGCACGGGTATAAGAGCACCCAAGCAGAGCAAGCAAGATTTCCATGGAGAGAGATGAGCACTGGCGCACATTTTATGTTTACCCCTTTGATGATTCCCTCACTGTCCAGTTCCAAGCAGCTAGCCCTCAATCCATGCTATACAGCAGTTCGTGGACAGCAACAAGAGTTAATTCTGCTTACCTCATAGACCAGCTCATGATGGAAGTGTGGCACTTCCAAGTCTCGCAAGCAGCGAATGGCTTCATTGACATCCCCAGAGCAGAAATACTCCTTGAGCAACATTTGAATCTGAAAAACAGTTGCCAGCCTAATAATGCCAACTGAAGGACATGCAGAAAGAGGTGCCACACCATGAAGGGTGGAGTAGATACATCCTCAGTGCACTGAAGATAGTGTGGTGGGAGTTGTGCAATAATTCAAACAAAAGTATGAGGCTAAAAACATCTGCTCCTATAGAAAGTCACGTCACTATCAGGACTGAACCTGTTGCTAAGACTTGCGGCCAGCAAAAAATATTTTTTTGTCCTAATAGCCATGCCAATATATATACCTTTGTTTCATGTTAGGAAAACCAGCACAAGGTGCCTTCATCGCGAAACTTGACTCTATCAGAAAATATAGACGGTTGTCCCAGCTCCACAGTATGGTTATTTTTTTAATGGACCACACAAGCTACACATAAACATTCCGAGCCTGCAACTCCAAAACTTGGAGAAAGGTTCTAGTTTACAGAAATCAGTGAGGCACTGCAGCACTGCCACGGCTTGCTAACGTGCGTGATTACTATCTTCTGACAGGCTGAGTATTAAAGCCAGGTGAACTTTGTGGGAACAAAACAGCATTCCTATAAAGCAAAAAATAGAAGTGATCAGCCTGAAATGATTTTAGCAGAGAAGACGTATCCGATCTTTACAATTCTATCTGACACAGAAACAAGTACCTGCAGCACAGAGTTTCCCTTTGGGTTCTAAGAACATATCTCTGAGTAACAGCATTCTATTTGAGCGCAGGAACAGGCGCTTGCTACTCCCCAGCATATAGCATCCCTTTTGTTTTCCTAATCCTGTCTTGTGCTCTGAAAAGTACCGCCAACAGCACATCTGACATATTGGGACATGTCATTATAAAAATGGCTACCTTGCTGCAATTTTTGAGGTAGTCATGTACAGCCTTTGTCAAAAACGTAGAGCCCAGGGGGTCTGCTTCTGAGCCATGTAACGGCACTGATTTAGCATTAGTGGAGGCCCTTCCTATTGGAGAGGGTAGGACAAAATATCTTCTTACCATCAAGAGATTCGGAACACTGGAAATGCATTACAAGCCGAACGAAGTGGTTCAGAAGCAGACCCCCTGAGCTCTACACTAGTACCTTCGCAAAGCTTAAAAAGACAAGTGATAAGAGCAGCATACCATGCAGTTTAGCACTCTACATTCTGCACCATAAGTATGTTTCCCTAACACCACTGTTTCGAATACAAACAGCTGCAAAAAAATCAAAAAAGCCCTTAACCCACCCTCGGGGTGTCTAGTAAGCCACTCTTTTCAAATTCCCCGGACTTTTCCGTTTTTTCCCCAACCAGTTCAGCTTAAATTTCTGACCGCTGAAGTAATGGGAAAACGAAATGAATAAAGTGGCCAATGAAAATGGACAGTGTACAAGATATATAAATGGGAAATGTTGCCATGAAAAATTGAAAAAAGATTTGCTCTTTTTCTAAGAAGCCGATTTCTTCCTGAAGGCAACCCAGCTCTAACTTATGAAGTAATCATTGAGACTTTCTCTCGAGCTCTTATATATGAGTATGGCTGCTCTTCTCCACTTTCTTCCAAGCAGCTGATGTTCTTCCTCAGTGCGTGCAATACCAAATTTTCCAATTTGAGGTGGACAACGGCAACAAAAAATTGATGCAAATACAAATAATTTGTCTCAAGTAGTTCAAAAATCAAGAACGTGTTTCCACAAAGTTCAGTGATGAAAGAAACAGACCTAGTATGACAGCCACTTCAAGGGGTAATGACAGCTTCCATTTCAACATAAACTGATTACAGCTAAACCTGGTTATAACGAAATTGTAAAATGTTCACAATTTTTCTTTACATCCAGGATTTTGTTAGGGTGTCGAACCGGAATTTTTTTGGGGTTCAGTTTGGGTTCATGCCTTTCAGGTTTGGTCTTGGCTCAGACACATTCCGCCTGGTTCGAACCGGTTTCGACCCTGCTTGCACCAGTTCAAACGAGTTCAGAAAAAAAAAAAAAAAAAAGATTACAGGGACAGTTTCAGGGACTCTGTGATTTTTAAGCGTAGTCCACACAAGTGGCATTGGAATGAAGACTTTATTTACATACCCTTTTGTTGTTTTTTACTTCCTCTATTGCTTCAAGCTAGCCTCTTCCCGACATGCCATGTGGCCTCGTGATGTCACACAGCAGGACGACTAGTCAATACATGGCCATGACCTGACAACTACAACTTGCTAGAGTCATGCCCGCGATTTTTCACTCACAATGCCAACGCTGATAATACAAACGCCAGATTTTCTGGGAAACAGGGCTTTTAACATTATCCAATTAAAATATAACTCCACCTCTTTTATCGTATCCAAACAACTTTTGAGCACCACATAATGGAGGAGAGGAAATAATTTAACAAAGAGTACAATTCATACATGGCAAAACAGCATGAAGAAAAAGTTATGACAGGCTGAATTAATGTTTATGTGACTAGGGAACTGCAGAATGTTGTCATGAAACATTGTAAACTACCAAACATTCTTGGAAAGCGGAGATCTATGCTCTTCTCATCACAGTTAAGATACAGAAAAGGCATATTTCCTGTAGTGGCCAATGCTGCAGATATCCCCCCACTGGTTGAGTAAGACCACCATGTGAGAGACTTGGCACAGCACTTTGCTGAGAAACAAGATGTGTGCAAAACAGATGAACTGCAGCTGCTTGGACCACAACACGAGCAATTTTAGCGAGACAATCCATTCTGTGGTCCCTTGCAGACACCTAAAGGCACAGCTCCAACTGCCCCTAGAACAGCATTCTGAACGGGACACAGCCAGCTTGACACTTGCGTATGAGTTTCACCATGCTGTAATAGCGGCTGTAACGAGATGATAAATGCCGTCATACTTCAACCAAAAATCTGCGCAGCAATATGGACAGCTGTTTTTTTTCTTCCCTGCACACCAAGCACCCGACTAATTTGGACTAATAATTTCAAAGTTTGTTAAAAGTTATTCTCACTAGATTTCATGCTGCTGTAATCGTTCACAAGAGTCAGTCATAAGTGATGGTGAAAGACAGAGGCAGTACAAGAAATTTCTGGGAAATTGGCATCTAAATGACACACTCCATCTACTCATTGTACTGTCAGGGGTTCTCTCAGGTTTTCAACAAGGAACCATTGAAGAAGAGGCTTGACACAGGTTGACTGGTGCCTCATACATGAAACGCATTGCTATTCTGCACTTTTTCCACTGAAGACACCCTTTGTAAACTCTGGTTCTGCGAAACAAAAGTAGCACCATTTAATGACCTTGTCATCACAGCCAGAACCTCTAGGCAGCTAGCCTGCATGGCCCACAGTCGAACCCAATTATAAAGAACTCAGATAAAGCAAATTATGCCCTATAGCGAACACTCGAAGTTCTCCTGACATTATGCATGTAAAATGTACCTTTTTTTAACGAACTAAACACTGGATATAGCAAACTCTGAGCATGCGCGAATGGTCACCAAACGCCCGCTGATGCGATTCTGAGCCAACTCCGGGTAGCCTCTGGGTTGCCGCGATACCTGCCAGTGCTGCCATGAGACGACGATGTTGTTGTTGTGACTGTAGGAAGAATGAAAGAAAATGTACGGGCATGCCGAAGCAGGACAGGAAGTGGCTTTTAAATTTCACGCCTTCTGCCAGCTTCGCTCTGCAGCATTCCTATTCAGCAGCTGCCTACCACGTGATCAAGTACGTGTGAGCAGCGCCTCGAATGACGGGAGAAGGCGAAGGCAGCATTTTCTGCGCCGTATCGCCATGTCCTCCATGCTTTCTCTGTGTCTGTGTGTCGCAATAGTGGGCTGCTGCATTTGCTGACACGACTTCGGCCATAGCTACGTTGTCGAGGTTTCTGCCAGATGACAAAGAAGCGGCAAGCTTAGAATAATTTGCCGCCTCGAACGTGACAAAAAGAAGTCTGATGTTGCAGCGCATTTTAAAATTCTGAGCAGCACACTGAGTACCATCCTGAAAAATAAGTCCGCTATCAGAGATAATGCACAGTACCGTCCAAAATATGATGGCAGGCTGGCTTACGACAAAGTAGAGGAAGCCATATACCACTGGTTTTTGGATGTCCACACACGAAATCTGCCAGTCTCTGGCACTATGCTGCAACAGAAGGCAAAGATTTCACCTGCATCCTGGTCGTCGAGGGGCTTAAAGCCGGAAGTGATTGGCTCCAAAGATTTAAGGACCATTACTCCACCATCGGAAAAGTGGTAGCAGGTGAGAGCCACGCCGTAGGTGCAGAAGGCAGCAAAGAAGTGGGTGCACAATGTACAACGTGATGTGAAGGAGAGGTACGAGCAATGCAACATATAACAGGGACGAGACTGCCTTGTTCTGGCAGCTACTGCCAAATAGGACATTGGCACTCAAAAATGAGAAGTACCATGGAGGCAAAATGAATAAGGCCGGAGTCGCTATTTTTCTCACGATGAACATGGTGGGTTCCGCAAAGTTGCGACCACTTGTCATTGGTAAGTTCAAGTCTCCGATGCACTTGTGAGGGTGCACTTTGCTCCCAGTGCCATAAGAGTTTGAATTCAAAGGCCTGGAGAGCCACGACATTATTTGAGGCTTGGCAGTGGGATTGGGATGGTTTGGTTTGGTTTGTGGGGTTTAACGTCCCAAAGAGACTCCGGAAATTTAGACTACCTGGGGTTCTTTCACGTGCACTGACAACGCACAGCACATGAGCGCCTTGCTTTTCGCCTGCATCGAAACGCTGCATCGAAAAGCCGCCACCGAGGCCGGAATTCGATCCCGCTTCCTTGGGAACAGTAGTTGAGCGCCGTAACCACTGCGCCACCCCGGCAGTGTGGATTGGGATAAGGAACTTTCAATGAGCGAATGCAAGATTTGCCTTTTCCTCGACAACTGCTCTGCGCACCATTGCAGTGTCCCGCTCAAAAACACTGAGCTCTGCTTTTTAGCGCCACAGTAGTTTTACAGCCCCTTGATCAAAGAATCATACAGGCATTCTAACTAGGCTACTGGAAGCATGCCGTTGAGCCCCAGTTGGTGAAATTGCGGGTGAATGACAGAACTAAGGATTAATTTGCTAGGCGTAATCGAAATGATGAACCACCCTGGCAAGACGTGACTAGAGACACAATCTGCAATTGTTCCCACCATGCTGGATTACCGTATAAACGCGTGTAAGGGCCGCACCCAAACTTTTCATGACACACGAGCCTTCAAATTGTTAGCGCACAGGAGGTTCTGGATGCTGCCCATGAATGGCGCCCGCAGTTGCATGTCATCATCATTGTCATATTTTCCCTCTGCTGCGAGCTTCCACAATCCATATCGGAATCGGTATCGTCAGCCCCGGCCACCCTGTCTCTGTTTTGAGACATTTGAGACTTCCGCAGTCACTTCACGATAGAGTTAAACAACACCTGCGCAGTATCCATACTGACATGGCCATCATACCGGGCAGCCTCATCGGCATGCTGCAAACCGGTAAGTCAGCTTCAATCAGCTTTTTAAGGTAGAATTCCGAAGGCAGTACTCCAAATGGATGGCAATTGGCAGTTACGACTAAATGCCGACCGGCGGCTCAAGAGGGCACCGTTCATGACTGTGCTTGGCTGGATTTTGTCGGCGTGTCTACAAACATTGTATCCCGGAGTTTCAAGGTGACCAGGATCTCAAAAAGTTGACGGGACTCGAGACAACGAATTGTGGGGTGAACGTGCACCACAGCACAGCGCCAGCTTGGAAACTGACGACTGAATGCTAAATAAGCGCCGCATATGCACCAATTGGTCTGTTTTTACTTTAAAATTTTTTTTCGAGTGCCGCGTGTATGGGCCGCACCCCTAAAATTGGCCACAAATTTGGAAAAAAAAAAGTGCGGCCCTTACACGCATTTATACGGTACTTCAGGAGGGTGCGGAAGTTGCGAGTGCAGTGCAAGACGACAGCGATATTGCCATGCTTTGGAAAGAACTCGCCGATACTCTGGATGCTCTGCCAAAAAAAGTTGCCTTCGAGGACTTTTTCAGTCGACGACCACATTGCTGTGACAGCGATCCCACTGAACTCTGAAATTGTTGCTGACATGCAGGAAACTCGTGCCGGTGCCACCGATGAACCGCCACCAGAAGACGATCATCCTCGCCCAACGCTGTAAGAAGCCCTTTCTATCATTCATGTGCT
Source organism: Amblyomma maculatum (assembly GCF_055883805.1). Classification (NCBI taxonomy): domain Eukaryota; kingdom Metazoa; phylum Arthropoda; class Arachnida; order Ixodida; family Ixodidae; genus Amblyomma; species Amblyomma maculatum. The sequence continues at coordinate 273,653,579 of NC_139344.1, forward strand.
GCGCCGATACTGCGGCAAAATAAAGGAAAGTGGGTTGGAGTTCAGCGAGATGTTGCGTGCTGAGAACACGATTCTTGATGGTGCCAAACGCGGTGTTCAGGAGAAAATCAATGCCTAGTGCTAATAGGTGTACACTTCTTTGCAATAAATTTCTTTTGGAGTAGATTATTCACGGTGAGTTGCATAATTTTTCATTTGTTAATTCAGTTTCAATCAACTGTTTTATAATGAATAATAACAAATTTGATGCTGAAGTTTGTTATAAACGGGTTCGGTTACAGCAAATTACTTTGTATATCGAACAAATGGCATTAAATTACGCTGTTCATTATAACTGGGTTTGACCGTATAAGATCGCCGCAGCCTAAGGAAGCTTTCCAGATCAATTCTGATGTCACGCCAAGGCTGTTGACTGGTTACAGCTTCCTCAAAAAAGTACATAACCAGGATCGAGTTTCTTAAAAGCATTAGAGCTGAAAGGATGTTGCACCATTGTTAACGGATTGCATGCTGGACACTCATAGTACTGTCAAAATTTACAGCAAACCATTATGTTAATTTCAGTCTGCCTTTTCCTTGACTTGGCCACTATCTTGTCAGTTTCTCTACTTTCCAGGTCGCTAGACACCCAGAGTCTGATCACTGCCCACACAAGCATTGTGATCCACAATGGCAACCGGGGAAAGAAAAAAATGTTGAAACAGCAGAGCCATTATTTCACTGATTAAACTAACAATTCTTAATTGCTCGTACAATATATATGTTCAAAGATGAAAATGTGACTGTGACCCTCATTTGGCCACTGAATATCCAACAGGAGATGCCGACACAGTCTATTGTTCTATGAATAAGTCAACTTGCTCAAAGCTAGCAATAAAAACTTAAGATTCTTTCTGTTGTCTTCTTACTCTTTCACTCATAAAGAAAGATACAAAAGGTTAATACAGTAAAAACTCGTTAATTCGAACTCGAGGGGGACTGGAAAATTGTTCGAATTAGGTGAAGTTTGTGGGCGATTGCGGGTATGAAAATCATGAGTCCAAACACCAAAGGAAATAAAGATGGCCAATAAATTTACGTACCTGGAACTAATAAGAAATGTACCAGCGTGAACGTCAAGCTTAATAATGAAATATGACACTATTTATGCTTCAAAACATGTTTATTAACAATAGACTGTCGATCAAAGCATATCAAAATGAAAAATAATCAGTGATTTGCATTTGTTTGCGCTGTCTTTGCCGCGACTTGAGAAGCATTGTCTGCAACTTGCCCAACATCTCCAGCGCAGCGTTCAAATTCTCATGGGTGGAGAGATAGCGCGTAGCCAGATCGAGTGCCGATGCAGCCTCACATGCACTCGGGGGCAGCGACGGATCGTTCTCTTTGTCGAACTCGTTGTCGCTGTCAGGCGTGCTCGCTGCACGTGAGTTGTGCTGCTGACTGCACGCAGCCTCGATAATCTCGGCGTCAAGCCCTGTTGTCTCCATGCCGTTGTCTACGTCCACAAAGCTCTCGAAGTCAACACCCTCCGATAAAACAGCGTAGGCAGGGTACAGCACGATGAAGTCATCACCATGAACCACATGAACATCAAAGTCTGCTGTGCTGCAGGCTTCTGTGGTTTTACTGAAGCCACACTTGCGAAAACAGTTTGCGATGGTGTCTGCCTTGACGGCGTTCCACTATGTTCCGAGCAGGTTGGCATCATACGACTTGCCGCTTTCCATACACACAAGAATTTGCTCTAGGAGGTTGGCGCCTGTACAATGTCTTGAGATTTTTAATAATCCCGAGGTCCATAGGCTGCAGTACAGCAGTACTATTTTCTGGCAAAAACGCCAGGTGGATTGCCTTCAGTCCGTTGACGTCAATGTGCAGAACAGTTGTCTACGAACAAAAGAATATTCCTATTCTGTGCCGCGAACTTTCTGCCTAGTGTGTGCAACCAGTCCGTGATGATTGCTCGCGTCATCCACGACTTTTTGTTTGAAGTGTACTCAAAAGGGAGAGACTTCAGGCCTTTAAAGCAACGAGGCTTCGCTGCTTTGCCTATCACTAGCAAGCGGCACCGTTCCGTGCCCGTCACGTTCGAGCACACTAGCACGGCAACCCTTTCTTTGCTTCACTTCCCGCCTGAGCACATATTGCCTTTATAACACAGTCTTGTTTGGGAGCAACTTAAAATAAAGTGCGGTTTCATCGGCATTGAAGACATCAGAGAGCGAGTAATCAGCAAGATACTTTTTTAGTTCACTTGAGACCCAATTTTCACAGGTTTCTTTGTCGACTGTCGATGCCTCTCCACAGATATTTTTAAACGTCAGCCCGTGGCGGGCCTTGAAACGAGATAACAAGCCTTCCAATGTGCTGAAGTCGCTGATGCCCATTTGGCCGGCGAAGTCTGCTGCCTTTGCAGCAATGATGAGTCCATTTAATAGAATATTCCTGCTGCGAACATCCTTTATCCATGTAATGACAGCAGTCTCCATCTCAGGGTAAGGCGACATCCGTAGTCTTTTCCGCAAGAGCTCAATCTCCTTTGGTAGGCGTCGATGAGAATCCTTGTTCTTAATGTAGGTAGACAACGTGCTTTTTTTTTTCATGGCATACTTCTCGGCAGTCGTTGTCTTTGTTAAAAGACTACGTTCGACCGCCTGCATTATTTCCACTTTTGTTTTTAAATCCTTTGCCGAGTACTTTCCACGACTCGCCATGACTCGCACAGTTGATGAGACGTCACCGGCGAGACACCAAACCAACGAGCAAGCTCACGCAACACGTGGCAACAGGCGCAAAAGACTACTCGTGGTCCGTGGAGCTGCTTCCACCGACCGCGGCCGCCGCAGCACAGCGAAAACCTGCGACGGCTTGTGCCGGAGCATCAGCCCATCAGCAGCGCCCACGCATCAGCAAAAGCCTGCTATGGCTGCGCCAGGGGCTCCAGCAACGAAATTTGTCTCGCCTCGTGCGTGCCAAAACACATGCGGGCTTATTCTTTCTCATCGTTGTGCATATTAAAAAAAATTCAATGCATTGTATTGTCAGCCACCGGCTCCTAGTTCGAATTAACCGACGTAGATACCGGCATGTTTGAATCATTGGGTGTTTTGGCCCATTGATATACATAGGGTTTTGCAGGGACCCAGGCATCAGTTCAAATTAACTGGCGGTTCGAATTAAGCGATTTCGAATTAATGAGCTTTTACTGTATTTAGCAAGAGGTATACCTTGATCTCCAAAATTTGTTTGAGAAAGCTAGCAATGTCTACGCACCTTCTTTACAAGATATTTGACAGGACGCATGCCTCCTCCCATGCCCCATACATTGTCCAAACGAACCAGTCCATGTTTCATATTCAACAGATTGGTGGCATGTTGCAGTGTCTGCCTGTTAAGTTAAAGACAAAAAGAAGTGTGACAAAAGTTTGTTCAGTTAGTTCAGCAAGCAATTTCAGTAAACTGCAGCCCCATATTCCATTAACGGATTACAAGAGTTTCATACATGGATAATTGACAATCCGTTTCTTCCAGATTGAGTTGCACATATTTTGGCGGCACGCAGTCATCTGCCACAGCCCGCGCCAGGAAGTTTCCAAGCACCTGCGTGGTGAAATAGTTGAGACAGATTTAAAAAACCTTACTTACTCATAAACGAAAAGGAAACACCCGAGTGCCAAGCAAATACAGCATGCTGCTAGCAAATGTCCATGTAAACACTGAACCAGAGCACAGTAACTGAAAACTATGGTACAAGCAGCCAAAGTACAAATCTGAGCAGTTTTTGAACACAAGTTTAGTCTACTAAAGCCATGGGCAAAAATAAGTGAAGTCAATATATTAAAACAGTGCAAGGCAAATTTCCTCCAAGCGCTACCCATATAGCTGCCACACAGCCCAGTACACACCGTAGTGGCATCTGGTGTGTCAAGCACCAGGTCAGGCAAGCTTTTGAGCAGCAGCTGAAAGCCCTTCTCAAAGTCAGGCTCCGAGAGGATGCGACCGTACATGTCTGAGAGCAGCACAGATGTCATCTCCCGATGTGACGGCTTACGCTCCATAGCCAGTGATATGGCCAGGCTTACAAGGTTTGGCCGAATCTGGCGCAGGTTGTACTCTTCCAAAGACAGCTGAAACGTGATGGAAGCAGGCATTAGATTACCACAAAGGATAATGATAGCATGTACAATCAATGCAATTGTGCTCACATGTAACGTAGCTCCACTTAGTCAAAATGCACCAGATAAAATAAGCATTGCCTTTGGCAACAAATATGCAGCTGCTACAAACTAGCATATGGAGCTAGCTGCACAGTCACAGTATAAATGTGAATAGACAAAGAGCAATACTTTTACCCTGAAAGGTTGTGTTCCGTTTTGTTCTTAGGGTTTAACATTCAAGAGTGAATGCATTCATCAGTTACACTAGAGTTACGCTACAGTCACACTAGAGTTGGATACAACTTAGTCTACAGTAGCTAACACACACAATTCCTCCGCAATAAAAAGCAGTCCGTTGTTGGGGCTTTTCTCATTCTCCAAAAAAAAAAGCTACCTGTCAGAGCAAATTAAAAGCAAAAGAATTCCGATGTTTCTGGCTTGTTTGGTATTGTCAAATTTTTAAAAATGATTAGGTTTACTGTTTAAGGTGGGTTCAGACGGGAGGACCGGAGCACGGACGGTCCGCGCGTCAGCCCTACCCGCGCCCCACGTGACGCCGACGTCACTGCTCTGAGTGACGAGAAAGCGGCGTGGCCGTCCGGGACCTCGGATCGCAAAGCGGACTGAATATGCCGAGCGCCTTTTTCAGTCCGTGCGGACCGAGCATCCGCCGAGATTGTTTTTGCTCTTTTTGCTTTACCGTTGCTACGCCCGCGCTTTTCATCTCGTATTCAGTTCGAGCGGGGTATTGTTTGTTGTGCATGCGCTTCGTCGTTCGCTCTGTGTTCGCAGCAGTGCATCGTTTTTTGTGTGTTTGTGCTTGTGGGTGTGCCAGAGTTGTAGCTTTACTCAGTTTCTAGTGCTTATTATGGGTGAAGTAGCGAAAAAAGCACTCAGTGATGAAGCGACAGTCAAGTTTTTAGCGCTCGTAGGGAGCTGCCCACCGATATGGAATACTGATGGATTGCAAGCATCTTGCTTGCAATAAAGAACGCTTGCAATAAATAAACGCTTTTTCGCTTCCTCATCGTCCTTGCACACTTCACGTAGAAAAGCCAGAGCAGCGAGACGACGGTTCCGCTCGGCGTCCATGTTGAAACTCTCGGTGGAAAGGTTTTCGGCAGCACGTACGAAAAGCGGGAGAGGAGGGTACACTCTGATGGTCCGCTGGCTTCGTGTGGATGCTCGACGGCCGGATGGACAAGCATACGCGTGGTCACGTGGCACAAGATCCGTGCTAACGCGCGCAGACCGTCCGCGCTCCGGTCCTTTCGTTGAACCCACCTTTAGGGGAATACTACATACACTGCGTACCACTGCCCGAACTGCTGCTTTTTTTGTTATTTTTTTTTAATATATGATATTCTACTATGGCTAATCATCGCCCCATATGGCCAGAAACAATTCATTGCCAAATAAAATAGTATGCAGCTGAAAATGGGCTCCAACACGTTTAAGAATACGTTTTAAAATTTAACTTCACTCATCTGCACACAATCTATGCAGTGATCAATAATGCACCATAGCTTATTATCCTGTAGTTACCCCAGTGTGGGACACTAATTAAACATGTTTTGAAGCAGCTCTTTAGAGCAGGAAAATATGCATTCCAGAGCAGCTATGGAATGGAACATTTGCATTCTGGAGCAGCAATATCAGCATTTTGGAGCAACTTAGGAGCATCAACTAAGTAAATAACTGTTCAAGCTAACTCGCATGTCTCTACAGAGTGGTATAGTTAATCATTCCATCGCTCTCCCTTGAGACCGGCCGTGCCTGTAAATAATAGTGGTGGTGCTCAGGGGCCATTAAAGGAAACTGCATTTAAGTTGCAAACTCTCAGATTGTTGATAAATGCGCAATCAGCTGGAAAATAAAATTAGTTGAAGACTTGGAGTAGTGAAAATTCTTAAATATAACAGCAGTAGAGTTAATTAAGGGGAGACGCGAGTCAGAATGATCGAAAATGGTCAAAAATCGATTTCAAGAAAAACACAATTTTGGAACGTTTATCCTTTCGAGCATCTGCACTCAAATTACTAACGTTGAAATCGGCCAGGAAATGCGATAAAATCAGCTTTCAAAACGTCACGGCAGCCATGAAATGTCCCCTGAAAAGAGAAATTTTGTTTGAAATTCCCGCACGCGCCACGTGCGTTGCAGCCGGCCGATCACCGCCATCTTGGGTTTGGCTTAAAACTGTTCTTAGTGCACAATTTGTGCTGTCTCAAAATGGCTTCGCTCAAATGGACTGGCTTCGTGTGCCGGTTTCCCGAAGGCCGTTTATCGTCTCACGCAGCGCGGCTTTTTTCTTTTTCTTGCTGTTTTGCGTTTGATGCCGTGGCCGCCTCTTCATCCGCATCTCCGTTTGCACTGATGTTTCTTGATGTCCAGCTTTGTGCACAGTTTTTCCTTGCGATCGAGATGCCGGAAAACAGTAGACTGTAACCGTGAACGCAACGAGCCTTTGGAAGCCGTAAGAAACGCCGTGGAACAAAAACCAGAAGATGCCGGCCGCAAGCGTGCAGTCGGGACCTGAGTTACAGCTGGTGGCAGACTTGTTAGATGTGCAAGGAACATAACCACGCTGCCCTATGACGACACAGCGGGTTCAAATTACAGCGCAAATTGCATCCCTGATCGCGGTAAACTGAGTTGACGCCGCCGCTGCATACTACTCTACGGCGGAAGTCCGTTCTGTCGGGAAAGTCCGCGATCCAACGCGAATTTTACCTTGGCGTTACCGCGGAATGTGATGCCGGTATAGAGTTCGTGATTGTGGACATGAAAGTGTTAAGCAATTTTATCGAGCACACGAAGCGCGAAACCTGCAGCGATATCGCCAAGATATCGCTGGCACACACCACATACATTTCTGCTGGTTTGGTTTTGTTTGTGGGGTTTAATGTACCAAAGCGACTCAGACTATGAGAGACGCTGTGATGCAATAGATAATAATAGAGTCAGCTTCTAAAAAAAATGACCGCTAAGCAGACCCCAAGAACCTTAGGGAGCAATCAAATTTTTGCTAACAAATTGAATACTTTGAATAATTTCGAATATATATGGAAACTACTGGCAGGTTTGACAAGAAAAATATGCTTTTCACAGAACACACAGATGAAATGAAACGTGTGCACCAAGAATCTTTCTTCACTCATTATTATTATAATGTCTATAACAGTCTACCGAGCATTAAATATTGAAAGGTATAGAGGTATCAAAAGTACTGATAGCAATGAGCTTTGATTTGCAAGATAATAAATTGCAAACAATATGTAGAATAATGTTACTGTGTTTAGTGAAAGGACGAAACTCAAATATTGCTTACATGACAAACCCCTACGAATCCTGAGCTGCTATTTATTGCAAGCCATCTTAAGGTAGTGAGGTATCTCCCCTTTGTCAGAGTGGTGTAAAAGACTGCTACAACAAAGGACAGCAAAGCACAAAGGGCTTGGAAAACATAGCAGCAACTTGGGGTTACGAAGTGAGCAGAACCATTACTTCCATGCTCCCTCGCAACACATGAAGGCATAGCTACGATTGTGGGATGTCAGACCCCGTGTCAAATTCTTTTTTTTTTTTCTAAATATTGTAATGCCCTTCTCGTTTGCAGTAATGTCAACTTTATTCAACCTGGCATTGCGTGGATGGCCAAATGCCTTCTGGTCACAACAGTGGTGCGAGCAGCCAGGCAAACCAGGACCAAAGATCTCATCTACAAAGCTGTTGAATTCAATCGACCTTAAAGTAGCTGGTTTTTTTTTTTTTTCCATTTCAGATACTTGTGTGACCAAACAAATGCTACTTTTTTTTACAGACATTGAAAGCCTGCAATTTTCTGATAAGACGTTTTAAAGCAGCTCACAGAGAAAACAGAATATTCTTGACTACTCAATACACACTCAAGAATAGTTGCGAATTTTACAGAGGTTAAACAAGAAATATGCCGAGGAAGAAATTAATAACTGTTCACAGGAAAGGACTTGTTCCGTGGACACTCAACCAGTGTCATAAGGGAAGGGAGGAAGGTGAAACAGAAAGAGAAAGGGGTGCCATATTGGAGGGCTCAGTGGACCACCTGGGGATCTTTAACATGCAGTGACATCGCACAGCACACAGACGCCACTTCATTTTGCCTCCATCGAAACGCAGCCGGCGGCAGTCTGGATCGAACCAGGATACTCTGGCACAGTAGTCGAACATGCTGAGGACATATTCAGTTTTGGCTGTGGGGGCTGGGACCAAACTAAAAACTCCTGTGCATTAAGATTTCAGTGTACATGCGAACACGTGCAATTAACTTTTTTGGGACTGCCTCAGATGCCTTACTGCAAATATGATACAATGTTTCATGCACTGCCAAGGTAAAGTCTGCACCCTGGAACATGTATCACCATCTAGAAGTGTAGTATGCCGTCTCAGCTTTCGGTTTAGGCCCAGTCAGCTTTTTTTCTCAGCAGGTGGCGACACAAGAGACATTTTAAACCAATGTGTGGTGATGGTTGATCTAGCGAAACAGAGTGTCAAATTCATGACAGTTTGCTCAATGACGCCAGTGTCAGCCGCACCATTCAGCCGCCTCTGCTCGATTTTTTTCATGATGCCAATAGTGAAGAGCCAGAAGACAACTTTGGAAGCTCCAACTTAATCTTTAAGAGTGACACAGGAGCACAACCAGTTGGACCATTAACTGGCCCTACAACATTAAATTTTCAGCTTCAGCTCGCTCTGCAAGAGGTGCACATGATCGTTAAATGTTCCCACTATTTTCTCTCTATTCAACAGGGCTTCAGCACACTATGGTAACAATATGCTGCTGTCAGCGCAGATGCTTGAAGAGTTTTTGCAGAGACAGGAACCTGGTGTACACCTGAGCGAAGGTGTGTTTGTAGCACTCTGAGTTGAATCAGAGTGATCCTACTGACTCCAACCATCCTGGAATTTTTTTCTTATTTTTTTTTTCTTGTGCCAATTCATACAGGATATTTGTAAAAACAAAACTAAGCATGCCTACATGAACACTTTGGCTTTTCAGTCTCGATGATGCTAAGCAAGCTCGCACTCCTCAACTGGCCTGTGCACAAGGCCTGCTCCATGCATTGCAAAATGAACTTCAACGATGTTGTCGGGTTAGTTGGCTTGAATCTTGTAATGCCACGAAAGGTTACGCGCTAGAAGAATGAGACAAAGACAGAAGACGCGAAAGGAAGAGTGTGAACTAACAACTAGTCTATTCAGAAGTTAGCATCTCTAGAAATAAGACATGTCAGTGCATGCACAGCAGATGCACCCACAGTATGACTGGTAAGCAAGAAACACCATCATACCCTACAAGAAAGATTTTAACAATGCTGACTCACTTTTGTATAAGACGAGACATATCGCTGACGCAATTGTGCGCACTCTTTGTCAAAAAGGATTCCGTTATTTCGCGCGCCACGGTGTTGCTGCCCCGGCCAAGAATTTTCTCGTTCAATCTTGGCTGGAATTTGCATTTCCAGCAAGATTCAGTCAAATTCATATTAGTACTTTCCCTATTTCCTAATGTGCACTCATGCTCAGCGAAAAGCCTGTCGTACGAGCTCATGAACTACTAGCACTCAATATAATTGCCAGGAAAGCTGAGAGCGAGAATCAAGAGTGTTGCTTTTTGGAAGGGGTGGACAGCTTAGCAAGGACTATTCACAAGTCACTGTCACCAAGAAAGAAGCAGGCCATAAAAGAACTGCCGGACTTTGTTAAAGATAACGACTTGCGCTTATTGCAGGCACATAAAGGCTGTGGATTTTTAATCATACCAGAAGGTGTCTTTAGAGAAAAGGCAGGCCAGGCAATTTATCAAGAACTTTAGATCGGCTAAATGGAGGTTAACCAGAGAAAAAAAAAAGCCTGCGAAGCTCTGCAATGATTTAGGTCTGGGGCAGATAGCGAAAGGTATAAGCAAGTGTACAGGCAACACATCGCAGGTATCTTTCCTGGCAAAAACACATAAAGCGGATGTAGCCTTTAGGATGGTTGTGAGTAAAAAACACTCAATAAGTTTGTTTCTTCAAAAACATTTAGATAAGCTATATGTGTTTGGCCCATCTGCTACTAAAAATTCACAAGATCTAACTGGTTATTTCGACCAAAACCAAAATGTTGGGTTTGTTTTCTGTCGATGCCCAGGACCTCTTTTACTCTGTACTTCATGCTGAACTGCTCGAGTCTGTTAGATCCTGTGTAGAAGAGAACGGCGAGGTTCCCTTTCAAAACGCAACAAGGATGACTACATAATTTCATAACTCTACTTGAATTATAAACAGCACGTTTATAACATTTGACAATGGTTTCTACCTGCAATGTCGCAGTATTTGTAAAGAATTGTGTGTTGCCCCTGTCCTATGCAACATTTTTCTGTCTTATATTGACCGTACCCTGACAAACGTCTTTGACAGCCCTAAGATTTTAAGTGTTTAGCTATGTGGATGACTTCTTAACTCTTCTAAAGAAAAAGGATAACAAGGTCTACCATGACACGACGAATGAGATTTTAGATTTTTTTTAGACTATATGGTAGAGGTCTAACCTTGACGCATGGGGTACTAATGATAAAAGTCTAGTTTTGAGACAAAATATTTCTCTTGTAAAAGCATCTGTGTTGAATGTATCACCCCTGTGATGCAAAGGATCTTATGCCCTACGGGTCAACACAGAAGACAGCCAAAAGAGGTGTTGCTGCAATGTGTATTGGGTCTGCGCTCATTAAGTCGTGTCCGCATAAAATGGGTGAAAATTTCTATAAACAAGTGTGTCGGTTGAATAATGAGGGCTACGATGAGTGAAACCCTCCTGCAGAAAATGAAAGGAAAAGCGTGCAAAAGAGCCTCAAAGGAAGGTATGAAGCCAGTAGTACAGTAAAAGCTCGTTGATTCGAATTTTATGGGACCTGGAAAAAAGTTTGAATTATCCGATGTTCGAATCATCGAATGGCCTAAAAAAAATTGGCAAGAACCATTTCCATTACGGTAAATTTACAGTATTTACTCATGTAACAACCCGGTTGCTTAATGAACCCACCCACCTCCGATCTTCGCTTATGAATTTGAAAAAGAAAAAAAAGAAAAGGCGATGGTTGTTAACTCCCTCCATCCATTTCACGCTGTCAGGTAATGTGTTTCTTGGCAGTGCGCCAAGATGCTGCGCAGCAATAACATCAAGGTGTGTTTACCTTTTGACATTAGCTCTAGCAAGGGGGGAAGTGACTTGGCAGAGTGCCAGCGCTTGTTAGGTTTTGTGCGTTCGCCTCAGCAAGCCATAGGCGATTGGGGCGGCGCCGTGCCCCTGTCGACTGCCACTCATTCATTGGAACGCGCAGAAGCAGCAAACGCCCTTTGAAGTGAACAATTCTAAAAGTCAGTGTCATAATCGCGGCTGAACGCGTGCTTTTGTTGACAACTGATGGCTAAAAGGATGGACGTCTCGCAAAAAATAATTTTCAGCCATATTGTTTCGGCCACATGCTGTGCGCCAACTGAGCCGCCCAGAAGGGGCGGCACACAGTTCGAATTATCCATAGGAAAACCAACTCGCGTTCAAATTAATGGGCTTTTTTTTACACAGATCTTTATGGAGCTTGGCCGGAACGTTCGAATAATCAAAAAATTCGAATTATCGAACTTTCAATATAGTAACCTTAATAAGCATGCATAAGGTGGTACAAAACTTGAATGTGGCCAACAGGTATGGAGTGCCTATGGTGTTTTCAGTACCAATGAAGTTAGGCCAACAGTGCTCTCTCAAGGCAAAGGAGAGAATCAAGCCGAAAGGATGAGCCAAAAAGCATGGGAAGCCCCATGTTAAATGCGTGAAAGGCGTTGTATATGAAATTCTAATAATATGTGGAAATAAACTGCTTAAACAGGACGCTGCATTAATAACCGTGCAGGGAAGCACGAGTGCACATTAGGAAATAGGGAAAGTAGTACGAATTTTACAGAACATTGCCGGGAATGCTAATGCCGTCCACCACTGAATGAGATCAAGATTCTTAGCCGGGGCAGCAACACCATGGCGTGCAAAATAATGGACTCCTTTTTGATAAAGCACGTGCACAATTGGTCAGCGATAAGTCTCTTGCCTTATACAGAAGCGAGTAAGCATTGCTAATGTCTTGTAAGGTATTGTAGTGTTACACAAGTACAGCTAGAAGAAATATACCTTATGAAAGGGAACACGGGAGGCCTCCACGCTTTCAAATGCGCTGTCACCGATAGACGATAAGAATTAGTGGTAAATACGCATCCAAAGTAAGCTTAGTCGACTGCTCTTCACGAGCATACACTTGGTGCCACCCATTCTCGTCTTGCGTTGGTGGCAGCACCTTGCAAAGCGCAGAGGCCAAGCGGTCTATTGCGAGGTACGGGCTGCGGACTCCGTGAAGGTTTTAAACGGGTCTTTATTTAAATAAAAGCGACCCAAAGAAACGAAGAGGGCCCCAGGCCCTTAAAAGGTAGCGGGCTACCCGAGCAGCCGTTCTCGTCTGCTGCTGGAGGAAGACTCTTCTTCACCGCTGCTGGCCGCACGCCGCACGCCGCACAACGTGGTCACGTGAGCCAGCCGCGGTTCCCGGAAGTGATGGTCCGTGGGTGGCCGAGCCGGGGCCACCTCAGAGTTCCAATGCGGGGAGAGGGGAAGGTGACGGTTGCTCTCCGCGACCCTCATAAACATGTCAAGTCCGAGCAGCACGCTTTCCTTCTTAATGAGAGCACTGCGCTCTCGCTGGCACCCAGTGGCGCGGAGGGTCTGCTGGCGCGCTCGCAGCACAATGCTCAAGTATTCGAGTGTTCACAGCCACCAGCTACTCGGAACGTAACAGACTCCTCCCCCGGATGAAGTCCTTCACCGAGGCTGCGTCCCCAGATGCAGGGTCGGAAGAAGGCCAACACAAAGCACAACACTCGCGCTCGCTTTGCACGCACACATTCGCGGAAACCCCTGGTCGGTGGTGCCCAAGCGACGAACTACTGCCAGACGTCGTTTACAGAATATTTGCCCCATGCTGGTCCTCACCGACCAAGTATTCGGCCCTCGGCAACACATGGACAAAATACAACACAAAACTGAACGAGAGTTCTGAGAGGCTTCTTCTTCTTCTTTTTTTTTTTTTTAACGCCTCGTAGTTTAGAAACCTCTGCTCAAACCATCTGCATTTCCGTTCTCACTTCCCTTTTTGTATTTTACGTCGAAGTTATGCTCCTGCAGTATGAGGCTCCATCTAAGGAGCCGGCCATTTTTGCCCGACATTTGCTTTAGCCAGGACAAAGGACAATGATCGGTCTCAACTGTGAATTTTGTACCTTGGATGTAGCAAGAGAGCTCCTGAATGGCCCATACCATGCATAGGCATTCTTTTTCAGACGTGCTGTACCCTTCCTCTCGCGGTGTCAATTTCCGACTGAGGTACAGCACGGGATGCTCCTCGTTGTTTTTGTCAATCTGGGAAAATACGACACCTAGGCCACGGTTGCTGGCATCGCACTGGAGAATAAAGGGTCGAGAAAAATTTGACGAGACCAATACTGGCCCCGAAGTCAAGGCTTCCTTCAACTTTTGAAACAATTCCTCTCTGGCTCGCGTCCAGTTGACGTCAGCCTCCTGCTTCCGCAGACTATCTGTAAGTGGACTGGCCACTTCTGAATAATTAGGGATGTAACGCTGGTAGTAACCAGTCATACCGATGAAAGATCGCACGCCCTTTTTGGTTGTCGGCCTGGGAAAGTCACTGATAGCCGCCACTTTAATTTTCAGGGGCTCACGCTTTCCTCATCCTATTTCGTGTCCCAAGTGACACCCGCTCGGCCTAACTGGCACTTTTTTGCTTTAAGCGTCAATCCTGCGGCCCTAAATCTCTCAAACACTTGTCTTACGTGTTCCAAGTGCGACTCCCAGTCTCTCAAAATTACCACAACATCATCTAGATAAGGCAAGGCGAAGTCACTGAGACCTTCGAGTACCCGATCCATCAGTCTAGAAAAATATGGGGCATTTCTCAAACCAAAACACATTGTAACGGGCTGAAAAATCCCGAAAAGTGTGATGAATGCTGCGTAGCGGTTGGCTCTTTCAGTTAAAGGCACCTGCCAATAGCATCTCACCAATTCAAACATGGATGTGTACATAGCCCCGTTTAGAAGCTCCACACCTTCCTCGATTTTAAGCAACGGGTAGATTTTGTCCCTTCGATAATCCGCGCAAGGCCGTGGCTCCTTCCCGGGAACTTCAACGAGCAGACATGGAGAGCAGTAATCGCTGCTTCCCTCCTTAATCACCCTGAGTTCCAGCATTCTGTCGACCTCTTTCCTCACAACTTCTAGTGTCCTAGCAGACGACAGGTATGGCTTAAACTTGAAAGGAATCTCGGATATCAATTCGATATCATGGGTTACCAAATCGGATTTTCCTGGTTTTGTTCTCGGAAACGGTCCAACAACGCCCACAACAACTCGGTGGAAAGACTCGGAACTAATCGATACGCTCACCCTTGGAGCCTTCCACTTAACTCTGGATTTTCCCACTTTCTGACAAGTCTCGCAGATTCCGATCAAATCCTCAGCTTCTCTGAAACATCCCGGCCAGTAGAACTCCTGAAGCAACCTTGCTTTCGTTTCATTTATGCCAAGGTGTCCAGCCCAAGAATTGTAGTGGCAAAGATGCAGCAATTCCCTGCGATACCTGGCAGGTACTAGCAACTGATCAAATTTCCTTCCTCGTTTGTCTTCATAATGCCTGTACAAAAGACCGTTCTTCTCCCGGAAGGAAATGTTCTGCGACGAGACTCCTTCAGTCAAATCGCCACTACATACCTTTAGAGTCGGGTCAGCCTTCTGCTCTGACCTCAGCTGCTCTTTGTTTGCCTCAAGTAGCTGATCAAGGCTACATGCAGTAGGAGCGACAAAAGAAGTGTTTAACTCACTTTCCATCTCATTCGGACGCTGACTGCTCTGTGACTTGTGCGCTTGGTCAGCCTCACTTTGTTCCGACCTTTCAGGTCTCTTTTTATCCTGTTTCATAACTACCTCAGGATTAACTAATTTGCTGGCATCAGTTGAACTCTCCTGATCTTGTAGATCAACTTCTGAGAAAGTTGTCGCGCTTTAGCCTGAGTTAAAGCCATCACTTGGGCTTCGGTTTCAGCGAAGCCACAACCTCTTTCATTGAGCAATGATTCCGAGCTGTTGGAAAAAAGGTAAGGGTAGCCTTCGGGCAGACCCTTCGACACAGCCGCTACTGTGTTTAGTGTGCCAAATGGCCCCTCAATTTTAACCTTAGCCATTGGCAGACAAACGGAATCTTCACTTACTGCCTGATGTATCCACTCACACTCCGACACATAGTCTTCTTTTGCAACAAATTTAGGGTGGACTACGTCCATGGTTGCGGCCGAATCCCTGAGAACTCTGCACAGCTGACCATTTACTGTGCACTCCTTAGTGTACAGTTTCAGGAGTTCGTTGTTACTCGGGTGGTCTCTCACTGAAGCGAACACCTGCCTTTCTTTCGTGCAGTTTCACGCGAAATGCCCTAGCTCTTTACAGTTGTAACATGCCAAGGGCCTCCTTTTCTCCTCTGCCGAATGATCACTACTCTCCTTACTAGCTGATTCATCGGCTCTGCAAGAAGTAACGGGGTGCTGTGAACCATGTTCTCTGACGCGGGGTTCTACACGAGGCTTCTGCTGCTCTCGATGGTAGAGTTTCTGCCCCTGATTCTCGTTTCTCAACTCTTGCCCAGCCTTAGCCGGCCTAAAGCTGCGGCTTGCCACGTATTCATCTGCAAGCTGCGCCGCTTTCTCTACGGACAGTCCCTCTTGCCTGTCCCTGACCCACAAACGAATGTTTTCAGGTAAGGTCTCAAAAAATTGTTCAAGGCAGATCAAATCTTTCAGCTTTTTGAATTCCTCTGCCTTTGAACCTTTCACCCACTGCGTCAAATTGTCCAGGCGAATTCCAAGAAGCTTTCATGATGTTTTTTTCGAGACGTACGAAATCTCCTCCGGAACTCTTCTGTTGAAATCCTGTACTTCGCGAGCAGGCTTGATCTCACCAAATCATAGTCACCCGCTTCGCTAGCACTCAAGCGTGCTACGACCTGCGAAGGTTCTCCGGGAAGCAATGCCATTAACTTTTCCGGCCACATGTCACGGCTAATGTTGTGTCTCTCGCACATCCTCTCAAAATTGATGAGATAGAGAGCGATGTCATCGCCAACTCTGAACGGCTGAAGCAAGTTCGTCATCTTTACGTTACCTCCCTGAGGTGTGACTGCACTTTCCCCGCGTTCTATCCTTGCCCGCTCGAGCCTTGTCTTTTCAATCTCGAGTTCCATTCTTTTACTCTCTCTCTCAGCTTCCAACTCAGCCTCCCTCTTTTCTTTCTCCTTCTGCTTCTCTCGTTCATCAGCTTTCTCTTTTTCGATTCGGCATATCTTTTCCCAAGCGTCAGTTACCTCGTCTTCTTCAAAGCCCACCTCCTCAATAGCGAGGCGAATTTCTGGCTTTCTCCTACTTTGGCTTATCTCTAAACCAAGTTCAGCTGCCAACAGCAGCAGTTCATCCTTACTTAACTTCTTAATATCCATGGTTGTCGAGAGCCGACTACAAAGCCTTCAACTAATCGCACACCCAGTGGTGATTAATGAAATTTTGCCCGAACAGAACCCAGTTCTAGCTCGTCTGGCAGTACGTAGTCGCTCCAGCACTCACCCAACCAAGAGTTAGAGATGGCCGCTGTGCCTCCCGGAGTCACGAGCTGCCAAGTCCGGCGATCCCAGATCGTCGAGGTTGCTCCTTGAGCGGTTGCTTCCACGCCTGGCCCTCAAGTTGCGCTGCGACGAAGGTGACTCCCTGAGCCACGCAGCGGAGCTCCGTCGATCCCGGATCGTCGAAGACGCTCTCCCGTCAGCAGTTGTCCACTTGAGCGGTTGCTTTCACGCCTGGCCTTCACGTTGCGCTGTGACGAAGGTGACTCTCTGAGCCACGTAGCGGAGCTCCGTCGATCCCGGATCGTCGAAGACGCTCTCCCGTCAGCAGTTGTCTCTTGAGCGGTTGCTTTCACGCCTGGCCTTCACGTTGCGCTGTGACGAAGGTGACTCCCTGAGCCTCGTAGCGGAGCTCCGTCGATCCCAGATCATTGAAGACGCTCTCCGTCAGCAGTTGTCTCTCGAGCGGTTGCTTTCACGCCTGGCCTTGACCCCGCCGCTGCCAACCAGATTATTGCGAGGTTTTAAACGGGTCTTTATTTAAATAAAAGCGACCCAAAGAAACGAAGAGGGCCCCAGGCCCTTAAAAGGTAGCAGGCTCCCCGAGCAGCCGTTCTCGTATGCTGCTGGAGGAAGACTCTTGTTCACCGCTGCTGGCCGCACGCCGCACAACGTGGTCACGTGACCAAGCCGCGGTTCCCGGAAGCGATGGTCCGTGGGTGGCCGAGCCGGGGCCACCTCAGAGTTCCAATGCGGGGAGAGGGGAAGGTGACGGTCGCTCTCCGCGACCCTCATAAACATGTCAAGTCCGAGCAGCACGCTTTCCTTCTTAATGAAAGCGCCGCGCCCTCGCTGGCACCCCGTGGCGCGGAGGGTCTGCTGGCGCGCTCGCAGCACAATGCTCAAGTATTCGAGTGTTCACAGCCACCAGCTACTCGGAACGTAACAGGTCCCGTATCCCCTTTCATATTTTTTCTAGCTGTACCAAGCATGCTTGTGGGTGTAACTGGCACACATGCGCTGACATGCTTTATTTTTAGAGGCGCAACTTCTGACTAAACTAGTTGTTAGTTTGTGCTCATCCTGTCATTTCTTCTGTCTCTGTCTTTTTTTTGCACATAACCTTTCATGGCATTACAAGAGCCGCAAAATATTCAGAAGTGAAAACACTACAAGCTGCTATGAACAGAAGAAAACCTAGGGCAAAACTACTGTTTTTTGCAGTAAACGCCAAGTTAATTAATGTCTCGACACTTGCCGGAGCTTTTTAAGTAAGTGGCGTAAACATGTCTCAGATGAGAGTAGGAAACATGGCACAAAGAAACAGAAAAGCTGTAAATAAGCATGCCAATTTTCTTCTGCCTCAAAGCTAGAAAAGAAGAAATGTACCACATTTTGTGTATATTCGAATTTTTCTAATTGTGGCTTTTGAGTGCCACAGTAAAGCATTTCTAACATTCTATGTCTTCAAAAAATTCTTATTTCAGACTTTTTCTTATTATATATTTAGTTTAGGCATCCCATTTTTTTTTTTCTATAAATGTACATTTGTTTGGCTGCACGTTGATAGTAATCATAAGAACTTTGTTTAAAAAATGACATTTGTAAAATACCTTTTTCTAACACCAATTAAAATTGCCTGCTCGTGTGCATCCAGAAAGAGTTTTTGCATCAAAAAAAAAAAAAGAAGCCTACGGATAGCTGTGATACATTTACACAACTACAAAAAGAGACAATTGGCACATTTTGCATATTCTGGAAATAAACATTTTAGTATGAATTCTTACTCCCATATTCAAGTGTCTCCGACTTTTTAAAGTGTTTTTTTCATAAGCAATTTAACATTTGAGACTGTTGTAAAACTTTTTTATGCTATTAAGGCATCTATATTTTCTGTGTGTGGAATCCATTCATTCAGCTGCATTTTGACGTACACGGTGGTGCACTCTGTACGAACACGGCTTAGCGTGGCCGCACTCCGCGGAGCGTCAGTGCATCCGGCACGACCGCGCATCGAAGCAAAGTGGCACAGGTGCACAGGGGCCTGGAGGTGGTGCTCTGTGTCGTCAGCTACAGCACCTAAGCGCACCGTGCTTGCACTGTTGCAGAGGTTTTATCAGTGAGACAACATAATAAATAAGCAAGAAAGAAAAAATTGGTATCAGTTCCTTTAAAATTGTTAGCGTGTTGTTTGTCAGACGACAAACAAAGAATGTGAATGGAGCGAGATTTCTCAAATCATCCGAGAGTCATTCCATTCGACAGACCAGCCGCTTAGCTCGGAAATTACTTGCAGCAGCTTATCAGTCTCGCCTGCGCATAAAAGATTGCCGTGCCCAAGCTAGCATGGTCTGCCAGTTGATAACCTTCCCAGGATTAAACAACACGCTGCAGTGAGCGAAGTGCGATAACACCATCTTGGCATGTTTGGCCACTGCCAGCACATAGCTGGATGCTCTTTTCAATAAAGAAAGCCTGATGCGCTTCGGCGCCATAGCAGATGACACGAAGCACCGCCTCCAGGCCCCTTGTGCGCCTGCAACACTTTGTTTCGATGTGCAGCCGCGCCGGATGCGCTGACACTTTGCGGAGCGCAGCCACGCTGAGCTGTGTTCGTACTAGGGTGTACCACTGTGTACGTTATACCAAGACATTGCGAAAACTTCGACAACTAAAAAATAATATGTAGAGCCTATAAGAATTTCTTGCTTTTTATTGCAGTCACTAGCAACTTTGTGAATCATCATACAGACTGCAGAGCAGTGTAACACATGACCAAGCAATAGACACAGCACATGCTCAATGCCACTCTCCTATTTTGCTATGCTGTCTTTAAGACAATCTTCAACACAAGATGATTAAAATTAGTCGAGCTTGCAGGAACGTCAGCTTCAAGACAACCTTTAATATGAGGTGATAACCGAGTGCAAGCTCATTTATTGTTTTTACAAATGCAGCATGAACAGCCTCCAACTAGCCCAGCTTTCTACCATGCTAAACTGAAACTATAAACTGTAAGAACAAATTCTGAGCATGCCTGATGGCCTATGTGCAGCTGTCATGATAAATCCATCAATAAACACCAACAAATATATTTAAAAATAAGTAAATGCAATGCACCACAAAAGGATAGACAATTTTGCCTCTCATTATTGCACTTTTCAAGAAACTAGGGCATAGACCAGCAATGCATGATTATTACACACATCCTGCCCATGTTTCTCGAAAGGTACAGAACACAAACCAACCATGACCAAAACAATGTTCGTGCTCAATTCTAGCAATTTCTGCCTCACTTCTCCCTGGCTAACAAGACAGATATTTAAGATACTTACAACCACCTCATTGGTGTCTCCATGCTCAAAGTATTCCAGCAACAAAGGGTAGACAGTTTTTTCAAACTCCTCCTCCATAAGCTCTGGTGTTATGGTATCAAACTCGCAGTTTTCCTGCAAAAGGTAAACAGGTGCTCTTGCCAGTGGGCAATCTGGTGTTCTGGAAGGCACAGGAAGGCACTAATAGGCCAGTAAAAGTGCATTTCTGTCCCTTGGAGGCAATGGAACGTTTCTAAACTCAAAACATGATGCACACCAGAGATAGTCGTGGCGCGTGGCAGGTGGCTGAGCCAACTGCTGTTACCTGGTTGTCCGAGTCGTAGTTTGGGTCCCTGACGTCGGCTGCTGAAATGTCATCGTCTTCGAGTGAAATTTCGCTCCCAGGCTTGCCCCAAGTACCCTTTCCGCCTGCACCACCTGCGAATTCGAAAGCACAGAGTGAGCACGACATATATCCCAAATGTTGCTAGCTTAAACCATTCCAGCCGTGATGACAAAACGATGTTTGCTATAACGTCCCAGCCGTCCAAAAGGCAATTTTGCAGGGTGTTAGACGAGTACAAACACAAACATAACATTTAACTGCCCGACGACCCATACGCTGCAGACTCGATCATAGCCCTTGCAACCTCCTAGATAATTTGGAAGTCGTAACGGGAACATTCAGTTTCATTCCACGTAGTTGTATCTCCTCACACGTTGCAGACAAAAAGCTTCGCCAGCCTCCATCACTGTGCGAACGCAATGAACAGAACTAGCACGCTTTCGTGTGGGGAAACAAAACCAAAACAAAAAAACGTGCTGGATAGCCGCCATGTTTATATTTACATGCCTTAGGAGCACAGATGCTACTGAAAGGTCGCAATTTCAATAAGTTTCTACAACCCCATTTATGTAAATCTGCATTAAACAATGCGTTGGGCTACGTCCGCAAGGAACCTTACCTTTCTTAGGCTGTCCACGTCCGTGGCCATTCCTAGGCCTCCGGCTGTTTTTGCGATACTGGGGGTGCGTTCTAGTAGCTGCTGGCAAAACTGGACTCACATCCCCGGTGGCAATCAACTTTGACGGCCTTTTGGCCTTCTTCTTGACCCTTCCATCGTCGAACGGGCTTTTGATGTCGCTGTCCATCTCAGTAGAAGCTACAGACTCTCCATCTTCAACGATCAACTGCGGAGCCTCACGCTCACGGGGGCCGAGTTCGTTGTTGAAAATTTCGCCTCCGTTCGACATGGCACTCCTTTACCGCAAACTGAAACTAAAGCTGCTGAACAAAAGCCCTCTCTAGTGTCCTTCTTATTCGCTCAAACGTTCACCAACTGACGCAAACTTCAGTTTGAACAAGCGCTCAGACTTTGCTCGACGGAGGACCACGAGCAGCAGGAACCAAACTTACGCCTTGCCAAAACCTGATGCGATGGAGAAGAATCGATCCGGCAGGGACTCACGGAGATTGGAAATTACTTGCGCTCCACTGCCATTTTATGATCGAGCGCTGCGTACAATTTCGTACTAGCGACGAATTGCAACAAGACGCTCTCTGCAAGGTGAATTCACGCGCAAGTAACAGTCGTGCCACTGGCTCGCGCACCCATGCATCGCGTTTTCATCTTCTTCCTCGACCCTCACGTGGCGGCCGGTACTCGCTTGTTTACAAACATATTTTACTGTTTCGTAATATTCTCAAGCGCGTAGTTGACTAATTAATGAGTTACTAAATATGCATTGCTTGTTAATATTTTTCTACTGCCCTGCACAAGCGCGCAGCTCTATCCACCTGTGCAGTTGAGGTGCGGACGTGCTGCTGCGTGCTCGACATGACCTTCTGCGTGCGAACAAGCGTTGTTTCGGTTCGAACTCGAAACCAGTCTGATAAATCGGACCGGGGTTCTCAAGTATTAACTTCCGTGTTAGCCGCCGTTCAGCGATGAGTGTTCACAGTTCAATCAGCAATTAGAAACGATTCCTCCGAGCCGGTGAAATGAATGCGAAGTAATAATAATAATAATAATAATAATAATAATAATAATAATAATAATAATAATAATAATAATAATAAGCGTATCCGCATGGAAGCGCCTAGCGCATACAGTGCACAAACAACTGGATAAATTACAAATTTTTTGCGCCTTTAAAAAAAGTTATCTAAGCCGAAGGACCAATACAACGCAAATCAGATCACCTATTTTGGGCGTACTGACGTATTGCCCTCCTCTCCCATTCGATAGTAGTCTGAGAAGAAAAAGGATTGCAACGAAAAGGCGAAATCGCATCACAAAACTGTCACAAACCCATCGTCTAGCCGCGCTCCTATTGGTCGATTCTGACCGGCGGACCTGTCGACCAATAGTAGTGAGGCTGATTGATAGGTTTGTTAGTTTCTATGATGTATCTGAAGGTATTTCCTCTGGATCTCAAGGCCTTGTCGCGCGTTTTCAAGAGCACGCTACCTTTCCTTCAATCCCATTTTAGTGCAGACTTCACCGAGATTTTTATATCTGTATAGTTAATTGCCTGCAGTCTGCTGCCCCTGGGGTTGACAGAGTAGCATTTGGCAAGACTTTGCCCCGGACCTTGTGTATATTATGAATTGGTCTTTGGAAGTAGCCTGGATTTCACATGATTGGACATGTGAAAATTAATTTACTGCTAATTTACGGGAAGGGTCTTGATCCTGACAATATTTGGCCGATTGCTGTCTTTTCACATTTAGTTAAGCTTGTAGAACGGATGGTCATCAGGTGCCTCACGAATCATGTTCAGACTCTTCAAGGCTTTAGCGAGGCTCAGAATGGTTTCCGCTGTGGGTGTTTGAGTTAGTCTGTGCAGATCGACTTGGAGAGCAGCATTAAGGTCGCTATGAGGCAGGGCGGTAGTGGCTCTGGTTACATTGGATATTACTAAGGCGTACAAAGGTGTAGAACACAGCATTTTGCTTCAGAAACTAGCAGGTCTGCAACCTCCTATGTGGATAATGGAGTTCTTAAGGGATAGCTAATTCTTTTGCACTAAGGGTACGCTAAATTCTAACATCTAGACCCAGTCGAGAGGCATACCACAAGGCAAGCTATGTCGTCTCGCCATACATTATTGTTAAATATGGACAATATAGTCTTTTTCGCTTCTGCAAAAAAAAAAATATATATCAATCGTTGCAAGAGTATCTGAATGCTCTGGAAGTCTGGCTGGATAGCCTGAAGTTAGCTTTAAATGTCAATAAGCGTGCCATCCTCGTTTTCCCACCGGCATCAGCTCTAAATTTCTTTGTTGTATCACTTGGTCCTGCAGTGGCTATGACGCTAGGCTGCTCCTGGCTGCGGCGGCCACTTTTCGATGGAGGCGAAAAGCAAGGCACCCGTGCGCTGCAAGATGTCAGTGCACTTTACAGGTATTCGAAATTTCCGGAGCCCTCTACTACAGTGTCTGATAGCCCGAGTCTCTTGGGATGCTAAACCCCATAAATCAAACCAGCCATCCTAATCTCACAGGTTAATCCTATTAAATACTTGGGTATAATATACGGCCCGCAGTTAAGCTGGTGCCCCAAATTAGGAGCATTGTGCTTAAAGGTGAGAATGCTTTTGGCCAGTTGGAGAGGATCATCAACAAAAAATTTGGTACAAGTTGGGACACTACTCATTCTATTAACGGCCAATCCTTGAATTCGGCTCCATTCTCTTTTCTGGGTGGGTGAAGTGGCCCGTTTCTTTTGGAGCAACACGCTCGGCGCCTTTGCTTAGGTGTGCCCAAAACAGTGGCTAATGCTGTGCTGTATTTAGAGGCACGGATACCTGACCTAAATTCACGGATTCAGCTTCTCACCCTTTGGATCCCGTTACTGGATTGGCTCACCTAATATTTACAATTAACCCAATTCTTCTTTGGTAATATTTTTGCTTGAGTATAACCTCTGTCAGGTTGCGTTCGCGAATTCCCTGCTATCGAAAATTTCCATATTAGGGCTACAGTCGAACCGGTTCGGCTAGGGCTCCTCTATCTATCCAGATTGTTCTATACTTTGGGGCAAGGGACAAGGGATATACTCTGAAACTAGTGTGCAATTCTATTCACGACTATAATTACATCAGGTAGAATGACAATTTATTGCTTTCTCTTCTTTGCTTTCATTTTTATTTCGAAAGCAATACTAGAAGAAGAACACTCGGTCACCCGCAGCTAATGCTTTTGCTCCACATTCGGTTCAGCAGCGTTGAACCCTCATTTTTTTGTTCAAATTCCAGTCCAAGACAAAATTGTCCAAATACTCCACTCCTTGTCCATGAGTGTGTTTGTATACCTGCAATGCACACTGGCCAATTGCACCCTGTAAGTATGTGCCATTACGACTGAGGATATCATCATCAAAGTTGCGCAGGTCATTAGTGGTGCGCGACTCAATAAAAATGCATGAACGCGGAAAAGGGATTGCACCATTTATTGCGATTGGAACGAAGATGGCAGGTGACGACCTAGAAGTCGATGCTTAGAAACTACCGACAAATGTGCACATATGCAACAATGCTAAAAACATAACTTGACTTTGTGACGATCGTACAGCATCACGGCGCGGCCCTCGAGACCACTGGACGGAACACTGCACTGCGTAACACTGTGCGACGCGGCGGCCGGCAGTCGCGACGCCCAACGCGAGTCACCGCATTAAATAACAAGGGGAATATCACCTGCAATGGGGTGTAGCACAGCTGGATCAACCGTACAAACAATGCACAACACAAGGTCACATGCACACAAAACAATTTTGGCACAACAAATAGGTCATAAATAGTAAATAAGTGAACTGGAAATCGGTGATAATACACGCATAATCTCAAAGGGCCCTGAGAGAGAGGCTTCAATCAGCCTTCCTACAATAAACGAGACTTGGGGAGATTGCAGAATGACTTTGTATACTCCTGTGCAGAAAAAAAGAAAACAAGGACACCTGATGTAGTCTCCACAATGGTGAAAAATGCTGCAGAAAAATGGCATGCTCTGACAGACCCTGCCAGACACTGCTTTCAATGTCATACCCATTAGGTGTGCAGGTAATGTATGCCCCACTGAACCTGTGCCTGTTCTCAATAGAAAAAGTAAAAGGCAATGCTAATAACTGCACTGCATGTGGAACACATGCTTGAACAAAAGCAGATGTGCAAATGCAAGGTGGCATTATACATATATATTTATGTGTATATAAATCTGTGTGTGTGTGTTTGCATTTTCGTAATTCAAGGTGCACGTCAAGAATTAAAAAAGAACAATAAACTGCCCCACATCAAAGTGTGGCACTAAAACTGGCATAAAATATGTAGCATTACAACCACTTTGAATGCTACGAGGTGGGGGTTACGAATCAACAAACTGGCACAAGTAACATCAGATCTTAACATAAGGTCATTCCAGCAGCACCTTGCACAGAGTCTTTGCAAACAATTTTGGCATTGCAGCCATTTCACATATGTGCTAACAGTGGGTGAGGGTGTCATGCTATCGAGTGGCAAGTTCACACGGTGGTTTCTCGGAAGATGCGCACAGGAGAGCCTGGAACCTTGACCTGGATGTAGCGGGTGGCTGCTTCCTCCAGGGTAGGCTTCTGGCATGGCTCTGTAACAGGGGCAGAGCACCATTTTTTGCAAATAAAACGAAAGGACCCTCAAGGAATTAAAAAGGAGAAAAGAACAGCATGGTGCCCTTCAAGTACGAGAACCTGCAGGGCTCAGGTGTGGCAACTATAACAGCAAATGTGCTTTGCTTGTGCTACATACCCATGTTGAATGAGTCCATAGAATTAATTGCAGCCAGTTTGATTCTCAATTATTTACTCATGAAGGAGGCAGCAGTGCAATAAAACCAGCTATATTACTTAGCCTTTGGTCACTTAATGCAGCATCGGTACACTTCGAATAATTCAACACTGATAAACTCCTTTGCATAAACTGCTCCAAAAACATGAGGGAAATTACTACACTGTGCAGGAAGCAGGGAGTCAACGCATCAGGAGGCATGCACACTCACATGGACAATATACTGTTTTCTCCAGAACCCTGAGAGACTTCGTATCTGACTTCACGCATTTCACAACTACGGCTAGTATGCCACACCGTGGAGAGCTCCAGGATTCTGCAAGACCTTTCGAGTAGATTATATAAATATTATTAAAGGCTACTTCATTGCACTGGTGATTTGGGGCCCCGAGTAACCACATAAGTGGTAATAGAACAAAATTGACTAACTATTCATGCTAATAAAGGATAATTTTCTGCCCTTCATTTACAAGCAGGTAGCAAGAACCAATAATGCTAAGCACTGCAACCAGACCAATCAGAAAAGTATGCATGTACAAGCTAGAATGTTTAATGATGTACTCTTACATGTTTTATCTCCCCTGTCAGTGCCTCCATGTAAACAAATCATGTCTCTTCCATTTTAGAACCAAGAAAGTATGCAGGGTAATTTAAGAACCTACAACAGCATTCAGCCATTACTAATTATGAGTTAGATAAAGCATTCCAGTTATGCTCAACCATCAAAAGCTGAGGTCTGCTGCACTAAGAGTGCAACACATCTGTTGGAATATTGTTGGGGTGCCAGGAACTATTCACAAATAGCACACACTTCATTATATGCTCCAACAGTGTAGCTAACAAACTTGAGTGCAGTAAAAAGTGGCACATGCACAGAGTCATTATTAGAGGGCATCCACATTCACAATACCCTTTCTAGTTCTCTGAAGTCCCATTTCTCTTCTGTAAGAAGAGAGTAAAAAGTTCAGTCTGATTCCAAACATTGCAATAATTGTAATGTGAATAACGCATGAAAGCTTCCTATGTTTGTGACATTCCCCTTGGTCAGCAAGCTCAGTGTCACTGTAGTCTGCACTGATGCTCAAAAACCAACTGCGCACCCTAATTGCACGCTGATACACGCAGAAGACAGCGCTCATAACCAAGTGCTAGAGCTACACAAAACATGCGCAAGGTTTTTGCAATTCCAGAAGCACTGCAGCAGTATTCTCATATGCATAGGTGACACCTAAGAACAATGGAAGAAAGATCTAACCATGGCTGCAGTTCATTAATGGGGACTAATAAAAAACTTCACCAACAACAAATAGTTGCTAGTTACATAAGACAAGCCAATATGCACAAAAATTAGTTCGGCCAAAGCAACCAAGTGAACATAAAGGGTACTGTGCCATTATCGCAGAAATAGCAGTCCCATGTATAGGTCTCCAATTTTTTTTAGTAACGCCAAAGTCAACGACAAGGTCATTAAGCTTCCCATGAAGGACAGCAACATCAAAGCGAACGGGATTATGAGCCTCCATACAGAGTACTGGCCAGTTAGTATTGTCTGCTGGGCTGTTCTGCTCTCACAGCACGAACCTCCCTGCTAACTTGCTTGCAGTGCAAGCATGCCAAGGGTAGGCGTTTTCACTAGGGGTTAGTGAATATTCGAAATTTCAAATGCGAATCAAATTTATTTGTTCTTCGATCCAAAAAAACCTATCTATAGCTTTCTGAATATTCGAAAATTACCAAGTACACCGAAAATTTTTAAATATTCGAATGCTGCTGAATACTATTACCGTTTCGGATACAGTAACACAGTGTTAATTCGGCCCCCGTTATTTTAGGAAATTTTAACTTGGAGCTCAGTCCCGGTCGACGCCTATGTAGGCCTATGGCGCTGGACACTCAATTTGGACATGGGCTGGCTCATTCAGTTCAATTCAGATAAGCAATCGCATCCAGGTACAGCCCACATAGCAATTACTGAAATATACCTCCCCAAACCTCAACTGCATAAAACAATGGTGCCTGCGCACTTTGTGCAAGTTATATCAGGCAAGGCAACGATCGAATCTTCATTTCCTATATCAAGTGCAGTTTCACAGTTTCAGATTCTTTTCCATTAATTTCACGCCATCATGCGGCTGTGATATGGCACATGCATTGGCCAGTGCCGCTGTTTTGGACACTGCTTGGCATGTCACTTTATTTTGGTATGGCATTACGCCATTCTAATGCTTACACATATATCCCTTGCGTTCATCCATGAACTGCTTCCAGTGCACTAAAACTGCAGAATGCAGTTTCACCACGCTGGGGGCTTCACAGCAATGCATCACCACGTGACTGTGTGGTGAAGCATCCTAAAAACGTGATGGGGCTGTTTTGTGAAGAAGGCCTTCCTGACAGTGAGCGCAAAGCACTTAACGAAATCAGCAAAATATGGAGTCCTTACTTCAGTTTTACCTCAAATGAACATGCAAACAACCATTGTTATGGTGCTCATCAGATAAAATTACTCGGACGAAAAAGGTTCTCAGCAGCTTTCACAGACCCAACAATATTCAAGCTTTTGGATGATTCAGACATTTTTTTTCTGGTCCTTGGAAAGCCGAATTAACGGAAGTTTACTGTATTTTGCAGCAATATGACAGATGCACCCAGTTTCATGCAGTTGCATCCTGTACAATAAACCGATATACTGAATCCTGTATAAAAGTCATATCAGATTTCTCAATAGGCAATACACTTCTGTGCAATCCAAGTTTAATTTTGTTCACAAATACCTTGTGCAATTCCGAAATGACCAAGACAAGCAACCTTCGCCATTTTTTTTTTTTTTTTATCAACCAGACATTCAATATTCAATTTGATATACAAAGACATTTTTTCTTCATATTCGCATTCAATTTGTATTAAAAAATTTAATATTCCAACACCCCTAGCTTGGGCAATGAAGTTTGCACCCAAATTTTTTCAAAGTGAATCTTCAAAGTGAATTTGACAAGAATAAATCAGTCAGAGTTGTGGTTGCCTCTGAACGTGCAATTGCATTTTCAAAGCATTTGCGATAAGTGGGTGTTACGCAGTTTGTAAAATGGCTCTTCAGAACCACACAACAAAAGGATACGTGCTGTAAGAATGTAAAAATTGGTCATGGAGTTTCAGTTTAGTTTCGTTTATAGGGTTTAACGTCCCAAAGTGACTCAGGCCATGCCATAGTGGAGGGTTTCATACTTCGACCACCCGGGGCTCTTTTATATGCAGTGGCATCGCACAGTACATGGGTGCATTGCTTTTTACCTCGCTGACAAGCAACTGCTGAAGATGGGATCGAATCTGCGCCCTTGGGTTCAGCAGTCGAGCGCCTTAACCACTGACTGAGCGCACGGCGGCGACCATTGAACTTCAAAGGAGTATAGAAGCAGCTACGCAAGCCAATGTGAATAGAATCGTGTATGTGCTCCAGATTAAGGGGCATGTCTGTATGCACCTTGCGAATGCCACCGGAAAATAACTAAAGAAAAGGATAGACTCCTAGCTGCTGCCTGTGACATGCCTTGCATGACAGCTGCCAAGATAAGGATGCAGATACCAAAGGATGCACGGCCATTTACCTTAAAACTGTGATCATGAAGGAGCTTCTTGGTGTACACATAATGAATTTGATTGAAGAGGTGGAGGAGCGATGAATGACAAAGCGGTCGACACTCGCATAATATTACTGAAAACTAGAGGTCTGTACAGGTGGCCACATGAAGAATTGGCAATCAGTACGAACTTGTTCTCAGCAGTGCAACCCTTAATGTCAAGCCGTGCCCCAAGCATTGAGGATATCCAGAATTTTTGTGGCTTTGAAAACTTTTGTCGATGCTTGCACACCTGCTAAGTTTGAAAATAATGCAGAAATCATAACCCACTGTGACTTCAACATAACTTTCTGAAACTTTCTGCTCTTTAATGTGGCTGAACACTAGCAGGTGAGAGAAATTTGCCCACTTGCTGCTCTGGCAGAGCATCAGGTAACAGCAAAAATTTCACGTTTTCGCGTGGCAGAACTCCAAGGTCAACCTTCTGTAAAGCTGATGAACTATGCTAGTTGCTCCAGCTAAGTTTGCAGCAGAATGGGGGAGGTTCACTCACAGCAGCAAGGTAATATAACTTGACTTTTCTGAAGGATGTCCAATGCAAATGCTCTTAATGCACAAAGGTGCATGGAAGTAGGAGCACACATACACACAAAAATTGAATAAAATAAAATAAAATAAAAAAATAAGGCAGGCAGTGTGTTTTATCAGCCTGCTTTTGGTACTCTATCTGAACAGAACATGTGGAGCAAGAGCAATCAAACTCTTATTCACTGCAAATTGCATTTTATGACATCATACTAGACAAACAAATGCAAATACAAGTTTATGTTATTAAAAGCATGGCCCTCTTTTTTTTTTTTTTCCCGATTACAGACAGACTGCTAAGCACTGCAGGGATAGTTTTGCTGCTGTAAATTGGCACAGCAACACAGTCAGCAACCACACCAAATGTGATTACAGGGGCTAAAGAAAGCAGACCTAAAGCAGAATCTCTAACTTGGCTCCTTTTAAAATTACACAGTATAATACCATCAGTTGTCAAGCTAGGCCATCGCCTCTTTAGTAGAATGAAGATTTCCTTGGCTTCCATTCCTTCACTGTAAAACCTCATAATCCCAGTTCACAAACGTAACGCTTGTTCCCATAAGATATTTGTGGCTGCTATCATTGAAACTCAACAGCTGAGCATTTACTGTCATAAATACCAACTGCACGCAGGTGAAAAGGCTACTGACCATAAAAATTGTGCATGACACAATGAAACAGGGCAGCAATGTTTGCAACAAGTTCGCAAGTTTTTAGTGGCTTCACAGTGCCTTTTAGCAATAAACAGAAAAACAGCACTTTTATATACATTTTTTTCAATGTGACAAAAATTCGCCTCAATACCCCTAACTTTCTCTGTAAATCTTCATGTCTGCCAGTGCTGCAATAACAAAATAAAACTGTGGTGAAATGTGCAGGATAGCAAACAATGAAGACTACTCCTTGGTGAGCAGAGTATCAACAGAAACTTAACAAGGAACGTGGCTGCCTCCGCAAGATGTGTGGCATACACTCAGTGCAACAGAAGCAGCAGCCCATGGGCTTGGCTGTTGTGGCTAAATGCACAGCAGCTCAACCAGCCACTGCAGCAAAACATGAGGGAGTAGAAATGAGGAACTCACCAACAGAAAAGGGCATGTCAAACCTGTTCTGACTGGGTTGTTGACTAGAGGCCTCATGCACCTAGACACGATGAAAAACTCCCGACTACCACGCTTAAAGCAAACACAACGCTGAAAAAGGAAAGAAACAAAAAAGTAATCAGGCTCTCAGCATCTATGAGGCTAGCAGTGAATTCAAGACAGGCTCAAACAAACCAATATTAAGAAAAATGAAAGGAGGTAAATTTGGAAGGCCTCACAAAACGGGGAATTCCCCGTTTCAACATGCAGAAGCTGGCAGCCAGTGAGAGAAAAAAAAAAAAAAGAGGGGGGGACAGCCACTTACATCATGCACAACAGAACGGGGGAGCCATGCACAAGTGGGAAGCGGTCACAGGAGGCGGCAGCCAGCTGGGCAGCCCCTAAGCAACCTGGAGGACCGGTGCGGGCTGGCACTCTTGCGCGCCTCGCCTTTAGCAACAGAGCCAGGGGGACACGTACCTGCGGCAGGGACCATGCGGAACCACAGCACCACAGGCTGCAACACAAGAAAAGACAAGTCGCCACTGCAGTCGGCCAAGCTGCTCCTCCAGCGGCGGCCAGCACTTACCTTGTGGTCACCCATGCACACATTGGGCCCCATTATGTGGTACACCACGGTGGACGACTTGCTGCCTTCTTCATGGCCCTGCACCACAAGAAAAAAGCAAGCACACACTCTTCCCTACTCACAGAATTATTTGCACAGAGCACAGGCACTCTTTGTAAGGTCTCAATATAAAAAGAACACTCTTGACGCACCAGATTTTTAAACTAAAAATAGAGGAATTCGTGAATAGGTACATAAAAACAGGAGAAATTGTACAGCCTACAGCCACACGATAACCGATTAACATGCTACATATCTATGTTGCTTTCCAGAAGTGAGGTTTACATAGTAAACTGCAGTACGAGTTTCATGCAAAAAATTGGTGCGTTATGTACAGTCAAATCCACTTATAATAATACAGAATAGAACGATATATTGTATATAACAATGGCTTTCGTGGCACCGTAATCGCTTCCATGTTTTCTATGGAAAAATGAAATGCTTTTAACAATGCTGTCATAGCGCATGATCCGTTATAAAAATTAAATGTGGTCACTCAGAGCCAACCTCAAAAAAAGAACAACAACAACACAGAAGTGCTCTCAAGCACGCCAGCAAAACTCTGCTCACAATGCAAAAGCGCACACAAAAGGAGCTGGTGAATATCAATGGACTGTGCTGCAGTTGAAGTGAGAACACCATATGACTGCACACACAAACATCCTGTGTGCCGGTGATGCTTACATGACACCCCAGCACAGGAGCAAGGAAAAGATTAATACTTTCCAAAGCTTCCTCTGGCCTAGCAGACCATTATTCATGTTTATGAGGGTGTGCTTCATGTAGAAAATGCACTGGGGTGCTGGCGCTGATGCATGGCTGCATATGCCGCATGTGCCATACATAACTTTGTCACAAAGGTGCATCTGCATTGCGAGCACAGTCTTCGTGTTCCCTTCTGCCATCAACGTTACCTCAGTCCTGCAAGCTAATGCTTCTGGAAAGTGGGCTTCATTCAGAATACCAGTCATGCAAAGGTTTGCAAAGCTTCCATCAATTTAACGATGGTGGCTGCAGAATTCTTGCATGTGATGATGAAGTTGCGAAAAATAAAGATTTCATTCATGAGGTGGTAATTTCAGCCGCCCCCTATGCTGCTAGTGATGACAAGCAGGAAGAGACACAAACCAGGTGTTTCAAATGAGAGTCCCTCTAGAACTCCATTTTTTTAAAGGTACCCTACCCGAGTATGTGCAGTAGTTTGGCAACCTGCAGATAGAAGTGAATGAAATACAGCGTGAAGCAGTCAGAGCTGGCTGATATGAATTCTTCCCTGCAAAGAAATCTACATTGTGAGCTGCTTTCCCGTCAATAAATGCACTTAAGTTTGTCACTTCTTTCCTTTTTTTTTTTTTACATAACCTGGCTATAGCAATTATTTCTTATTATAACAATAATGTTTGCACTTCAATATTGTTATAAGTGGGTTTGACTGTATAATTAAAGCAGCACGCAGTGCAAGCCAATGAAGGAGCCGAGTTGTTCCTTACAGTGTACACTAGAGCCTTGGCCGATTTGCTGAGCAAAATGCGGTCACACCAGGCAGGGCAACGCGTACGCATGTAGCTGCGGGGCCCCGAAGACTCCTCTTTGAATGGATAGCTGCATATAACAGACAAACAGGTGGTATGTCCGTGATCCAATGCTACATGTATGACTCACCTCGGCGGGAACGAAATGTCGAATTCAAAAAGGCGGTCCTTAAACAGGCTCGGTTCTTTGTCATGCTCTTGGAGCTGTGAAAAAAAGAAAGAGAAACTCAGGGCAGGTACATGCTACTGTATAGGTTTTCAACCTACCAAACATGCAAAAATGCATGTATACGTATTAGGTTTCCCAGCCAAATGCAATCAAGCTTTTAAAAACCACGATGTGTTTTATCCCAGTGAAACCGATTGAGGGCTGAAGAGATCCACCTGGTTTTGTCTGCAATATTTCTTCTTGTTCACTGAAGTTACATTTAGCAAGGACTAATTAGATAACTTCTTATTCACTGGCCTGAGGGACCAAACGTCAATATTAAAGTTGTAAGATACAATTTATGTGGCTCTATTTGTTGGCCTTCAAAGACACCTGTCATGTGACCAGCTGCTCGCTCATGTCTCTTTCCCAGCACAAAAAGCTTCATCAGGGAGAGCGTTCCAGAGAATAGAGGACAATGATCTCCGAGACGCGTTTCGGGATGCAAAAGTGACACTGCTGTCACGTGGAAGCTTTTATTTTACAAATCATTGCTTAAAGCCTGTAAAAAAAGTACTTTGTGTAAACGGTAGCTTGCTGCAAACATATCATTCCAGCTGTTTTTCAAAACAATCTACAATTCTTATATTGACACTTTGCTCCTCAAGCCAATAAGTAAAAGTGAGCTAATTATCTTTACTATTTAACAAAGTTTGGCGAATAAAAAATACTGCTGACTGAGCCACATGACTCTCATTAGTACTTAGCTGGTTTCACTAGGCTACAACACACAATTGTTTTCTTTAAAACTTGGGCTACATTTAGCAAAGGCACTTGGTCGATTAGGCAGATTTCTAGGTAAGGATAAACTCAGTTTGTTATGCCATGAATTAATTAATAAATTATTACTTAAAATTAGTTTTTGAAAATTTCACTCACGCTAACTAAAAACCAAGACAAACCAACAGTAAATACTGATAACCGCAGGGATTTTTAAAATGATTTGAATGCGATAGAACCTCGATGTGTTCTCAATTCGCACAATTTTCCGTTTCACAATCTGAAAATCTTGCGCATTAAGTCATCAATGCAGCAGCATGTACCTCTTTCAAGGATGAAGCAGAGATGAACCAACTAGCCGACAAGTTCTACTGAAATACCTCTTTTGAGCGGGGTGTCAACACTGCATAGTAATTTTCCCTCTATTTGACTCAGATTTTGTTTTTGTTCTACAAGTGTCTTCACGCAAAACCTGCATACAACAAGAAAGAGAGAGAGAGAGAACTTCTATTGTCCAAAAGAGTGACTATCCCACTCTTCAGGGGTTAGATCACGAAGGTGGGACAGTCGCCTTAGTTGCAGGCCAGTAGTTCTTGGACCCGGGCGGCACCTCCGGCCAGTCGAACAATTTCTCTTTGGGCTTTTGGATCTGAGCTTCGCAGAAAGGTCTCCCAGGTGTCCTTAGTAATATTTTTAGCCCTACCTAGTGCCATCGCACATTCCCATATTACATGATCTAGTGATCCCCTTTCTTTACATAACAAAAATAGGTCTGATCGTATTTCTGGCCATATATGGGTATGCATTTGTTTGTAGCTTTCTCCATGCTATTGCTTCTCTTTGCCTAATGTGGGGTCTGGTAGTGGTAGGACCCTCCTGCTCAGTCTGTAGTGCGCTGTTATTTCACTATAGTTAATCAGGTCCTATTGTTTGCCTTGCTCCGGTGGCACTCCTCCAGCCCGGCGTGTGAGATCTCGGGCTAGTTTGTGTGGCGCCTCACTTCCGGGCACACCTGCGTGGGCTGACGTCCAAACAAGGGTGACGTCTCTGTCTATTGGCTTTTGATCGAGGATTCTACCCGCGGTCGTTGCTATGACTCCTGTGGTGTAGCTCCTGATTGCGCTTTTGCTGTCACTATGTATTTTGCCTCGGTCTGAGCAAGAGCCAGCGCTGGATGTAACGAAAAATCATGGACTTTTATAATTTCTTTACAACCAGGTTCAACTGTGCTTTGGTATGTTGGCTGCACAGAATACAATAAAATAAACTTGATTATGTTGGTGTCAAAGATCATGGCAAAGTGGATGGTCATAGTGTGCTTCCCTCCCTACTTGTGGGGCACAGAAGTATAGAATGTTAGCAGTAAAATAAATAAAATAGCTAACATCGCATGCTGCCACAGGTACAGTCTTCCAATGACAATGCAAATTCCAATTTACAGTGCTTTCCTTCTGATATTTATTGTGTACTGTCTTCCGAGTCTGAGGTAGGCCAGCTAAACTGAATAAATTCAGAATATTTGTAGCACAAAAACACACTGTGCAAATAATTGCCAACATGCTGTACGTGGCATTGTACACACTGATGCATACTACGATTTGCCATAGTCAAATCAACAACTTCATACACTATGAGACATTTAAGAGTGTATAGACCTTATGCAAATGTGCTGCCATCCACCAGAGAAAAACCGAAACGAGAAAGTGGCACCATGTTGGGGTTTGCGGTCACGATATAGCCTAGTGCGGAACATATGCACAGCTTTCTCAGTTTGGCGAATTTTTATTTTAAGGTTAGAGAAATAGTGACCGAGAAGTGATCGGTAGACCTTTTTGCATTACCCACGTTTTCGAGCGACTTTGCAAATAGCTATTGTGTGTCGAAAATGCAGTCGAAGAGGCACCGCGGCAGCAAAGAAATTCATAAAGGTGTCGCACGTTGAAGACGAGGAAATACACAGGCCAAAGTATACAATCATATCGTTCATACGATTCATGCGAGCTATCCGCGCCTGCACTGCATGGACAATGCATGTCACGAACAGACACTCGATTAAGAGTACACCTTGGTGAAAATTGCTGATTGCTAGTGTGTTTGAGGTTGTCCAAAGACATTGTGCTACTGAGCCAAAGGTTGCAGTCTCAATCCCGGCCACAGTGGCCATTCTTCAGATGAAAATGAAAAACTAAAACACCTGTGTGTTGAGATTTCGGTGCACGTTAAAGATCGCCAGGTGCTCAGCATTATTCTGTAGCCCTTCACTACTGTACACTTCATAGCCCTGCTGTAGCTTAAATGTGCTAAAAAATGGCCTTGTAGTTTGCATTGCTGCTTGCATTTCGCTGCCACGATAGCAGGTGCTCGGTAGAATGACGGACTAACTATGACTACCGATGCTGCACTGTGGGTGCACACCACAGCCTAGACAATTCTACTGTGAAGATTCGATCGTCGCAAAATATGTCAACATGAAATGGCCAACCACAAGCATAAATGACCGATCTACGCGGCCTACCACATGTGCTACTTACTGACACCGGGGCTAGCTGAAGGTCCGCTGCGGATCCATTCGCTTGTGACACTTCGCAAATGGAAGAATGCATAAGGCTTGCATAAAAGCGAACCGAAAGTTAAGGACAAAAACGGGCATATGGAGCCTCAAGCGCAAAACTAATCCCATGTGAGAAATTCCTAATTGACTGACGCAGTGCGCCATAACTGCTAGCAGACAGGAGTGCTCCTTGGAACATTACAAGATAAGCAAATAGCTCACATTTGGGCCTTTCTCTAAGTTCTTACTTCTGCGATTTAATTACAAGCTATCGAAAAGAACTCAACATCTGCAAGCGGCTTCCTACTGGCCTTGTACCATGATTCCAGAGAGAAAAGGCTACTGGGGCACCTAGGTCTGTTTATGTGCTGCTAATGCGTAAAATTAAGTTTGACTGTTTTGCTTCTGTTGAGTGTTTCTTTAGCCAAGTTATACTGCTGTCACACGGGCACGGCTGAACTCCTTTTAACTCCCTTCAACCAAGGTAGTCCTTATCTCAATGGAGATACGCACCGTGTCAC
Organism: Amblyomma maculatum; assembly: GCF_055883805.1. Taxonomy (NCBI): domain Eukaryota; kingdom Metazoa; phylum Arthropoda; class Arachnida; order Ixodida; family Ixodidae; genus Amblyomma; species Amblyomma maculatum. The sequence continues at coordinate 273,691,027 of NC_139344.1, forward strand.
ACGGCAGTCCTTTAGGAAAGGAAGTTTAAGGAAGTTCCTAGCGTAAGGAGTTCCAATCATCTCCCTCGAGCAGGTAAAGGGAGTACTCTGGTTCCCCGTGAGCTTTAGTGCAGGTTTTAAAAGAAGCACTTAAGCATTAATTTTGCGTTTTTAACTAATTTTGATACTGTAGCACAACGTAGAGCATGGAAAAAAGGAAATGCGCTAATATCTAAGCATACACGCAAGAATTTTGCAAGCACATTGTGGCCAGCAGAAAGGACAAACCCACTATGCTAGTAAACGTACCAGCGCATTCCTTTCATATGAATGAAGGTACATTTATATTTTAAATTCAATTCAAACTGTTGAAAAGAAAGCAGATAAAAATTAATTTACGTGTTTCTAACTTGATTATTTTATATGCATGCACAAAACGAACAGCGCCTAATGGGACCCTGACGGCGTCTTTGAGTAGCTCGTTCTTAGCCGTGTGACACGGCGACAACTCCTTTGGGGCTGAACCAACTCCATGCGTGGTCCTTTATAGAAAAGTTCGAGGGAGTTGGGACTTGCCCGTGTGACAGAAGTATTAGACAGGCGCCAGCTCAGTTAACCCTCGGTTTTATCAGCTTCACATGATTTTTGCATGGTTAAGCGTTTGATTTTGGATTCTACTCGTCGCGACCTTCTCAACAATATATAACTTCACATTGTAGTCTAAAGTGAATCACATTTATTGTTAATCACATTTACTAATTAACAGTTAATAAAGGCCTACAATTAGTTTAGTGCAGTCATAGTAAAGTTCAATTTTTGATCACAAATAGCTAAATATGGTATTTAATAAGACCTGCAATATGTCCAGAGCCATTACACTTTACACAAGCTATCCAACGATATACGACTTGATGCTGTAGTTTGAGGTTTAATTTAGTCATAATCAGTTAATTAACAATCAATTATCATAGAGAATTAGTGCAATTATGGTAGACATAAGCTATGCAACGATATATTACGTAATAATGTAGCGCAAAGTTCAACTTAACCCCAATTAATTAATCACTGGCAGTTAAATGAGACCTAAAATACTCTATATAAGCTATACAGCCACTGCGGACACATTCTGTACACGCATTTTGTGGGGAACGATCTCCCATCGTCCCCTTTAAAGTCTGCTTTCCCTCGCGGTAGTTACTCTAGCTATCGCAGAATGGCGCCAACATTGGTGGTTAACATTATAACTATCGAGAGATGGCGCCAGCGTTGCGACAGCACAAGTGCCACCCCTGAGCTTGTCAGCACGCACGCGGACAAAGCCTACTCCTTTCTCTTCGGCATCGGGACCTGGACGTGAGCGGACGTCTCCTCGCGGCACTACGCACCTCGCCGGACTTATCCCGCTTGCCCGTATTGTCCGGCCTCGGAGTTTATTCCCTGCCCTAGCGTGGGCGAACATTCGCCTGTAGCCCTGCTGGTGAGTCAGACGACCTGTATTCATTAGTGTGCTTTATTGCTAGCTGGCGTTGTTGTTATTGCAGCAACAAATGCCTGTTTGTTGTCAGCACGTGTTGTTCCTTTGTTCCCAAGAGCACGGCCCGCAGTGGTCAGCGTGGGCTAGGTAGCACTCGCGAACACTGGGTGGGTCGGCGGTTGGGACTGTCAGCCGCGACTAAGAGGGGAAAACGTATTTATCCCCCCTAGTACAACCCCACAATTTGTACATGGCACGCATGAGCCAAATAATGCTCCGCATTAATAAAAACTGTACAAAGCTGGCACCCTCACTTTGTTTCCCTGGCTATCCTTAGCTCCTTGTTGTGTACATCAAGGTACAGAACAATATTTCAGCACCTTAGCCGATGATTAATGGCAACTTGCGCATTGCTAATCCAGTATTACATATACACTGTGGTGTACGAAATCCCCCAACATAGCAGAAACACGCGTGGTCGGCATAAGAGGGTGCCAGTTATTGCATAAGGTCTATAAAACTGATTTTTAGGTAAAAATGACTCCAATGCTTAAGATGTTCCATTTAATCCAATAGATGCCTGTATATCAAATGCAAACCATTTCTGGTCCTTTCCACTATGCCTCACCATTTATCATACCCAATCATCGTGTTGGAACTTTCCGAAATTGAGCACATGGCATGGCCATAAAAAAATGTCACAATAATTTGCTGTGATGCCTTATCTCTTTGATGTAATGATTTTCTTGAGACTTGACGTCTTCTGTTTCGCACTCTAATGTTTTTGTAGCAATTTTGGCGCATCATTTTTTTTTTCTGCGAAGTTCAATGCATGCATGATTTGTAATATACACTTTATATATGCTCCATGTAATTATTGTGCTCTGATAAATTGCTTTTTGTGTACAAATTCCTTGCACTATCCCACAAATGCTCAAGCCGGTCGCCCTGTGAAGAATGGGCCAAAGGAGTTTTTCAAGCTGCAACTAGCAGCTGTGCCAGCCTTTTCCTGTTTGTCCCTTGTTCCACATTTGTAATATTGAGCAAGATAAATAAATCACTTTGATTAATTTCATTTGTGAAGTAACCGAAGCCCACAATTAGAGACCTATGGATAAAGGGAGCTTTAAAAATAGTGATGGTGTGCATGCTAGTCGGTTGCTGAAATGGCTCCGATGCCCACCCTGTCTCTTTGTGCTTATTTTTGACTTGAAACTGATGTGATGTAACCATATGGCATAAAGTTTCCTTGCTATTTCATCGCAAACACGTCTCTAATTTCCTCGTCCCTTCTCTGCCCCAACTACACTTCTGGAGTTCCAGCAAAGCAAGCGGACTGAACCCCAGCTGCAGCAAATAAGCGAGGCAAGTAGCGCAGACGTGCTCTCCTTGGCGCACACCAAACTCCTGTGTTCTGGCAACAGTGACATCCCTTTTGTACTCCACCGCCTGTGTAAATGGGGAAGCGTGGGAAGGGGTTCTGCCGGCCGGTGCTGTGGTCACACCCCCTCCTCAAGGCTTTGCTGTAATATGCCTGCTACAACACATCATTACCCTCAGCACTACATTACAACAGTTTATTGCACTAGTCAGCGCTTGTTTAAATGCTACACAATGTTGGCCTTTCTGGTGCATAAACGGCTTAGGCAATCGTGTGCCAAAGATGGGGTTAAAAACAGTTCTCGTTCTGATAAAGCACTGAAGGGTGAAAATAAAGCAAAATATATTTAAAACATTTCTTCTCCATAAAACTTGACAGCACATGAGTTCTTTCTCATGTTATTTCTTTTTTTTTTTTTTCTCTTGAAAGTCAGCTAAGACGAAAGAGAGGTGATGAATATGAAACAATGTCAGAGCTCTTTTTCTTAATTTTTATGCATAAAGAAGCTTGGTGTAAGCTGTTTCTAGGTTTTGCATAAGGGTTTATCTGGTTTCATCAGTATGAAGCTGCTCATAAAGTGCATTTGCGTGCCAAAGAAAAGGCACTAGTACTACAAAGTATTCTTGTTAAGAACACTGCTTGGATGCTCATGAAAGAGGTTTCAAAAAGTGGAGCCTATAGTATAATTCCTCAATGACAGCATAACAGATAGCAACAAGTTTTTAAGTTGATGTTGCCATGTGTGCGCACCATGACATTTTCAAGATTTGGTTTCATATCAGAAGCGGTATTAGTTCCCAACAAACGTGTTGCACAATGGTTACAAACAACAGAAGTGCCACAGCCATAATAAACAGACCCAAGCTACCTTCCTGAATAAACTGTCACAAAATTCTTCATATGCATGTTTCTTTACACTAGCAAGTGAAATAAAGAATTTGATTGGATTGTGGTGCTATAACCCTTTATAAGGCACAAGCTGTCTGCATGTCTCACGTGAATAAGAAAGGTACACATGAATATATCACTTCACGCCATTTCAACCTCTGGTTTTGCAGAAAAATGGCCACTGTTACACAGCAAACTTAACTGCCGCTGAACGATTCTATCACCTCATAGAGAGGCGTTGTGATGCCACCTCCACCCTAAATAATTTTGCAGGCATGCAAGCAATCAGTCCAAAAGCTTAACCTAAGAAATCGTTAAAAACAAAATTATTTGTCCCACTTATGTTAATCATGCTTGAATGAATTACACTGTTTTAGAGAAGCTGTATGTAATTTATGAACTTTTCAGGAATCTAGAAGTGGTTGTTTTTGAACCATCAGCAAGCATGGTATTGCACTTGCTACAGCACTGCAAAGCCAGGAGATTCTTCATTATCAAAAAATAAGCTGTATAATTTAAAGTTCCATGGTCTTTCAGAGATTACATTGCTCAGATTTCATTCCAGCAAATTACTAAAAACACTCCACATCCGAAAGTTCACACTGGTACAGCTTCAAATCTTTTGAGATCTCTACAGAGTTCAGAGCTGCTCCATTGACTAGTTAGACTAGCATGCGAGTTTTACAACCAGTACTGGCAGAACAAACAGTCGGCTTTTTGTGTGTGTGTGCCGTGCATCCGGCTGAGTGGAAACAGACAAAAGGCATCCCCAAAACGAGGGCAGCGGAGCTATGATGGGGATCAGAAGAGCGGCACCTGGAAGGCAGCAAAAAGTGAGGTGAAACGACAGCTCCTACACAGAGTGCACCGCTTAGGAAAGGGATAATCCTAGCTGGCACCAATCTGTGCTTTGGAGGCATGGCGGACTCCTGCAATGGCCACCGGTTTCAAAAAACCAACAGAGACTCTTCTGCCTTCGGAAAAGACTTTAGAAGGAGACAGAAGGAAGAGGATCAGCTAAGGACCTTGCAAGGAGACCTCCAGGAAGACAGCAGCAGTGAGCAATCTGATGGACCCAAGAGACGACGGAGACAGTGCCAAGATGAGAAGCCGCACTCTGAATGAGATGAAGTGTCCACAATTGTGGAACTGAATTCCTTGTAAGCTGAAATTGCCAAGTGTGGTCAGGCTTCATCAAGGAAGGCTAGAGGGCCTTTGACTATGGCCTTCGAGTCGAATGGTTCGACAGTTTTCGAAATGCCCATGTGAGTGGTATAAAAGACCTCAGACATGGTACCTGTCTTTTCGACGTATATGAGAACTTGCAATATAGAATTGCTTCAACGAGTATTATGAGGCATTTTACTTATAACATAATTAACAATATTTTGAATTTTTTCTCATAAGAATGAGCAACTGGAGCAGTAAGCCCACACTTGTAAAAGCACGCAAAATTAATGCAATGGCATTAAAGGCCCTGTTCATCGAAAATTTGGCGTCGGCGGTGGATTTTCGCACGATGCTCATGATTTGTCACTCACAAAGCAAACGCTGGCGTTATAGTTGTAAGCGAAAAGTTTTGAGCATGGCGCTGGCAGGCAGTAGATGGCAGCCGACATGGCCACGCACTGACTGGACCTAGGGTTGCCCAACATCACGTCTGGCAGAAACTGCTAACTCGGGCCTTTCTTATCGTATGGGATTACCCCTAGGCCACGCAGGCACGTTCACATGGCTTGGTTAAAGAGGGGCTTTAATATAGGATGGTAGCCTATGCTATCGCACCTTTAAATGCGGAGCTTAAGTGCCCCCTATAGTTTTTTCCCTCTCGTGTGTACATGTCAGGCAATATTTTTTCCCCTCCGAAAGATAAAGCAAAAACATTACATGTCTAACTGCTTTTCACTTTTTTTCTCTTAAAAGAAAATAGTACTTGCCCATTTGCCATCATTCCAATAGAAAGCCTCTTCATGGTCTTGAAGAGCAAATACTTTCCTTTCAACAGTGAGCACCACCTGTAAAGCATCATTGAGTTTACTGGAATTTTGCATGACAGGTGGCTTTACCCTAACATGCCCTTTTAATGCCAGAGTCCAACAGATAGGACGAACAAAGGCATGTTCAATCAGTCCGAATAATCACAAAAATCCAAAAGCACAAATCGATTACATGTTGGAACAAGCTAACTCACGTTCACTTTAACCTTTCAACAATTAGTCCCCTAGCAGCATGCACCAATTGGCTGAAGCAAGGAAAGTTGTTGCAGAAATCCATGAAGTAGCCTCAAGGGGGAGACATGTATTTCTGGAGAGCCACTTGAACAACAACCTTATAACTCTAGAAAAGTAGACATGGGTCAATTGGCACAACCAACATCATCTTTAACTGGCGCACGCGACAACCTGTTTTTGTGTTCCTGCACCTTAGGATGGTGCAAATTAATGGAAAGGTCGAGATTTAGGCATGGGCTTGGTCAGCATGTACTTAGTCTCAGCTCTTTTATGAGTTTGCTATGTTGTAAGGCAAAGCACAGAAAAGGCGACTGTAATACAAGCTAGTTAAAGATTTGGCTGGCTGTACACGGTTGAACTTGAACATCAGCTGGGAAAAAATATAATAATAACATAAAAGATAGAAAAAGTAATAGCATGCAGACATCTAAGGAGAAAGATTATGCATAGGATAAAGATTGTGATTGAACTTACAGCCATGGTTTAATTTTTAAAAAAACCACCCAGCAAACAATACACAAGCAATGTAGTGAACCCAGTGCAACATCAAGCATGTGATTAACAAGAAAAACTACACCAATCCTATTATAACTAAGCAATCATCATAAAAAAAAAGCAACCTCCTTTTCAGAAAGGTAAAGTGAAGGCATACTAACACATCAAGAGACGAGCTAGTTGGTGCAGTAAAACCCCGCGTTAGTAAACTAGGATACAGTAAAAATTCGGATATATAGTAAAGGAAAACTGAAGTCCCAGTTCGATTTCCATAGACAGTATATATTTTTTTCCTTTACAGTTGACATTTTTCATAAATACGTGTTATAGTAAACTAAGTCTGGCCGCAGGGATGTACCCCTGCGGACAAAAGTAAACAGAGCAAGCTTCTTCCTTTATTTTTTACGCGCTGCATAATTCAAATTTGCAGTCGTGGTATGTGCGATCCGGTACTAGACGCCAGTGCCTTTTCCCTAGGACAAATATTGTTTTCTTATCTTCAGTGTAGAAGGTGTGATTTTAATTTGAACTTATGTCCGCATCTATACTTCTCACGAAACGAAATTGTCGCACATGCATTACCCAAGATCATGTGGCAAATTTTTTTGTATTAAAAATATTTTTTTTTGGATGGCTTTACCACAAGCCCCAACAATGCCGAAGAGAAGCTAACTTTATGTAAAGCCGTGAGGAAAAGCATGCAGCACGTAGGAAAAAAAGTAAAGTTGGCTATGAACGTGGAAAGAAGGCGGCATGGTCAACTCCGAAAGTAAAGGAGAGTAAAAGTAGAATGAGAAGTAGTGAAGGGGAGAAACATTCACAGCACTCTGCAGCGCGAAGCACAAGCCAGCGGCGACAAGGAATGAAGGTGCGGTAATGCAGTTTTGCCACACTTCATTCTCGTGCATTTCTCGTCGACTGCCTCTTAAATGACAGAAAGAGCAAGGAAAATAACGCTGTGTTCATGCAAGGCTGTAGTTTTCACATGAAAAAATATTCAGCTGTATTTGTAGCCCCATTGCATTCATGCTAAAGAGGTATTTTCCCAATTCTTAAACAAAAAAAAAAAATCTAATAACTGAAAAAAAAAAAATAAAAATTGCACAGAGAGATCTTGAGAGACGGATGGCAGGTACTTTAGAGTGTTTCTTTTATAAACCAGCAAAAGGCATTTAGTAAGGTAGCCATTTAATTACCAGACAGCCTCTTCAGGGCCATGTTGTCACCAACAACTGATTAGGATTTTTGTTGGTCCAAGTGACTTTATTACAAAAAGGTTCTTTTTAAGACATTTCTGTGAAAACGGCGCGAGACAGAGCAGACAAGAAAGGAGACGGGATAAGCGCTCACAACCAACTTAACGAATTTATTCAAAAAACGCACATACATATACAGAATGATCCTGCATCCAGATGCACATGTACGTAGATAAAGCCCAACAATGAAAGCCATTCAGAACCGCCAAGATATGAAATTTCACACTGATCGATAAAAACAGATGAGGTGCTCACGCATGTGTTGCGGGTCTTATGGATGAGATATGCTTCCTTCAATTCTCTTGTCAATTTATCTTTGTGTTTGTATAGAACCAAAGCTTCGTTAAACATGGGGGTGAACGGGGGCTTGTGGCAACATTTTTTATAGTGCAGTGCCAAGTTTGAGGATGGATGTTCACCCAAAGAATTGTTATGTTCTTGTAGATGCATGTTTCGCACATGTGAAAAGAACACTGTAAATGACACTTTCTGCACACAGAAGGAAAAGAACCTCATGCTTAGCCTGGCATCCCCTGCTGCTTACAGTTGGTGGGTCTTGATCTCTCAACTTTCTGTTGACCTTGGCACAAATGCTATCTAGCTTGATAGGCGAGGAGAACACAACTTCCATACCTTACCTGTGTCCTACGTGTTTTAGATGATGTAACACTCCATGAAGGTATGGCACCAATGCAATCTTCTTTTTATGTTTTTGGGTAGGCCCCGGCCTTTTGCTGTTTGCATGACTAATTTTTTTAGGATCTCGTTACACGCTAGTAGGATGACATTGTTTGGACATACCCAATGGTGTGTTCGCAGGACTTGAACATCGCCGAACCAATACATGAAACGGTTATACCACACTTCACGAGCTTCGAATACCTAGGGTTAAATTCAACGAAGACTTAATTGACCACGGTAAAAAGGCCCAGCACACATTGTATTGGCTCAAGACGAGCCTTAGATCTAAAAATTTCAACGTGCTCTCAGACGGGGCTTCAAAGATGCATTTAAGGCTTTTTCCACAATCACGAAATATCTTCAAAATGTCTTCCGACAAGCTTGGTGGGGTCATGTACTTCTACAAAATCCAGACATTTGTCCACATAAAGAAACATTCATTTTGCAAGAGCCCCTGCGGTATTATCAATGACCTTGTCGATATAGCACAAGTAAATACAGTCGAACCCAGTTATATCGAACCCGAATATATCGAATTTTGGTTATACCGAACTCACAGAATATCCCCTTGAAAATCCCATGTTAAAGTATAGGAAAGCCGCGTCATATATCGAACTTAATTTCACCAGTCGTTCGATATATCGACCTCTGCACCACGCACTGGAAAGTGTGCCTTCCCCAAAGACGATCGCATCACCCTTGGCCATTTGCCGCGTAATGTTTTCAAGCCACGCGCGGAAGGAATGAGGGGACAGTTCGGCGACGGCTGGTCTGGTCTGGGCAGCGCCGCGCCCATTCCCCGAAGGCGCGCGCATCTGCAGTTATCGTTTCCCCCGCGCCAACACATGACGTTTGCAAGCCATGTGCGTGGGTGTGCCCTCCTTTTGCCGAGCTATATCTCTCCTTCAGCACGTGCTACGCATGCGCCAAGCCAGCTCAGCCCGTATTCAGACAGGCGTCGGACGCTCTCTCCAGCGTGTGTTGCGAACTCTCTATGGCACCTGCGGACGTTAAAAAGTGGCAGCTCTCTTTGTTTTTCTTTTTGCGAGTCATCCTTTCTTATCGTTGTGCTGTTCAAACGTTAAGAATCGGCGTTTTTTTTTTTTTTTTTTTCGGGAGTCGTTTATTCTTGCATGTATGAATCAACGAAAGCACGCGGTCAGCTGCTGCGATCATTACGCCCGCCCCAAGTGCGGCGTGATAAATCGAACCAGGCTTGTGCAATCAAGCCATCAGGGGCACTCTGCCAAGTTCGCTCCCCGCCACCACAGGAGCTATCAAAAGATAAACGCGCCCCGACATTATCGCTGCACAGAAATGAGTTGTGGATGAGACGACCGAAACGGAGTGACGCGCGCCATGGACATGCAAGCGAAAACGCTCGCGATTTTTGCCATGGCAACACAGAAGCCTTGTTTTGAGCTGCCGCGGTGGCTCGAGCAACGAGAGGGACGCAGTTCCAACAAGTTTGAAATTTTTCGCTCTGTCGCTGCCGCTCGTTGCTGAAATCGCTTGCATGTGAGCGAGCTAGCTTTAACGCATTTTTTTTTCAGATTCTCGGTGCAAAAGTGGAGGGTGGGTTCATTATACGAATGGGTTGATTACGCGACAGATACGGTATCGTTCTTTAGCATCGTAAGTGCCGTCACAAGCCGATTTCTGTATATCGAATTATCGATATATCGAACTATTTCGCAATCCCCTTCGAGTTCGATATATCCGGGTTCGACTGTATTACTCAGAATAGGGCACCCATTTGAACCAATACACACGAGTTTTTTTTCCCACTGGAAGGAGGTAGATTTCAAATAAAACGACAAAAGTTCCAAAAAAGGCCCCAACCGTGTTCTCGTGTGTGTTTTCTTAAATGAATTCATTAGTTAATAGTCAGCACTCATCCTGTTTTCATTCCTGTCTGCTGTGTTTTTCGCCGTTTCCACAAAAATGATAACACACTGCTCAATGCCATGCTATTCTATAAACAACACTTTCAGTGCTCTGTGCTCACATCTCCTCATTTAGGGGTTCAGCAAGTGAAATTCTGCGAAATTATGCCTCATCTCTGAAATGCTGTCAAAGGGCAGAACACAGCAACGTTACTTGCAATGGCAAATATAGTGTGCACTATCAACTCGTATTCATATTTGAAAAACTATTTAGAATTTTCCAAATATTCGAAAATTACCGAATACACCATATATTTTCAAATTCACTGCAGTTTCGCTGCACTGCATGCTTCGCCACAATGCCTGGTCTCAGGACTGTGCAGTGACGCACCATCAAAACGCGATGGGGCCATTTTGTGAAGAGGGACATTTTGCACAAAGCGAAGCACTTGACGAAACCGGGGCGAAAAGTTTCATCCCACATGTAGAGAACCTTCGTGATCGTGCAGGTGTTCATCAGATAAAATTACTGTAACACAAATGATTTTAGGCAGTTTTTTCAGGCCCATTCGAAAATTCGAGCATTTAGTTAATACGGACATTTTTTATGGTGCTCTGAAGGCCGAATTAACGAGAGTTACTGCATTCAGCGGTGACAGAGACAATTCCACCTGGTTTCATGCAGGTCATTCCAGTGCAAAAGCTGATATACCGAATCTTGAATAAAATTTATATTAGATTTTTCAGTAGAATATACATTTCTGTGCAATACTAGCACAGTGTTCAGTCGGTGGTGCTCAACAGCAAGGAGGTGATACTTCTCCGTTCGGACAATGTGACAAGTTAGACGTAATTTGTCATTATTTTCATTTTATTTTTTCATTCTGAATTTCTTCGCATTTTTTCTGAATCTTTTGTTTACTTCTTATTGTAACCCTACGTTTTTTGTGATGCATTCTTCTTCTTCGTACCACAAAAACAGGCAGTTGTTAGCGAGCGCATCATCTGTGTAAACGTCTTGGTTTAATTCTCTAGTGTGTGTGTGTGTTGTGTTTGTATATAACCATGCAGCGCCAGAGGTCGTTGGAGTCACTTTTTCTGCCTCACAAATTGGAAAAAAATTTTCAAACTCATTTTAGTAGATTTCATTACCTGGTTTTGCAGTGCCTTATGACTACTGTAACAAGTCTAAATAAATTTTTGCAGTAGATTTAATTTGGATTACAACTGCAGTAGAGAAAAAAGATGCCAAAAATTTTACAGTGACCCCAGCTCGCATCTGTGCTGGCCACCTTCTCACAAAGCAGAACACGGCATTATAAACACATATAAACACATAAGCACATCATAAACTTGAGAGACCCTCGCAATAAAAGCTATCATAGCAAAAGTTATTCATGCAACAACAGCATTCTACTGGGCTACAGCCCAGTTGTGACATAACAGAGGACATTTCACTCCTACCTTATTCTCATCCTTAGGATCTCTGAAGAGAACTTTCGTGACATCTCCATTTTTGGCACTTTTTACTTGAACTGGAGGTGCCTTATCCGTAATTTTCTGCAAGAAGAAAGACTTTCAATCCCAAAGTCGTACAGCATGTTTGCTTGCAAAGAGATGCTTGTTAAAGAAAATAAACACAACAATACAAGCAGCAGTGTTTGAAAACAAACAAACAAAAAAAAAACCCATAGGCACCATGGAAGAGTAAAACGAGCGAATGAAAGGTGGGAGGTACATCACCTCTATGACGGCTTGCGTGTCAAGTCTAAAATTGAAGTCTCCAAAGATGAAGAATGGAACATTTTCGTACTTGTCATTCTGGATCCTTGAAACAAAGCATACTAATCCTTAATCTTCTGGACATGAATGCGCCGACTGAATGCACACGATCGTCCACTTCCAGCTTGAACGGAGCGCCTCTCGCGGGTGCCTGGGGAACCCGGTGCAGCACACTGCTACAGCAAGCCAGCACCGCCAAATCATGCCCTTCCTTTGCACTGAAGAGATCCTCAACTCTGTTCTATGCATGCGAACTGCCAACAGTATCAGTGTTTTCTAGAAAACTAGTAGCCAGCAATTGCTGGGACACCTATAAACCTATGATATGCATTTTCATCCATGGTTGACAGTTCTTAGTGGGCAATTTGTTATTGCCAAAATTGTGGACAGCAGATGTTGTTATAAAATTAATCATAAACCATCTTTGCTCTTATGGTACTGTGAACTTTGTGCTTCAACAGGAGCCATGAAAGAAATAAATCGTATTGAATATACACACCCTTATTGTCAGGCAGCCAACACAAAAAAACAAAAAAGAGGAAAACTCGATTTTTCATCCAGATGCTGGTAATGCAGCACTTACTTTCCAGGGTGCGAATTTTAAAGTGTAAAGATGACACATAATTTTTGGTTGCATGTTTCATTCTTTGTAATCATGCAGAATACATTGCTACAGTACACGGACTACCACGTGCTATTTGCATAGGAGTGGTAAATAATTTATACATGAATTTCATTCCTCACCTGTTCTGATTCCTCACCTGTTCTGGTTTCGGCTTCAACAGCCGAACGATGGCTATAAGATCGAAGTTAAGTCTAGGCCGTGTGAAGGATAAAAAATAGAGGACAAGCTCTCGGGCTAGTTGGTTTTCTATAGTTATAGCAGCGCGTAGCTGGACAAGGACGAAGACGGAGGAACACGTAAGACGCAGAGGCGCTGAACTGCAACTTTATTTTTGGAAATCAGCCAACCATGTCATATATATACCAGAGAGAAACGCCCACTAGAGGAACAAAATCTAGACACGTGGCGAAAACCGGTGCAACAAAATCAAACACGAGTATAAAAAATCGATAAATCTAAATGCCTAACACACGATTGACATGATACAGTGACATAACATGATAATAGTGGGCGTAGTGAAAGTGCGTGAAAAATAAACAAAAATTCCCAGTCCTTAACAAGCAACAATGGCTAAAAAAGGTGGATGCGCAGAAAACATTTTTTATATAAGAACTTGTTTAAAAAACCGCAGAGAAACTTATGAGATGGACAAAAAATAATAAGTAAGTTAAACATGAAAAAAGAAGAGAGAGATGCAAATGTTGAAACAAAATTGAAAGCCAACAATTAACACTGCAAAACAAAAAACCAACAATGAATTAAACAATATGGCTGACTGCAATTCAAAATGTATAAAACGAAGGCATGTAAAGAGTGCAAATAAAATCAAGCACAATCGGAGAGAAAAGCAATTTCTTTGTTCGAAAGGAAAACTGAGGATGTGCAGACGCATTCATCCTTGTGCTTAGCAATCAAAGCGGCTTCCACTATTTCGCGTGTAAGCTTGTTATGGGATCGGTTTAGAATGGTCGTTTTCTGAAAGACAGGGGAGCATTTTCTATTGCGGTTTCTTGCTGCTATTTTCGCTTAAGAACCTGACTACTTCCTCTGCGTTTTTCACCTGAAAAGGGTCGTTAACAGGAAGCATTTTCAAAGTTGGTTAAAAGGAAAATTGTGCAATCTGGTTTTAGTAACGCCTTGACGAAGTCATGTAAGCACAAATTTCAGGATAGCTTTTCAGCTCAAGTGTGCAGGCTGACGCAGTCGGGATACCCACAGGAACTTCTTTCTTCTGTCGCTAGAAAAATGTTGAACTCCAAAAAGAAGATGACAGGCCCTTCAGCTGAAGTCCAACAGCAAAATAAGGTAGCAATAATACCTTATATCCACAAGATTTCTCATAATCTCAAGAAGATTGGTAAGAAGGCAGGTGTTCACGTGGTCTTTTCAGCCCCGCACCGCCTATCAAGACTTTGTCGCATGGTCAACAAAACGACAAAGAGAGATAATGGCTGCACCACAAGGCACAAGAATCCCGCCGTAACATGCGCAGAAGGGGTTGTATACTCCATCCCTCTATCTTGTGGCAAGGCATACATCGGCCAAACCGGTCGATGTATTAATAAACGTTTAATGGAGCATAGCAATGATTTTTCAGTGTCATCGTCCAAAAACCTGCCAGTGCATTGTCGCACATGCGACCGCAATAGAAAATTCTCCCGTCTTTCAGAAAACGACCATTCTAAACCGATCCCATAACAAGCTTACACGCGAAATAGTGGAAGCCGCTTTGATTGCTAAGCACAAGGATGAATGCGTCTGCACATCCTCAGTTTTCCTTTCGAACAAAGAAATTGCTTTTCTCTCCGATTGTGCTTGATTTTATCTTTGATTTTATTTGCACTCTTTACATGCCTTCGTTTTATACATTTTGAATTGCAGTCAGTCATACTGTTTAATTCATTGTTGGTTTTTTGTTTTGCAGTGTTAATTGTTGGCTTTCAATTTTGTTTCAACATTTGCATCTCTCTCTTCTTTTTTCATGTTTAACTTATTATTTTTTTGTCCATTTCATAAGTTTCTCTGCGGTTTTTTAAACAAGTTCTTATATAAAATGTTTTCTGCACATCCACCTTTTTTAGCCATTGTTGCTTGTTAAGGACTGGGAATTTTTATCGATTTTTTACGCACTTTCACTACGGCCACTATTATCATGTTATGTCACTGTATCATGTCAATCGTGTGGTAGGCATTTAGATTTATCGATTTTTTATACTCGTGTTTGATTTTGTTGCACCGGTTTTCGCCACGTGTCTAGATTTTGTTCCTCTAGTGGGCGTTTCTCTCTGGTATATATATGACATGGTTGGCTGATTTCCAAAAATAAAGTTGCAGTTCAGCGCCTCTGCATCTCACGTGCTCCACCGTCTTTGTCCTTGTCCAGCTACGCGCTGCTATAACTATGGATAAAAAAAATTGTGATATAACTGCTCCTTCATCCTTTAATCTCACTTCAATGCTAAGCCAGCCTTCCTCAAAAAGTATCGCAAGGAGTGAAGAAGCAACGATTACATCGCAGTTTTTTTTTTTTTTTTTCATTCTGTCACATGACCTAGACTTCACTTACGACATCACAGCCATCCCTTGGCTGTTGAAACCGAAACAGGTGAGAAAAAGATATTCAATTATTATAAGATATTTAGCAGTCTTAGGTAAAAACCATGTGCTGATTCGTGTACACTAATGCCCCACATATCATTAATAAGAAGAAAAATGTAACCAAAGTTTGCTGTTTATGACAGCTTCAAATCCCTAGCTGATTTCAAAAAATAATTCTGCCCAGAAAAAGGGCCTGTTCACAATGCAATTAGAGCTAAGTTTGGGGTGAAAACTGACGAAACATGACACTGCAGTGATGACTCATCATGTTAGCAGGAAAAAATCTCGATTTCAGGACGACTGAAGTCTTTATGAAGCTGTTTGCCACTGAAAGCACTAAGGTTGCGGCGTTGCCAAACCTCAAGCTGTACATACTATAGATTAATGTGAATCTGAACAGCTACCTACTTCTTCTGTTGTAGGCGCTATTAAAGAACTGAAAAAATTTATGTGCACTACTGGTACTTGTGAGGCCATCGCATGTATTAAACATTCCCTGTGCAGCACCCCATGATAAAAGACTCATTGGCCCCCCTGTCATTCTGGTTGCTCACCACAAAATGTTTGCATTTATAAAATATTACAGCTAAGTAGCAGCATACTCCGCTTTGACTCCCATTGAAAAAAAGTTTTTCGTTTATTTCATCCACAGCTACATTAACTTATTTAAGCTTGTCCATTTAGAAGTGATAAGAGGAAGCTATTGCTATTGTAGCTGCAGCATTAAAAGTGCCCTGCTAAGCAGCTGGCTGTCGGTAACTCCCTTGGAAATGCTGCTCCCACCAGTGCAATGCGAAAGCCAAGTTTACTTCGCCCAAAGGCAAGAGCAGCACAGTGACATGCCGGAGGAACTGCCTAAGCATTTCTTCATGCTCGCACGAGTTTCCCAGATTCCATGAAGCATTGGCAGCACACAGCCGCATTCAAGCTGGAAGTGGATGGTCTTAGACATGACATCAAAGATGAACTACTACACATACAGTGTTTTCGAAATAAATAATAAAAAAAAACTGCAATAACCAGATAATTCCCAAGCCTCATATCTTGTTTGCTGTTAGCATAACAGTACAACTGAAGCACTTTTTTCACATGCAAGTTGTGTGGGAAAGTGGTAAGAACCTGACCGTTGATTCTCATGAAAAATACACACACTAATGCATGGTTGCCCAGTGGTTTTCCAGTCCATATCACAATTTGCTTGCGGCACTATCTATGTAATGATCTTGGCCTATCAGAATGGCAAGCGCTGCAATTAGTGGCTCCATAACTGGGAAGGAAAGAGCAGCAGTGCCCAGCACACAGGAGACTCAGACAACTCGGCAGATGCCAATGCTGTGCTGTGCTCATGTAGGATTTCCCTACTAATTGAATCATCGAATAAAACACACATTATACTTCTAAATATATGTTTCCAAATACTGCACTAATATCTTTAAATATAGTTTAACATTTCCAATATTTAAGGAAAGTTTGTCATGTTTCTGCATCCTGGATCGAACGAGAGGAGTCTGGCTTCTACAGTACTGCAGACAAGCTGTGTGACGGAGTTCAGAGAAAAGCAACAGTTACTTCCTTGACATATGTAGACACCACCTATATACTACGGTTGTGCAGCAGCTTAGACACTGATGAAGAGGCACTTGATCAGCTCGCATTGCATGCATTATGTTTTTATGTACCCTTTCAGAAGAAACACTCGTATAGATGTCTTCCTAGCAGTGGCCCTTTGTTCATCCATTACCAAAAACTTGCTTTTTAACTACCATTCAATTACAAAGACCTTTTAGTATACACTTGAGTGAAGTGTGTCTGTTATATTAATTTATAAAAGGCCATCGTAGCAATATGTAGTCATGTGTAAACTCAAATACAGCTTCAAATACCTTGAGATGTAGCTAGAAGTCTAGTTGGACTGACAAGTACACAGGTTCACTACCACATGCATTGTGAGAATGAGCAAGGCAAGCCTATTCGTAACCACTTTTAGATTTGCAATCTCTGTTGATTAACACTATTTTGCAGCAAACCAAAGAAAGGAAGCATTAATTTTATTTTTTCCCAACAGGGTGGTGGAACATGATATTTTCTACATACCTGTTCAGGGTATAGTCAAGAGCTCCTTGCCTATTTTTTGTGTACGAAGAAGGAAACTGGTGGGGAAAAAACACACACACACACATACACTGAATAATGCCTAAATACACGCTACACTAACAGAGGCATAAAATGGTGGCCATTCACTCACAGATTCCATAGCTATGAAGTTCGATTCGTCATGAAATAGATGGATGTTGATTAGGTCAAACACTGTGCCTTGCAAGCTCCATCTTGTCCGCATAAAGCCTTTTCTTGACCATTTGCACTGCAACAAAAAACAAGGCTGGACAGTTAGCAGTGCAGAACATTTGTTGTGGATTCGATGCCTGTACAGACACTGCGTTCCCATCATCTGAAGTAGTATACAGAGGAAAAATTTCAGATTCCCTTCAAAATGACCTACAGCATACCCTGTCTATGACAAATGTTTGGAGTGGATGGCTCCGGAAATTTCGACTGCCCGGGGATCTTTAAGATGCACCAGCATGGGTGCACAGCGTACAGTACATGGGTGCCTTGCTTTCCATCTCCAATGAAAAGTGGCCACTGCAGCCGGGACTGAGCCCACGTCCTTTGTTCAGCAGTCGAGTGTCCTAAAGAGCCGCCAAGACGAGGCATCTTCAAATGAATTTCATTTAGCTTTCATTTGTACCAAAGCACTCAACTGCCAACTATCTACAATTATACAGTGTAGCACTTTGTGCATCACTTCCTTCCCCATCAACCAAAGAAAAGCACTGGAGTGCCACTGTAAATGACTTAGTATGCCCCTGTTCTGTAGGATCATAAAACCCTGTCATTTGTTAAAAAAAGCACGTTTATTAGTAATCAATAAAAATCAACACCATCCTCAATAAAATGTTAGGAGTTTCAGGACAAACCCTATCGAGAGACGAGCCAGCTAATGGTACACAGTTCAAAAACTGCAAATTGGATGGAAAGGAAACTGTTTGTCTCTTCAACTGCTTTCTTGTAAACTCTGAGCAAAGAAATACTTCAACAGACACATTTCTTAAGAATATGAAGATCCACTGTGCCTGCAGCAACACTGCAAAGGCACAGGAATTCTCACATTTGCACACATATAACGCGGCTACAAATATGCAAGGGAAGGAGGAGGAAGGACTAAAGACACCAAATTTTGGTGGTATTTTTCTTTGTTATAATGATGCTTAAGTCATTCCTGTATATCGGTCCGCAAGCAGTTTTCTCCTACGACCACTAAATAATTTATAACTGAATATTGTTTTCTCACTAGTTTCAGTTTCAGCAGCCGAGAAATGGCTGTGACATCACAATCAAGTCTTGACGCGCAGCATGAAAAAACAGCGATATGATCGCTGACTCTTCACTTATAGTGGTTCCTGTTCTTGAGGCAGGCTGGCTTTATCATTGTAGTGAATTCAAACGACACAGCAATGATTATATCGCTGTATCCCACGCGTGACCTAGACTTGAATGACTTGACTGTGACGTTACAGCCATCGCTCGGCTGTTGAAATTGAAACAGGCGAGAGAAAAAAAATTAGATTATAAATTATTCAGCAGTCGTAGGCGAATATGACATGGTGATCAGTGTACAGTAATATCTTGGGCATCATTATAAAGCATAAAACACGAACCCAAAAATTATGCGTCAATATATAGTCCTTTAAGATTTTGATTGCCCCACAGCAAGGTGACTGTGCCCTTCACTCAGGATATAGCTCCACAAGCTCTCGCAAGTTTAAACCATCACATATTATAAGTTGAACCCTTTTCATTAGCATTCATATTTCTGCCCTAAAGTGAGTACTTGCAAGACACATCTGTTATACACTTTTTTCTTGAAATGCTGGTAAACAGCCATTCATGATCTAATACCAGCCAAACGATCTCCACCCCGTTACTATTCTATTGTTTATTTCGCTCTTGAGGTTCAAGTCTGAGGTCCCTATCTGCCATAAGTAGGTGTATTTCTTTGTCACTTTCAGTGCCTTGCAAGTTATCATTAACTGCCATTAGTATTCGGGATTTATTTTATTTATTTGTTTAGACACCAAAATGTTGTATCAATGTTAAAGGCCCCGTTCAGAAATTCTGGAGTCGGTGTTGTCTCTGTTGGCACTGTGAACCAAAAATCACAAGCATGCCTCTGGCAGGTGGGAGTTGGCAGATGACATGGCCGAGCACCAGTTAGTCAATGGTTTGTGAATGGCACAAAACCACATGACAAGGCCAAGCTGCCAGGAGCCGTCAAATCTAATACCACCTTCCTTCCAGATTCGGAGGCAAGATGGGAATTGAACACATCATTTATACAGCTTGCTTAAAGCAGGGTTTTATATTGATTCCAAGTAATCTTTCAGATAATGTGGTAGCTTACAAATATATGCTGAGTAAGAAAAAAAAAGTGATTAAAAAATATTTGCTTACGACAACTACGGCCAAGGGCTTGAAATAAATGGAGACGGCACACAAGAATACGGCAGAAACAAATACACTGGTATGTTTCAGAGGCCATGCTTTAGAAATGTGCACTGCATCATCAAGATAGCAAAGCCTCTGTATTAACACACACAGACTTCCTCAGCATCAGAGACCGCTATTGCCTACAATAATTTATGTTGCCACCATCAACACCATGTCACCGCTGCTCCTTGTTTCGTGCTGCTCAGTCCTACGCACATTCCCCCATTTTTTCTTCATTTACTGCACTTAACTCGCTCAGTGCCTTCACTTTTTCATCAATGAAACCCACATTTTTTTCACATAGTAGCCAACCTCTCCTCATCACTATGCAAGTAGTTACTCCTTAACATCCACTAGGCACAGCTACATGGCTATACAGCTACGAACGCAAGCTATACACCTTACACAGCAGCCTCACAGTTACTCCCGAGCGCAGCCATACGGCTACAAATGGAAGCTATAGTTCAGAACAGAACGCATTTGTTTGTTGTTGTTTTTTTTTTGTTTTTTGTTTCTACTGCTAAACATACTGGGCTTATAGGGAATAGGCGTTGCCCATGGGGCACCGTCTATAATCGAACATCAGTTTTAAAATGAGCAAGCATATAGTAGGATGGAGCAGATGAGCCGCTGGGACGTGGTTGTGCCAGTCAGCGAATTGTAAGCATTCTCTTTCATGCACAGCGTTTTTAACTCAGCTTTATTGTTCTGAAGAACTGCAGGTTTATAAAGATTGGCTTTTTTAAAAGCACAACCTAGCAGCTGAAGCTGCTTGCCAACTTGGCTGTGAGCCATGCTGCTGATGCATTACGGAAACCATAACGTCGCTATGCGTAGGTTTGAAACAAACTGGTTGCTGCACCTCCAGCCACGGTAGCCATGTAGCGACGACCAGTAGGCAGCACTAGCGGTACACAGAAAATTCCAGTGCAGGTTTTCAATGCAACTGTGAAGCTTCTGTGAACGCTGCGCAGTTTTTCATTATAGTGTTGTGTTAAATGGCGCATAAGCAGCTCAGGCTATCATGCACCAAGCACAAGCTTGTAAGTGGTGTATACTATTTATTCTATAGTTTGTTTAAAACATTTACTTCCTTTAGAAAGCTAAAAACGCATGATAGATCAACAAGTCCACTTTCACCTAAAACCAAAGCTGGATGGAAAGGAATGTGCGCATCGCAAAATCAGGTAAAATACTTTTTTCTTTGAATTTCAAATCTTTTGCAAGAAAATAAAATGTGGTTCATGGCGAGTTGCTCTCCGCATTCTTCACCCAGGGGTTTGTTTTCTTTTCTCAAAAAAAAAGAACATTGCACGTCATGTGTGTGGTCAATGAAGAGACTGCATAATATCACTTCCATGAACCGTTCCCGATGAAAACATGATTTCCATTCCCCGAGAATGGGCTTCACCAACTGCAGTTTATTATTTGCCTCCCTACTCCATGATGACTGCCATTCTTCCTTTAGTTTGTTGTGCCCTAGCATCATGTGTTTTTCATTATAGCTATATGACTGCACTTGGGTGGATTAACGAGTAATTGCTCCCTTATAACAAATTTAGATCGCCTTGGGAGATTCTCCTGATAAACACTGGACACCCTCTTTATCTCATGCATACAGTGCTGCTCCAAAGCTGTCGAAAAGTTGGCTTCTCCAGCAGCTGTATAGCCATGTAGCTACATTAAGCAGCGAGAAAATTAAGCCACGTTCATATCTTGGTTCGATTAACAAAAGGTGCATTCCAAAATTCATTAACTAAAAAATATGTATTTTTGTAAATGCAGTACACAGATTAGCAACAACGCTGATAATTTTTCACTCTGAGTAGCAAACACAAGTATAGGCATTTTTACATGTTTTTGTAAAGCTGAACAACCCTCATACATACAAAAAAAATAAAAAGCAAAACTTTGAGTCTCCCCTGGCATGAAGATGTGACGGTGACAGCTAATCCAAGCATAGCAAACCGCGCACCCCTTCCAAAATAAAAATACCCTTTCAAAGGCCAGCTCTGACTTCAAACTGCCAATAGCACATTATTCCAACAGCAGCCACCATCACACACAAGTCTACCCCACGGTTCAAAGTGGCTTGAACACCATTCCCTTTGGGCTGCAGCTGAACGCAGGAGTTTACAATGTTGACACGCCGCAATACCGACACTATTCGTCATGGAGAAAATCCCTCATACAGCTATGGCTGTAAATCATGAAATTATAAAGCTCCCACAAAACATTGACTACTTTCTTATTACAGATGGTTTGGTTTGGTTTATGGAGCTTAACATCCCAAAGTGACTCAGGCTATGAGAGACACAGAGTGGAGGTCTCCAGAAATTTCGACCACCCGGGGTTCTTTAACGTGCACTGACAAGGCACAGCACACAGGCGTCTTGCTTTTCGCCTATAACAGAAAGCGGCCCCCAAGGCCAAGATTCAATCCCACATTCTTGGGCACAGTAGTAGTACACCCTAACCACTGCGCCACCTTGGCAGGGCCTTATTGCAGATGGAAAGTCCACTCTCAGGCAATATATGTTCGGAAGGTCACACCTCAGATATAGAGCCAAGTTAGATGGCTCATGCCCATTCTGCCAGAACTAGAAATGAAAAAGAATTGAGCACTGGATGGCATCCACAGCAGAAGCATCTTTTTTTTTTTTTATGAAAAAAAAATTCCGCCATCAGCCCATGTGTTTGCATGTTTTCAGCTGTAGGTTAAGGGGGGACAGGGCTCTTGATACATTTTTCTTTATTTTTAAGTTAAATGCAATTTATTTGCTGATTTTAAGTATGCGGTCACTATTCTGATATGTAAATTTTAGCTTTCAAGATATCTGACATTTTCACTCTTCTGTTTATAGAAACAATAGAAGAAAAAAATCACTAATCAGAAAGCTATTATTAACATGAGGCTAGATAGTGTACAGTATAAACAATACAACATAGGGTCTACTTTTTTTTATCGAGGCAATATTAGTCAATTTACAACAAGTTAAGTTTGATGTAGGGAAACGTGGTTGACGAGCCATTTGAATTATTGTGCACGAAGAGAACAGCAAGCATAAAATAAGAGATCTGCTTCCAACATGATACAGATTAACCCCTTAGCATGCTGAAAAAAATTATTCCTTATCTGCTCTAGATGCGAAGATATCTTTCTTATAAACTAGCAAACCGTCAAAAATTCATGATTCAAGAAAATGAAAAAAAAAAAAAAAAGATAGCATTTATTCAGTTTCTTTGCATCTTTAAAGTGGAATAAATGAGATAGGGAATAAATAAATTAATAGGTATGTAGGAGATGGGTTGTCCATTTACAAAACGTCATTTTCTGCCCCTCAAGAGCTCAGTCACCCCCCCCCCCCCCCCTTAGTACTACTGAAGGTGAACATAACAGCAGGCATAGAGAGAAATCTAGAAAGAGGAAAAAAAGCACGCTGAACAAGAAACTAGTATAGAAATAGTATAATGTCGTAGTCCTCCAACTGAAGCACTGACTACATCCTCAAATTTGACATAAAGCAGCAAGATGTCTTTCCCACAACTTTCCCAGCACATGTTTAAAACAGGAAATTATAGTGCGAATAAAGACAGACCTAGACAGAAACGACGCAGGACAGGCGCTACGTTCAGCACATGGGCTCTATTCACTGCTGCCCACCATTAAGAAAAAAAAAAAAAAAAAAGATGCATTCTCCAAAGTTTGGGGGGAAGCCCCCAAGGAAAAAGGAAGTGATTACTCATTGCTGTCCACCCAAGATTTCCTTTGTAGCCATATGGCTGCTCTTGGGTGGATGCCAATCAGGAATCGCTCCCCTATTACGCACATATATGATATAACAGAACAAGAGGAGTCTGTAACTAAAAGTGTCACGGTGGAGTAGCCTCTCAGCAGAAGGGTAAAAAAATCAAGTGCAAATATAATTGTACCACGTTACAACATCTGCAAAAGAAGGGCTAGGCAACTGGTCCAGGACCGAGATTGATCAGCAGAGAAATCCAAAGATGGAAGATGTAGCAATGCCAAAGAAACACTTTTCTTCATGAAGTCTGAAGACAATAAATGCAATTCTTTACCAGTTGGCTAACACTGACAGATTAATGATTTGCTATTTGAGCATTTAGTACAAACTGTTAGATGCTGGAATCCCACTTAAAATTCCATTCCACTGTTTTTTCTGTTTTTCGTATCAGTTTTTCCCCTCTCACTTCATGCTTAACTTCCACCAAAACGTTTCTTTTTATTTATTCACTGTTTTGCACCAAAAATGACAATCCTCAGGTCGGTTCCAATGTCCTTGCTTCCACAGTTCTGAAGTTTCTCTAAAGCTTTCTCGTACGAATTTCTACACCTTCAAACGATTATAAATAAGAGCTATGCAATGGTCTGAGTGCTTCCCAAAACCAAGAGGAAATTGTACCTCTAGGTACAAACTTGCATGACAACATGAAGGAGGACCATGCGGTCGGTTGTTTGTGACGCATGTTACAGCGTGCCCTGTGCTGTACAATGCTTCAGGGCACTCCTGTTCCACTACATAATGCACACACAATCAAGGCTTCGACTGAATCCTGCCTGGCAAGGGGGAAGCATAGTGGTTGAAGGTAACATACAATCACCAAAGAATTCTTTGGCAAGTGCATGTTTCTTTGAACCATAATACACACACCTGACAGAAGGCACTAAGATAAATGTAGTAACAAGTTTGATTCTAAATAAGTCACAAATGCACAAATCATGGCAACCAATACCTTTTTCACAACATTTTCTAACCAGATACAATCATCAATTAACACAGACTACAGAACTTAAGACAGGCTGCAACAAAAATTAAAGGATTTTTATTTCAGTGACACTGAGATATATTTGAAAAGTAGTGGTACCACATATGACGCCTGTGAGGAGGTTTTCCCAAGCCAGATTCAATACCTCAAAACATGTGGCTTCGTTTGCATCTCATCTGGTTGCCAGAAAGAAGGGACACTGCTACAACTGCAGAGGTCATGCAGTGAGAGAGCATCGAATGAAGTGGTGGGGGAGTGCTACCATTACATTCAGAACAGCAAATTAGCAGTGAATTAGTACCAAATGTGCTAAGTTCTGGCTCCAGCTTTGCCATCCATTACGAGAAAAAATTCAAATGATTACCTAAATTATTCACAAGACATTTGAGGAGAGGTAAAGCTCTGGCACTACATGATGAGGTGTGGAAGCACAAAGACGAGGATGACAGCCGAGAAGTGGACGAGATGAGATCTCATCTCGGCCACTTCTCACCTGCCGTCCTTGTGTCTTTGCACTTCCACACCTCATCATGACTTACCAACAGGACCAAGTTTTTACTCTTCTGGTTTGGCACTATAAGAGCAGGGTCAGCCATAGCAATGCTGATGCAAACGTAGATTTTATCAACCTCAATGAAATGCTGACACTGTACATTTCCTCACTTAACAGAAACTAATTGCTAATCAAGTAGATAATATTGATAGGGTGGATCCATGTATGCACAATGATGTTTACTCTAGCACATAGCCAAATGAGGCAAACACTGATCCAGAAGAATCTTGTTGGATACTTTTGCAAATTGGTAAACACTCACTAAAAAAGCAGAAAAACTCCATAGAAAGGTACGAGTGCATCATTAAAAAGAACTTGCAAAATGAATCAAGGGCTGTGTAAGCCTCAGAAAAACCTCTGCCGTCTATTTATTATATGCTGACGACTGTGTATTGTATTCTGTTATTAATTCACATGAAGATTATGTTAAACTGAACACTGACCTCAATCGGCCTCTGAAGTGGTGTGATACCCGGCAGATGTGTGTAAATTATGCCAAAAGTGTTGTTTTAACTGTGGCAAATAAGAAGCGTCCACTGACTTTTGACTATTCAGCTCACGGTAACCAACTTGTCCGAGCTTCTGAATAAAGTACCTAGGTCTTCACATGACTCATGAATCTCGTTAGGATCATCATATTACACACATTGTTAATAAATCCATGACAAAATTACATTACTTGAAGTGATGTCTCCATAACTCGTCAAAGGATGTTAAGCTGCTAGCGTATAAATCTCTTGTGTTACCTCTTCTTGAATACGGCAATATAATTTGGGATCAGTTTACTTTATTTATATTAATAAAGTGGAAAGAGCACAAAAGAAAGCAGTCAGGTTTATCTTTAATCAATATGGCAAAATGTCGCTTAGGGATAGAGCATGTTTGATTGCATTATCAAACAAAAATAAGATAACACGCTTGAGTTTCCTGTTTAAAGTTGTGAAAGGCAAGTTAAGTAGCAACACTCATGAATATGTCGCACTTTCTTCTGGTTATGCTAAGAGAAGACGAAATTCCTTTACTTTGCTTTCTTTTCAAACAAAAAAAAATGTTTTTAAGTATTCATTCTTCCCTCGTACGGTTGTGGAGTGAAACGTCCTCAATGGTGCGTGGTTTGAGGTGGAAGACATCCAGCAATTTCAGGCATTCATTGAATGTAGTGTGTGAAATTTAGTCATTGTCATTTACAGCACTTCTTTTATCTTGTAATTCCATTCATGTGTCAACGGTTTCATGTATTTTATCCTTTTGGACATTATTTTATTATTGTTTTTACTATTTTGATGTTCACTGTTGTCATTCCCACCCTGCCACGGCTTCTACCTTGGGGCTAGCAGTAGTGCAAATAAATAAACTTTTTTCTTCAAACGATGCACTGAAGTTTTGAGCATGTTGTTAAAGGTAGGAAAGAAATGAGAATGCCACAATTTCATGCACTGCAAGTCTGCAGTCTGACCTAGTACACAACTCAGCCAGTAAGAGGGGAAAGCTAACAAGATACAGCTGCTTTAGGTTCCTTAAACAGAAGCCCTAGAGCAGTCACATAAATCCGTTTATGGCACACAAAGTATACAGGGCAATGCTCTATGGCTTCCCGAGTGTGGTTTCGTAGCAGCTAACAGCATAAACTATGGCTGCTGTTATTGAAAAAGAACCCCTCAAAACTCTCAGTAACATACTGTTGTGTATAAGCAGAGCAGTTAGAATTTATTATTTCAAACTGCTAATCTCAATATTTTACACTGATGTCATCGTAACTGCTTGCAGATCAACCCTTCTAAGACAACATTCATGGTATTCAGCTGGTATTCAGCTCCAATCGCAAGGCTCCCGTACATGTCCCCCCACTTACTTTTAAACTTTTAATACCCATTGCATTGAACTTTCAGAACATTGCACATTTCTTGGCGTTACTCTGGACGCTAACCTTAAATACAATACGCACATTTTTAACTTGAAACAAAAATGTGGTTTTGGCATCAGAGCACTACTAAAAGCGCGTCCCTTTTGCAATCGTGACACTTTAATAGCTCTTTACTACACATTCATTCAGAGTCACTTTAATTACTGCATCACTTCATGGGGAAACACTTACCCATCACATTTATATCAACTGTAACATCTTCAAAATCAGGCCATACGTATAATAACCTACAGTTCATACCACAGCGATGCGCTGTCACTTCTTCATGCCCACAACATTTTGCCGATCGCTTCACTGATTACCTCTAGTGTCGCAATCCTACTTCATAAAGCTGTGCACAATACCATACCCTCAAATGTATTCAACAGGGAGGCCCTCACCAAAAATAATCAAACAAGATTTGCTAAGGACAACAATTTTCTATTACCAACCGTTCGAACAAACTACGGCAAGCACACGACACTTTTTGCTTTTTTACCAATTTGGAATAACCTCTCTTCTCATGTCAAGCAATCCCCATCTCTGTCCGGTTTTAAACAACAACTGTTATCTGTATTATCACAATAGTGTAACACAACTTTCAAACAAGTTTTTCACTTTGTATACCGCTTTGTTCACATTCAATTCATGAGTGTTTTTATACGTCTGTTGGGAAGATGTATCACTTTGTATATAATTTTCAAGTACTTTATTTAACAATACCGGCCGCGCATTAAATTTTTGAACTTGTATTGCATTCTTACTTTTTTTTCTTTTACCATATTGTGTTAGCTGGTTTTACCTCTTTTGACTGCGTTTGCTGTACCAATTATATTGTTCATAAGTTTATACATCCATCCATAGGAGGTCCCAATACAGCCTTGAGCTCTGGGACCTCCTTCTGTATTATTTATGTAATACCTGTTTTTATGAATAAACAAGCTTTCTTCTTCAAAAGAGCCTATTTGTCATTCATAACTTTTAATTATGTACTTGCAAAATCAAAAGAAAAATATAATCTCCCCCACATTTTTTCACCTGATTAAATTATCAGGTTGTTAAACTGTCCCACAATAAGAAATCATGTTTCATTTATTGAAATATGCTACCTGACCATATACACCATCAAATCGACAACATCATGTCTTTTGTTAAAATGTTTGCAGGATCAAATAGAACTACAAATTATGCATGGTGTAAAACAAATGTTAACAAAAACTAATGCTAGATGGAATGATGGAAGAACTGCTGAGAACAATAAATCAGAATTGCACACAGAAAACCCAAAACCATGAAACAAAGAACTTACTTCTGGAAAAAGTTCCTGTGGAAATTTAACCTTTTCTTTGGTGAACACCTTTTCTATGTTCCCAGAATGAACTTCCTTTCCGGTGAGGGGTTGAAAACAGCAATCTAGAGTGCAAAAGAAGGAAATAGATTTAGGCCAAATGCAAAAACCTCTCTAAAAATTCTGCTAAGGCAGATGCAGATCTCTCACCTTGAAAGTCCCAGATCTGAGTGTTTTTCAGTGACTGGTGGATAAAATACAAGTTTCCCAGGGCCTGTGCCAAAAGGAGGCAAGTGAACAGGGGCTGCTTATGCTATCATGCACAGACTAGCAAAATTGGCAGAGCCCTTCAATTTACTGCCTGAATGAAATATCTGTTTCTTTGTTCTGACAAACCTTACCTCTACCACGTTTATACGGTAGTTTTTCAGCCTTGAACAGTTTGCATCATGCCCTTTTTCCTTATTCCCCCATTTCATCTTTACTGCCAATTGCAATTTCATGCAATAAAGGCATAGAAAACTTCATCTTTACTGTGTCACAACTCTAATAAGCATGTCTGCCAATAAGACTATGATGTTGTGCTATACCTACTTGTATGCTTTATAAATAGTTTACATGCCATATTTTTTTTTGTAGCCATAGATGTGCAAATGGATAACTTCAACAGGAGACAAAGCAGACTAGTGATCTTTATATACAGCTCAAGACATCATGTATTCATGTATGATATAAACCATAATGAAGTTAATACTGCTCCTTTTCTTCACCCCCCCGCAGCACCACATATAAGATAGAAAATACAGCACATAGGGCATTGTGTTAAAAAAAACCTCATTGTGAACTTTTCCTTTCAGAAGCCAATACAACAATCGTTACCAGGATCAGCAACATGGTACTTTGATGCTGCTGCAGCTTTCGCCCACAAAAAGGAAGGGTAGTTGGGCAGCTGCATAAGACAGGAAAAAACCAAGAGATAAAAAGAGGCACAAGGGCTGGCCAGTAGTGCATGCAAAGGAAGCACAAGCTTTGAAATTTTAGTCATACACTGTGGTTTCAACACACACCAAACACGTGCCTTTCCCACTTCCTCTTGAAACACAGGAATGTGTTTTTAAACCTCAGAACTTTGAACTTAAAAAATAATCAACACTGCTGAACACATCTATATGATGTGCAGATTATGTGATTACCATGTTATTTCAATCTGAAATTTTAAGGAGATAAATATTGTGCAACCATAATAACCATCTTAATTGCAACATAGAATGAGCAAGTAATGCAAGATGTATCAGGCTCACTTTCTCATTTCCATCATCACTTCTGCCCCTGTGGTAGGCGATCCACATAACTATGGCACAGCTGGTTTGAAACGCCTCCTCTGGTCACAAGATCTTCCAACAAAGAACTCACCGTAAATTTTTCTATACAAGAGAAGTCCTCGTCCAAGAACACTTGAACTGCTGAATAGCTTGAAAGCTCCTCGCTGCCCATAAGAGTTCTGTGCATAAGAACATGCATATCTTAGGCTGCTAAATGCAGGCTTAGTAGCCCTAAAATTTTTGCACATATGAAAACAGAACACTGCTTCCAAACCCTTGTATACATCCAATGTAGAAAAAAAGAACAACCTCTGGGAATGTTCACAGAAGAGGAATAAATGCAATGCCAAGATGATTTCTTGCACCATTAAATAGAGAAATATAGTAACACAAGTAATCAGCATAGAGAAGAGTGATTAACGGTGCAATGGTTAATCAGTAATTGCTCGTTTATTTCAGCATTAAAATTTCATTAATCGAATTTCATCCCATTGTGGCCTTTCAGACTCCTCCTTTTAGATTGCAGGAACATCCTACTATAAAACATAAAAAATTGCACATATGGGATGACTGTCTCTAACCAGTGCACAGAAACAAAAATGTGAAAGAGAATAAAGAAAACATCGTTATGCAGCAGTAAAAAAAAAAAAAGAAAAAAAAGAAACTTTTAATGCTCACAAACACAAAGGAACAACAATTCTGGCCTTCCAAGTAAACAAAAAAGAAAATGCAACGAATATGGTAACTTTAGCAGCATTACCAAGCCCAGCAACTATGGTTAGCAAGATGGATAGTACACAAATATCTGCATAGTTGTAAAATGTATAAAACCAAATAAGCTACCCTGTGCAAACTCCGCATGCAAGATGTACAACTTGAGAACGACAAAATCAAAGGAATATAGTCTATTGTTCTGCAATAGCTGCAGTGCACCTGTATATGGGCCATGCTTATCGTAAGTTCTAAAAACTCGCCAGCTGCTCCTTGTCTTCTGGACACCTTCACTGTTTCCAAGGTTTCTAACGCCATCAACATAGAACAGTGACATCAAGAACAAAGTATCTCACTGCGTTTACAAGAATCCCGTAAGTTTGAGTAAACAGCAATGAGAACTTCATTGCAGGTTGACCATGACTGTTCAAACAGAAAAGGCAGACAATTTTGATGCGTTGTGAACTCTGCCCTGCTGCATAAGCCAAAGGACAGGCAGGTTTAGAGACACTAGCAAGTGGTCCTGTGCTGTTAACACCCTCACTATATGCAATGTTAACCGCGGAAAAGAAAATTGAGAAATGTACACATAAGTGCACAAACCTCTAAGAGATAGTAAGACAGTTCATATATTTCAATATTTCCACACACACACAAAATAAAAGTTCAAGTGAACCTGGGACACTATTATATATGTACAACTGTAATGCAGCAGTAAAAAAATAATAATAATAATAATAATAATGCTCACAAACACCAAGGAACAACAATTCTGGCCTTCCAAATAAACAAAAAAGAAAATGCAACATGCAACGAATATGGTAACGTTAGCAGCATTACTAAGCCCAGCAACTATAATTAGCAAAGATGGATAGTACACAAATATCTGCATAGTTGTGAAATGTATAAAACCAAATAAGCTACCCTGTGCAAACTCCGCATGCAAGATGTACAACTTGAGAACGACAAAATCAAAGGAATATAGTCTATTGTTCTGCAATAGCTGCAGTGCACCTGTATATGGGCCATGCTTATCGTAAGTTCTAAAAACTCGCCAGCTGCTCCTTGTCTTCTGGACACCTTCACTGTTTCCAAGGTTTCTAACGCCATCAACATAGAACAGTGACATCAAGAACAAAGTATCTCACTGCGATTACAAGAATCCCGTAAGTTTGAGTAAACAGCAATGAGAGCTTCATTGCAGGTTGACCATGACTGTTCAAACAGAAAAGGCAGACAATTTTGATGCGTTCTGAACTCTGCCCTGCTGCATATGCCAAAGGACAGGCAGGTTTAGAGACACTAGCAAGTGGTCCTGTGCTGTTAACACCCTCACTATATGCAATGCTAACCGCGGAAAAGAACATTGAGAAATGTACACATAAGTGCACAAACCTCTAAGAGATAGTAAGACAGTTCATATATTTCAATATTTCCCCACACACACAAAATAAAAGTTCAAGTGAACCTGGGACACTATTATAAATGTACAACTGTAATGCAGCAGTAAAAAAATAATAATAATAATAATAATGCTCACAAACACCAAGGAACAACAATTCCGGCCTTCCAAATAAACAAAAAAGAAAATGCAACATGAAACGAATATGGTAACGTTAGCAGCATTACCAAGCCCAGCAACTATGGTTAGCAAAGATGGATAGTACACAAATATCTGCATAGTTGTAAAATGTATAAAACCAAATAAGCTACCCTGTGCAAACTCAGCATGCAAGATGTACAACTTGAGAATGACAAAATCAAAGGAATATAGTCTATTGTTCTGCAATAGCTGCAGTGCACCTGTATATGGGCCATGCTTATTGTAAATTCTAAAAACTCGCCAGCTGCTCATTGCCTTCTGGACACCTTCACTGTTTCCAAGGTTTCCAACGCCATCAACATAGAACAGTGACATCAAGAACAAAGTATATCACTGCGTTTACAAGAATCCCGCAAGTTTGAGTAAACAGCAATGAAAGCTTCATTGCAGGTTGACCATGACTGTTCAAACAGAAAGGGCAGACAATTTGTATGTGTTCTGAACTCTGCCCTGCTACATATGCCAAAGGACAGGCAGTTTTAGAAACATTAGCAAGTGGTCCTGGTTAACACCCTCACTATATGCAATGCTAACCGCGGAAAAGAACATTGAGAAATGTACTTACACATAAGTGCACAAACCTCTAAGAGATAGTAAGAAAGTTCATATATTTCAATATTTCCACACACACACAAAATAAAAGTTCAAGTGAACCTGGGCCACTATTATAAATGTAGTACAACTGTAATGCACTTCTCACCTGATGAAGTCGGCAACGTGAGGCATAGTTCTTTCGTAGTTTTTGCCGCCGACTTCTTGGCAATGAAGAGCCACAAAACTGGGCTGATACTGCTTCACCGTCTGCACATTAAGCATCAACAACCGCTGTATGTATAGGCCAACATTACTATACCTAAAACTGGCATGCGAAACCTACCCGAAGGAACTCGCCTATCCATCCTGGCAAAAGTGTTCGAGGCTGCAAATGAATGTGTAGCACAATTAGCGCTTCCAGTACAGCGACTTGAAGCGTACGAAACCTTTCGGTGCTTCGTGCGAAACTCGATCAACCTGATGCAGTGTTTACAATGATCTTGCAACAAAGTTTTAGATTATTGTCCTTCCCTACAATGAACTACCCGGAAGCACCAACAAGAACGTAAAACCACGGATGTGATAGCAAGCGCAACGTTGACGGTGCAAGATCAGCCCCAAGTTAATGTCACCTGTTACATTGGAGGGTTTCTCCAACCTGATAATACGTATAAACAACAGTGTACTTTCATCTCACGATCTGGGGCGGGGTGCTACGCTCTCCGACGATGCAAGCATGACTGAGTCGCATATATTTATTTGTGCTGCTCTACGGGGATCAGGCGCCCCACCGACAGCCGACATCGGGCAGCGCAAGGACTGGCTTAATTACCCGTATTTTCTATGAGCATACAATGCGCGCGCTTGCACGCAGGTGGACACCGTCTCCATGTCCACCGCAGAGCACCAATAAGTTTAGCGCAGAGACAATTGCAGCTGCAGTAA
Organism: Amblyomma maculatum; assembly: GCF_055883805.1. Lineage (NCBI taxonomy): Eukaryota > Metazoa > Arthropoda > Arachnida > Ixodida > Ixodidae > Amblyomma > Amblyomma maculatum. The sequence continues at coordinate 273,724,498 of NC_139344.1, forward strand.
CGGCAGTTCGATCGGTTGCGTGGATCCGTGCAACTCGACCGGGAATACATTACGGCGATGCAACATACGCAATTACGTTACTGAAGCGACGAGCACATGCTGTTTCGCACTTTCGCAACATGAAAAAAATGCGCAGCGTGTAACTTTTTTTTGTTTTTATTTCCCTTTCTTTGCTGCTCAATACCGGAGCGCTCTAAGCTAGGAAAATGCATGCAGGCCTGCCTTACCTCTTCAAAGATGGATCCTACGTTGGCCGTGACTAGAAGCACCGGTATGTGCTCACCCATTACCGTCCTTGTTTGCCTTTCCCGGTATGGCCGTGTCGACAGAAGAAAACGAGGCGCGCTTACGGGAGGCCCCCAGAAGCTCCCATGTTGAGCCTGCCGATCAGCCCAGTGCGAATTCGTCCATGATCACAGTCGGAGTCCTCTTCCTAGCGGAAGCGCACAATCAAGCCCGCCCACCGCTCCTGACGTCAATGACTGTTTGGGCAACTATGCGCTTGCTTTCGCTACGCTATGGTGGCTTGCGCCAAGATCGCTGAAAACAACGCATTTAAATAACGGCTGCACTCGTTCCAATTTTTTTACCCCAGAACTACATCTTTGAGCAAGTAGGAAATTATAGAAAAAAAAAAAATCATTGTCCATGAACGTACCGCATTAGCAACGACAATCAAGCTCGGCCGGAATGAAGCATCGCGGCCTCGCAGCGCTCCAAAGCTGCAGCACACGCGCGTGCACATTCCTCGCAGCTCGCTGATACGGCGGAAAACGCACTCCCCTAGACTGGCGTCACTCACCGCTGCCAGCGCGGGCTGGTACATTAAAAGGAAGCACTACTCAGTGTCCAAACAACAAACGATTTATTGCGCCGCATAACAGGAACATACCTATTATATAAAAAGGATAAAAACGCACTTCCATGCAAATTACACCGCTACATATCACGGCGCACCTTATACACACACGCAAAATAAAATTCCTGCCCTGAATTTTTTTCGGCCAGCACTAACACGCCAGAACCATGCACACAATCACATATAATAATCTACACATTACAAAATTTTCTTCCGCTTATCTATCCTATAGCTTGTAAAAATTCCTGACAAATAGGCCAACAATGCCGCACACATATATTCTATCAGTAAAGGCATATTCATGTCCGTGGTTACTGCTTGATAGCAATTATTTGGGTAGGTCGGGCAGGGCAGATTAATGTCAGGAAACTTCTTGTGATGCCTCATTCCATAAACGCTACATTTGATCAAGTCAAGGCACTTTAAAAAGTAATGTAGCAAATGATTCAGGACACAACTGGTCTCAGAAGAACCCGCTGTGACTAGACCGGAGTGGAAATGTCTCTATAGGCTTCATGAATGGTGTGGCCAATGGTCCCCCTGTGCCTCCACTAACTGGTAGTCTTCACCAAGCAGTGCTTAACAGCAACCACCACCTTGAGAAGCTGGTTCTTCAAGTCTGAAATTTGCTCCTGCTAAAGAAAAGAGGGAGAAGGAGAGAAAAAAAAAGTGAATGGCTTAGCAAACTGGCATTTCAAGTTACACAAAATCTACAGTGCTAGATCATGGCAACAACACCACATCCAAATATTATATAAAGTAGCCAACAAAAACTATATTTAATGGCACTTCATACATTTGACCTGCTGATACCACTAAGGAAAATACACGTTTACTTAGCCTTCTGCCTATAGAGCGCACAGAAGCAATGCTTTGGCCTGTTGAGCCGCTGAGATTAAGATGATGAGTTTAAGAGCAAGAAATTGAAGAGACCTTTTCATGTGAATGAGTATTCATCAGGCTGCACAAACAGACGTCAAATGAGTGATTTGACCGGTTCACCTATGGATTATTTTGACCAGACTAGCAGCAAAGAGTCTAAAGGCGACATATGGAAGCCCTGATTTAAGATCAAACTGCAATTCCAGAGCACAATTACCTAGAACATGAACTAGTGGGCGAAAGTAAGCGCAGTTTGTTTCCACTCTGTCTTGAATACATACGCGCGATCGCTGCATGTCCTCACTGTTTTCTTTGTAAGATGGGGTTTCTAAAACCCACAGTAATAACTGGTTGCCACTGGCGCAAAAAGCATACTCAGTTTTAGCCAAGACTCGAACTTGCTGTGCACCTGAGCGAAGATGTTGGCGTGGCATTCAGAAGTGGATAGAACTTCTGCCTGTCCTAAGCTTTTTTGTTTATACTTTTTTTTCTCAACCAAAGTGGTACAAGCTATTTGCAAAAATAAAAAATAAATAAAAATGCTTTCACACAAATTTTCGAGAAACTAATGCATGCTCGTCCTGATGGATCTTAGTATTCAGAGTGCACTCCAAGTGAAATACTCAAATACATGGTCCTCGTGATTCACATTGGCATTATGAAGATACCTCGGCCGTACTGAAATGTGGAAAACATCAACAATGGTCTGCTTCCACCACAAATAATGGCTTACAGCCCCTTTATTGCATCGCCGATGATACTGCAAGTTACAGGTATGGACGATGCGAGCAAGCCGTCACAAGAAAACCTGCGGTACGTGTGATGGCTGTTTTAGAGCACCAACAAAGTGCGAAGCTCTTTCAGCCACATCGAGCCAGGTTTGGCCACAAAAGCTCCTTCGGCAGATTAAGAATCTTGACATCAAACGAGATCGCCACCCTCCGCCTCCCTCTAGCCAACCACAAACAACAAAAAGTTTAAAAATGCAAAAAACTGTAAGCTATGCTATGAGCAGAAGATCAAGCTGAAAGAAATGTTTTTAGCCATTTAGCAATGTCGCTATGAGAACACTGCTAAGTGGCAAGTTTCTCAATAGACTATGCCATATAACTGATTAAATTCCTGGCACTCTGGCCTGCCTGGTTTTCCCTAAATATTCAACTAACACCATACCCACTTCGAGTTATTGATCAATTCGCTCTAGCCCTACCGTCTGATCTGCTGACCATCCCAGCTAGCTCAATTGGTGGAGCGACTACCCTGGAAAGGCGGTGGTCCAGCGTTTAATCCCTAGACCCGGAAAAATTTTTCTTATTTCTGAGCAAGCTGTATAGCTTTCCTTTGTAGTCGTATGGCTGTGCTTGGGTGGATGTCAATGAGTAATTACTCCCTTATTACTAAGTGAATTTTATTACTCATACTGTATGCAGTTAGGAGAGCGGGTAAATTAAAACCGTAACAACTGCCGTGGGAGCTGGGTGGTGACCACTAATATCAAAGTCAGGCCAAATTTTTACGATGAAGAAAAGAGGCAGTGCAGTGAATTTAGAATATTATGTTATTTTTTACTACATTTGTTTTAATTTGCTATTGACGTCTTGATTTTGTGTTGTTTTTCAGCATGTATGCAAAGATTTTTTCTCCCTAATTCTAAGCGTAAGTATAAATCAAACACTTAGTACGTGCTTGGTAGATAACCGAAATATATGTACATTTTAGTATATGTTAAAGCAGGATCATGTTTTACTCAAATTTTTTTTTCTTCCGAGGCCTGTCATAGTTGCCTCTTTTTGTTTTACTGCTCCAAATAGTTTACAAAAAAAATAAACACCAATATGCAAACCGCATTTTACAAAGTAAAAGAGGAGGCACTGCACCACATTTTGCACACTATTCTGAATTTTTTAATTATGTTTTTTTATTTTCACATTCGTACAGCATGCCTTTTTGAACTCCTGGTCTATTTTCCCTGAAATAGTTAAGACTACTAGCATGCTGTGAATGCAAAAGTATTAATGCCTAACTGTGAATTCTTTTGTGGAATTCATTGATCACATGATATTGTAAGCCTTCTTCTCCATTCACTTGCACATACCATCATCATCCCGCAGTACCGCCTCCCGCGCGCGCCTCAGTTCGCTATCAGAATAAACACCAGAAACACCATACCTTGCCCTGCCGTCACAACTTTTTCGTGAGACCTGGCCTTCTATCACAATATACATTAAACCCGCCCCTTGTTCCAAAGCTATTGAAGTGTATGCTGCACGGGCAATCGGTAGCATGTTTACCCCAATGGTCGTGAGTTTGGATCCCACCTATGATGTTTTTCTTAATCTTGCCCCGCCGGGTTGAGGCAATGGTTATGGCACTCTACTACTGTGCTCAAGGATGCGGCATCAAATCCCGGCCTCGGCGGCCGCTTTCTGTTGGAGGCAATAAGCAAGGCACCCGTGTGCTGTGCAATGTCAGTGCACATTAGAGAACGCCAGGTGGTCGAAATTTCTGGGCTCCTCCACTACAGTGTCTTTCATAGCCTAAGTCACTTGAGGAGGTTAGACCCCAAAAACCAACCAAATTTTTTTAACCCATTGAGGCATCATTTAACATTTCGATAGAAAACAAGTAAATTTGGAGCTAAAAGCATGTCCGAGCCTCAACAAGCCAAGTGGTTGGTTTTCCTACGAAAAACACCATCAGTAAATTTTTTACAAGCACGCACAAAATTTATTACAAAATTCTGAAATAGTCGGATACTGCACTAATGACACATCTGGGTCTGTGAAATAAATACTAAAGGGGTTGTGTGATCAATCTGTGTTCTGAAGATGCGTGTGACACAAGAAATGCGGAAACAAAAATTTCGGGTGGGAAAATCAGTCAGCAATAAAATGGTGCAAGACATGCTACCAATTACACTATTTTGTGAAATATATTTAGCTGCATTTGCATAAAAAGTGCACTAATAGCAAGGGATGATAAATTTGCCTGAAAAGAAGAAAATAGCACTAGCTAAAACACATTTTTAAGACCAGTGAATTTGCAGGCTATATAATGTGTACAAAGCCCCTGAAATGGTTAAGCAAAATCAGTTACTTTATAAAGTCAAACCTTTTGAGACCTACGATGACCGTTAATTCACACTACAGGTCATGTTTCAGTTACTTTCATTCCAGTGATGTCATGCTTAATGGGAGCACTGTGGTGTGTTTTATACCTCTGTCACACATGCAATCTTAATGCCCTTAAAGTCAATGGTTGTCGAAATTTTTGAGGGCCATCAAGATGCACCGCAGCTAAATGGCAAATTTCAACAACCATTGAGTAGTGAGCGTGCGATGATCCAACAGATGGCAGCACAGGTAATAAAACTGAGTTAAAAAAAGAAGTGGAGCAGTATAAAACGAGGTGGATATTGGACAGAGCTATTTTTAATTGAAAGTTTGTTTTCGGAAAGGGGTATGCAAATACTTCATCAAAGTTTGGTATAACCCACAGGCAGCAACAGCAGGGTGACGATGAGCCAACAATGCACGCTCTTAATTTTCATTTTCAGCATTCATTTTAAGCGGTCGTCTTGACCGCATACGTAGTTGCTATCGTTGCAGCACTTCTGGGGCTCTTGGTGTCGGTTGTCACAAAGCATGCTCAAAGGCGAATGTGGTTGAAACACTGTGGCACACCTCAGAAGAACAGCGGTGGTTTGTTTACATCTGGCCACCACACATTCAGCACAGCGATCATTTTCACTGCTACAAAACTAGTTGATGAACTGGTTAATGCAGTCAAAATTTTGCAATTCGTTCAAACTGGCATATTTTTTTTGTTTTTCATCTTATGGTGAATGCGGGGCTGCTCTCAATGTTCCTTGGCATTCCAATGATCACGTGTGAACCTCACTGAATCAATGCCCATCGAGCACAACGGTCATTGAAAAGCACAGTATAGCAGTGGCCGATCCCAATAGAGTGATCTCCATCGACTCAGTGGGCATTGAAACTGCTTGTGTGACAGGGGTATTAAATTCCTGCGCGAAGTGAAGTGGCTGTGAAGACATAAGGTTTTTCCTTAGACGCCGACTGTGGGGCACTCAACGATTTCACGTTAATAAAAATAATATTATTAAATAAAAAGACCTGCAAACATCACCATCGTCATCACCATTAATAGCCTTCCCTGGCCTTCTGCTAGATTTGTCTTTCTGATGAACAGAGATCCATTCCACCAGTCCAAAAGGCCACTGGTGACCTGTTATCCCCATTGCATGCCCTACCCATTCCCTTTACTCTGCACAGCTTGCAGCGCTGCCCTTAATATAATTTCAACCCTTTCTGTTGAACTCGGGAAGTTTCTGCCCTGCAGGTGAGTACTGGTGTGATACAACTATGATATATATTTTCATGAAGCTTAAAGTAAGCAGCTATTAATGGCCTTAAAGTGCATGCACAATTCACTTCTTCCCATTATTATTCTCCAATCTCTGAAAAAAAGAATTTTTCTTTTCTTTTGAGCACAACAGATAGGACAAAGGAAAAAACAAGAGATGAAGCATTTTGTGATCATTCTTTGGCCCATCTATTTCATGCAAAAACCATTTTTCAATGATGGCTGATCAATTGGCCCAACAGTCTACTCTAACTTATTTTTCTACTTATTCATTCTCATTAAAGGTCTGCAAACACAACCTTCCTCAGAGACATTTATTTCTTACCATTTCTAAATTTTCACTGCCTAATGTAAACTGTTGCTGCCTTGCCAGGTGCTCGAAGGTGCTTCAGCATTCATAATAATCATTTTTAGTTCCACTGCTCTGGTTTCAATCATCAACCTTCAATCATCAAGTTATGAAACGTGCCAATACCATTCCTTTTTCTTTTTTTGCGATGGATGTGCAGTCTTTGTCAAAAGCGTAGAGCTCAAGGGGTCTGCTTCCGAGTGACTTCGTGCGGCTTATAATGCATTTCCAGTCTTCCGAATCTCTTGATGGATTTTTTAGCCAACCCTCTCCGATGGGAAGGACCTCCACTAATGCTAAATCAGCACCACTACACTGCCCATAAGGAGATCCCCTGGGCTCTACACTTTTGACAAAGGCTGTACATGCAAAAACACACACAAATCAACAACCCCACTGTACCTTTAAATAGACTCTTGTTGCAAGTTCTCCCTCCTCTGTGTTTAACCAGCTATTCCTTGAGTTGGGTGTCTACAACCTGGTTTCTATCAACAAATGGTACTAAAATGTTGAAACATTGATTCTGCTAAAGACAAAACATGAGCAGCATGCGTTTTGAAGAAAGTGCACTAAAATGTCAGAAAATATTGAATAACAGGAGCTTCAGTGAATTTTACAGGATGGTCCATGGGCATTGGCAGGATTCTGTCTTGTAAGGGAAAAGGGGGGGGGGGGGTTGAAATGGGAGGATGGTAAGGCAAGGCTAGTGTGGCACCCCCCTGCCAAACACCATGGGTTGGTTGCAAGAAAGATAACCTACTTCTGAAGGTGGCTTGAAGACTTCAAGTCATTGATGCATTAAACAACCTTATTACATCCTACAACCTTGAAGGCATTACACATTTCTATATTACTTGTAAAGGAGAAAAGACCAAAAATATGTGCAACGAACTGTTAAAAAGAAGGTTTTCATGTTAACAATCAACCAACCGCAGAACATTAGCCAACGAGCGACTGCTGTAAGCAATCTTTGACCAAGTGAAACCCCCACATCTGACAGACTAGGCACTGCAGTCCTATTTTCCAGCAGTCGAACAGCCGAGGCTGCTATAACATGAACTGCTGTGCTTTTTGCCTAGCAATGGCTTCATATATAGCATTGCTGTGTTTCACGCCACAATGAAAAAAATAACTTACGTTTGTTCCGTGGTGCTGCCATAGCTTCTATGTAGTCTTTCGCAATTTGCCAAAAGAGTTCGGCTGCAAAGAAAAAGTGCGGTGCTGTCAGGTAAAACAGAACAAGGTTTATGACACATGCTGAAGAACAGACATCAAAACTTTGTGAAACAATTTTTTTTACTACATGCACACATTTTTTAGTCCGCAAATACAGACTTGGATCATGCCCAAACCTAAGCGACTTCCGAGTTACAATTGTGTTAATAACTTCTTGCAGTTAATGGGTAGCAATATAGAGCTGATTTGGCTCAGAGCAACAGCATGAGTCACGATAAGGCTGCCTCTAGAAAATGAATGAAAGAAACCAGCAGTCCTTGAAACCAAGGAAATATTTTAGTTACTTTTCTTTTTCCATGCATGCTAAAGAGAGGATAGCTGAGCAATCATTTCACATATTTTGACAAAGCAGAAAGAAAGACAACATGCTTACAGTGGAAGCTAAGCCCACAACCTCCAAATATGAAGTGCAGTGCCGTTATCTTCTAAAATGATAACTCAATTACTTTCCTTCTTTAAAATAATACTGATAGCAAACAACAACAAAATAATTCTTTGATTTGATAGACTGTTGCAGTACCACTACAGCATGTCACCAATACAGCATTCAAGAGATGTGGAAATATAAAAGGCTAATGGCAACAACACACAAAACATAAATACTGTCTTTTTTTTGTGTGTGTCTGTGCTTGTTAAAACAGCAAACTCAGTTTTGGCACAGCACTGATTCATTAGAACAACTAATGAAAGAAAATGCATACAAAACAATCCATGCCGTCATGCAAGACCAGCCATGTGCCCTGTAGCCACAGCTTTGAGCAAAACCACGTCTCTTCAGACATAATGTGTCTGCAGCTGTCCAAAATAATCAGCACCATGCAAATCAAACTAACCTGCAGTCCATTATTCCTATGAAAGACCAGCATTGATAAAAGAAAAACAAAATGTATACAGCTTTTAACAATAAGACAGTACCAGGAATGTGAAGGAATGGCTCAGCACACTTATGCTCAAATATGAGAGATTTCAGGGTATGACAAGGTAGTCACTGTTTTTGGCAGTATCCTAACGAGCATAGCAGGGTATGATTTTTAGAAACCTACCTGACCTTCATATTAAAATCATGATTACAACGAGAGTAATTTTGGCATGCATGGGCACAATAAGCTGAAAAAGGAGCAAGGTAAGCTGGTACAGCACCTGTCCTAGACTCAAAATGACCTCCTTCAAGGCGATCTAGTGGGTTTACCATTAATGGTAATAACAATTGGTTCACAGGAAAAGAAAGGCGCGGTATCTGTCACATTTGTTCCGTGGACACCTGAACCGCACCGTAAAAGAAGGGAGGAAGGTGGGAGTGAAAGATTAAAGAGAGAAAGGGTGCCGCAGTGGAGGTCTCCGGAGTGGGATCTAAAGTACACCGAGACTGCACAGCACACGGATGCCACTTCATTTCGCCTCCATCGAAACGCAGCCGCCGGTGGTCGGGATCGAACCCGGGAACTCCGGCACAGTAGTACCTAGGTTCAATCCCGATTGGTGTCTGTTTTTTCTCTCAATCTAGCAGTTCAACTGCTTTTAACCCTTTGATGGATGATGGTACACATGGGTTACACTGAACACAAAATCAAAATGTCATACGGCATTGAGTGCTCTAGACCACTCTATGAGGCCTTAAAGAAGACATTCAGCGCAGTTTTCAGCACTTATCAACAGCTGAAGCCACAAATTTCATCCACTTTGCTTTCTTCAATTTTTGGCTCCACCGTCTTTTACCGCCTGTTTTGGAAGCTGCATGAGTTGCAGTGAAATGCTTTGTAGAAGTTTACCTACTTCTTGCACTGTAACAACGTTCACAGAAAAAAGAGGGTGTATAAATTAGTTTTTGGTGAAAATAACATTGCATGTATGAATCTTTCAGCAGAGGTGCATTTTGACGCCGATAGTGTTAGGGTTAGTGTACTGTAGTGTAGTGTAGTGTTAGTGTAGTGTAGTGTAGTGATAGTGTTAGTGTACTGTGCATGCGAAAATGATGCTGAAGCTGAATGTCATTTATTTTTTGTTTGCACAGAACGAAAATACCTGAGGCCAAAGAATGCCTCAGAGCTTTATTTTAGTTTACTGAGCAAATTGAACGACAGCGTCGATGCATAGTGTGCTAGCCTCGCGAGCAAGGCTTTCTGCTTGGAAGCGATGAGAGCAGCGAAGAGAACGAGGTTTCTCCACCCCTGCCTCTTCCCACTACAAGCAAGCTCAAAAGAATTACGCGCAAGCCTTACTCAGCAAAAAAGAAAACAAGAAATGCAAAAGGCGAGCCTGAAGGGTTACATGATATTACAGTCAGCCAGCGAGAGATATCCAAATGCAATGCGACAATTCTGGCGCATCAAAATTAGTTTCGATTGCAAAGCATCGCGAAAAGAAGCACTGCGCTGGAAGCATTCATGCTACGTTGATGCCTGAAGCGGACTGAGGACATATTCTGTTCCCCATGATGAATGCGCCCTAAGTAGTTAGTGGGACGTACGCTGTCCCACATTTATTTTTTTTTTATGGAGAGTTTCCACCCACATTATTTTTTTTTTTTAAAGTTCCAGAAAATTATCTTCTGATGAAAAACCAACCTAAATTAGCTTTTTTCCTTGTATCCATCAAAGGGTTAGATGACCTTTAAGTAACATTAAAATTTGTTTATCTTACTTAGTTTGTCTTAACGTAAGTACCCGTAAAGACAATATGTGAGCATTCCAGGTATGTCCATATAACATAAGTAATTAACTTTAATTAACTTTATAAATATTGCAGTTGGGTCGTTAGCCCCAATGGGGAATTAGAAGCCATGGACACGATGGTGCTATAGTCAAATCTGATTACTACGAACATCACATTATTGAATTTTTAAATTAATAATAATTTTAAAAATCGCCACCATATTTCCAACATTCTGAATCCAAAAATATTTCAAAACTATGAATTTCAATACAGCGTATATTTCAAAATAATGTATGAAACTTATTTTTTCACCCATTATCAAGCAACATCAATATTATGAATTTGGTTAAAATTAACAATGTGTAACTCTCAAGTGAAACAGCTGTTTCTTTGTGGATATCCCTGGGCAGTAGCTATCAACATCACCATATACAATGCGAACTCCTAGCGCCACCACAAAGGTATGGTTTAATATGCAGTAGCCTAGCAGACCCAGCCACCTGCCTTTTCCTCTCTGTGTTGTGTGTCGTTTGCTGGTCAGTTGTTCGTGTCATTCACGAATGCAGCCAGGTATTTGTTTGTTGCAGCTGATCTTACAGTGAAGTTTGTTCGCGATCCTATGATGAACGCAGCCAGTAACAGCACGAAAAATAACCGACAGCAATTTTTGCTTTAGGCAAAAGTGGACATATTGCGGGAAACCGACGTAGAGAAAAAGTGGATCGACCCCAGCTGACAATGTGGCATTGCCCCCTCGACCACTGTGAGTTTTTTGAAAGACCAAAATGAGACTATCAAACTTCACTGAGCAATCAAGAAGATGAGGTAATATTGAACTTTGTTTTAATGCACATGAAAATATGCACTTTCAACACTCGGTGGAATGATGTACCCGATGAGATGTTGCGCAAAATGCAAGATGTAGGCACATATTTGATTGATTGTGTGTGCTGCAGTCGCCAGAAGAAAATAACTGATTTCTTCAAATAAAGTAACTTTGAAGCAAGTACATGTGAGATTTTGCTTGTGTCTGCACATGTGTCTACTGCCAGGGTACATCATTTTCGTACCTAGGTTTGGCCACTACCTCATAACAACGAGTTCTTCATTACAACATTTCAATATAACAAACAATTTTTGGCAGCCCCACGTGATTCATTATATCAAGGTTTGAGTGTATCTGTTTTCGAAACGAAGTAAAACTGATTTTCTAAAAACCTGCAGAGCAAGAAAATCCAGTGCTTTTTTCTGTACGTAACTGAAACTGACCACAAGAGACACGCAGGAAGCTCGGTACAGAGGCAATATCCACTGAAGACATGTTGCAGTGACTATGCCGCCAAATTCGGACAGCCTGATGTACTGTGACCTGCTATAGACATAATTTCGCTCAGTTGCTCCAAAAAAAAAAAAATTCTAGGGGCACTTTGGACCCCTAAAGTGCGATGAGGCAAACGCCATTATAGCGCGGTGGATCATGGGCCTCCACTACAGAACCTCTATCTCCCTCTCTTCTTTCCCTCTGACCTTCCTCCCTTCCTTTATGGCGTGGTACATGTGTCCGCGGAGAATTGCGAAAGATACTGTGCCTTTTCAATCCTGTAAATCTATTTCAAACGCCGCTGATGCTTGTTGTACTTAATGCCTCCTAGACATTTGGGTCTGCCTCTCTTTGCTGTGTGGCGCAGCATTCGAGAAAGCGCCAAATGAAAGGCGCTGCATGGACGCCTGGATCGGATGCCCGGCGGGGTCAGCTTCGTAAATGCATGAATCGCATGGTGATGCCATGACCTGTCATGACAGTACATCGCGTGACCCTTGTCGAACACAACCAGCATTTCACTGAATGCATCAAAGTTCACTGGCGTTCAATAATTCGTCCACAGGAAAGGAAAGGCGTAGTATCTGTCACTCGCAGAATGCCGCTATCATCCTCACGGTAGCCAAGGGGAATTATGAAGAGCATTTCACGATCCGGGGCGTGGCGCAGTTGGTAAAGCGCTAGGCGGAGGATCCAAGGGATGGAGGTTCGATTCCCGGTGGAGACAAGGTTTATTAATTTATTCTTAACTCTCACTCTCGAAAGCGTGATAACTCTGCTGACAACCTTCTGCTGAAAACCTTCCGTCGACAACGATGAGGCATTAAATGCTTTTGCCTTAATAGCAGTTGGCAATGCTTGGCCTTGCACCAAGCTGCGAGGCAAAAAAATGTGGTACATGACAGGGCACAATACCGGTAGCAGTTCTCGGTTGCTCAGTTTGTTTTGTATAAAAAAACATCAGATTTTCACGCGCTGCAGGTCCTTAACCCCTTCGTTGTCACGGACGTACCGGTACTTTCTCTATCATGCTTTCAAAACTTCGCGCCTGAGTGAAAGCTGACACTCTTGGACTGGCCGCGCCTTCTGTCGAATCTTTCTGCAAGTTCATATTTTCACCCCATGCTGTGTTGGTACATATGTATATTGAAGAGTACTGAGCGACCACGCACCCCTTTCTTTGTTGGCGGGCGTAGTTGCTCCGCGCATGCTGCTCTGTCGCGCTAAGCGATCATGCAGCGTGCGCGTGCGGTTACGGGTTCAAGGGTTGTTCTGCCAGCTGCTGCAGGTTTTCAGGTTTTATTTTTATTCTGTTGGCGTGCCTGCTACGGCATGTCAAGTTCAGGGGCGCGTGCTGTTGCCTCTCCAATAGGCCAACACATGATTCGATCGCTGGTTTTGCTCTCTCACCATGCCCTTGTATGCGGCTAGCAGCAGCAAATGAGGTTGTTTTAGCCTCTTTCCATCTCTCAGTTATTTTTATTTCAGTTCAGTTCAGTCGTGTCTGACTCTTCGTGACCCTATGGACCATGTCACGCCACGCTTATTTTTTATTTCACAACGTGCCATTTCTCTCAGTTGTGCCGGCCACTGAAAGTGCGCCCTTCGTGCGTGTGGTTACCTTCGGATGGCTGACCACGGGGGACCTTCCACTGCAGGCTGGAGTGATGGCTCTTCTGATACTGAATACGAGCCAAGCAGTGGCGTAGCCAGAAATTTTTTTCGAGGGGGGCTGACGCTACTGCTCAGCCTCTTCCGTATCGAGATACCTATCACTAACATGTCAGCGCTCAACTGCGCCATAAATTCTGCATGCCGGGATGCAAAGGTTGCACGGAAGAATAGTACCGCCCGGAGCTTTCGCTCCATCGAGTATCCTACGGGTGTATTGTTTGAGATGAATTTTACTTGCTTAAGTTAGGAAATGCAGAACTGAAAATCATCATAGGCAGTTTTTCAGCCATGCAATTAACATTAATTTGATTACGTAATCTTCCTGATGGACCCGCAGATGAAATGGTTGCCTGCATTCTCCCCAGTGTGCTTATAACTTTGATTATAATGCAGCATCTGCACCCTAGCAAACTAAGTGTTACGATCAGCAGACCACTTCGACAGACTTTCCACCGGAGCATAAATAGCGGCTAAAAACGCCGAGATTCAGTGCGAACAAGAGGCCCGAGAGGGAGAAGACAGCGCGGCATCAGAAGAGCGAGTTTGGCTTGCGGAGATTGCACATGTGGCGTCACGCTCCCTCCTAGCTTTTTTTTAAGGTTCTTATTTCTTCACGCATTCCATCTCTGCGTGCTTTGTCAGCTTGTCTGATAGTATGGCTTGTCTCCTTAGTATGGTCCGATGAACGATTTCAGAAAACTAAATGCACCTTTCGTATTTTTATTCCCGCCAACATCTCTTTTTGAGCGGGAAAAAGACATATTGGAGACAAAGTCCAGATTGATTTCCGGCTCTGGTGGTTGTTTTGGTCTGCTTTGTATGAGAGTACGAAAAAATTTCGTGGGGGGCTGAAGCCCCACAAGCCCTCCCCCTGGCTACGCCCCTGGAGCCAAGCTTGGATTCGGACAGAATCTACCACACCCTCAAGAAGTATTGAGCAGTGTTTCTTTTTATGTTATCCTTAGTTATCTCATTTATAGTTGGGCTGATGATGATGATGTTAATTAACAACACCTACAGAATACTGAAATGTGCATATTCTGTTGACTATGTTATTATCGAAAATAAATCACTATGCTCATTCTCTGAAACCAGACAGACATTAGGGGGTGCGTTACGGCCAGAAACACCCGACAGCGAAAGGGTTAAAAAAAGACTTCATTTCAAAACTGATATAGCATCATCTTGTGCATGCTTCTAACTCCTCATTGGGAATAACCACCCAACTGCAATAACCAAAAAGATCATTAGTAATTTGTTAATTACTTGTACAATTACAACAGTTCTGCAAATTGTGTGAGTCATGGGCGAGAGTTTGTTCCAGCAACTCACTAGTTTCAGGTATAATGCTACATGAAAACAATAAAATAGCCCTTCAAAGGGGGGCATTTATTTCTTTGTGCATCCAGTGAGCTGAAGACAGTGAGCACACAATAAGATCACATTACTCTACACTCTCTAACCTTCTTTTTTTTCCCAATGTGCATTTTTTTCTCGCTGTTTCTTGGTCCGACAGTGGCTGTTATTTGAGTGTGCTGTTTATTTTTGCTTTCTATTTTGCTCTGAGCACTTTGGAGGTGAGCCACAGGGCAGCCATTTGTCTGCCTCATATATCTCACCCCTCTTCCAGAATAACTGCTACCAACTCCATGAGCAAGCAATACACGTGGCACCAACATCTGGCCATCTCTGCACCACAGTAACGCAAGTTGTGTCACTTGAAAATGCAGCCCACCAGTTTTGAAAGCCCTTCTCGGGTTCTTTAATATGCACTGAAATCGCACTATACATGAGCACCTTGCTTTCCCCTTCATCAAAAAGCAGCCACCATAGCCAGGATTCGATTTTGCGTCCTTGGGTTCAGCAGTCAAGAGATCTAATTACAGAACCACTGCAGCGGGGCTGAAGAATATGAGGGAGCTATACTTTTAATGGGGCAAAAATAATTTTGAAAAAGAGGGAACGTGGAAACAGTGCTGTATCCACGTGTACACATATTCCTTCACCTGTGTCTATGCGTTTTGTACTGCACAGTCAACATTTGTGCACCATCCAGTCAAGGTTTCCATGGCATAAGAAAGCTACATTCTTGTCACCAAGCCCCTGTTTAAACAGAATCTGATTAATGATGAGATAATTGCCAGCAAATGCCATGCGTTTTCACAGTGCCTTTACTTACTTTTTCCAAGCTGAAGACTTGCCTTCGATTTTTATTTTTAATATGTAAAACAAATGGTTTAGCCAAATTCCGCTCTTCAGCGAAAAAGTGTGTTGAACACTTCAGGATAACCTTGACAAAAGGTTGAAAGCGCACTAAGAAAGTCAACTGAGAAGTTGCAATGGAAGAATACTCGATAAAAAATCTTGAGTGGTATCAAGCTTTCCTTGGGAATTTAGCTGCATGAATTCATACTGGGGAAAGAGTGCAAAAATTGAAAAACCAGACTGAACAGACAGGATGCAGGATGGGCATCTGCTTTCAACTGTGACTTTTATTCATGGCAAATCAGTTATGCCCACATAAACGAAGGTTACTAAACACCAAGGATGCACACAAACACAAAAAAGAAACATCGCCAAGTATATGGGGTAAGAAGGTTACTGTATGGCACTAAGCTACTGTCTGCAAACCTAATATATTTATACAACAAGACTGCTCTGGCCTTACATACAGTAAACCCTCGTTAACACGAAGTCGCATATCTCGAAAAATTGGTTGTTGAAAATTTTCCACGCCACGCTTTCACCTCCCATAGGTGCTATGTATTAGCTCCAGTTTATCTCGAACCATTTTTCAGGTGTAATGCGGATATCGCAAAATTTTGAACGGAAGGACCGAAGGCAAAGCTCATTACCGAAGGTGATAGGGCTCTGAGAGAGCGCTTTGTTCTTATACTAAGTGCCGAACATGGTCACGTTCGAAGAGCGAATACAAATTTCCCGTAGACGCAGCCGTTTTTTTGCCTTGGGAGCAGTCACGTGAGCGCCGACCGCACGCGGGGGCTGATGGGTCTTATCGGGCGTGGTTCGGTCAGCTTCCCTCCGCACATGCATACCAGCAAGAGCGATTTAGTGATTGTGTGGTTCTGTTTCGTCGCACTATGTGCACAAAGCGTTGACTGATTTTTGTTGTGTATGTGGTGTCCGCAACGCTTGCTTCGCAACGAAGTTGAATGCAGCGGCGGCGACCAACGGCTTATGCGACGCGTTTAGCAGCTCGAGGACTCTTTTGTCGGGCCGAATGCCAATGTGAAGCGGGCAAGCATTACCCAGTTCTTCCTTCAAAAATTATAAAGTTGAGGTTTTTCTGAGACTTCTTTTGTGTTTATTGCAAAAGCTCCCTTTGGGAAGTGGAGCGTCGACGGACGCGACGGGCCGAGGGCCGCCAAAACATTTTCGCTCCTCGTTGTCGCGCTCAGATTCTGGGTTTGTAGAAATTTTCGCGTATCACCCAGAGGCAGCTCGCTAGGCAGCCAATCGCAGAAGGCTTCGGGCTACTCAATTTCCTTCCGGACTTTTTTTTTTTTTTTGCACGAGTGAAGTTGGTTTTCCTAGTCCGGTTTGAGCGAAGAACCTGCAGACACTCACTTCGTCTGATCCATGCATATATGAGCGCGAGACAATTCAGTAAAAGCTTGGTAGGGTAGTAAAGGAAATAAAAAGGCTAGTGTGGCTAGATATTGTTAATTTTCGAAAAGAGCAAGAGGAAGTCGCTGCTTGCATCGCAGTGTAGTAGTGCACCGCTGAGCTGTGACATTTTTTTTTTTACCCGCAATGCGTTGCAAAAAAATTCATCACTGTTTTACCGTATGTTGTGCTGTTTAGTGTTAAACAATATATAGCATAATTGTATTCCCCCTGACCGAACGACAAGGCGGCGGTAACAAAGCAACGCTGAAAACGCGCCTCTGTCGCAGAGTTCCGTCACTCCGTGCGGTGTGCACCAGCGGCAACGACAGGCATTGGCAGCGAAGTCGCGTGGCTGATCGCCAGGGATTGTCACCAAGAATTTTTGGCATTTTGCTTAACTTGAAACTCCGCTTACCTCGAAATTTTTCCCGGATTTTACAACTTCGAGTTAACGAGGGTTTACTTTACTTGTCCCTGCTTTTCCCAATACGGTATATCCTTATCACTTCCTGTTGCCATAAAAATAACTGTCTCTCTCTACATGCACCTTTTGTGACCACTGCATGGAAAGCATTTGTTCAAACACTGAGTGGGTGTACAAGATGTTGCTTGAACACATGCTTCAGAGAACATGAAAAAAAATTTGAAAGGGGATGCACTTTGTCATCACTCACTGCTAAATCTGTGGATACGTCCAGCAAAGCACAAAGGCTTTTAACGCACTGGGCTCAGATGCCAAAGGAAGTAGGAGTGCCCCAAACTGTAAAACATGGCGACAATGACAAACAAGGCCACAATAATGTGGTCTGATAGAGATTAAGTTTTTAGACAGCAGTTGAGCGCAATGCAGAAAGTTTCTTCTTCCTATTTGTTTTGGCAATATATTTCTTTTTTTGCGTGCTTGGTTGCTTTTCTTTAGCGTGTGTGCACTAAATGACTGTATGAATATAAGTTTCAGTGAGGCGCTGCTCATCCAGTCTATTGGATTGGACTGGATTGGATTGGTACTGAGGCTTCCCTTTTTTACCTGGTGGACCAGAAAGGTCCTGGTCAAGTCAATTCCCTACTGTGACGGAGTCTGTCCCGCCATGGCGCAACGCCACCAACACTATTTATCTAGTAACCTTATCCAGTTCTCAAGGCATTGTCTAGTGTAATTTTTTTTTCATCAATAATCTGCTGTACTGAAATTAAACTGTGCATGCGCCTGTGGTTTCATGTGTGTATGTGTGAGCATGCATTGAGCATGCATGTGTGAGCATATTTTCAACTTCTAGTAAGACTTGAATATCTTAGTCACAAAATATTCCAAACTAAAATACCTTACACTTAGGCCCATTTTAACTAAACACGAATAAACCAAAAACAGTGGCTTTGGCTTCATGAGGCAGATGCTTTTCTTGGCAAATTCATTCAACCAATGAAATTACTATTTCTTTTCAAATGCAATAAGCTGTAATCACACTGTTCACATGGTTGCTTTGAACTAGAAGTGTGCAAATATTCAAAACTTAAAAGCTTCCGAATAACATGTGCTATTCAATTAGCACTGCACTTCAGCTATTTGAACTATTTGAACCTCTTAAACGTTCAGCAATTGCGAATTTCTAGTTGACCTAAATTGGCATAGAAACATCGTGCAATTTAAAATGGAATATCTTGCATGTGAGTTAACTTGCTCTTAACAGAGTCTACTGCCCGCACACGGTACTAAGATGCTGATGACCACCGCAGTGTGGCCACTGTACATTTGTGGATCAGAAAACGAAGTGCAGCACCCTCTGCCTCATCGTTGCATCGAATTATGTGATATAGCCAATAACTGGTTAAGAATGGAATGATCTAGCATAGATCACTATGATAGCACACACAGCATGAATGGAAGTGGCCCGGCTTGAGTAGGAAGGAGTGAGAATTCCATACATGTGCACTGCTACGGCTGCTTCGTGGTGATAGCTCTCAATTTATGCCAGTTAGAAACTTTGTACCATAGGCCACAAGAAAAAAATGTATGACAGAAGGATGGGCTCAAAGCAAGCCGGCACAACTGCAATGCATTCAGCATGGTGCGCCTGCCGAGGCATCTAACAGCATGGGTTCATTTTCACGTCTTCAGCTCGCAACAGTGTCTGGATCCATAACGAGACTAACAGTTCGGTGCAGCCAATATGCGAGAGCTATGTGCTGTCATTAACCATGAACATTTTTCCACGATATTGTCAAGGCCATGTCTGCAGTGGCATTTCACAATAGTCAGTTTGTCTTGAGGCGACAACAGGGAGCGTGGAAGGAATGATCCTGCTCGCGTTGCAGTATAGGTAGTTGCTCTTGCGTCTATTTCACGAGCCGTCTTGTTGAATTTTGTCAGCAATGCCTTGCGCCTAATCCCCTCTAATAACTGACCGATGGCGACATTCCTCCAGTGAGGAGCTATCTGCATGGACACCCGACAGTGCTTTATTTGTAAGCTCCATAGTCAAGCGAGCAATAAGTTAAACTGTGAGAGTAGACGTTTTTTCACTAAATACAGCAATTAAGAAATTGTAATACAGTCGTGCCTCGTTAATATGGACACTTTGGTTTCCGACCAAAACTGTCCATAAAGCAAGTCATCCATAATAACGAATCATGAATAAAAACAAAAAGGATTTTATTGAGAAAAGAGAATTGTAATTAACGACTGCTTTTGTACATAACGGTGTGCACTGGACTCAAAATTCCACAGAACACCGGCAATTTTGAGTGCATTATCTTTGTCATTGTTGTCTTAAAAAATTTTAAAGCAGTCTGAAGCGACTCGCTTACCATAACACGCGTAATGTTGGGCTTTGTGTTGGTCGAACTTTCGAGCACGAACTCCTCACTGGCCGATGAATCAACGTCTGATTCTCTACTCACCGCCACTTCCAAAATGGCCTCTTCACTGAGCAGAGTAGCCGCTAAGTAGCTGCTTGAGATTCTCCTGAGACGAGGAAACAGCTGAGCTGTCGATACTAGTCCCTCGCAGCTTGGATTGACTGAGATGGCTTTTGCCGCTTGTATTCACAGATTTCTTCGCGTCTACGTTCAGCTCTGTTCTTTTGCGTTTAACTCCCGCCTTGCCAAAAGCCAGACTCAAGTTGGGGGCTACAGGCTCCTGATGCTGTGCGCTTTTTTGCCTAGTTAACCTTTCTGCCTTTCCGTTCTGATTCTTTCTTTTCTTTTCCCTTGTACTGTTTCTGTAAGGAAGCAAGGGCGTCAAGTTGGCAAGCTGCTATGCAGAGGGCTGTCAAACATCCCATCTTCTTGGCGCCATTTTTATGTGTTCCAAACAAACACTGCAAGCTGAAGTACAGTTTAGAACAACGGCTAGCCGACTACGATGGGCTTAGACCTTGTCAAGGCCGTATCGTTGACTCAAAGCGAAGCCGACATACGGACCGCCTAGTGTGCGAAGTTTGTCAGTTCGGCAGCGCAACAGGGACGAAAACCAGGAGCATGAGAGGGAAGCGCGTCCAGACGGGACACCCGGTCCCGGTTGCGTGTTCGTACGTCGCCTTTCTTTTGTCGCTCTACTTTGTGAGTGTGTCTTAACTCTCACCGAAAAGCGTTAACGGCTTCATGGAACACACATTGCGCTTTGGGAAAGAAAACTTCAGTTCCCACCGCCACTGTAGGCACTTGTCTTTCTTCCTGTCATTGCTTTCTTACGCTTTTACCGGCCTCTCTGTTCACGTTCAGCAGAATTTATTGCAACCACATGTTGCTGTTTTCCAGACTGGCGGCACTTCCGCTGCACCTAGAAATCTCCTGGTTCCCCCCTTTCGGGGTCTTTCTTACGCTGACCCTTGGTTTTCTGTATACGTTCCGCTCCGCTCTTGCGCTCCCCCCCCCCCCCCCCCCCCCCCTCCCTTCTTCCTTAGTACGGCGACACGCAGGCTTTGGTTCTTTCCAACCCCACAGGACTCGTTCAGGCCTGGTTGTCGCGTAGTTGGTTGTCGCGTAGTTTCGCGGGCGGCGCGCCCTTCTTTAACTTGCGTTCGGACTACTCTGCTTTTTTTTTCAAGCACTGTACATATTAACGAGACAGAAATACATGGGCCCAAGTGGGGCGCGTGCATTCTTCCCCTGTCCATTGTCCGGACAGCGAGTTTCCATATTAACGAGTCATAAATACGTTGAAAATGTTTCGTCCCGAGAAAAACTGTCCATAATTCGGGTCGTCCATATTAACGGGGGTCATATTAACGGGGCACGACTGTATAAGGTGTTATTAAATTCCCTTTTTGTATTTAATGCCTGATATACCTTACAAGTATGGTTGAATTATGCTGATGGTGGGTAAAAGCAAAATTGGTTTCCAGTATCTTTGTTTCTTTTCATAGTGGTGCTTTGTGGAAGTCTGTCTTTAGTTCGAACTACCATTACTGCTAAAATGGCGAGAATTGGGCCTAGTTGGTTATTCATATTGGTTGGTTATTCATATTCAGTTGTTAGCTCGCGCTCCGTGGTGTTTGTCTTTTCTGTCGTCCAACGTGTTAGCGCGTTGAAACCAATACCATTACTGCTTTTCAAAGTTATTAGAAAATGTTCAAAATTATTCGAGTCGATTCACAGTCACCTTTTATACTTCATATTTGGTTTTCACACCAAAATTTGATATATACACACATCTCTACTTTATCCTACTCTACTTATCTTTTTAAATAGAGTGGTGGAATAAGAAGCTTTATTTAAAAATAATTTTCAGTGCCCTGGATCAATTGGTACAGTCATGAAGATAGCACATCACCGATTCCCATTCCTTGCACTCAAGCTATGAAACTTCAACAAACTCACATAATATTGCCCCAACCGAAATGTGGCTGTCGCGGCCAAGACCAAACCCCCATCCTTGGATTCAGCAGTCAAGCACCCTAAACACTGAGCCACCATGACAGGCCATAAAGCAATGGGTTCAGCAGTGGTCGTCAGCCTGCAAGCAATGATGTGTCATACTAACCAATACCCTCTCCTGTCTTGCTGGAGGTCTCAAACATCTTGGCTCCAATTTCATCAGCATACTCAAGCACATCATGATAACTGATAGCTCGGTGCCTCCCTTCCTCCGTGATTAAATCATTTTTCGTGCCACAAAGGAAGATCTGACACTTCTGAAACAGAAAACAAAGTGTACACTATTTCAAGGTATGAAAGAGAAAAAAACTTGCAAGGTGTTTCCACATAATTCCTGCTCAAATAAATGGGCAATAAAGTTCTATAAATGTGCTTCATATCAGGTCAGCAGCACTCAAGAGTGCAGTATACCAGACAGTGGAAGAAACTCGCAGAAATTCTGGCTGCCTCCAATCTTCACAATGGAAATATAACCCACTAAACAGCAATAGCTTTGTGATATCATGTAACATCTTTGGCCCAGTGCTGTTTGAACTACTATGCACGTGAGCTCCGAGGCAGCACTGCCATCGTTATCCCATCTGCCAATAAGGGCACCTCGAACGAGGTTATGGACTGCTGTGACTATGAAGACAATGCAGTTGCTCTAATAAACAATGCGCCATGTGAAAAGCTGAGAAAGGTCAAACGTCAACAAACCTCTGGCTAAGATATTCAAGCTGTACCTGGACTTCAAAACACTCCAACTGCATCTGATCTATAGAAATGGTTTGGCTCCAATCCTCTATGGCTTAGTATTCACAAGTCCGGAATTGCACTAGAGGTGATTGTGAAGTTTACCTCTTCTGTGCTGAGGAGTCTTTTGGGCTACCTTTGCAAAACATCGGTCCCACTCTCTAATGAAATGCCGGTCCATACATGACAGTGCAGACCATTTCACAGAACTTCTGTTTCAGAATTGTGTTGCTGGTTATTATTAAGGGTGTGAAAATATTGACATTTTTGAATATGAATCAAATATAAATATGAGAAGAAAAATGCCTTCAAATATTGAATCAAACATCAAATCCTCCGGATATCGAATCAAATATCAAATATCTGATCAGTGGAAAAAAAAAACACAGCAAACACTGTCAATTTTGTTTATTTCAAAATTCACATGGAATTTGCAACTAAAATTAAACTAGAATTATAGAATTGCACAGAAGTGTATACCTTACTGAAAATTCCAGCATAAATTTTATACACAATTCTGTAAACTAGCTCTCTGTACAGGACGGACCTGCACAAAACTGGGTGGAGCTGTGATATCTTTGCTCTATAGAGTAAACTCGTTAATTTGGCCTTCAAGGAACCAGAAAAATGTCGAAATCAACCGAAAACTCAAATTAAGGAATGAGCCTGATAAAAAAAACTGCCGAAAACCATTCGAATCACAGTAATTTTATCTGGTGAACATCTGCACGTTGGTTGCTTCGCTTTGCGCACACTGACGGGAAAGCCCTGTTCACAAAACAACTATGTCGCATTTTTAGGATGCTTCACTGCACAGTCCACGTGGTCAGGCATTGCGATGAAGAATGCAGTGTGGTGAAATTGCGGTGAATTCAAAAATTTTCTATGTATTCGGTAATATTAAAATACCTGAAAAATTCTGAATATGAGTTTCTCGAATACAAATACAAGTTGAATAACTGACATACTCAATCCATACTCGAAATTTCGAACATTCCAACACCCTTAATTATTCACATTCTAGACACCGTGGTTGTGTCCGTTGCTCACAGTGCGCTACAACAAAACAAAACTCTGAACGATCAAACACTCCTAAGCATCAATAGCGAGTAATTTCCTAGATTCCTGTCAGCACAGTATGTATTCCTCAGCACAGTATGTATTCCTCATTTCAACAACTTCTTCAAGAAAACAAGTGAGGCATAACTTTTTTTTTCCATTTCAAGCTTGCCCTCCGTGTGTGGTATAAACAATAAATAAACAGTTGGAAATAGTTATGAACAACTAGCTCATCTAACAAGCATCATTTCTAAAATATGGTAATATTTTTGAGGGATATTTATTTATTTTAGTCACAATGGATAATTTTACTACGAACAATACAGTCGAACTGTTTGAAAATCCCCTTGGAAATCCCATGTAAAACATAGCACTGCTGTTCCCGGTTCATCGAACTCCTGCTAACGGAATATTCGATATATCGTACTGCACGCCATGCCCCTGCAAGAGGCGCTTCTCATAAAGACTCTCCATGATAACTTTGCGCACGTGGAGCCTGGTCAGCTGAGAGCCCATAGGTATCTGCTGGAAGCACTGGTGCAGTAAAAATCATGTAATCATGCGAACATCAAGCATGCTTCAAAACGGCCTTTGGTTTGATGTGCTTGTTTTGAACATTACACAGGTGTCATGCGGAGAAGCCAGAATTCGGTGCACCAGTCGTTCAGTGAAACAAGCCTAGCTGACTAAAGACTTGCGGTGGCTCTCGCGTGCCCTGTTTCGCTGCTAAAGACCATGCAGAAATCGGCAGTGCTCAATTTTAATTCAACTATTATTGCATTCAGCGTGTACCAGTAACCGAATGAGACCTCTTATGATTGACAACGGCTTTTCCCATAACACCATCCGCTGCAGCTTTGATGCAATCCCCAACTTGAACAGCACGCTGCACGGTGCAAGATGAGAGCACCACGGCACAAGTCCCTACCTAATCCTGGTCTCTCGCACTGGGGGAGAGACCAGGGTTAGGTAGGGTTGCACCAGGCCCCCTTTTCGACGCCTGGTGCAAGGTGCAGCGGTGCGCGGGTGCGCAGTCAGCACACTCGCGACGGGCTGCCAGTATGGCAGCAAGCAGCATGTCGCCGCAGGAATCATGCTGTTAGCATGAGTTCACAATATTCACGAATCTGGGTTACACAGAAGTGATCTGTAGACATGTTTTGTATGCTGAATTATCGATATGTCAAACCATTTCACGATGCCCTCCTAGTTCGATATATCTGGGTTCAATTTTGTTGAGAAAGGACATCAATCACCTTCAATCCACACCCTAAGCTTTTTCCATAATATATAAATGGTTGCTTCTGCACAATGGAAACATCTCAGACAGAAAATCTGGAGCTTCACCTGAACTGCACTCAATCCATCACACAGTCCATGGTCGAATGCGAACAGAAGGGCAAGTCCTACAGGCCAAGTGAGGCAAAAGATTGCAGTTTTCTGTATTCAGAAAACCAACGCACACCAGATAACAATTCATACATGATTCCAACCATATGGCTTATTAATATGCTGCAGACTCTGTTGGAGAGATCTGACACTACCTGCTGTCCAGAGAAAGACAATGGGGGAGATAGAGAGAAACCAAATGACATCGAACCACTTTTTGCATTCTAGTCAAGCACAAGCTATATTTATAAAGGAATGAAAGGTCCAGTGTGACATTTCTCTAAGTCAAGTACTTAAATTAGGGTACCTTTTCAAAGAAAGTACCCCTCCTCTCTCCACCAAAAGCTGGGCAAAGGAACCAGATGAGGAAATTTACTCGAATATGGTGGCCATTGCTGGCACTGGACAAGAATAATTAGAATACAGTTCAGTTCAGTTCAGGCGTTCAGTCGTGTCCCGACTCTTCGTGACCCTATGGACCATGTCACGCCACGCTTTCCGGTCTCTCACTATCTTCTTAACATCACATAGCTTCATCTGCAATGCCTCGAGAATGCCATCTAACCATCGCGTTCGCTGCCTACCCCTTCTCCGGCGACCCTCAACCTTTCCCAACATCAAATCTTTCTCCAGCGACTCCTCTCTTCTCATCAGATGACCAAAGTAGCTGAGCTTTAACTTTAGAATTTGACCCTCCAATGAGCAGTCAGGGTTTATGGTCGACAATATCGACTGATTTGATCTTCTGGCAGTCCAAGGAACTCTTAAGAGTCTTCGCCAGCCCCACAATTCAAACGCGTCAATTCTTCAGCGGTCAGCCTTTTTCACAGTCCAACTCTCGCATCCATACATCACAACTGGAAAGACCATAGCACGGGTTATACGGATCTTGGTTGGCAGACTAATGTCTCTGCTCTTTACTAGGCGGTCAAGGCTAACCATTGCTCTCTTTCCCAGAAGCAGGCGTCTCCTAATTTCATGGCTGCAGTCTCCTTCCGAGGTAATCTTGGCGCCCAAGAACAGAAAATCTGTCACAGCTTCCACTTCTTGTCCATTGATGCTCCAGGACTTGATAGGGCAAGACGCCATGATCTTCGTCTTTTTAATGTTCAGTTTAAGCCCAAACTTCTCACTCTCTTCTTGTACGCGCATCAGAAGTCTCTGGAGTTCCACTTCACTTTCTGCCATTAAAGTGGTATCATCCGCATATCTAAGGTTGTTGATACGTTTTCCAGCAATCTTTACTCCAGCTGAAGACTCGTCCAGACCGGCCTTCCTCATGATGCACTCAGCATATAGGTTAAATAGGCAGGGCGACAGTATGCAGCCTTGCCTCGCCCCTTTCTCAATCGGAAACCAATCAGTAAGACCATGCCCAGTTCTGACTGTGGCCTCTTGCCCTTCATAAAGGTTCCTGAGGAGACAGATGAGGTGAATTGGAACTCCCATCTCTTGGAGAGCTTGCCACAATCTGCTGTGATCTACGCAGTCAAACGCTTTCGCATAATCAATAAAGCAGAAGTAAATGGGTTTCTGGAACTCTTGCTTTTTCCATGATCCAGCGAAGGTTGGCAATTTGGTCTCTAGTTCCTCTGCCCTTGCGAAACCCAGCTTGCACGTCCGGAAGCTCCCGATCCACATACTGCTGCAGCCTACCTTGCAGCATTTTTAACATCACCTTGCTAGCATGCGAAATAAAATTAGAATACAGTCATACCCAAAATGAATTGCAATCTGCAAGTGAGTAGCAGTAATGCTTCCCGCATGCATGGTGACAAGCTGTGCACTTGAAAAGTAGAAAGAATTCTGCCATTCTAACAATAAGCTGCATCCTCGCATCTTTCGAGTACCTTTTGTATTCCTCACGAACAACATGCAATAAACCTTGGCAAGAGCTCCACTGTGGCTTTCCAAGCCATGTACAATACTTTTAATGAGCCACCTTCTCTCTTATCCAGTTTTAAATCTCACTGTGTACGGATGCATTCAAAGCACAGCATTCAGTCTTGTCTCGTGCTGTCAACAGGTTCTTTTGTGATATTGTAAGCATGCTTTCTTAACCTGTGTATTTGCGTCAATAGATTTAAAGTCTCTTCACAAGCAATGCTTAAGCAAAGCTGCTTTTGTGCTGGAAGAGTAAGCGCGCATAGTAAGCATTTTTGTATGCATTATCACATTCAACAGTCATGCTCTAACTGCACTGATGACACCAAGAGCAAGGCTTTACATACAGTTGCATCTGCACACTACACTACCATTGCAACTCCTTGAATCTGTGCATATTCGCTGGTTAGTGCGTGATGAATGAACTTTCGGTAAATGTACCTGGCACATTGCTTATACCTGCAATTTATTATTAAAAAAAAAAACAAAAAAAAAAAACTAAACCACTACCACCACCATGTGTGTGCTCCAAGCACACATGCATAAATTGTGCATAGTTCGAGCAATTCTGACAAAGCTGTGGCTGTGTCTAAGAAGCTGCGAACACCACCAAAATTAGGTCCCGGTTTTCCAAAAGTGATTACAACTTTCTCTAAAGGCGCACCTGCGTCAAATTGCTGGAACAATACCTCCAGACTGCTAATGTCAAATGATGCCAGGGATGCCACATTTTTCAAGCATGAGGCTTATCAGCACCACCACGAGTCTGAAAAGCATTCGGCCATACACTGGCACCTTGCAAGTCATTTTCAGTGCAACAGTACATAGGTCAGCACTTCGCCTTTGCAAACTCAAGATGATACACAAAGAGCACAACTCAACAATATACTCTTGCTCTACTGAGCAAGAAGATGATACACAAAGAGCACAACTCAACAATATACCCTTGCTCTACTGAGCACTAGCAAGAAAACATTTAATGGTCCAGTTAATGCCTAGAAAGAGTTTCATTCCCCCAAAATTGGGTGTTAATGGCAATTTTCCACAAGCTTACAGCAAATGAAGTTTTACTTCTTGATTTTGTTTTTAGGGTTTAACGTCTGAAAGCAACTAACTTAAGCAACGAAGGACACCATGGTGGATGGTTCCAAATATGCTAGCAAGCACACAAAGTTTTAGTTTTTGGTTTTGTTAGTGTGGTTTAATGTCTCAAAGGGACTCTGGCAATGAAGGATGCTGTAGTGGATGGCTCTGGATAGCTTTGACTAGCTGGGATTCTTTACTTTAAAGCGTAAAGTACATGAATCCCTTGAGTATTGCCTCCACTGAAACGCAGTCACCACGGCCAGGTAGCCCAAACCACTTAGCCACCACGGCTGGGCGAACTTTTACTGATGCCGAAAAAGCAAGTCTTGTCTCCACTCTGAAAAAATATCAAGTGGCAACATTCACCTCTTCATGTTTGCGCAGCTCACTGACCCAAAACTTTGCTTTCTGGTAGCTCTCCCGGTCTGTGAGGTCAAAGCAAACAATAGCAGCACCGGCACCACGGTAGTAGATCCGACTCATGGCTTCATACCTCTCACTGCCAGCCGTATCCTAGATTGTTAAAAGGACAACCATCAGCATTTTCAATGGCAGCAATGACCACAGAAAAGAAAATTTCTATAATGCCAATAATGCACCACCAACTACAAATGAAAATATCACTTAATCACAAATGTAGGCTTAGTAAGCATACACAAGGTTTATCACTAAGTTGCAACTCCTTATCAAGAGATGAGTGACTAAGGGAGAAGTGCTGCATTCAGATAAAAATTTGCAATGTCACCTTTCCTAGGAAGCCCGGCACTAATGTTTAAAAAGTAGGCTTTTCGTGATAAAAAGATGGCATTTTCAAGGTAATACTTTATTTTTAAGTATTCCGTTGAAAGTAACACCAGTGGTGGCAGACGTCAGCAAACAGTTGAATCATGTTAACTAGTAAGCCGGTCAACCAAATTTTAACAATTAACTTTCCAATTATTACAGAGGCACTAGCTACAATTAGAGATTTGCAGCTCACCATCAGCAACAAAATGCAATTACCCTCGGCCCTGTGGTTCAACAAATTTCGGCCATTTATCGTGCAATTCAAAAAAGATGAGTGCCTGATTTGCGTGCAAAGTGATGCCCTCCAGTGAATGTCACTCTGAGGCCTATGTACCACATGACTATCCACCACCCAGCTTTGGCAGGAACAGTGAGCAGTGGCCAGCCCCGCAGCATGGGTGGCGTGGATGGGACAGAAAATGTGACACAGTACATGTGCCACGGAGTAATGTAATTTGTTAGACATTGATCTGCGCTAACAGCCACTGCATGCTTTTCAAATTACACAAAAATAACTAAAAATTGTTTGCCCCACAGCTCAAAGGGCAATCGCATTTTCGAAATTCATAAAACAGGTATTGCCATTATTAACGAACAGCTGCAAATCTCTAAATGCAACCAGATTCTTATCTGTAATAGTCAGGAAGCTAACAATTAGAATTTGGTTACCATGCTTACTGTGTGGTGGGTCACCAGTGGGTCACATCTTGTATTTTAGCTGGGCGGCACATTTACGCAGTCACACGATGGAGCTGTGGGACAGCTCAGATTTTTCAAAGAGCCTGTAAAAAGCATGCATGCCAGGTTGCTAATGCCATTTGTTGGCAGTCCCAAGAAGCTGACTCCCTGTTCAATGATGCGTCACATAGTATGCAAAAAAAATTTGAGAGTGGGTGGCCCATGGGTATGTCACGACTCACGACACATTGAAATTAGAGCTTTAAATCATGTTGACCAACTTACTAGTTCACTTGATCCACCTGTTTTCTGACATTTGCCAACACAGGCGCTACTTGGCTTTTTAACTCAAAAAGCCTATTTTTAAAATTTAGTAGCAGGCTTCCTCGAATTATCTGGTATAGTTTGCAACAGCAATGCACTTCTACCACAGGTGCAAAGGTCTTAGCATGTCATTGTAGGTGGAGGTAGTGGTTTATTGAAATAATAACCAAAAAGGAAGGAGAAGAGTATTGCCAGTCGTGGCAAGTGCTATCTAATATCTGAAGCACCCGAGCTACATGACCAGCGGGAAAGAATAGGGATAGGGAGAGGACAGCAATAACTACAGAGGGGAGTGGTAGATAGAAAGGACCGGGGAAGCTTGGTACATTATTTACAGAATACAAAAAGTGAACGAGTTTGCGTCGCTCGCACTTAAGTGTTCGAGCACTGTCCACAAACGACTGCGCACGAGCCATAGCCGCAAGCCCGTAGCGTTTTGTAGCAGACACAATGCACAAGCTGCCGGGGTGGGGTTTTTGGCTAAATAGTATAACAGCTTGCACATTACATCAAGACTTCTGGCTGCTTTTAAGATGAAGTACAAGAATACAACACATTCCAAGCCTGACAAGGAGGTCAACAATGCAGTGAACCATTGCTGTCATCAACAGCAGCCCCTTTACTTTAAAGGGGCAGAACACTGAAATTTTGGCATTAACTTTTTTTGGCGCAATGAAAAGATTCTTGTCTAAAATGTTCATTTCTATAGTGGTTTTGGTAGAAACACTTTAGAAAATTTTTACCGAGAATTTTTCGATCAGTGCATGTGCCCGTTTTTATGTAGTCCAATTATGGAAACCACGAGCAGTGAACGTGATGACGACTGGTGGTCATCAAAAAAGACTCACTGAAAATG
This sequence comes from Amblyomma maculatum, assembly GCF_055883805.1. NCBI lineage: Eukaryota > Metazoa > Arthropoda > Arachnida > Ixodida > Ixodidae > Amblyomma > Amblyomma maculatum. Next base: position 273,755,159 of record NC_139344.1, read on the forward strand.
GCTATACATTTCACTCGGCAGGCAGTAATTCGACGTTTTTGCTTAGAGTAACGTCCTTTTCAGTTTCACACTCCTGTTACGGCACAATTACATATGCCTCGTCGACAAAAGTTTTAATGGGCACTGTCATCGCTTCATCCACAGAATTCAAAACAGTATGGCGCCATCTACTGGCAAAAGCTGAAAGCACGCTTCTCACGATGCGAATGGAAGGGTGGTTTTTATTTAAGGACACACTGGAGAGAGTGCAAAATATAATTATGACAAGCACTCCAAGAAGAAAAAAGAAACGCATGCACTTACGAAAATCAGCAATATTATGCTGAGATGTAGCCACGTGGGGTGTTACAGTGAAACTAATGGGGTTTCTCTGCAAGGTAGCGTCTCAGTTGTTTTTATGCGATTTTCAAGACAATTTAGAATTGTAAAGCTTTTCTTTGGCACTGTAGTGCTCGACCTGTACTATGAGGCAAGGTCTTTTCATTTCCACCATAATCTCATGACATATTTTGGCCACTGTTCTGTCCCTTTAGGATGGCGTACAGAGACTGGTGCACTGGAGTGAATAGCCACTGATGCAGACTGAGTTGAAAAGTGGCGTGCCTCTGAAGAAGACATTTTTATTTCCAACATCTTACAGATGGCTACAGCCAAGGAAAATAAACATCCCGGATATCCCTGATCAATCATCAAAAGCAACAGTTTTCTAGTGGTCACTGGAAGCATTCAACAGCCGGAAGGAAAGTCCCCTCCTTCTTTACCGTAAAGTGAACTAAGTGCTGCTCCATAGCTGCTTTCTAATTAAGGCAAATTTCTCAGCATCTAAGATGCTGCCAGACAGTACCAGTGGTATAAAGGCTTATAGTGAAATAAAGCAGGCTTCATCTTTCATGACAAAGTATTAATTTGTATTGCAGGGAAGATCAATTGTCACAGCCTAGACTGAACAATAAAAAATTGACGCTATGGTTACAGCAGTCTAAGGCAAAATTCAGCAACAGCTGGAGGCCACATAAGCACTACGCTTGTGCAGCAGCAGGGCATGCTGTCTGGCTTTCGCATCATACCTGCTAGGGAAGGCTACAAAAATCATATTGTTGTGGAGTATTGACATCACCCCCTCTGCATCATATGATGAGGATAGAAATCCACACTGCAACACCAACCAATGCTGACTTCTGTATTTATTACCCTTATCTACATGCTCCCAATACGCCAGTCACAAAACAATCTTCAATACTGGCCTCTGCATGTGACATCTCTTCCCTCACACACTGCACTCGGTCAACACTGCCTAAAACATACAGAAAGTCCGAGGACAACCTCTCTTCCAAGCTGCATACCTGTATTACAACTGCAAATTGGTGGTTGTGGTAACGCAAAATTGAAATGATCCAGTCGATGCAAGCCTGCCTGCATGTACCTTGCTATGAAAGGCAGGTACACACAGCCCATCTCATTCGCATGCCTCCTCTCTCACAGCTGCATGTAACTAAAATCACTATTCAAATATAAATAAAACAGAAGCTGCGGCTGTAAAAGATAAGGGAACAAATAATAACGTTCTGCAAAGAAGCACAATCATGCAATATCATCCTTTGTCTTATGTTCCCTATAATGTATCCTTTTGTGTGCCTTGCTATCATGAAGGCTCAAATATTTGCCAAGTTTGCTAGCAAGGGTGGAAGCAGGCTCGGGCATTTTGAAACAGCTCAGAGAGCAGTAACAAAGTCAATTTGGAGCAGCATCGGAGCAATAGAATGAGTTTGGAGCATTCAAATCATGTTTTGGAGCATATTTTTAGGGTGAAATGTTTAATAATTTCAAGTTTTTTTGTTTTTTTTTGACATACAAAAATACTCAATTTCATTCATTTCTATTCAACATTCAATGTTTCACTGACCACACCTGCATTTCTGATAAGACAAGAGTAACAGCCAAAACATGTACAGATATTTAAAATAATGCAGCTGACCCGTGGAACGATTTGGAAGACTAGCAGCAAACCAAATGCTTGCTTCTACACATCATAAATGAACTAAGTCTTAATATTTTGACATGATAGATTGAAACGTAGAGTCTATCACTTTGATAAGCTCAAGCACCACCACTAAATTGGAGTTCATATCAATGACCAGCATATTTCCACTCTCCTAGTGCATATCCTTTTCAATCCTATGCCTATGCTGAAAGACACCACTCAAGGGTAGCCTTATCCTCCTCCAGATTCTTTTCTTTCATAGCATTCTGCCAGTGGCTCCTGTTCTCACACCTGAGCAACACTGGCACTTTTTTAACTTAAACATGTTGGTAATACGCCCTCTGTGGCTTTCCAACACTCTTGAGAATTTTGTCTAGTGAATGGCACCTTTGAGGTGTCACCCTATACACTTTAAGTATGCTTGTGTCTGACGTAGGTTTGACATGCTTGGTACTATACTAACAAAGAGGCGGGATAATGAAGTGCCTGCTTGTTTTCACAGCTAAACCTTTAGAACAACTCGAGCTGTTCTGTGCTGTCGTACAAGTTTCCTAATGGCTCGAGGCACCCGTCACGGCTACTTTGCTCACTTCTCTCACCATCAGCAATTCAAAAGGCTTGGAGAAAGTACTATGTCAAGTGCACAAAACAATTTTTTTCGCAATTATTTCCCTCCAATCGCATGTTGTGGCTTTTTTAAATTTACTCGCAAATTTGTTATGGTCTATGCATTTCTAGTTCATGAAATTTTTATACGTATTAAACTCAGTGCGAGGTGCATTATAACTGCCACCATTGTGCTGTCTTTGTTTCAACTAAAGCGGCCCTGAGAGCGTGTACATGGAACTCACAGCATGCCCCTGCCCCAACTGCTTCTCACTGTCACTTAATCAAATTGCATCGAACCACATTTTTTGAAGAAGTATCATTAATAGTCACCTGTGCAGCAAAACTCCGTGCTCTGCTAAATTTGATGGCAGAATATCGAGGCAGCCGGTTTGGAGCAGTTCTGGAGCAGTATTGTATTTTGGAGCAGGAAAAGCAGTTTGGAGCAGGAAGGAGCAAATGGAGCAGCTTCCACCCCTGTGCTAGAGACTTCTGGCTCAAGGAAAGTTAACATGAAATGACAGTGCGCTCTTAATTAATAAATTGCCCTAATAAGGTACTGCATCTTCGTACGGTTAATATAATCCTTACTAATTAAAATATGATCATGGATTGTATGAAAACTCATGGTGTAAATTTTCACTTCAAAAGGCAGAAAAAAAGTTCTTGGAGACAATAGGCTCATGGCCAAATATTGATGTTTGGCAAGACCTTGTACAGAGAGACCACTCACATAATGAGCCGTCGCACCTCTCCTTTCCAAAGTGCAACCCAAGCCTAGCCTAAAGTGACAGATCTCACTGAGATAAAAGCAAGTTCTGTGCCAAGTATTCGTCCTTGTTACTTTTTGGAGCCAATTTTGAGTAATACGATTTTCGGATACATTTTAATTTTCAATACCCATGAGAATCGTATCAAGATTCCATCCCCATGTTCATTTCACGTTATTGTGTTTTTACTTGACCTATCGTGCTTACGTTTCGGCCATTTGACTGTCAAGGCACACTTATGCCCCTGCCACACAGGCACGAAAAATGGCATTAAGCGCTTAGTGCCTTAAACTGCTTAATACAACTATTTTTACGGCCAGTGCTACACGGAGGGATTTAATGTCATTTGACTTTTTGATGATGACGATATAGCCTTTTCATAAATAAGTTGCAAAGGATATGATACTTTTTTTTTTTTTTTTTTTATCTGTTGATACAGCTTTCAGTGTTAGAAAAATATAAAGTAAAGGTATTTTTTGGCAAATGGTGTTCATTCTTAGCAAAAAAACTAACAGGTACAAGCAAAGTACTAGCCAACAAGGGCCACCTGTGGTCACATTTGGCCACAATAGTGAAATGTTGCGACGAAGTTGGAAGCAATTACTTGTGTAGATGCTGATCTAAACTAGGTATTACGAATATACTTTCTGGTTAATAGACTACTTTTTGATATGGGAAATGTATGCTAGCTGGCATAAGCACTGGACACAAGAATACCAATTACATCGTCAAATGCAGGTGGAATGAGTTCATTACGTAGCGAACGACATTAGGACAAATGCCATTAGATTTCACGTGTGTAGCACCATGTGAATGGCATTAAAACTAAAGGCATTAGGTATTTAATGTCATTTTTTTGTGCCCATGTAGCAGGGGTACTACTAGAACAAATTCTCTGTCTTTTCAAACAGCCTCTGTATGCAGAGGCATACATTACAAATATATTACTTTGTACTGTGTCAGGTATTTTACATCAGTATCTTTTTTTTTTTTACAATTGTAGCCTTTCATTTACAGATATTATGCACCTAGTTAAAAAGGTACAACTTCAAGCAGGTATTCAGGATGAAACAGTTCTTGAGTTCTTATAAGTTTTGTAAATAAAATAGCACATGTAATCAATCACCTTTAGAAGCTTCAATTTGCTCAAACAAAAGAAACTTAAATAATGGGACACTACATAATTGCTATATTTTAAAACTCCTGTGGCATATTTCAAATTGCAATGTTATTTTTGTTTTTTATCCAGCATTCAGAACAGCTATGCACCTATTTTGAAACTTGAGAATTTGGATCCCAGTTGACGGAAAAGATTCAATATAAGCACAAGAAGCTCTCATTTTCTATATGCAATACCATCAATCAGCACTTGTTATGATAAGAACTGCTTGGTGACATAAATGTACTTAATAATTTTTACCATACGAAATTAATTAAGCAAGGAAAAACGAATGTGTAGATAATTTTTTTTCACCATGAGTACTGCGTTTCAGAGGTCCATTCTATTTTCAGAAAATTCTCATCACACTGACCCCTTTTGGCAACTTGAAAGCCCCACTGCTTTATTAACCTAATTACAGAAATCCCCCTCTACTTTCCTTCTTTTGGCTAAGCAAAATGCAGGAGAGAATTGGTTTTATACAAATTAGATGACAAGGAAGAGCTATTTTTTCATGATTGAAAGTACTGAGAGAACGGTGGATGAACAGAAACACGAGGAAAATTTGGGGAGCGTGCTAGCCAAGTGCACTAAACTTCAGCTGCTGCAACTTGGCGCCTGTCCCTCGGCAAACAGCAACGAATGCTGTATTTGTTATGAACATGATTTCCATCAATGAGGTCCTTCCGACAGGTCACACTTTCTTCTGAGAAACTTCTAGCGCATTCCATGTAGTAAACTTAACATTTGTGTTATCGAATGAGCACAAACCAAGCACTTACCCAGATGCCAAGGGTGATCCTCCGATTTCGCACGGCGATTTGTTTTGCACCATAAGCTGCGCCTATTGTCTGAAAAAAAGAAAGATGCAAAAGAAAGCACTGTTCGAAGCAGCTTTCGAGTTTTATACCGTGTTGCGTGCCTTCAATACGTACGTTTTGATATGGAGTTGATGCGTCGAAACGGTCATAGAGGTACCGCTCGACTAGGCTGGTCTTGCCACCGTACTCTTTGCCTAGAAGAACTACTTTGAGATCCACATGGCTCATGGCTACGTTACGCTGATTGATGGTTCAGGCGCAAAACACTGCTCGCTCAGCAAAGACTTGTTGCCTCCATGCAAGAGTAGACGATGCCGTAAGCTGTTGCAGGGCAAACAAAAAGAAAGGAATGGGAGCTGTACTAAGGTGTGGTCGAACTACGACCGGGGCACAAGGACCTCACTGGGCCCGTACTCAAGCCTAGTTGAATGACAGACTTGGTAGCCCTTCGAGACGGCCACACGGAATAACTCGGCACCGTTATTCAAAAAAAAAAAAAAAAAAAAAAAAAAAAAAAAAACAAGTACCTCCAACAAACTTGTCTCATGAAATAACAAAATACAGACAGAACACGTCAATAGGCGTTATACAAAGTCGTCCTGCAGCTTCCATCAGCCGTAACAATGGTTCCAAATGACGAGCGACAACGCATATTTTGTCTCTGTCAAAGATATCAGCTGCCTGTACGAATCTTTCAGTTCACATGCCCAGGGGCCCATCATCACAGACCAACTTGCCTGTGAAACTTAGGTAGTAACTCCCAGAATGCATCGACTCATGGGAACTGAAGGGAGGTGAAGCATTTTCGTATCTGGACAAGACTCGTTCAGTGTTGACGCAAACACCACTACCAAACTTCCCGTTCGTTTCCACAACTCAGCCGTGGTTCCTTCAACTTTAGATGTGCGTTTACGAACAGCTGCGACTCCAGCTGCAGATGGCTCTTTCGCTGGTGCTAACAAAAACAAGTTATCATCATTATTAAACAATACACCGAACCCTCAGTTTCGTATCAGTAGTGTTGAAAACTTGGAAGCTTGGTAATGCGAAATACCATAAAGCAACATTTACCGCATTTCCCATGACTACTGCTATGCTTATTTGCGTGTGAAAAGAACGGATAAGATGAATAGCTTAATCTTGCCTTTTGGTGGGTGTCAGAGCAGTCGGAGCCAGGTCGGAGCGTCGGAGCGTGTGATAGCAGTGGCAGCAGTGGTGTAGTTGGCGCGGTTTGCGAAGTCTGTCAACGTCGGTTGCTTCGGCTCCAGTCTTCTGCGTAATAGTGGCAAGACTTTCAGAATGTCTGTGTGCTGGTATTATATGCAAGGACGGTGTCGGTTTGGAGACCGATGCCGTTTTTTGCACCCCCCTTTAGAATACGACGACGAAGAATACGTAGAACCACGTGAGATTTTCAGTCTGCATGCATTACAGCACTTCTAACACTTGTCAAGAGCACTCAAGCAGCACGCTGCGGCGGGCGTTTGGGACACTTGCCACAGCCCCATGGGCTCGATAAAGATTTTCGAACCATGAACAGTAAGTGACATTTTGTACGCAAGCCGCACGCACCGCAGTGCTCAGTTTGAGTGCCCTATAGAAGTGTGTGGAAGACTACGAAGGTGTTCCTTGTACTGTCACAGCACCTCATTACTGTGGTTTCTTTCAGGCCCTTCACGCAGCGGTAAGGCGAGTAACTTTGATTTCAACGCCGCACTTAAGAATGTTCGCCATCACGATCGAGAAGAGCAGTACCGTAAAGAAAGTTATCAAAGGCGATACGGCGATACGTACCACTCGCCACCGCGAAACCGGCACTCGAACAGCAACTATTATGAATATGAACCGCAGCAACAGAACCGGTTTCATGTTCTTCGCGACACCTCGAAAAGCGACATTTCAGTGAAGGCAGCGGCTGGAAAATTTGATTTCAACAAGGCATTTCAGCAGGTGACCAAAACTGAGGAGAGCAGCGAACTGCAGTCCAGGTGGGAGATGCGTGCAAGTCTGCCGCCTTAAAGCAAGCCAATTCATTCCACAAAAATTTTGAGCTGCCTGACGCTCTTTTTACGAGATTCTGCTGGTCTGTTCTCGAGAATGCTTCTTGAGGCACCGCATTGTTTTGGGCTTCTTTCAGTGATGAAACCACTGTAATTTTGGACATGAAGCAGTGGCAAGAAGGTGGCCAGTGGCTGTTCACATGCTATGGGCCATTTGGAAATGATGTGTTGTACCCTGGGTTTTTTGACATTTCCATGGAAGAAGCACGGTTAGATTACTATAATGCATGTAGAGCAGGAACAGTCTGTGATTGGGTAAGTAAAAATAGATGTATAGTATATGTAGAGCTGCACTCTCTTTTCAGTGAGGTAAAGAAAGATGTACATTTCTCATTTCAGATCGTCCGTTTGAAACAAGCTGCCCTGAATGTGCAGCGAAACATTCAACACTTGATGTTAATGCCTGCAGATGTGAAAAATTGCCTGGTAAGTACCTCTACATCTTTAAATATTGTCTGCTAGGGTGTCAGCATTCATGTCGTAACAAAGCAGTAAAATCAAAGTGCAGTTCTACCCAACAAAATCTGGCTTATCTTATTTCGTTATTATTTATTATTATTATTATTTTTTTTTTTTTTCAGAAAAACCTTCGTGATGGTGCCACTGCTGTGGTTCTTTCAACACCATTTGGTAAACGTAAGCTGTCTCCTGAACGGTTTTAATTATGTAAGCCTGTCCTCGTGGAGAATGCATTATGTATGCACGTTTGCACATTACGTATGCACAGATTTTTTACCTTGTGTTAATGTGTTGCAAGTTGTTCATTTAATCTTGATCATGCTGCACCTGCACCATCATGAAAATCTAAGTAGCTCGGGTTAAAGCTGCTTTCTGCTGTATTGGGGCACCTCTGTGAAGCTGGGACTTAGTGCTGTTGTCTTCAGCTTTGTGAAATAATGTGGGAAGATGTGCCATTTTTCTAGGAGCACACATGATGAATTGCCAAGGGTAAAGTTGTGCTCCAGTTTTGTTGCTATGGCTGTGGAAGCATGTGACATCAATGGGCACAGCTGCTTTGACCATCTAGAGCATTTGTTCACTGCATGTCCCACAGACTGCTTTAGTTGGCAGTGTACTCCTGGAACTTTTGACAAAATGAGTTCATAGCATAACTGGATAACCACTGTGCAAGTCTATATCTTTGACTGCCATTAATAGCTGCATTGTAGCTTTTCAGCAAAAATGCCCATTAAAACTTGCATGACTAACCATGACAGCATGTGAAGTACACAGGTAGCATAAAAGGTTATAATAATGCTATTTTTGTTATGAATGTTGAAATATCATTTGTTGGGTAATAATGTTAACCTAACATTAGTGTAACATGTAACATTACTTGTTGTTTTCAAATGTTTACACAGCACTCCAGAAAAGAAAAAAAAAGATTGCCAATGGAACATTTGTGTAACATGTAGTAACTGAACAAGTAACAGGCTTTTATATTCGAAACATTTATGTACCATCCTGCATAAAACTATAAATTATATTATAAACATGCATAAGTGTAACATGCCAATAGGTACATAACACATAAAACCTGTTGCAGTATTAACATTTCATACCTAGTCAAAACAGTGACCAGCTTAATGGAAGTACAGACAAAAATCTTCATTAGCATTGCTAGTATATTCACTATTGCTTCTGGAGCACTAACTTATGTTATGAAAACAGTTAAAGAAACATTCGAGATCGACATAAGCTTACTTCATACTTACCACTATTATAGGGCTTTTTCTCTCATTTTTTTTATAATGATGAACTTTACAGAACTTTGCAACTAAACCTCTTAGTTGAGTGTCAACCACAGATAATAAGTATATTTCAAGAATTGTTTAAAAACTACTTGTTTATATAAATAAATCACCAATAACACATTTGAGGGCGTTGCTCATAAGCATGAGCTGGAATTAACTGCATTAGGGGAGTGCTTGGGTGTGACATGCCGTAGTAGTGCTACATTGTACTGTGCTATTCTTGCTGTTGTTTTATTCTTCATGCAAAGTTGACTAAAACTGCTAATATGCATGTGCTATGTCTGCTCCCTCATTATTTGAATGTTGTGGAATTGTAATTGTTATACAGTAGAGCCCCACTATAATAAAGTCACTCAGAGTGGAAAAAGTCTTTACTATATTAAGGTCTTTAAATATACATTGTTGGGGATGACACAGCCCCTAAAAATGCTACCAGTAGTTAAATGGCTGCTTACTAAATGCGTCATGTTGATTCATAAAAGAAACAATCCAAAATACCTTCCAACCTTTCTCATTGCCTCTTTATGCGATTTTTATTTATTTATTATTTTTTTTTTTTCAATATTGGGTTTTGCATTTACATACAGCAAGACTTTGATTTCATGTGAAAACTAAAGCCTTGCGTGAACACAGCGTCGTCTTTCACTGTTTCTGTCGCAAGAGGTGGAACGCGAGCAACACAGTCAAGCACGGCAAAACCGCACATATAATTCTTGCTACCGCTGCCTCATACTTCGCGCTGCCCAGCGCTGCGAGCTTTCAGCCGCTTCTTGCTGCACTTTTACTTCCTCAGTGGACCGCGCCACCTTCTCTCCACGTTCTAGCTTTACTTTTTTTTTTTTTTTTTTTTCCCCATCATGCTGCACGCCTTGCGTTACGGCTCCAAGGCTCTTGTAAACCAAGCTTCTGTTCAAAGCTGATGAGCTTGGTTGTAAAGACAACTTAAGAAACACCGCTTGATGGTTATTCCCCCCCCCCAGAAAAAAAAAAAAAAAAAACCTTTGCATCACTATCCCAGGTTGTGTGCATTCCCTCGATGTCATTTCGTAGCAAGTTTGTCGCTGCAGCCGCACGCACTTTAATATAACCAGTTTTTTTAAAAACTCTTACTGTAAAGAGAAGAAACTATGCAGTCTAGTGAAGATGAAATTTGACATCAGTTTCACTTTGCTATATTTGAGCTTACTATAACAAGGTTTTACTGTATAAAGATTATTGTATTGTTAGTAAAGTTTGAGCAAAGTTAGAAAAAAAATGACATTAAAAACATTGTATTAAGGTTAGATTTCAACCAAGAAATAATGTTTCGATGCTACTTGTAAAGCTATTTTGCCCTCTTAAAACTTATTTCGTTTTTTTTTTTTTTTTTTTTTTTTTTAGTTTTGCTGTATTTATGTATTTACTTAGAGTGCAGAAACCAGTTATTACAGTGTTATTAAAGGCATAGTTTTTTCTGCATTAAACTCCTAGCGGATTTGAATGAGCCAGACTCTTCACAAGCTGGCTGACATTTCTGGCTCGTGACAAGTTCCAGCTCATCATGTATTTTGTGTCAGACTCCAGTTTGCAGTGGGTAGGGCTCATACAACACAAATGTTTGTTCAGCCAACATCAGATGACAAAGGGTGGTAGTTGTACTAAAAACATCTTAGCTCAAATTTAATTTTTAAAAATGACCATTATGGGGCTTGAATTATGCCTAACATAGGCATAATCTTATGTTTATTTTACAAAGCTACAATGTGTTAAACTTTGTATTTAGAAACTTAGTTGTTTTTTGCTCTAAAAAGGAAAAATTGACAGTTAAAATCAGAATATCTAAACCCGTGCATATTTTCAATCTCCTTTAGTGCCAGACATTACTTCCTGCAAATATGTTTACCTCCCTACCTCTACCCCGAACATCTATGACTTGCTTCACTTAGATATACAGTGCATTTGCTTTCCATGGTGTTACATAATTTAAACACCTAAGGTAGTTTCCTCTTACACCGCTAAAGTTTCAATCTTTCAGTACGAGCAGCTAACTCTCTTCCTAATGCGATGTGATCATGTTTATATGTGCTACGGAAGTCGACTAATTTCAATCCATCCCCATCTGGCGCATTAGTGCATTACACTTTCCTACTGCTTTATCCCTGCTTCGATGAACATAATGTGCTAGAACGACAAGCCCGCTCTCTAACCTCCTTCTTCTTCTTCACTTTAGCAGCATGTGTTTTGCAAGCATGCAGCATATGCCCTTTGCTTACAAACTTACTGCTGCTCTGAACATAGGGTTCCATTGCACATGTCCTTTTAAAGCCTCAGGTTTTACATTGTTTAAATGTTTAAAACTAAATAGTGACTGCAGCATACTTTCATGAATTGAGGATATTCTGTCTAAAATAATTTTGGACTGCTGATGGCTTTGATGTCATGCTTCGTTCAGTTCCTGTTTTCTGCAAGATTTGTTCTTTGGCTTCTTTTTCTTGTGTTATATAAACTTGCCTCGATCATTTCATTCATGGATTCGGTTGCTTGCAGATGGGTGCGTAATTTATTTCATAACATAAACTTCACAGGATGAGGCAACATTGACACATCAGTACTCTATTCCAACCGCTGTGTTGTTAGATGTAAAACATGGTAAATGTGACAAAGACTATAAGAAACTTCAAAGAAAGTTGGCCATATGAGTGCAACAAGCTAGCACATCTTTATGTTCATATAAATGGGCCAGCTTGCTCCTAGGAGAAAATGGATGTGACAAAATTTCCTTTTTTTTTTTTTTTTTTCTTGGAGGAAACAGGCCTTTAAAATACTTTAGTCCTCATCTGCAAAGCTAACACATCAACCCTGGTGTTTGGTGCACAGTGAAGTTAGTTGCTTATGTGCCATAATACACACACGACATATATAGGCATCTGCCTAGAGACTACCCTCTCTTGGAAGCCTAGGACAAATGATACAGTTAAAACTCTATTTAACCAAATTGTTGGGAGCCATGGAATATTTCGTTAAATCGGGAACTTTGTTAAATCGCGTGAGGTATTTCTCTGTCACTTAATCCAATACAGTCGATTTATTATATGGTGTCGCGGCAACAAGGAAGTAGCGCGGCATGATATTTGGGAAACATAATTGCACTGAAAATGAAATCTCGTTTTGAAAGGACCTAACAGCACAACTTAAATAAAGGCCTATTGAAGCTGTACTGTTACGTCATCTTTAAATGCAATACCAACGTGTCCACTATGCTATGTTGCTACAATAAAATTGCGACTCGCACAACCATCGACAACGATAACGCGTATGAAGAAAAGCAACGAAAATGTTACTCGGCAAAGAAGGGTGGGACTAAATTCCTTTTGCCCAGCAAACACGTTGCTGATCTTTGCTTGCTTGCGGTTTGTAAGCAACATCTGCCCGGATTTTTCGTGTGTTCTTTTCTCGTGTTCTGACGAACTGTCTCATCAGATTAAAGGCAACCTTAATTTGTCCTGGTGTTGGCATGCAGCACCGCTGCCGACACTAGGGTCAATGAGCCGGCTATTCACTGCTTGCAAAGTCGCGTGAATTAAAGTCTATAACTCGCGTTTCGCACCGCACAGTTCGGCAAAAGCGGGACATAGTTGCTACATGATGCTACCGTTGGCTCGCAGTCGATACATTCTTGACCGTTTTGTACAAAATAGACCAAAAATAGACTTTTTCACCTTCATTTTCAGCAAAATGTTTGTTAAATCGGGACAGATAGCGAAATTAATTTAATTGTTTCCAGTTTATCAAAGCATTGGACCATATGGGCATTTGAGGGGGAATCGGGATATCTTCGTTAAATCGACTTTCGTTAAATCGAGTTTTGACTTTATATTGTTAGCAATGCACCTGCATGCATGGTCACATGTTCTAAGAGATTTGTGTGCCTCTTTCTTTCTGTAAGCTGCTGCTGTATAAAGCACTTGTCCATGCAAAACTTGAATATACACATTAGTGTACTATCCGGGACAAAAGTCTCTGTACCACGCAAACTGCAACCAAAGCTGATAACTTTTGTATCAGCCAGTAGTCTCGGACCGTACTTGTCGATGTGAAAGTTGGACTTTTGTCCTTTCATGTGTGCTAGAGAAATAAGGCGGCTACTGAGCCTAAGGGCATGGGTTCGAGCTTGGCTGTACTGGCTGCATTGTGATGGAGGCGAAATGTAAAAGTGGCTGTGTGCAGTGTGGTGTCAGCCCGCATTAAAGAACATCTGAATTAATGTCTCTGAAGTGTCCCTTGTAACCTATGCTACTCCAGGATGTTAACCCCCATATAATACACCATATACCATGCCATACTGAGAAATTTCTATTAGGCAAACTGTTTGCTATTTCATTGTGTAAGTCACCTTTCACCAAGTAATGTACATTGCTGCTCTTGCCACTTCTGCAAATCATTCATCCTTGAAGCTAGTAAGCAGCAGAAGCAGCAAGGTATATTGAAATGTTCCCAAGAATGGTAAGGTCTTAAATCGGAATAGACTTAAGAGGGAGCAGAAGAAACTGTTAAAAAACAAGCCTATTTGGTGAGTTAGCACTACGACGAAAAGTAGAGAAATTTAGTATCTGGTGCAGAACAGGTATTCCGCTTTAATTGAGGGTGATGACCTTAGTGTTCAAGCAGTGAATGACAGTCTCACAGATATCATTACGGAGTACACCAGATAAGTAGAGGGTAGAATGGTTACACGGGATTTCAGTAAGGTATCTTTGGAGACTAAAGATCTGATTAAGAATGCCAAACCATCAAAGCCTTTGATCACACAGATAAAACTTGTAGGGCTGTCAAGGTTAATAAGCATCAGTTAGCAGATATAAGGAATTGTAGCAGGCAGGGAGTCTACCATAGACCTAATATCCCTACAAGCAGTCACCAGGAAATTGGGCAGAGGCAAAAACTGGATGTACGCACTAAGTGACAAGGAGGGCAATACCATTACCATTATAGATAAGATATTTGAAGGAGTGAAGGAGTTCTACACAGCAGACAAATTAATGACAGTCTCAGTGGTGCAGAGGAATTGAACATCATGCTGGTTATGGATGTAAAGAAAGCATTAGAAGCAATGCAGAGAGGGAAGCTAGTAAGAATCAGATGACTGCGTATCCTTTGAAGGACGATGGAGAGCTCTTGCTAGAAAAACTGGCCACCCTGTGTATACTTTCTCATGACCTCTAGCATACCAGAATCTTGATCCATAAAAAAATGGGTTGTCACGGACTCAATTTATATACAAGGGTTTTACCAAAGTAATCATTAATATAATCCGCAAAGCCTTAAACTTCCATCAACCAAGGAACCAGGCTGGCTTTTGTAATGGCTACTTGATAATGCGTCATATTCGCATTGTCAATTGGGTAATAAAGGTGCATGCCCCAACATGGTGGCTCAGTGGCAGGGGCATAGTCAGTGGGAGTGTCTTTGTGTCAGAGCACCCTCTGAAATTTTCTGAGCGCTGCTTCCCCCTACACCCCACCTCCTATTGGCCTGCCCCCCTCACCCCCCTTTTAGACCGGTGGCATATAGCACCCCCAGAAAAATATTTCACACTATGCCACTGGGGCGCTCGGCTGCCGATCCTGAGGATGCGGGTTCGATCCCAGCCATGGCGGCTGTGTTTCGATGGAGGCGAAGCACGAGAAGTCCATGCACGTATAGTGTGCAATGTCAGTGCATGTTGCAGAACATCAAGTGGTCATAATTTTTGGAGCTCTCTACTACGATGTCCCTTATAGCCAATGTCACTTTATGATGTTAAAATGTCTGGCGAAGTGTCAAGCAGGGAGGCACTACATCTCCAGTACTATCCTCCGCATGTTTACTGGAGTTGTTCAGAGATATAGACTGGGAAACACTGACGATCAAAGGGGCCCTGCAACGTTCGTCTGCTATGCTTTAGATTAATTCTTTATGTTATGCAGGTACCGACTCAAAACAAAAATTTCAGGAATCAGTGCACTGAAACGGGAGTTATTATGGAAAGAAATTTTAGAATAAAAGCAAACCAAAAGTTGCCCTCAACTCAATTTTCCCGGTCTTTCTGCTTCCCATTTCACTCGCCCAATGACAATATAAGGCTGGACCAGTAGAAACGCCTATATGAGCACGTCGCAGTCACTACAATGTCGCGGAAGATGGCTTCTCATGGTTTCCTGGTCGCTGTAACAAGTTTTTGCTAAAGTTGACGACCTCTCATCCATGACTGAGACCTCATGGGCACCTCGCAAAGCAGAATGAGGAGCAAGGAGACTGGGAGGAACAAAGAGACAAACAATTGTTTACCAGATTATCCATATAACAGTAATCAACTGTTGTATCTTACTGGTGCTCTCATATGGGGCAGAAATGTAGAGGGTAATGAATAGAGTTTAAGGTAAATTGAACAATACAGCAAGTTATGGAAAGGAAATTAGGTGCAACATTATGAGACAGGATGAGAGCTTGGCAGGTCAGGCTAACCTATAGTTCGATGCAACTCAAGAACGCAGTGGCAGATACCTCTTGAAGGAGGCCCTCCAATCAATAGCGTCGACTGGGATTTTTGTGATGTCGCGGTCAGTCCCATTTTACCAGCATACCTGCTGTTCATGTGTGATGCCACAGTAAGGAATTAACCGCAACATCATGAGAATCGGTCAGCGCAGTTGACTGGAGGACCTTCTTTGAAGGGCATGCTTCACTGCTTTTTTGAGCTGTATCCAGCTCTACTCAAAATCAGGATTCTGACTTGGACATGTAATGCAAAAGGCAAGATAATCGATGGACGAGTGGGTTCCAAAGGAAGGCAAGCACAGCAGAGGGCAGCAGAAAGTCTGCAGATAAAATTGGGAATATTGTTGGGATAAGATACATGGCTGTAGCTGGCACAGGACGGTTAATTGGAGGGATATAGGAGAGACCTTTACTCCTGCAGTGGGTGTAGTCTGGCTGACAATGATGCACAACAAGAAAAAGCTGAAACATAACCATCATACCATTGTACTATGCGAAACCTTAGCGTCTTGTGCTCAACAACCACATAGCTGCCATGGAAGGGGAAGTTTGATGATATAACTTTTACAAATGCACACACTCCTCTTTCATTTATGGAAATAGAGCAAAAGCAACAGTGAAGCTGATGAGGTCAGCACAGACTGAAAAGTGCCATGACCTGGAATTTTGCCTTGGCACTGCAATATAGAAGTGAAAGGCATTGAAATGACAAGCAGCTACAGAAAGGAGTAAGGTTAAATTTCTGCCCTGTAATAATCATTTGACAGTAGCAACTGCATGGTGTTACAGGTGCTGTTATCGTCCTTGTTACAGTGTTGCAAGTGCCTGGAGCACTTTTTTCTCACTAGCTTCCTCACACACTATTGGCATTTGTGTTTTGTGAGATCACATGCATCATTGTTGGCATGCTGACATCCTGAGTTTAAGTTGGCATGCATGGAATACCCATTTGGTGAAGCAGCACCAGATTAAAGGGTGGATAAATCGAATTTTACAAAACAAATTAATCTCTGTGAATGAATGACTGCCTTCCACTTTGCACTATAGATGCATTCTGTAATCTCTGAAAGTAAAAAATTCCTGTGAAGATTTTTGCAGTAGCTGCAGCTACTTGGCCACATAATGCAAAGGCAGTTGTAGCAAATGTAGCAGCATGATGAGCACACTGCTGCATGTACTTGCGTGATAGTGCTGTCATGCAACTGATGAGGGGGCTTGATACCTTGGCTGTTTTAGTTGTTTTCTCCCACATGCAGCTGTTGCTACAGTAGAATCCCTTTATAGTAAAGTCACTGGGATCAGCAAAAATCTTTACTATATCAGTTGTTGGTGATAACATGGTTCTGAAGATGCTGTCTGGTAGTTAAATAGGCACTTAATAAAAACTTCTTGTTGCTTAATGAAAAAAAGAACTGAAATACTGTCCATCTCACTCTTGTCATCTGTTCGTGCAATTTGTTTTGTTTTGTTTTTTTCTAAAAATTTTCTACATCTTGTGGAAATACCTCTTAAGCATGAGGGCAACATGGCTACGAATGCAACCAAGTTTGATTTCATGTGAAAACCAAAGCCTTGCATGAACACGGTGTCACTTTTTGCTGTTTCAGTCTTTTAAAAAGCAATAAATGATAAATGCGCATGGCAGTCAAGCGCTGCAAGGCCGCACATGCTGCACCTCCACTTTTTGCCTCTGCTGCCTCATGCTTCGTGCTGCACAGTGCTGTGAATGTTCGCCCATTGCTTCCCCTTCCCAATTTCTTACCGCACTTTTACTCTCCTTTACTTTCTGAACAGACCGTGCCGCTTAGTTTCCATGTTTATAGACAGCTTTAATTTTTTTTTCCTACGCGCTGCGTGCTTTCCCTCACGGCCTTAAGGCCTTTGTAAAGTAGGCTTCTCCTAAATGCTGCTAAGCATGGTGGTAAAGCCATTTAATGGAACACTCGGTGTTATTTTTTTTGTTTTCAGTTACAAAAAACCTTTGTCTCGCAATTCTAGGTAGTGCGCGCGGTGGTGTCATATCGTGGGAGTCGTCGCCGCGGCCAGGCGCACTTTACTATAACCGATTTTTACCAAAAACATCTTTACTATAAAGGGGGAAAACTGTACAGTTGACTATGGAAGATGAACTGGGGCTTCAGTGTCAGTTTACTATAGCAGGGTTCTGTAATCGTATGTGGCTGCCTGTAGTGAATTGGCGTTAATCATTCTTCTGTACTCCCTGTACAGCTGTAGGTGGTGGCATGCTGCAAGCTCCTGCAGCATCAATAGCAGCAGCACCATCAGCAGCACCTGTCACCACTACCTTGCAACCTCGGCCACAAGCTGCATCAGTGCAAAGCAAGCCCTTGACAAGTACAGCAAATACCCAGAGGAAAGCAGAACCCAAGCAACTCTACACACCTGAGGAAGAGTTGACAGCCGAGGAAAAAGAACAGTTTTTGGCTAAGAATTTCACACTTGGAAAGATCCCCCTACAGCCACCACCAAGGCAGTATTGTGTTTGACTAGGGAGAGGAAGTGTTAGGACGCTTTTTGTGAAAGATTAAAAGCTATAAGAAAGGTTGATTTGAATGAATAGTTGGCACATCATCGTTTTTTTAAACGATGTCAGCATCCTCCTTTGAGATGATCTTGCATTGTTGTGAAAGCTGCAATGTCAGCGTGTTGTAACATTACTTAACAACATATGTCGCAATTCATCCCTAAGAAACACATAGCATGAAACCAGAAATGCTTATATAATGGCAAAGCCTCCATTCATCCTATATGTTGGCATATACAGAGGTAAGTTCATGTCGTAACAGCCATATTTCTATGCAGCACATGCTTCTCTCTAAATCTAAAATAAGTATACTGCCAAGTTTTGGAAGACTACTTCTGGGTTAGCAATTGTCATATCTGCTCTGATCCTTAGATTACTTTATAAGCATTTCAATTGTTTCGTCATAATGGCATCAACCAATTTCTGTGTTGCTTATAACTACTCCCAGGGTGGCTGATGCTTGGCATAACTTCTTCAAATGGCATGCTGGTCATATTCTTGTAGAGAGCATTCAGAATAGCATATCCATTATTTAACTAATTTTGTGAAATATATTGGCTATTTAACATTCCCCATGTTTGGAAAACATTCTTTTTTAAATCTGGCAGGAAGCAACCATGCACTAATTGCAGGCCTAGTTCATTACTAACTGTTACAAGCTTCTCAAGTTATTAAGCATAAGCATATTGTTCAGTACTTTCCTGATATATTGTGACCAGTACAGCTTTCAAGCAGCGGGATATTCCAAAGTAACAAAATTCCTATGATCTGTACACAATTTAGCTATGGCACTGAACAAGAGGGCTAGGCTGATACCATTTAACTAAACTGCTACTCCAAGGCATTCAAAATAAGTCAATGAAAAGTTTTAAAGCTGATGTAAAAATTGATTTTTACTTGCATGTGGAATCTCAGACTGTCGTATTTATAAAGGGTCCCACAAGGTTTACTACTTGGACTACTATGATTCACCTTTTAAATTAGCACTACTGTTAACATAAGCAGTAGCACACCATCTAAAGCATACTTCTGTGTGAATGTCTTTTCATACAGAAACATTTACTACTAGAGGTAAGCATTCTTAATATTCAAAGGTGTGAATAACACGAGAAAAACACAGTGAGGACGACACGACGAAGTGCCACGACATAACATATCCAGTTATCAATGGAAACCTTAAACTATATTTCTAGTATAGTGGGCCCTTCTATATGTCCTCTTCCTGTTTACATTGACAGCTGGATATGTTGTGTTGTGTCATGGTGCTTCGTCCTGTAGTCTTCATTGTGTTTGTCCCATGTTATTCGCGCCTTTAAATATTAAGAATGGAATGCAACCAACTCACCCAGGAACAAGTTCTCTTAGAGGTAAGCAGCTGAATAAAATCTTTTCAGAATGAGCAATTTGCTCCAATTCAACTTCATCAGAACTGCGCTGGCTTTTGCCAGCAGAAAAAACAGCCTCCCACTTAACACTCTGGGATACAGCTACCTACTGCATGGTAAAGAATTAAAGAACTCTTATGTCACATTCAAAACTAAGCTACACTAGTAAAAGCACGTCTGACTAGTTATGCTGGTATAACCCTGCTGATGGCTGTGACCAGATGGGAATTTCTGGACAGTAAACTTATCAGAAGTTAAAAATAGCCACCAGGCACAAGTATATGTAGACACATGGGCCCTAGCACCGGGCCTTTTCAGCTCTACAGTCAATACAAATCTGCATATGTACAGCCTTCCAGATTTTTAACAATACTGAGCGAGTGTCGACTGAGGAGTGCTGCTGCGTCAGAAGACAGAGGAGAGAAGCATACATTGAGAGGGCAAGGGCATGCCCACAATTCCTGCTGCTAAGGCAGCGTCATCTGGAAGCTGTTCCAATTAATGCAAAGTGGTCCCTGCAAATCATCTGCTGTTGGGCATCAGAGCCCCAAGAAGTTGTGATTAATTTGCACACATTGCATGTGGTACCAAATAGGGCCCACATTTTTGATAAACAGCCTATCAAGCCCAAGAAATCACTAGCAATCGTTACGACTAAGTTACTTAAGGACCCTCAGTATCGATGGAATTCGGCTTGATCCAGGGTTTGAATCCGGGACCACCACCTTTCCAGGGGAAATAAAGCTAACCTGGAAGGCTAGCAGATCAGATGGTATTGCGAGAGTGAACAGACCAAGAAGCTGATGTGGGAATAGAGTTGTTCGAAAGATTTGTAATAATAAGGGAGTATAATTACTAATTAAAACTAACTCTGGAGACATTAACAGCAAACATAACTGGAGACTACCATTGCAGTTGTAATGTTATATGAAAGCACGAGCCATAAACACAAAGCAGATGGAACACAAAAGAGACGCTCCGAGACCTTGGTGATTACGCCTGTTGCTTCATGGGGATTGCTTCGCACAAAGCATAAGAACAAAGCAGGCAACGCTCTCTACAGCAGCATGACAGACACATATGCCTAATTATCTAGAAAATTGTACTTTTAATAACCACTTAAGCCACAGGGCATACCTGCATAATAAAAAAATATAGCTGCCAAGAAATGTGCGCATGTTCTGTAGTGACAAGAAGCATTCTGAGCCCTTCTACCAGCTTCAATTAATGTTTGCAAATATGAATATGGGAAAAAATGAATAAAATTAAAAATAGCAAACCTATTGTTAGCGTTTTATTTCAGAATTCACAAGGTACAGCAACAATTCCAGATATATTGAACACGAAGGGGATCGTGACATAATTCGATATATAAAACATAACAGGTGAACCCCTCTGTAACCAAGAAGCGTTAATACTACCCACGCTAGCGGCACATAATTTCCGATGGACAGCCCACCGGTGTATGCTCCACGCGGCTACCCACAAAGCGTACGCGCGCACACTCGCGCGCCGAGAATCGCCATGCGTCAAGAAGAGAGGCGGATTGGACTCCCGTTTGCCGCTCCGTGAAAGTCAGCTGCGGTGCAGATATTTGGTAGGGGCAAATCGAAGCGTCTGCACTCGCGCTGCTCGCATCTTGCGTCTCACGCCGTTTGACACAACTGCCATTGAGGTTCACATGAAAGCTGGTGCGGATGGTGCTTGGGGAAAAGCCTCTGCTGATCATAAGAGGTCTGATTGTACTATTGGCATACTGTAAAGGCAACAGCGGCGATGCTGGCTTCACTGCTCTGCAACCAATGCACCGAACTTTGGCTTCCCCGCACGACAGCAGTGTCACATTGAAAGCAAGCACACCAGGCTGAAGGCCACTTTCAGTGACATTCGCATCGTCAAGTGGTTTTACGAGGAACGTTCATAATTTCGTGTTATTGGCATGAAGAAAGGCAGATACAAGGATGTGGCTGGAGTGGCAGTTTCATCATTATATACATATTCTCCACCCAAGGCCATGCACTTTCTGCCACTGATAGAAGAACGAGCTGGCGCAGACCATCGCTTTAGACCTACCTCTTCATTAACTGTCTTCTGGAAAGTCACTTCCTTGTCATACTGCAAGCGTTTTCGCATATCGTGTTCTTCTTGGGAAGGAATAGGAAGAAGTACATTTTCGTGTGAGGTCAAGTGAATATGGAGGATGATGCATATTTCGTAGCCTGCCCATTGTCACACAGTCACCAGTGCTGAGTTAAGTATGTGCATCGTCCTGGAGCAGGAAAGAAATTTTCGCAAGCACGCACCAAGAACACTGTTTGCATCCTAAAATTATTCGAAATTTCGAACAATCGCACACTACTAATATTTAATTTTCACATTCAATTTAGAAAACTATGATAAAGATTCTTTGACTTGTATATGGAACTTGCACAATGCAAGAGGTTTTTGTCTTTTCCCACGCATGACGCTTTGAAAACATAAACCAGTAAATCATTGGACGCTACTTGGCGCGTCACTGTTCTTACTCTGGCATTGTGGCGATGAAGTCGTAATCGCGGCACGCTATTCTAACGCCTATGCATACATGCTGCTTCCAGTATAAACTGAGCGCTGGCCATTCTAGTTTTTGAGGCTTCACTGCGTAGACTGCGGTGAAGAATCAACGCAACGGGGTCATTTTGTGAAGGGCCACTGCTACTGCTTCACACTGTGAAACGAGTAGCGGAGGCCTTTACGACTCTGAAGCAATTCTTCAACGTTCCCGACAGTGTGTGTAATTAAAGGACTTGACGAAAACGGGAAAGCCAAGTGCAGAAGACCATCACACAGATGCTCATCAGATAAAATCAGTGATGCAAATATTTCGGCAGTGTTTTCAGGCGCATTTGATGTTTCTAACTTGCGGCTAATTCGAACAGTTTTCTTGCGCTTAGAAGGTCGAATTAATGAGTTCTGTATATTTTCAATAGAAATAACTCTTGCAAGTGGTAGAAGAATCCTCTTTAATAGCAACTTAAATATTTCCCTCATTGTACATACAAAAAGCTGCATATGTACACACACGCGCACACACACGCACAAAACAAAAAGCATTGTAAATGCAATGCACTTTGAATTGCTGGTATTCAGACTTGGCACCAACTGCTGGTTACATAAGAGATGACACTTGCTACATAGTGCAAAAATTAGAAGATAACTGTTCTCTAAGGAGATTCAATGTGAATTCATGTTACCCCATATGGTATCTGGAGAAAACCTGCAACATTACCAGTTATGCTGGCACTAAAAAGTATCTGCAAGACATGGCAAAGTTCTGTTAAAGAACGGAACACGTCAATAGATAAAATATTAATCAGAAGTGCACAAGCCACAATGAAAATGCCATCTTTCCTGTTTCAAAAACAAGTCCAGGCTTCTTGTAGCTCTGCAATTTAAAACATAAAATGCATGCATGCAGTATTTTTAACAGAGCATAATTTTTGTTTGTATGAACTTTGTTCCATAACTTACACATAACTGCAGAGTATTCAGTAAGAAATAGAACACGAACATCAACTGGCGCTAAATAAGACCACCCCTCACCTAAACAAATCTTGAAATGCTCGATAAAGCGTAGCCAAATACTTTTGAAGAGTTCCACCGGTCGATTTGAAGCAGGGTAAAAAATGCACGCAAGAGCATCTGAATGTAGCACTGAGCAAATCTTAAATTGTTAAGCAGGAAATAAATTACTCTCATAGATGGCACGACAGTAGTTATACATTGCTAGTTCTGCAAGTTGGACCCAGCCACTGCCTGCAATACTTTTTTTTTTTTTTTAACAGCATGTTCATAAATTGGCCAAAGTGGTGTACAGCATTTCACTGAGCCTTATGACCAACCACAACCTAAGTGCATATACAGAGTCATGCCCAGTTAATGAGATCCCAATTAGCACGGCTGATTATGGACAATTTTGCTAGGGTGCCAAACTTTTGCAATGCATTTACACCTCGTCAATACAAGATCTCGCTGTCAGGACAACGGAGGGTGAAAATGCACAGAGGCTACTGAGCTCATATATTTGTGTTAAGCTAATACTTGGACAGCGGTGAGAACAAACCTCGGCTTACCCAAATATTTCCTTTCCTACACTAGATTACACGACACCACCCAAAAATGGAGAGCCAAAGGTGCAAATGCCTCAGTTATGCCTTTTTTTTTTTTTTTAGCAGGAAATAAATTACTCTCATAGATGGCCTTACTTGTGACGGCCAATTTTTTTGTAGTTTTATGTTCCACGCAACCAAGCTCAACACGCCTTACTATTTGGCCCATTGCCAGACTGGCTGTGAAGAAAACTCCATCAGTAGCTAGTGCTCCAGAGGGCATACGAAGTTGTCACATGTCATGTAGCGCGTAGTGCTACAAACATTATTTTTAGGGGAATGTTGGCTACAATAGTGCACTTGCCACTTCCAAGGTTTGTCAAACTTCTGTTTGACTGCTCACTACTATACTGAGAAGCAGACTTGATTCATTTCTTTCTTTACGTGTACAGGCTAACATTTTCTTAACAATTCATTTCTACGAATGACACAAGTTAAAGGAAGTTTTGCTTGGGGACTAGCGTCCGTGTTATTGAAGCATGACTGAATGTCCACATATTTATGCATACCTTCTCATCTGAATAGTTCTGCACAGTGGCATTGGTTTCTGCTCATTTCCAAGCTGTTCAAGTCACATCTCTTTAAAAGAACATCTTGCAGTCTTACCATCGCTGCAACTGCTCTTGAACTACTACGCCTTATCCAAACTAAAAACGTAAATGCTCATTAAAATGACACCACTTGAGCAATACAAACAACTGCTCAAGGTTACCCAGTGATGTCTCAATACAGCATTGAAAATAAGCCTATTTTGCCTATTTCCTTGGCCTAGCACTAGCCTAGCACTAGCATAGCATTTTTGGTGTTTTAGAGAAACTGTGCTCTGCTCTGCTCTGCTGAAGAAATGACAGAACAGTGCTCCGGCATGCAGCAAGGAAAGCTGCTCCAAACTGACCGGTACAAGTTGTACGTTTGTGGCTGCTGAGAGGGGGGGGGGTGAACCAATTCTTTGAGTTTCCAGGATGGAGTGTCTATGGTATAACAGTGTTATTGGAGAGAATAAAACAACTTAGGGACAACTTTGTGGCTGGTCTTGTTTTTGTTTGCAGTAAAGGTGCTTGAGTACACAGTAAATACTACAGCAGCGTACCACTCTGCTGCAAAAAAGCAGAGGCAACTTTTTTGCAACAACTGACACCTGGCTGTTTCAGTCAGAAAACAGCACTCAGTATTGCATGCACTGTTGATGTGTACATTATATTAGACATCACAAATCTATAGGAAACAAATGCATTGTCAGGACACTGGACACTTTCTAAAACTAAGGGAAAGCTTACCCCCAAAAGGAGGGGTGGTGCCTCTTTATACAGGAAAAAAAAAATAACATACCCAGCAAGAGAAACACTAAATGACAAGACTTTCCTGGTTCAAAGGTATATGCTATGCCTACCACAAACAGTAGAATGTTGACTATCAATTCTTTCAATGATGCTTTCAAGAACAGAAAAAGCAGGCGTCTATAATGCATTCTACTTCCACAACATGTATTTCATATAATACATCTGTGCAGTACATGCCACAAGCTGTGCTGACATCTCAACAGCAAGGCAAATATCTACACACATGCGCAAAGAGGCACCATTGATGGAAAGTGAACGCGATAATGTTTTGTTACGGCAGGAATGCAAAAATGGCACCAAAAGTGGTGCATGAACACCTGTGGCAATGAGTGGCCCACTATGTTACATAAACATGGCAGTTCTTACACAGGCCACCTTTTTTCCGTCACCTTAAAAAAGCCTTAAAATGCATAGACAAAAACAATGAAAAAGAACAGCATTACATAATTAGGCACTTCTTGAGTTTTATTTAAAGGTGCAACTAAACATGCCTAAAAAGTAACACCTGATATGAAACTATGGCTACAATAAGCACCTATCAAAATTATTGCTGATCACCTCAACACTCATACTCCCTTTCTCCATGGCAAGTGCGAAAAGTGGAAGAAAGGACAGATATCCACAGAATGCTCTGCACAGACAGCTGGCTATCTCTATGCCATGCAGTGTTGTAAAGCTGCACTGAAAGAAGCTCCATCCTAAACACGTGCGGCAGTCACAAAGTTTTAACATACAAAGCATCCATAGATTAGTTTCCTGAAAGCAGTATACAAATCACAGTGGAGAAACTGCTTAGCCATGGTTATCCTGTTCCTAACACCAGTATCCTATACAAGACTACTCACAACCAAAGCAATCAAGCACCGCAAAACTAGTTTGAGTTTAGCAAAATCAATAGTACATAATTCAGAATGGTACACCAATTACAAAAAAAAAAAAAAAAAAAAAAAAGGTGTATGCCTCTCCTGTTAGCAGTCTAGTGCACTTGCCATGCAGCACTTCTCTAAGCTAAACTAAACTGCTTACATATACAAGACTTCACTAGTGTTATCATCCCCACTACCGCAGGCCAGACCCAGCAGCAGAGTTCAAGCAGCTTCACACGAAACTGATGTTACAGTCATGGTTTGGTGGGGCACATTTGGTAGGGATGTGCACAAAGTCTCCATGTTCTAGAGGTTTTGCAGCCAGGTTTGGCTCGTCGTCGTCTGATAGGTAGCCTCCCTGGGGTCGTGAAGGGGGCCGGGGTGGTGGTCCTCGCTGCTTCGCCTTTGGGGGTAGTGGAGGAGGTGGAGATGGCGCAGCAGCAGCGTCCAAGTTTCGTACCAGCTCCCGGCACACCCACAGGTCGCGTGCATCTGCAGGAAGACACCGTGCTGCTTACCAAACACACTGGGGGGGGGATACCATAAAACACGGTGAAGGATTTTTTTTTCCCAACTTGGTAAGAAGGAAGACAAAAAAAGAAACCACATTACATGCATAACTAAATGCTCTCTATTATTTTCCTTCTATTGCTGCAGCTTGTCCACAAAAGTATTTTATAACCGCCTATTGATTTAATCTAATGGCAGCTTTAGTGCTCGACCCTGCATTTAGTAGGATGTGATTTTTTTATCAAGAGCAAAACAAATATAAAAAACGGAAATGAAAGGTGCTGCTATAATGATCCTGTCCATGTTACATGAGAGCTATTATGACTGTTTTCAGACAGACTATGCTACCATCCACTACCATTAACATGTCAAAGAGGTCGCAGTTCTGCACATACACCACACACTGCGATATGGCATGAACTGAGCCTCTTGTTCCTGCAGTTTTCTTTGTCGCATAAGTGCCCACTGCACCATGCCACATATCAACCTCGCTAATGGGTGCACTAGTAGGTGTTGCAAGAAATCCTGAAGCACCACAAAAACAGCCACCTGACTGCAGTTCTAGGACTAATTAAGCCTGACTTTTGGGCTACAATAAGTCGCTGAACGAGATGGCGCTGCCTCCAAGCATTTGTTGGGGCTCACACTGTACCACTTGCAATGCTGTTGCACACAAAATTAATGTCAAATATGATTATGAAGCACTTGTCGACACACCAGGTGTATTTTGCGAAATTCTCAAGTGGCTTGGTAAGGAGAGTGTAAAGAATACAGAGTTCTGTGGCTCCCTAGAAAGTAAAGGATGGAGCAGAAAGAAGAGCAACCTATAGAAAGGGTTTCAGAAAGGTGCCAAAAGAGCAAGAAAGTGCATGTATGCTTCGGCTGCCTTTGAATCATTGTAGCAAATGTGGAAATATAAAAGCATTTTTCTACAAATTACACTTATAAAAATCTTTTCAACTTTCATGTACCACCTTTTATGAAAAGATACTCATTTGAATGCACTGCATAACTAGAAAATAATCTGAACAAAGAAGTTTTGAAAAGTGTACTAAAACTGTGCAAAAAAAAAAAAAAAAGAATAAACAAGAATTACAATTTGAAAGTTCTATCTTGCAGTTTATATTCTTGTTCTGCACGATGCAAGTAAGAACATTTCTATTTTTTAAGTTCCATTGTATCCGAGTGCAAATTCAAAACAAAATATGCAGTACTTTTTGAGATATAAAGCTGAAACAAAGACGACCCCTTTAACCTGCCATCCCTCAGTCACCACCAATGCATGTAGTTTATCCCATGAAAAGGTCTCAAGCGCTACAACGGACTGGGATTAGATCCATCAGCACAGAAGACCAATGCCATTACTGGGGCTCATCCAACATGGCTGTGCTCTAGATGAATCACGTTGGCAACAGTTTTTGAACTGTGTCCAAGCCCACTTTCAGAATTTGGGTCGGGAAAAAAAAAAAAAAAAAAAAAAGCTGTTGATGACAAATGCTTCAAGCTGGCTTCTTTTTTTATTTTGCAGACACCTAAATTACACTAACCTGCTATGATGACCACTTTAAAAATTATCGCTGCAGTATTAACTACAAAAATATAAATTAAAAAAAAAAAACACAACCTAGCTGTTTATTGTTAGACTAATGAATAGTATTCGCCCTTTCGTGCCCAACAAACCTAAGAGGCAGTGAAGACAGGATATTTGTATCCCTTAAGCTCTTATTTTTTTTCTTTTCTTTGAAAAAGAAATCTGGGGCCAAATTACACGATCACATCACAATCTGTCAAAAGTGTGTAAAAAAGCAAAGAATCAGCCCCATTCCTATTGGTTGATTCTGACCAGCAGACATCGACCAAATGAATCGGGGCGCCTTTTGTGATGCAACAGTTGCATAATTCGCCTCTGTACACCCATTAAAAGAAGAAAAAGAAAATAAACCTACACAGAAATATGCTGGATTATACAGAACAAGTACAAGTCACCTCCTTCAACACAAATACACAGCAAGATCCAAGAAAACAAAACATGGTAGTGAAAATGGTGCTCCTTGGAAAAAAGAGAGCTGGAAGTTTTTCTGAACTCTCCTTCAGGCAATTAAAAGGGATGCTTCACCTTTACGTCACCATAGCATGATAGAACGGCTTAGAACCTTTGTTTTTACTATTTTTCTTTTTTTGCACTTTCATTATTCTTTGTGCTAAATTTTAACCATCACTAGACAGACATGCTCTTCAAACTTTTTTCGTTAGTAGCAAGCCTGAACACGGCGGAAACCATTCATTTCACCTTCAAAAAGTCACAGAAGGCATGATTGCTTACACGCTAAGAATACGAAAGCATAAGATGGCTTAAAGAGAATCAAGGAGTGGATTAAGAGGTAAATTAAACTGTACTGCATATACAGGGGTGGGACGGCCAAAGTAGGTTTTGGAGCAGCTCTTAGGGCAGAAAATGTGCATTCTGGAGCAGATATGATGCAGAGGATAATCATTCTGCAGCAGCAATATCAGCATTTTGCAGCAACTTGAGAGCATGCAGTCAATGTAAAAAACTTCATTAAAATTGAAAATGCCTCCACTACCTTCTTCGCAGTGCAACATAGTAGAAGTGGTGACTGCTTACAAATGGCCCCGTCGCGTTTTGAGTATACTTCACTGCATAAACTATAAGCAATGCGTGACTAGTGCACAGTTTCAGCATACTGGAAAGAGTACAGGGATGCAAGCGAGGCAAATATGCGTACGAGTTCGAACGCGTGACACCACCACCAAATAAAGATAAAATAGCAGTGACATGCCAAGCAGCTTTTGAGATAGAAGCCGCGGGTCGATGTGAAGTTTAGGAAACCGAAACTATGCCACTGAGCTGTACTTCAGAAGAGGGACGCTCCGAACATCATCGTACCTGCCACAGCGTGCACAAAGTTCATGTACACAACTGTTCCATTATATTCAGATTTAGAAGGACTGCTTCAGTGATTGCTGCCTTAGAAGTGTGCACAAGCTGAAATCTTGAGCTCGAGCGCGGTCCTATGCTACAGACCCGAGCCCGGCCCTGTCCGGCCCGACCTGGTGCTCACACTTAAGGCTCGGGCTCAGCCCTTCCCAACATGCAATAATTGCAGTTGAAACGATAATACAGAAGGATATAATTTCAGGATTTCAAGTTTAAGGTTTTAACATTTCAAGTTGATAAATTTGTAGAATATATAGAGGCACAGCACATACGTAGAATATTAGCTTATTGTGAAAAAAATAGCAAGTTATGAATTGGTGAAGGCTTGAGGCAACTGCGGCTTTCCTAGATAATGAATTCAGTAGCGCTGAAGTTTCTTTCCGTGCTCTAACTTGTGGCTGGAATGACTAACATGCTCTTAGCAAGGATAGCATGCTTTGGATAAAGAACTTCTTTGCTTCTCCAAACGTGCGCTAGCTATAAATCTAAAGAAGGAGTTGATTATGTAGCCGAGTATTCGGGGAGCTCCTCTGGCTCACCATGTAGCTTTCACGTCAGCTCTTCACGGCGCTGAGCACAGATGCGAGGGGAAACTCATGCACTATGGATACTTTGAGCTATGGCCCACTTCAACCAAGGCCATGTCCAGGCATGAGCAAACAACAGGTCTGTTCGTTCCGCCATTCATTTCAGCGATGCAGCATGGCGCCCTCTGCACTACGCCGTTCGTTTCAGAAAGTGCAGATGTCGTGCAGGTCGAGTTCACGAAAAGTTCAGCAAAACTGTGCACCTCTTCAGCTGTCAGGTCGAGCTCACGAAAAGTTCAGCAAAACTGTGCACCTCTTCAGCTGTCAGCGCCGAAATGGTGCAGCTGCAGCCGCCGTATGAAAGCAGACAATGGCTTGCGTGAATTGCGATGAACAGTGAAGCGATCCTAGTCAACGAGAACGGTACCCATGTTCACCAAAGAAACAATGACGCATACTTCAAACCATGTCTACCAGGTAAGCAGGTGCATGCGCTATGGTTCATGCTGACTTCAATCGTGATCAAAGTTTATTTGCGGTTTGTGCCAGCTGCCGCATGATGTGCATGCACATGCATTGAGGCTGATTTGTGTCAATGCTTCATTGCGATGTGCTGTTTGAAAATTAATCTTATTCGGCATGTTGGCGCCGGTTGATGTGAGTGGCAATTAATTCATAGCTAGCAGACTAGATGCGGTCGGCTTTTGTACATATCTGCATCGCATATTCATGAATGAATGAATCCTATCGCCTGTGCATATGCCGCTCAGACCAACGGCGTTAATCATCCAAAACATGAAGATTTTCAAATAGCACATCACATTAAGTATGTCTTGTGCAAATGCATATATATATGCACCTTTTGCGGCAGCCGGCGATCGAAGTGCACATGGTCATGATTGAAATACATAATCACTATGCATCACACCGCATGTGTGTGTCTAGTTCTTATGAGCACGCGTAGCCGTTACCTTGGCGAATCCAATCGTGTTCTCGTTGACAAGTGCAGTTTATTACAACGCACAGGCCAAATGCATCGCAGCTGGATATTTGCAAAACTTCGTTGTCATGTGCTATTTGAAAATTCATCAAGCAGTGGTGAAACTGGCTACTGGCTTCTTGTAGCAGCTTTTCTAGCAGAAATTTCAAGTTTTGTAGCAGGAAAAATGGCATTTTGTAGCAAATACTTGAGTTTTTGTAGCAAAATTTCAAATCTTCAGACGCTTAAATAAAGAAGGCTTGTTTTATTTCTGGAGCCCAATTGCTCGGATGTTTACAACGACAATAGTAATTTAAAAACAAGCTTCAAGCTCAAATGCAGTCTAAAGTGTTGTTCTTTCCTTAAAAAGCCCCAAATTAAGCAAACAGGGGGCTTTGCTAAAAACAGTCATTTTTATTCAAAGAGAAGGCATAACGAGATATGCAACTGCACTATAAACACCGCAGCCTTGAAAGAAGGTTGCTAGTTGTCTTAATATAAAAACTCTCTGTAGAAATTCAGAACTGCCGCTTCTTAAAACTGCAACTTTAAGGCACTATTTCTTCTCTTGCCTTGATGACTCCTGCTTGGACAGTGCTGCTGTGAGCCTTTCTTGTCCATTCTTCAGAAGAGCTTGTCAACGTCTGCAAAATTTTTAGACCCGACGCCTTTTGAGAAAAGCAGCTCAGCATTGGTGCTCACATTGCTGGCCAGCCATGCACCATGCACCTGTACCTTTTCCTGATTCTGACGTCTTTTCTGGATGTCCTTATCCTGTACATCAGGGTAAAATCTAGGCGCCTTTTTCCTTCAAGACCCGTGCTGATTGGAGGGAAAGGAGGAAGAATACTTTTGCCGGTCCTGAGTGGAGATTTTTTTTTTTCCTCCTCAAGAGAGGCGCGCTGCTGGCGCTGCTCAGTCAAATGCCGTGATACGCGGGGAGCGCTGATTTCGTGCGTTCGCAATCTTTGCTTTCATTCTTTTCCTTCTGGTGGTTTGGCGGAGTGGCTGGTTAATCAAAGCGACGCAGGAACTCGAAGTCGTGAGTCTGCTTCTCCGCAACGCACCACAAGGATTGTGCGTATGCTTTCCTCATTGTGATGAAGACATCCGAGGGTACTTACTGACCGTATGCGGGGCTGCAAATATATTGAGTACCTGCGCATGAGTTATTTTCACACGGGTGCCCACACACATGCAGTTTTGTAGTGGAGGAAAAGAAATAACTGTCAAGACTGAGATAATCTTCTAAATGGCGCGTAAACGTTGACGTTTAGAATTAAGCTGTGAAATTATACAAGATGTTCCACATAAGGTGTTGAACATACAAAAGCGGCTAACAGAGTCCAGTGCACGCGCTCAGAAACAGTCAAATCCTTAGCGCTCCCACTGCTGCTACTAATGCTCTTTTCAATACTTTTCTTTAATGCTATTTCTACAGCTATTGAAACAGCATACCATTCAGCAGTAAGAATTCATGACCAAGAAGGTAATAGTGCCATTGTCCTGAATTATCGCATTTCCTACTTACAGCACTGTTTTTTAACTACAGTAAACTCTCGTTAACTCAAAGTTGTAAAATCCGGGAAAAATTTCGACTTAAACAAAATGGCAAAAATTTCTGGCGTCAATCTCTGGCGATCACCCCCGCCAATGCCTGTCGTTGCCGTTTGTGCACACCGCACAGAGCGACGGAACTCTGCGACAGAGGCGCGATTTCAGTGTTGCTTTGTTACCGCCGCCTCGTCGTTCGGTCAGGAAGAGTACAATTACGCTATATCCCGTTTCTAACACTAAACAGCATGATGTACGGTAAAACAGTGATGAATTTTTTTTGTAACGCATCGCATGAGAAAAAAAAAAAAAAAAAAAAAGGTCACAGCTCAGCGGTGCGCTACTACACTGCGATGCAAGCAGCGACTTCCTCTTGCTCCTTTCGAAAATTAACAATATCTAGCCACACTAGCCATTTTATTTTCCGTTACTACCCTACCAAGCCTTTACTGAATTGTCTCGATGCGCTCATATATGCACGGATCAGACGAAGTGAGCGTTTGCAGGTTCTTCGCTCAAACTGGACTAGAAAAACCAACTTCGCTCGCGAAAATAAAAAAAAAAAAGACGGACATTGAGTAGCCCAAAGCCTTCTGCGATTGGCTGCCTAACGAGCTGCGGCTTCTGGGTGATACGCGAAATTTTCTACAAACCCAGAACCTGAGCGCGACAGCGATGAGAGAAAATGCTTTGGCGGCCCTCGGCCCGTCACGTCCGTCGACATTCCACTGCCCAAAGGGAGCTTTTGTAATAAACGGAAAAGAACTCTCAAGAAAAACTCAACTTTATAATTTTTGAAGGAAGAACCGGGTAATGCTTGACCGCTTCGTGTTGGCATTCGGCCCAATAAAAGTGTCCTCGAGCTGCTAAACGTGTCGCATAAGCCGTTGGTTGCCGCCGCTACATTTAACTTTGTTGCGGACACCACATACACAACAAAAATCAGTCAATGCTTCGTGCACATGGCGCGACGGAACAGAACCACACAATCACTAAATTGCTCTTGCCGGAATGCACGTGCGGAGGGCAGTTGACCGAACCACGCCCAATAAGACCCATCAGCCCCCGCGTGCGATCGGCGCTCACGTGACTGCTCCCAAGGTGAAAAACAGCTGCGTCCGCAGGAATTTTGTATTCGCTCTTCGAACGTGAGTGCGTTTGACACTTAGTATAAGAACGAAGCGCTCGCTTGGAGCCCCTATCACCTTTCGGTAATGACCTTTGCCTTCGGTCTTTCCGGTCCAAATTTCGAGATATCCGCATTACGCCCGAAAAATGCTTCAAGATAAACTGGAGCAAATACATGGCACCTATAAGAGGTGAAAGCGCGGCGTGGAAAATTTTCAACTTAACAGATTTTTCGAGATATGCGAGTTCGTGTTAACGAGGGTTTACTGTATCTGTATCAGTCAGTTCAGTTCAGTCGTGTCCGACTCTTCGTGACCCTATGGACCATGTCACGCCACGCTTTCCGGTCTCTCACTATCTTCCTAACATCACATAACTTCATCTCCAGTGCCTCGAGGATGCCATCTAACCATCGCGTTCGCTGCCTACCCCTTCTCCGGCGACCCTCAACCTTTCCCAACATCAAATCTTTCTCCAGCGACTCCTCTCTTCTCATCAGATGACCAAAGTAGCTGTGCTTTAACTTTAGAATTTGACCCTCCAATGAGCAGTCAGGGTTTACGGTCGACAATATCGACTGATTTGATCTTCTGGCAGTCCAAGGAACTCTCAAGAGTCTTCGCCAGCACCACAATTCAAACGCATCAATTCTTCGGCGGTCAGCCTTTTTCACAGTCCAACTCTTGCATCCATACATCACAACTGGAAAGACCATAGCACGAGTTATACAGATCTTAGTTGGCAGACTAATGTCTCTGCTCTTTACTAGGCGGTCAAGGCTAACCATTGCTCTCTTTCCCAAAAGCAGGCGTCTCCTAATTTCATGGCTGCAGTCTCCTTCCGAGGTAATCTTGGAGCCCAAGAAGAGAAAATCTGTCACAGCTTCCACTTCTTGTCCATTGATGCTCCAGGACTTGATAGGGCAAGACACCTCTTTTTAATGTTCAGTTTAAGCCCAAACTTCTCACTCTCTTCTTGTATGCGCATCAGAAGTCTCTTGAGTTCCACTTCACTTTCTGCCATTAAAGTGGTATCATCCGCATATCTAAGGTTGTTGATGCGTTTTCCAGCGATCTTCACTCCAGCTGAAGACTCGTCCAGACCGGCCTTCCTCATGATGCACTCTGCATATAGGTTAAATAGGCAGGGCGACAGTATGCAGCCTTGCCTCACCCCTTTCTCAATCGGAAACCAATCAGTAAACCATGCCCAGTTCTGACTGTGGCCTCTTGCCCTTCATAAAGGTTCCTGAGGAGACAGATGAGGTGAATTGGAACTCCCATCTCTTGGAGAGCTTGCCACAATCTGCTGTGATCTACGCAGTCAAACGCTTTCGCATAATCAATAAAGCAGAAGTAGATGGGTTTCTGGAACTCTCTTGCTTTTTCCATGATCCAGCGAAGGTTGGCAATTTGGTCTCTAGTTCCTCTGCCCTTGCGAAACCCAGCTTGCACGTCCGGAAGCTCCCGATCCACATACTGCTGCAGCCTTCCTTGGAGGATTTTCAACATCACCTTACTAGCATGCGAAATAAGCGCGATCGTGCGGTAGTTGGAACAATCTTTGGCACTGCCTTTCTTAGGAATGGGGATGTAAACTGACCTCCTCCAATCCTGTGGCCACTGCAGGGTTGTCCAAATCCTCTGACATAATGTATGCAGAATGTTAACAGCGTCATGGTTGAGGTTTTGAAGCAACTCAGCTGGAATGCCATCAATTCCGCTAGCTTTGTTCTTAGCAAGGCTGGCTAAGGCCCATTCAACTTCACTCTTCAGGATGCCCGGCTCGAGATCAGTAATCAGAACCGTCTTATGTTGGGTTTGCACATTCGGGTCCTTCTTTTACAGTTCTTCTGTGTATTCCTGCCACCTCTTCTTTATCTCTGGGGCTTCAGTGAGGTCCTTGCCTCGTTTGTCCTTTATCACGCCCAGCTTAGCACAGAAGCTTCCTTTGATATCGTTGATTGTCTTATACAGAGCTCTTGTGTGCCTAGAAATTTGTGTTCTTGTTTCACCGGCAGTTTGGCTTCATTTAGGCACAACGTGGGATTAGTTTAAGTGAGAAAAGAACAGGTAGTGTTTTTTGCATGGAGAATTTAAATGGATTTTTGTCTGGCCAGGTCGCAGGATTATTTAATGTTCTTTGTATTTGTCGTTTGTATGCTGTTATGCTGGAAGATGTGCAGGCTATTTGCAAGTTATCAACATAAATTGAATACATAATGAACTTTGGGGTTATTTTAGCCATGGAATTCATTTTTACAACAAGCAGCATGGTACTTAAAACACATCCTTGTGGTCCCCTTCTCTAAGTTCTTGCACCAAGTTGTATATAGTTGTACCAAGACGGACATTTTATGAGCAGAGAGGAAGTCGCTCAAAACACATAACATCCTCCCACGAATGCCCGAGTCTCCAAGGTCCCGTAGACACCCTAGGCTTTATTCCTTGCATTCTTGCGTGCGCCAGAATTTATTAATGTGCCGTACCATGGCCGAGGACTGGGGAATAGCAAGGTGCGAGGCAGCGAGGATACAGGCTGCGAAGAGTTCATTCAGTTCATCAACAATGAGGCTATCAAATGGATTCCCTCCAGATTGGCTTCAGATTTGAACAATGACCAGTCAGCTAGATGGAGCTTCCAAAGCCATAGTTTGCTAGGAATGATTGACGGAGGAGATAAAAGGCTGATAATACAAGCAGATGATCGCTTTCATAAGGGTTGTCTATAACGTCCAATTTAAAAACTAGGGATGTGCGACTATTAGAAATTTCGAATATGGATCAATTATGCGTATTCGGGATTTCTGAATATTCAAAAATTACCGAATACATCAAAAATTCACCGCACTTCACCGGAATGCTCGACCACGTAGGCTGTGCAGTGAAGCATCCCCAAAATGCAACGGGGCAGTTTTGTGAAGAGGGACCTTCCCGTAATCGTGATAAGGGCCTTCCCAACAATGTGTGCAAAGCACTTGGTGAAACCAAGAACAAAATGTCTTCTTACTTCGGTTTCATTTCAGATACAGACAAACACCGTGCTGCTGTTCACCAGATAAAATTACTGCGATGCAAATGGTTTTCGGTAGTTTTTTTATCCGGCTCATTCCTTAATTTGAGTTTTCGAGAAATTTGGAAATTGTTTCTGGTTCCTTGAAGGCCAAACTAATTAAAGTTCACGGTATTCAGCAGCAATATGACAGCTCCACCTGGTTTCATGCAGGTCCTTCCTGTAAAGAAAACCAGTATATATGGAATCTTGTCAAAGATTATACTGTATTTTTCACTAGGGTATATACACTTCTGCGCAATTCTAGTTTATTTTAGTTACAAATACCTCGAAAATTCTGGAATAAACATGACAAACAGTGTTTGCTATTTTTAATTTTTTTCCCCACTGATTAGTAATTTGATATTTGAAGTCATTTCTTTTTCCGTATTGATATTTGATTTGTATCGAGAAATTTTAATAGTCACATGCACCTAATTATAATTCTATTTCTTTTGTAAGTGGTTCTCTTCAAGACACCTTAGACCACTTTCAGATAAAGGTTTCATACAGATTCCAATGCTGAACAGTTTTCGCCTTCATGGTACTTCTTACGATATCCATACCTGCCAGGTTCACAGAAAAGGCATTAAGGAGATCTGATCAGACCGGGAGGCAGGGGACAAGGGGGAGGAGTTAACATGCCTTTATAATGACAGAGTTTTTTTTATTTAGTTCTAAAGAGCTTGAATCTGGTTATTTTTGTGTGCAAACCACCGCCGACGTGCCACATCACTTCTCACTGTTGGGGAATCTTCGATGTAGCAGATGCTGCCCTTTTCAGAAATTTCTTTGAGTACTGCCGAGCGTAACAATGTTCACCCCTGCAACATTTTGCCAAAAGAATGTGACCGAAGCTTGTGTCGGACATGGATGATTGGAACTGGGTGCGATTTTTTTTACAGTACTGAACTGCCTCTCCCATTCAGCATTGCTGTGTGGTATACAGAGGATTCCAAGCATTACTGCTGAGATATGGCTAAATTTCTTTTGCCCATCTGCGCCTTTCAGCTGGGAGATGGCACTCCACTAGCTTGTCAGCACATTCCCCTTGTAGCACATATTGAGGAAAGTCAAACACTTCTGACAAATTCCATTTCGAGAGAATTCAAAGCTTGGCCTTTAGTCTCTTGCTGCATTAGTGGCAGTAAGGCCTGAAATCTCTCCACAAAGAAAAGGACACTCTGAAATGACATACTGTTGATGGACTTCAGATCTGCAACTCTAGAATTACAGTACTGTCAGGCAAAGGGAATTAGAGGCAAATATAATTGCAGGCAGTGACCATGTATTTCCGAACAGCCTCATAAAATTGTTCTTGCTCACTTGGCTTGAGTTTCTGAACAATCTGAATGAAGTTTCTGAATGCCTTCATCATCCTTCTGTCCATCTCTGTCCTGGTAATCAACAGTAAATAGGTCGTTGTGTTCCTTTAGGAGGCGCAGCCGCACGAACATTGAAAGGAGGTCTTCAAAAATCCCCAAAAGTAAAGACTGCAGCACGTGTATTTGAGGAGCTTGCGACTGCAGCCGGCAGTTCAATGCCTCAAAGGCAGGAATGGTGTTATTAAAAAAAAAAGACAGCACATTTTGTTCAGGTCAGAGTTCAAGAACTCAAACAGCCTCTCTTAACGTGCTATGCATGGTGGCCTAGTCTGGTCTACCACATCAGTGGCTTTAGCCTTTTTCATTGCCACTGGTATAGTGTCTGTTGCCTTCTTTCTCTTCAGTTTGCATGGCAGGTGCTCCAGTTGTGCACTTTGCGCCGACGCCACTGGAGTCTTTAGAATTTGGTAGTATGACAGAAATTGCGCAGTTGTGGCTTCTGTTTTCACCTCATGGAGGAAAAAAACTCAACAGTGGTCCCCATTGGTTTATTAACCTTTCCAGACATTTCCCAAGACACAGCCATCGGGTTGGCGTGTGCTTCAGAATTTTTCGATACTCAACATTGTGCATTTCTTGAAAATGGCAGCTTTTCTTTTCACACTTTTTTCCAAATAAAAAAAGATATCTACCAGGACTTCGTCTACCTTCACTGGGAGACAAGACGCTACTTTTAGTGCTGCAATGCTGGTTAAATGGCATGGACAGCCAATTATAGTAACGTTTTCATACGCATCGGTCAGCGCTGCCACTGCGCGATTTTTCTTTCCCAGCATCAAATTGGCATTGTCAGAGCCAAGAGATATGCAATTAGACAACGGTACGTCCAAAGGACTGAGAGTATCAGCAATCTGGCGATATTGCGCCAAGTTGACTGGTCCACTAGGGTACTCAGTGCAAGAAGTTTGCTCTCTATCAAGCCCAATTCTTCGAGAAAAAAGGGAACCATGATCGGGTACAGTTGCATTTGGAGATTGTTGCTGCCATGTACGGCAACTGAAAACACTCTTTTCCGGGACACTCACCGTGCTCTCTTGTGCATGGCGTGCCATTTCACCGACAACTGCTGTAGTCTTGGTCCTAGAACGTGCGTAGCCCTTCACATCAGACTTCGGGAACATTGTGCACAACAGAGGTCCCACATGCTCAGAGGCGCTCAGCGGTATGCTATGCTCCAACAAGAAATCTGTAAACAAGCACTCCGCACGGATGACATCGCTGTCGCCTTGTGCACTGAAGAAATCTTGGGAGATGGTGTTGCTTGTCTTGGCAGTGAAGGTTTTTTGAGTGCTTCTTCAATGAAATGTGCATAGTCAGGTCCGTTCTGCCGCCGTGTCAGAAGCTGTGCAAAATGCAAAACGTGCAAAACGCATGATGCTCGCCTTTCCGCGATGCCTCAATATATCCAAGCTCAGCAGTGTACTGCCTTAAGGGGAGACATGGCACTTTGGGCCCGAAAATCGGTCAAAAACCCCGATTTTCAATCTTTTCATTTTTGGATTCCTGGCATAATTCTTCCCCTTTGAGCAAATTTTCATTTAAATCTGATGCGTAATTGCGCAGTAATGTCGATTTAAAGAAGCGTACTTTCCAAAAGCGCCCTTTAAATTGAGGACAGACAGAGCTAATTTCGACAGCGCACCGCGCAAAAACGAAAAGCCGCACCTATGCCATCTTGGTCTTGTTTGAAAGCTCGTGCGTCCGGCTTCCCATCCTCTCTCGGCCAGCCACCATGTGCCAGCAGCAGTAAAATAAAACAAGCGCAAAATTTTCTTCAACGCGCATTCTTATTTGTCGGTAAATGCATGTGACCTGAATGGCACCATCTGATAGGCTTAGGCCCTTTGCTCTGACATGAGAGCTGCACATTTCGCCATTTTGAGCGAGTCCTCGCTGACGCTACGGCACGGAACGCAACTATGCCCGGGGGACCGAAGAAGCACCATTTGGTGTATCTTTTCGGCCGGAGACGAAGAAAAACGAAGAGGAAAGTAGGGAATCGTCTTCTTTTCCGTCTGAAGTCAGCGACCGACGAGGAGCAAGTGCAGACGAACAGCCGCCCGATAGCCGCGAAGAAGCAAACAATGCTTCGCTGGACGACGCATCACTGAACAGTGCACCCATCACTTCTGCGGATCGTCAGCAGCACGATAGCTGCGGAAAAACAGAAAATGCTTCGCTGAACGATGCTTCGCTAGACAGTGCACCCAATGACAACGCACTTGCGGACGCCAGACTCTCCGACCAACGCACGAACGGGCAACCGCCCAGCTGCCGCGGAGAACTAGACAACGTCTCGCTGGAAGTTGCATCGCCGAACAGCGCACCCAACGCGTCTGCAGTTTCCGGCCAAGTGAAAATTGACTCAAAAAATGTCACCGACAGCGACGTGAAGGAGGCAAGCACGCGTGAAAAGGCTTCGCTCGAGCGGCTTGGGCCAATGGCAGCAACGACGTGAAAGATGGAGCTATTCACGGAACTGAGCGGCGCGACAGCATCGGTCACAGATGAACGTAAGGCAGCGTTTACTGCCGTCGACATGCGTGCGGTAAACTCCCTCCTTGGAGCTTTGCGCTGCCAGACTTGTCAAGGACGCGTGGAGATGGTGAGAGGAGATCGCGAATACGACCTCGCGGTGAAACTGATGCTGATCTGCGAGCGGTGCAGCGAGATAGTGACTGAGTGGAGTTCGCGACGGGTACAGGGTCAAAAGAAATGCAACCCGTTTGAAATTATTATCCTTGCCGGGCATGCGATGCTCGCAACAAGTAATGGCCAGACAGCCATGCACGACATTTTCTCAGCGATGGGCCTGTCTGGCTGAGGTCTCCACAAGACGTTTCAGCGGCATTTAAAAAAAACTTTGAACCCCAGTGCAACGAATGCAGCTGAGGCTGTTATGGTGCAGTGAGCAGAAAAAGCGGTTGCAGTCTATGAAAACTTGTGTTTTGGACACAAAGGGAGCATTGCTGTGTGCTTTGATGGCACCTGGATGACGCAGGGCAATTCTTCGCATATAGGAGTAAATGCAGTGGCGGAGCTATTTACTGGCTACATCCTGGACTGCGTCGTGCTTTCAAACTTTTGTTAGGGCTGTGAAATTGGACCCAAACCTGACTCTGATGAGTATGCTGGGTGGAGGAAATCCCATCAGTGCCAGAAGAACCCTGATTGCAAATCTGGCGAAATGGAAGTTGAGGCTGGATTGATCTTGTTCCAGCGGTCTTTAGAAGGCAACGAATTAAAATACACAACCATGCTGTGTGACGGTGACAGCCGCACTTTTAATGCTATCAAGGATACAAAGGTGTACGGCTACGTGGATGTACAGAAAGAAGACTGCATCAATCATGTACAAAAACGTATTGGTGCAGTGGTTCGAAACCTGCTCCAGAAGCACAAAACTGAAGGCATGCGGGGACTTGGCGGGAACGGGAGGCTCACAGCAGACCTCATCAGCAAGCTGAGTGCCTATTATGGTCGAGTACTCAAGTCTCACTGTGGTGATGTTGACGCCATGCAGAGAGCGGTAATGGCAACTTACCACCATGTCACGTCAACTGAAAGCTGCTGTGACCACAGCCTGTGCCCAAGTGGCAAGGATTCTTGGTGCCGTCATAATGCGGCATCAGCAAAAGGTGAGCCACAACCAAGGCACAAGTATAACTTGCCAGCGGATGTGGCAAAGGCACTTTTGCCTGTGTATGAGCGCCTAGCAGATGGAAAGCTGCTGGTGAGATGCAAGCGAGGGAGAACACAAAACTCCAATGAATCGTTTCACTCTGTCATCTGGAGTATGATTTCAAAAGAGCAGCTTTTCTCCCTTTTTGCTGTGGAGGCAGCCGTTGCAGAAGCAGTTCTACGCTTCAATACTGGAAATGAATATGCAGCAACAGCCATTCTTCAAGAAATGAATGTGAATATAACAGACTCCGGCTCAAAAAGCACCAAAGAAAAAGATGTGCGTCACACCACTGCTTCCAGGAAGAAACGGGAATTATCACTGGGCCTCCAGATGATGGCAAAAAAGAAGCACCAGTCTGGGATGCACCCAGATTATTCCCCAGGTGCATTCTAGTGATTTGAGGAGCTTTTGTTGCCATAAAGGCACTTGAAATCGTTTTTCTTCGTTTTCTCAAAACTACAATTTTGACAAACTAACAGCTTTGGAGTGAACATATTTTTGCTTGTAGTTGTGCTAGCGCAGTAATTTTTGTTCTCCTGAAAACAGGAACTCTTACTCTCTGTAGTAAGGCTAATTTCACTGCACATATTGGTCAGTAACATTTTTAAAAAAGATACTTTGTATAAGGCAGGTGCAGGAACTTTTGTTGCAATGGGTTTGGCAGCCCCTAGCTTTAGACCTAATTGGCCTAGGAGGCTCATTCTTGTTTTACTGCATTCCTTAGATGTTAAACGTTACTTTAGTATGCCAAATTTTATCATGGCATAAATTGTTTGGAAAATTATCCAACTCCAAATGAGAAACATAAAATTGTAAATATTTTGAGAACTATTTGTTATATAGAAAAAATAAATGCAGATTTAGAATCAGCGCATAAAACTTTATGAAACACCAAAGTTTCATAGCAATCGATCTGCAAATAAAAAAAAATAGTCCAAAGAGGGGTGTCCCCCCTTAAGAAGACTTGCTTGTGCTCTTTACTTAGCGCCATAGTCGAAACTATGTTAACGCGGCACTAGACAATGCACAATGCACGCCTCCTAAAAACTGCACTAGACCATGCACACCTGAGCTGCCAAAGGTAACAAAGAACAGAAGAAAACACAGAGGTTGCCTGAAGCAAAAACCAGTATAAGTGTAAAAACATTATAGGCAGAACCACTGTGTGAGAGTAGTTTAGGTGAGTAAACAGCGCGGGCGAGCCGCTACGTAGAGACGAGGCCGCGAGATTCTGCTTGCGCGGAGCTTCAACAGATGGCGCTTGCAACTATTGCCCTATTTCGCCCTTCGCGCGCGCTTCGCACCATTCGTGTTCTTTTTCTGCCGCGACTTGCTTCTGCTTTCGTGCTCGCGTTTAATGAAATCTGGATCTCTCTGATCACGTTATTTTATGCGGCGGTGTCATGGTGAAGTGTTTTGTGCCCTTTTGTAATAGCGGCTACAAATCGTGCAAGGAGAAGCACTCGCTTTTCAAGCCGCTGGACAATGAAGCAAGGCTTGAAGCATGGCGGCGAGCAATGCCTCGCAAAGATCGTGTACTGCGAAAGACAGTTTGCTCCCCACTTCATCTTGAAGACGTGGTCAGCGGAAATTGATGGCCGCGTGTTAATGTCCGGGAAGAGAAGAGCTGGCCTCACAAAAGACGCTATTCCGTCTATCTTCGTAGGGGCGCCAAGCTACCTCTCCAAGCGGATCAAGGGTCCTTGCAAGACAGTGAAGCGACTGTCTAATCGTGCAGCTTCAGTCTCTCAAAGCAGCAGCAGCGGCGTCGGATCAACGTTGCCTACCGACACAACTCTCCCTGCGGCAACCGCCCCTGATGAAAACGACGTTGCGTCATCCTGTGAGACTGTCACGGTTAGCTCACCATTTGAAACGCTCAACGAAGCAGGAAGCATTTGCCTGCCTCAGCATTTGTGGGCAGTGCATCGCACCGACGCTGCAGGGGTGAAGGACATTGTGTTTATCGACGCACAGGTAACACACAGGCAAAGGGACGGTTCTTCAGAAATTTTCAATAGAAAGACTTTACATGTCAAGAGTGATCTGACAGTTCAGGCGTATGTCTTCGGCAGGCCTATGGATTGGGCTGCTGTTGGTATAAATTCGGTTGCTGCCTCGTCATCTGAAATTGAAGTTATGCTCCAAACTAATCATAGCCTTAATGTGTGCCTGGGAGGGCCGAGTTTGAAGGACTTTTCGAGTGTGCATCCGGAGTGTGCTTCCGTCGACTGCCACAAGAGATGGAGACACAACAAGTGCCTATTACTGTCACCTAGAGGTGTCATATGTCATCACTGCCGCGGTCTCGCCGACACCTCTAGGTTGCATGCCGACCGCCAAGCTGCAAGAGCGAAACAGGAGCGACCATTGAAGCGCATTAGGCTTTCCGTGCCGCCTTCCCAGCAGGAGGAGCTCAAAGCTTTACGCCATGCAAAATCAGCGTTGCAGCCATCACGAGTGCAGCTTATGAAGCGCAACAAGCTCTTGATCAAGCAGGTACAGGACACCAGAACAGAGCTAAAAAAATTTCAGGAAGAAGACGTCAGAAGTAAACTGCAAGCCCTGAATATGCCACCAGTGCAGAGGCTTTTGCTAGAGGAATGTATTTCAGCTCCCCGAAGCGCAACAAAGAGAAACCGGCGATACACAGATGACTGGATTCTGTTGTGCCTATAGCTACACATATGCACCCCTGCTTCGTACGCTTTTTTACGAAGCAATGATATTTTGCCTTTGCCATGTGTTACTACTGTGAGGAAGTACATAAGCATGGTGGGCCTGAAATGTGGTTTTGACGATAACTTCTTTCAAGCCTTGAAGGTGAAAATATTTA
Source organism: Amblyomma maculatum (assembly GCF_055883805.1). NCBI lineage: Eukaryota > Metazoa > Arthropoda > Arachnida > Ixodida > Ixodidae > Amblyomma > Amblyomma maculatum. The sequence continues at coordinate 273,799,724 of NC_139344.1, forward strand.
AGAAGACTCCTTTCCAGCGCCGAGGAAGGTTGATAATGGATGAAATTCAAGTAAGAAAAGCATTGGCTGTAAACTCGAAAATGATGACCTACGCCGGTCTCGTCGATGATGGGGAGAGCGACAACCAAAGCAATGAGCTTGCAGACCATGGCCTTGTTTTTGCACTTTCGCCTTTCGGCGAAAATTATTTACAGCCAGTGGCTGTGTTTGCATCGAAGGGGTCAACAAAGGAAACGCTCCTTGCTCAGCTTTTGATTCAGTGCATTGTACATTTAGAGAAGGCCGGTTTCTTCGTCGACGGAGTTGTGTGCGACGGCGCTTCCACGAACCGCGCAATGTGGAAGCAGCTCGGCATCAGTGGCGCATTGGGACATGCCGTTAATTGCTTTGAACATCCAAAAGACGTTTCAAGAAAGGTGTATGTTTTTTCCGACGCACCTCATCTCTTTAACTGCATTAGGAACCGTCTGCACAACAAAAAAGTTCTGAAGAAAGATGGCCAATTTATTACATGGTCGTGCTACGATGCTGTGTTTATTGCCGACAGCAAGAACACTGGAGCGCTTCGAGTCTGCCCCAAGCTCACAATCATGTAAACCCATCCAACATGCTGAAGATGAGAGTAAAGCTGGCCACACAGCTCTTCAGTAACTCTGTTGCCAAAAGAATAATGTTTTATGCTCGTAGAGGTGCGCTAAGGCTGGCTAATGCGGAACCGACACCGAAGTTCACACTTTTTCTGAACGACCTGTTCGACGCTCTAAACCGCCGCTACCCTGAAGAAGGCATTCGACTAGGATGCAGAGATTTCACTACTCTCCAGACTGCATGTGAGTGGCTGGACTCATGGGAACAAGAGGTCATAAACGGTGACATTCCAAAAGGCCTCTTTCTGACCCAGTCGACTGCCGAATGTTTGCACCTTACGCTGAAATCTGTCCTACAACTTTCTAGATACCTTCTGCAAGACTGCGGTTTCAAGTATGTGCTGTCGGCCAAAATGAATCAGGATCCGTTAGAATGCTTCTTCGGTATCATCAGACAAGCGGGAGGACAAATGAGTATCCGACCTTTCCCACATTCTTGCAGCTCTATCGCATGCTAAGCATGTATTCTTTGCTAACACCTCCACAGTTTGGAAACTGTACAGCGTCCGAGAAGGGCCAGACTGCTGTTGTCACTCTGGCGGATTTGAGGGAGATATACAAAAGTTTGGATGAGCAGCGCCTGAACAAACTGCAGGAATTGAAGCAGAAGCTTGGTGGGCCAATTGACGAAAGCAGCTGGGACTGTGAAGAGGTTTTTGAGCTAGACGACTGCGATGCAGCGGCTCAAGACTGCATCGTTTACTACGTTAATGGCTTTGTCTCAAGAAAGCTTGCAAACGAGGCCTCTTGCACGGATTGTAAGCAGGCGCTTGAAGGAACAAAAGGGGTCGCAAATGTTCCTGAAGCCGAGCTGGTGAATCTCAAAACAAGGGGCAGGCTGACGCACCCTAACATGCATCTTTTTTTACCTTTTCAAGTACTGCGAGAAGTTTGAAAAATATGCGAGTGACAGGTACGTGTTCGATAAGACCATTGATGCTGTGCTGTTCCAGTTTACATTTCCATGCAATGTTCATAAAGAAGATATGCTTGCGAAACTGCTGCTTTATTATCTGTGCCTACGCATGCGTCAATACTGCAGGCAATTGAAGAGTCAGAAGGACAATAAGAGCCACAATTTGCAAAAATTATCAAAGGTTGTATGAGCTCGTAGGTAAGGACGAGTGCAATGGTGTTGAAATTTACTTTCTCGTGTTTATTTTTCTTCACCTTCATTTCCAACATTAAGGAGACCTTTCGCGAGTTGTGTTTGTTTCAGAAATGTTAAAGTTGTATCAATAAATTACTAGCGTGACATTCATGCACTGAAGCGACTTGTGATCTGTTTTTTCTTTTTTTTTTTGGGGGGGGGGGGGGGATAGGAATTTAATTTATATGTTCGTAAAATGGCGGTAAGACTGGTTGGGATGGGTCCCTGTATCCTGTATTTCTCCGGTATCGGCATGAGGTCGGTTCCTTAGACAGCGCACTGCTCTACGTATCTTATAACTAGTAAAGTTAAGCGGTAACCGCATGAGGCGACAGCCCCTGGCGATCCGTCGCGCGACGCCGCCGTCAACGCCTGTCGTTGCCGTTGGTGCACACCGCACGGAGTGACGGGACTTGATGACAGAGAGGCGCGTTTTCAGCGCTGCTTTGTAACCGCCGCCTCGTCGTTCAATCAGGGGGACTGCAGTTACGCCATATCCCGTTCATTTCTAACACTAAACAGCATGAAGTACGGTAAAACACTGATGGTACCTTTTGTAATGCGTAGCGGTAAGAAAAAAAAAAAAAAAGTAACAGCGCAGCAGTGCGATACTACACTGCGATGCCGACTTGCAAGCAGTGACCTTCTCCTGCTCCTTTACAAAATTAACAATATTTTTTTTTCTTCACTACCTTACTAAGCTTTTACTGAACTGTATCGGTGCGCTCATATATGCAAGAATCAGACGAAGTGGGCGTCTGCAGATTCTTCACTCAAATCGGACTAGGAAAACAAACTTCACTTACAAAAAAAGCCAGGATGGAGGTTCAGTACCCCAAAGCCTTCTGCGATTGGCTGCCACACTAGCTGCTTCCGGGCGACACGCGAAATTTTCTAAAAACACAGAACCTGAGTAACAGCGACGAGCGTCAATGCTTTGGCGCCCTTCAGCCCCTCACACGCGATGGCGTCGCACGGCATGCGGCCGCGAATTCTCGCTTCATGTGGTTGGCACTTTAGTGTGAAGCGTGCAATGCGACACAAAATGTGGTGCTTTATTAAAACTCGTGCCGCCAACGCCGTGTCAGCTTTGCCTTCTTGAGCGGCAGTTATGTTGGTTTTGACGCTCTGCTTTAACCGAACTAAAATTATTCTTGTATATAAAGCATTATTTACATCCCCAAAGCTAAATACCAGAGGAGAAAGGTTTAAGGCGCATACTGACACAGTGGGACCAAATTCATGCCGACAGCAGCCATATAGGGCCGACATGGCCCGGCTGCTCGCGAAGCGGGCCACAGTTGCTCACGCCATCTGTCGGCAGCCCTCAGAAGTAGAATTCTTCCGCAGAGGGCTGGACGCAGCCGTTCTCTCACCTAATCTACTCTTACACCGTGGGCAGAACTAAAGTCACTGGAACATTAAACAGAACCCGACCTTAGCGCCACGGCGCTTGGGCCGCCCTAGGCAGCACTAAAGTCTCATAAAAAGCAAAATGAAAGTATTTCTGATTGGCAGACTATGCTTTTTATAGACTCTTCACTGATCACAATGCCAATCGGTGTCACGCGGTAGGTGGTTTTAGAGCTGTGTGGCCAGACCAGAAAGAGGATTTGGCTAAACGTGGGAGCGTTTCGGGGAGATTTCTGTTTTGGTTGTACAATCATACCATCATCATCATCAGCCTGACTATACCCACTGCAGGGAGAAGGCCTCTCCCATGTTTCTCCACTTAACAATCATACAAAAGCATCAAAATGCGGGAGTCTCCTGGATAAATCAAGAGACCTGACAGGCATGTGCTATCTCATTAAAGTTTGGCAGATGCTATCTGCAACTGTTTCAGGTACTTGTGAGTCGTGACAGTATCATGACTACTTAGGCCTGAAGGATGTGACAATATTTCGTTTTTAAAGAGCAGAACCCAAGTCCACATGCTTGCTGCATATGAACCAAAGGATCAAGAGATCCACAGCACAGCCCGTTATCAGGAGATCCACAGTGCAAAATACCATAAAATACCATAAATATAAGTAGAACCTCTTTATAGTAAAGTCAATGGGACCAGCTAAAATCTTTACTATATCAGGATCTTTAATAAATCAGTTGTTGGTGATGACATTGTCCTGAAGATGCTGTCTGGTGATTAAATGGCAATTTACTGAACACGTCTGATTGCTTAATGAAAAAAAAACACTGAAATACCTTCCATCTCTCTCTTATCACCACTTTGTGCTATTTTATTTTTTATTTTTTTCAGCTATAAAATTTTTTGTTCACATATTGTGCAAGTACCTCTTAAGCGTGAGGACAATGTGGCAATGAATACAATCATGTTTGATTTTAGGTGAAAACCAAAGCCTCGCATGAACACGACTCATTTTTTGCCCTTTCTTTCTTGCAAAAGGCAATAGATGACAAATGCGCATGGCAGTCAAATGCTGCAAGACCGGACACACTGCGTTCCACTTCTCGCCTAGTGCTTCGTGCTGCACAGTGCTGTGAATGTTCACCTGTTTGTTCCCCTTCCCTATTTCTCATTGCACTTTTACTCTCCTTTACTTTCTGAATGGACCGTGCCACCTTCTTTCCATGTTTGTAGATAGCCTCACTTTTTTTTATTTTTCCCTATGTGCTGCATGCTTTCCGTCACGGCTTCAAGGCGTAGACAAAGTTGGCTTCTACTGAACGCTGATAAGCCTAGTGGTAAAGCCGTTCAAAGAAACATTTTTTTGTTTTCAGAAAAAAAAAATTAAAAAATCTTCGCGATTCTAGGTAGGGTGTGGGCGGTGATGTCATTTTGTAGAAAGTTGTCGCCGTGGCCAGACGCACTTTACTATAACCGAGTTTTACCAAAAATGTCTTTCCTATAAAGGGGAAAAAATGTACAGTCTATAATGTACTACAGTGAAAGCTCGTTAATTCGAACCTCGATAATTCGAACTTTCGGATAATTCGAACTACACTACTTAGTCCGGCCATGCTCCATAGAGATCTGTGTATAAAAAAGCCTGTTAATTTGAACGCAAGTCGGTTTCGCTACGGATAATTTGAACTACGTGCTGCCGTGTCTGGGCGGCTTGGCGCACATCACGCGGCAGAAAAAAAAAAGTAAAGAAGCACCTCCGCAATAGGAAGGCATAATTAGAAGCTGCGCACGTGCAAAATGGAGACAGAAGATGGAACCAGGTAAAACCATGGAAGAGTGGGTAAAACTTAAATGGCGCCATGACCGGCGCGGCGGTCGACGGCATTGGAGGGAGGGGACGGCGGCCGCGGCAAGGTCAATGCATAGCCGCAGTGGCGGCTGCCTGCTCTCTCTTCTGCGCAACCTCCGTAGCTCGCAACTAAATACTCTTAATTCTAGCCCTGTTAATTTGGAAATACGAAACAGTACTGTCGGCGCTGTCCCAGCCAACGTCCATGAAAGGCTGTAATCTCGGGCGGGCACTATGGGTTAAACTTTTTTTTTTTTCTTTTGAGACAGCCATCCATCCTTTCACCCATCAGTTGTCAACGAGAAAGAGCGCGAGTCAGCCGGGATGACGCTCAAAAGCCGTTTGCTGCTATCGCGGTAGACAGTGCCCGCCCCAGTTGCTCATAGCATGATAAAGCGAATATACTCATAAGGAGGCTTGCACAACCAGACAAGCACTGGCACTTTATCAAATTCGACCCCCCTCCCCTGCTGGAGCTAAAGTCGAAGGTTATCGCTGCGCAGCATCTTGGTGCACTGCCATGAAATTTTTTGTGGACAGTGACCGGGAGAAACGGAGGGACGCGCTAACGACGGACGCCATTTTTTTTTTCTTTCTTTTTTTTTTTTTTTTAAAGATTCGGAGGCACAAATCGGGGCTGGGTGGGTTCATTATGCGAGTGAGTTTGTTACGCGACTAAATAGGTACATTTACCGTAATACAAATGGTTCTTGTCAGTTTTTTCGAAGCCATTTGATAATTCGAACATCGGATACTTTGAACTTTTTCCCCAGTCCCGTGGAGTTCGAATTAACGAGCTTTTACTGCATATCTGAGTTTTTACTATATCAGAGTTTACTATAGCGGGGTAATACTGTACTGGGAGTTTTAGAGTAAGCCAGCAGTAAATTCTGAAAATGAACACTATTCACCACCAAAAAGTCATGTGATTGTGCAACCACTCATGCAATTTCAGAAGCTGTCTGCAAAAGGGGTTCTTACCATCTCTAGACCGTGGGCTGGTTTCCCTTTGCCGCAAACGCTCAACGAGGGGACTTTTCTCGACTCCTGGACGTAGTGCAGATGGCGGTAGGTACATGCCATGACTCTTGCCGCACTGCCGCAGTTCCACCTGTGCATTTCACATTTCGTGCCTCTGTTGATCTCCCCTCTCCAGCTTTAAAATAACTTATATCCTCAACCTCCCAGCCACTATATGCTGCAAGCTTGATTTGGTTTATGAGCCTCGGGTTATGGAGAGGCCGTAGTGGAGGGCTCCGGATAATTTTGACCATCTAGGACGTTTTAACTGAAATGCAGCCACCAAGGCAGGGACCCGACTTGGGCAATTTCAGTATGCTTTTGTGATCTACTGTAACCTTGCACCTGTGTCTTTAGTCATCAGGTGCATTACAGTGACCAATAAAAATATTTCATGCATCACTGTCTTCATCCAGCTGGCCATGGCATGGCTATGAGGATGCTGGCTACTTACTAAACACAGAGCATTGCCTTAGAGAAGAAACACCTAAAATGTGTTCCATCCTGCAATAGTCATCATATTATGAACAGTAAAAACTCATTAATTTGACCATCATCAATTCGAAAATTGGGATGACTCAAACTAGGATCATCGTCCCCCGCTGACTCCTATGTAAGCCTATGGTGTCAGATACTTGATTTTGCACACGCTGCTCTCACCATACCCCCAAGCAATTGTGCTACCTTTTGCCATTCACCGTCTCCCTCTTGCTTAAATGCGGGGAAGGGATTTCCAGCTCTCCACTCTGCCCCTTGCTAGCCGTGTGAAATGGCGCTTCGCTCTGCTACTACCTGCTGCGGCTGGCAGGTGGCTGGTTACACCATATACTACACCAACTACGTTGACAGCTACATACAATGTTGGTGACCCAGAATCCAGGAATGGGCGCTTAAGAGGTGTGCTCTAGAAGTGGCATTAGGTTGAGGCACTGCAGTATGTGCACACTGAAATGTGCTTGCAATGCAGAGACGGCAGAGACGTAATTAAACAAAAAAAAATTGAAGATAAACAGTAAAGTTCTCAGTTGAAATAACTGGCCAGTCGGAGAAGCAAACCCCATAATGAAGCTGGGCTCTGCATAGCAGACAGCTATTTAGCACTTATTTACAGGAGGCGCCAAGCACTTATGTGCATTAATATCTTTCAAATGGCTGCAGCATCATCAACATTCTCGCTTCTACACAAGTGGGTACCGTTTCAGCAACGAGCCACAATGGAAGTAATGTATTTATTTATTTATTTCGGCATGCTGTTAACATTAACGAGGGTTGTTATAGAAAAATAAAAGATCGCAGCCGAGAACATCGGCTACCCTAGCAGCATGGATGAACACCCCCGGGTGCACTTCAAGAATGACTGCTAGGCAGCTTTTAGTGGTGTCCTTACAGCTGGTGCAAGGGACGCAAAACAGTTTCTCTAGTTAGGGAATACGCCTAACACCAGTTGATCCAAACCCCCACGCAGTGCAGCCATGCCTCCTCTTTTTTGCAATTCCTGGTTCATTTTTCGCACTGCCCAGTGCTGCGACTGTTCACCCGATTTTGCAGATCTCTATCCTTTACTGCTCTTTTACTGTCTTCTTTTCCTCAGCAGCTCACTGAATTTTTTCCCCCTTTACACGCACCACACACTGCCTCGTGGCCAAGCACCTTTGTAAAGTCAGCTTCATCTCAGGTGACCTTTGGAGGTGACCATTACAAAGAGCTTTAAAACAACACATTTTGTGATGGATATCCATTGCCTGTGACTGCTGCTGTTGTTATGCCTCTGTTGCTCTGGGATGCCCTACATTCAGTGCGTGTTGTGATGCCACCATTCCGTCGGAGGCATGGGCCATGGCCAAAAGCTCTTTCTAAAACCATCTTTACCATAAAAACAACAGCATGTAAAGGCATCTATGGAACTGCAGTTTCAGTTTGTTCAACTCAGCTACCAAAGCTTACTTCCATTTCTCGTCCAACTCTTAGTCACAACAGGAAAAACACAGTTTGAAAATGATGCTTCAATCTTTGTGCGCTGCCCCATCTAATCCTTTCCAGCTAAGCATTTACAAGGCAGTGCAGTGAGGACATGCAGAATTCTCACCACAGGCGGAAACAAGATGTCCAGATCGGTGACACCGAGGTCGTCAAACTGCACCTTCCCATCATGAATGGCATCCAGAAACCGTGGCACCACCGACTCTCCATGGGGCAAAAGTCGCACAGCAGGTGTGTTGCGGTTCTCTGCAAAAACAAAAACAGCAATGATTACAATGCACGGGACATAGCACAGATGCAGCAGTCATAAACGAAGTAAAGCTAAATACTCAATCATTTCTTGACATTTTGTTCAATTAAAATATGAATAAAATAAAAACAGTTCTCAATTTACCAGACCCACTCTCCTTGAACTGCACCACGATGTGTTGGCCGTCAACATCAGCAACAAGAGCACTGGACGACAGCGGCTTTAGAGTCACGCCTTGCACAGGGAACTGCATAGTTAAGGTAAACTTCAGCATCCTAATTATCCACAAATTTCCTGCATCATTAGCAATATTTTTATTTTACATCGCAAGAAAACTTGTTGCCGAGCTATGGCTACAAATAATAACTTAACTTTTCATAAATTGTAAACCTGCCACAAGCAAACAATGTTTAAAATACAGACACAACACAATGATCAAATTTTTTTCTTCATGAAAACTGTAGAATATGCACAGCTAATATTGTGTATCCCTCCTTAGCACACTGTTCTCCCTAAGCAAAACTAATGTGGACACGATAAGCTCCTCACCATTCGCAGAGTGACATGCTCCAACTGAACACTGTACTTCGCCAAGATGGGACGCAGCACTTCTCCACATGAGCGACGAGGAACTGCTTTTACGCCAAGCATTTTGCTGTTAGGCAGAATCACGCAGAACACTGCTCGGGGTTCAACATGGATCTCCTTGCAGCCAACCAGCGTAACATCAACATTAGGGTTGATAGGCTGTGAAGCAAAGAAAAGAAAAATCAGATTAAGGTGTGCCTTAGCAGTGGGCCTTACGAGGCAGCTAACCTTGTCTGAGCCCGCTATGAAAATGTCCACAACTGAGTAGGTGAGCGAGCGCTTCTGTAGCAGCAACATGAGCATGGCACCAACAGTTTCACCTCGATGAACACGAACCACAGTGGAAGAGCCATCAGGGAGTATCACTCTACTGAGAATGCAGTTTGAGTCTGGAGCCCCTGGAAGTGACTGCGATGAAAGAAACCCAAGAGACCACAAATCAATGCTTACCTTCAATGTTTATAATGATGCCAGGACAATAAAACCAGTCATCTCATACTGATGGACACAAAACAGCAGCCTCCATTAGTTCAACTGTATTACATTGTCACCCAGACAAAGCTGTGCTATTACATCATGTCACCCAGACAAAGCAATAGTCCAATGATGGCAAACATGCTAAAATAGAAGTTTACACAACAGCCAACACAACCCTTTCATTCGGTTGTTCAAACTGAAAGAGGCGTGGGACACTGCCAAACCAGATCGAGCGGAGCCTCACTGCTCTCGTGCGACTCTGTGCGAGCGTTTTTTCCCCTTCCAAGTGAAAATAATAATAATAATAAAAATAAAAATAAACCACCAATGGCGGCTGTCTTCGTGGGAGCCGTCTGCTGCACACATAGTCTGCTGCGTGCATTAGTTTCACGAAAAAATTAGCTAGTGGTTTAACTTGGTTAACCCCGGAGGGAAGCGAAAGCTTCATGTACATGGCTACGCTCACTGCAAGCTTGAATTAAACACCCTGTGTGTTCCTCCCAACGTAAAGCCCATTCTTCATAGGTCTCACGCCACCTTTTCAGGGCATCATTCCGACGTGCTTTCTTTGCATTCCGATGTGCTACTAGGGTGTTCATCCTCCTCTATCTCGTGCAGTGTTGAACCTAGGCAGGAGCCCAAGGCTCCTATTTATACACATGTCGCCCCTTTAGTGCCCTCTACTTCCACGTCACACTGACATCACCTCACGTGACCTTGACAGTGGTCACGGGCCAACTGGTGGCCAACGTGAGTGTGCCCCAAAAGTCACATGGCAACCACCAGACTTAACATAGTAGTTTGACCTCTAAATCTCCTTTAAGGCGAAAACTGTGCATACCCAACGGCTCGTACTATCTGGCGTAGCGAAGCTTTCACTTCAAAAGAAAAAAAAAAAAAGAACAATGCCGCCTTGCGAGCTCCAGCAACAGTCTGAAGTTGTAACACTTTTTCATCACGGCTTCAGTAACACGGCTTCAGGCTCCTATTTATACACATATCGCCCCTTTAGCGTCCTCTACTTCCACGTCACACTGACATCACCTCACGTGACCTTGACAGTGGTCACGGGCCAACTGGTGGCCAACGTGGGTATGCCCCAGAAGTCACATGGCAACCACCAGACTTAACATAGTAGTTTGACCTCTAAATCTCCCTTAAGGCGAAAACCGTGTATACCCAACGGCTTGTACTATCTGGCGTAGCGAAGCTTTCACTTCAAAAGAAGAAAAGAAAAAAAAAAGAACAATGCCGCCTTGCGAGCTCCAGCAACCGTCTGAAGTTGGTTTCATTACGGCTTCAGTAACACGGCTTCAGGCTCCTATTTATACACATATCGCCCCTTTAGCGCCCTCTACTTCCACGTCACACTGACATCACCTCACGTGACCTTGACAGTGGTCACGGGCCAACTGGTGGCCAACGTGAGTATGCCCCAAAAGTCACATGGCAACCACCAGACTTAACATAGTAGTTTGACCTCCAAATCTCCCTTAAGGCAAAAACCGTGCATACCCAACGGCTCATACTATCTGGCGTAGCGAAGCTTTCACTTCAAAAGAAGAAAAGAAAAAAAAAGAACAATGCCGCCTTGCGAGCTCCAGCAACCGTCTGAAGTTGAAACACTTTTTCATCACGGCTTCAGTAACAGTACAAACACCGCGCCAAGACAAATTGATAGGAATACAGCAAGCGTAGAATAAATGCGCACTCCATTAATATTAGTTTTGGCGACCAGCGATATCGAAAAAATCTAGGAACATAATAACTCCATCATCAATAAAGGAATAGTTCGCCAAAACTTGCAAGATTGATTTTGATACAGCCATGCAAAACTCAAGCTAATCAGATGAACTGAAACAATATTTCACACAAAGCTCTCTCAGAAGTTCTGTTTAGTTCGGAAACCCGGTGTGTTGCAAAATGAATTAATAACAGTATCTGTTGTCAGCTGGCAGCGCGCACATTTCGGGGCACTAGACAGGCGCTCACTTTTTCCTCCACGCGCTCATTGCCGTATGCAAGCAAACTCGTGCTGCCACGGCAACCCGCACCGCTGGTGCTCTCACTTGCAGCTGCACGCAAGTCGTGATGTATGGTCACGTAATAGAAGCACGCTCACGCTTACTGGCTTGACCTCCGTGAAGCAGAGTGCCGTCGCCCCCACTCAACGGAATCGTGGAGCAAGGGCCTACAACGCAGGCCACCAGATTTTGGAAAGTAATGGGTCCATTTTCTCGCCACAGCTAGTAATGCCTGATATTAAGAGTATAAGGGTATGGGGAATGCATGCAACGCGAGTTTGAGGTTGTAGTAAAACAAAATGGCAGTGATGCTGTGGCAATTTTTCATAGCTTTTGACCTGCGATCAAGAAAGAAGTCTGGAAAATCGAATGAGAAAAATTTCAAATGCTCAAAATTCTGATCGGCGCTATATATTGACTCTATGGAGCGTGTGATGGTGCCATGGCAGAGTCCGAATAATCAGGCGGATTTGGGAAATTGGTCAGCGACTGCAGTTTAAACATATTTTCTGAAAATTGCAGCAATGAAAACAAATAGACGTCTTGCGAATTCTGTTTCACATATCACGAACATAATCTATACTTGTAGAGCAGGGGTTCGTTTTTCTGCAGAACACAGGGGTTTTGCGGGCTGTTTTTGTGGGTCCTGTAAGTACAGTAAAATCTTAGTGATACGAATTTCGGGATGATACGAATTCGTGAAATTCTCCGGCCAGAGTGCATTGTGTACAATGTGCAAAATTTCGGATAGTCCGAACAGTCTCCCGCGCCACTACAGATGATACAAACGTGCGAACTGCAACCGCAACCTTGAGCACTACGCTCTGCCCGTACATCATCAACTCCGTGATTGCCAGCCGCGCTGTATGTACGTGTCACGAGCAGTGTGCGGTGACGCATGGTCCGCAACTCGTCGACCTCGCGATTTTTTGTCGGGCTCAAGCCGCGTAAAGCTTTCAGCGGCATGTGGGCCAAAAACCACACCCATTGCAACCGTCGTAGCTGGCAGCAGCATAAGCGGCCGGTGCGCACGGACCAGACATCGCTGGCTCCGCAATCACGATCCGCGAGCAGTTTGCAGCGCCGCATGGCCTGCATGTCGCCATCCCAATTCATGCTGCACGCGCAGCAAGAAGTATGCGGAGGCGGGCAGACTGCACATCGCCAGCATCGCGATCGTTTTCCACGCCGAGAAAGGTTTGCAGCGGCGCACGGTCATGAGTATTAGTCGGCGGCACACGCAGCGGGCGCGCACGGGCCGCACATCGTATACTTTGAGACCGGCAGTCGTGCTGTACACATCGCAAGCAGCCTGCGGCGCCACGCGACTGGCACGTCACTGTCTCTTGTTGGGCTTTACACACCACGAGTCCGCGAAGGCACACGGCCCGCGAGTCACTGACGTCGCGAAAGACTGTCGCACTGTGTGCGACGCGAGTGAATAAAACTTCTTGGACGTAAACAGATATGCGCGACTGCCTTTCTTATTTTCGTTCGTTTTGATGATACGAATGTTCGGATGATACGAATTTTTTCGCGACCCCGTGAGATTCATATCACCGCGGTTCTACTGTACCATTTCATTTTCGAGTCTTCGATTTGTGACGTTGGTTGGGGTTAGCAAGAGGATTGCAACCTGGCAAAACAGACAGCGAGCTAAAGGCCGTCGCTCTGAAATGAGTTTTTTAACAGAAAGTGGTCAACATGTGCCCAGAAGATGTGTACCGGAAGGAAGGTAGGGTGGGTGACAGGCCAGCGTTTATCCTCCATAATCCCTGCTTCCATGCTTTCTACATTCATTACTGTAGAGATCAAAAACAATAAAATTTCTGGCACTCGTTAGCTTTCATTGCTGGCATGTGCATGGCAGTCATCAATTCAATTGTGGCAAGCCACAACGACATGCCACGTGATGCAGCATTTTATTTTCAGACCCTGCGAGTGTGCAATGGCTCTTGGTGGTCGTCAAAGAGTTGGTTTTATCATGATGTACAATCGTGAGCAAAAGTGGTATACAACACTCAGCCGGTGGCGGAGTTCGGAAAAATTGCATTGCAAGGCTACCTAGAAACCGCTATCTTGGATCGAGACAATAGTGGTGGTGCCCTATTTTATCCACATGCATGTGCCACTGTCACAGTCCCTGTCACTCTCGTTAGATGGTAGATAGATGCAGTTTTCCCAAGCTCCGTCACCGGCTGAGTGTTGTATACCACTTTTGCGCACGACTGTACACACTTGTGCAATATGCAAGTTGATTCTATGAGGAAACAGCAAATTACAGCAAGTGTTGTTTGGATATGTCGAAACTTTTGGCCACGAGCTGAGCTGTACAGAAGTTGAGATGTTTAGGAGGTTCAAGAACTTTGAACAGTAAAAGTGAGCTGCAAAAAAAATCTAATGCAGTTAAAACTCTGTGCAATGAACTTAAACAATATCTATGATGTAATGAAGCGTAGAGTTTCTGCAACTCCATGTCCCTCATGTCCATGAAATACCATGTTTGTTTTTAGCTTTAATATAACAAAGAAAATTTTGCTGCACTTTGAAAATAATGAATTTCAGAGCTGGCAAGAAATGGGACCAAGCCAAAAATTGCAACATATACTGGATTTTGTTGGAGTTCCTCAAGGTGAAAAAGTTTGAGAACTACAGTAATAGATTCTTTGCATGCTAGGGGCCAAATTGCTATGAAGTGAAATTTCAACAATGGTACGACATAAACTGCGGATTGTATGGACTTTCTTATATCGAGGTTAATTCGAAATTTCAAATATTCACACACCCCTCTGACAACCCAGCAAATTGAAGGAAAAATAAAGCAAACAAAGGGCTGTTGGGCTACTAAATTATAAATGGCACTCACCTCACGTGACGCTGAACACAGAAGTCCAAGGCTAGCTTCACTGCTCGCTAAAGAGGAGTGGCTGCTGGTAAGGTCAGAAGCTGTGCTCTCTTTAGGTGCTTTTTTCTTCTTGGAGGACCTTCTTGCCCAAGCAGCTCTTTCACCCAATTTGCTGCCCACCAACTTGAGGTCTGCACAGCATCAATGTATTAAGCTCTAATTGGCATCATACCATGCAGTATTTGGTACCGTGGTACCTTGGTACCGTGTGGCTATATATAAAGGAGGCCAAATTGCTGAGTTCTAGTAATTTCAACCACACAAGAGTGCGGCTGAAATGCCTCCATCAAAATGCGACCACCGCAGCCGCAATCAAACCCACGTTTTTAGGCTCAACAGTTCAGTGCTCTAACCACTCAGCAACTGTGACATACATATGAAAGGTGTGGTCGACTCCGTAGTATGCAGTTTGGACTAGAGAAGAGCTAGTTTGATGATCACATACTGTGTTGATTATACCTCAACAGGACCCGTAGCCCCACCACTTTATAAATGTTCCGAATTACAGGGGTTTAATTAATGATCCCTTAGCTGCATATCCCGGAGGTCATGTGGGACCAAGAGGAGGGAGCCGTCACCACAGCTGCCATCGAAGCAATGGCCTTCCCTCCCTCCTCTGCCTCTGGCCACTGCACTGGTCATAGGTTGCACCGATTTGATTTTACCTATTCTCCGCAGCTTTATCTAGTTTTGCATTCGCTCTCCAATTTCGAGAAATTGGAGCTGACACAGCCTCATGACTAAGCTGCCTGCCCGATTGGGGGGACGTTTCTCTGGCCATGTAGCAGGAACTAGGGCAACAAGGCGCAGCAGCACACAAAGTTCAAATTAGCCATGGCAGAACCGACTTGCACTTGAGCTTGGCCGGAACAAGTGGTAAGTTCGAATTATCCAAAAATTCGTATTAACAAGCTTTCACTACATATACTAAAGACGGATCGAAGGAATCGCAGAATAATTTGATTTTTCTAAAGCAGATGCAGGACTAACTTGCCACTCGAGAATTTCGTTCATAAGGAAATATAAACTTTTGACGCAGGCCTGATGCAAATTTTGTTAAAATGTAGCCTTTTGACATAGTTTGGTGCAATTGGCATAGGAATCACATCACCAAGTCCTGAGCACTCGTGGCGAATGACAAACAACACCAGCAAATAAAGCCACTCTTCAATTGCATCAAAGCACTGGTTGTGCTGGTCGCTGCTCAAAGCTGAGAAATGCGAGAGTGACGGTAACCCTTCTATCAACCATCATCTCATCTGAGTGCCAAGTGTGCACGAGTAAGTTCTAAAAAAAATCAAAAATCCTTCAGGACAAGCATGCAAAATCGCAAAATGATAAGTGAAAAGCCATAACAAATGTAAAATGTAACCGCACTGTAACATCCCAGATATCTCGTCTCTAGCCCTTACGGATGGTGCCATGATTTCGTTTTGATTGCGAGCAGACTTTAGATTTAAAAAAAGAATAATGGTGATCAACTTACAATCGTCTAAATAAAGTAAATACAGGCAGCCGCTGGATGCACCCAAAATAAAACAAGCACTTTTCACTACAAAAACTGAAGCATGCATCGTCTTCAAGCAGATAATACAAGGCTAGCTCACTCTTGTGCCATGGCAGAAAAGACCTGCGCCGCTTGTCCTCCTTGTGAAGTTTCCATGCCTCCTTCTCGGCTTCTGGAAAGACTGGTTCACCCTGCACCTCACGCAGCATACACTGTTTGAACAGTTCCGACTTCAGGAAACGTTGGTAGCAGTCAAATTTCATCAGGTTGAAGATCTGCTTTTGCGCTGGCACAAAAAGATCTGGCGCTGCATCTTCGAGGCCTTCTTGCACAGCCAGCTGTGCCCGGCTGTCCACATTAACAGGCTCTGGCGCCCCTGGACCCAAGTGCTTCTGGTAGATGGCACTGGCAGCAGTCTTGCGCTGAATACATGCAAATCACTTGCTATAAATGCCAAGGGTTCAAACACAATATGCAGCGCTGCTTTACAATTTGCAGCTAAACAAGGATATAAGCCAGTGTAAAAGTGAAAATAGCAGAGCTCCACAGAAACAACAGGAATGGCACAGTGGAATCGTGCTGATATATTGATCACAGGCATCGAAAATTAAAACCTATTATACAAAAATCATATTATCCAAAACAGGCCTCAAAAGGTTGTGAATGAAACATACTTATCTGCACGAAACTTAGCTTTATGAAAGCACTTTGAAATAATCTGTTACCGTTAGAGATGGGTGGGCTCGAAACAAAAGTTTTTTCTCGTTTTTATTCCCGAGGCATGAAAAACAGGGATTTGAGCTACAAGGATTTTAAGAAGTAAAAAAGGGGACGTTGACATCATAGGACTAGAATACAGTCGAACCCGGTTATATCGAACCCGGATATATCGAATTTTGGTTATATCGAACTCACGAAATATCCCCTTGAAAATCCCATGTAAAAGTATAGGAAAGCCGCGTCATATATCGAACTCAATTTCACCGGTCGTTCGATATATCGAACTCCGCACCACGCACTGGAAAGTGTGCTTTCCCCAAAAGACGATCGCATCACCCTTGGCCGTTTGCTGCGTGACGTTTTCAAGCCACGCGCGGAAGGAATGAGAGGGGACAGTTCGGCGACGGCTGGTCTGGACAGCGTCGCGCCCATTCCCCAAGGCGCGTGCATCTGCAGTTGTCGTTTCCTGCGCGCCAACACATGACGTTTGCAAGCCATGTGCGTGGGTGTGACCATTCTTTTGCCGAGTTATCTCTCTCCTTCAGCACGCGCAACGCATGCGCCAAGCCAGCTCAGCCCGTTTTCAGACAGACGTCGGACGCTTTCTCCAGCGTGTGTTGCGAACCCTCTGCGTGCAGCAGCGGACGTGGCTATGGCGCCTGCGGATGTTAAGAAGCGGCAACTCTCTCTGTTTTGTTTTTTTTTTTGCGAGAGTCATCCTTTCTTATCGTTGAGCTGTACGCGCGGCGTAGCGTAAGATATTGCGGCTGCGGACGTTAAGAAGCAGCAGGAGTGTTTTTGTTTTTGTTTTTTTTTGCGGGGATGTTTATTTTATTTATTTATTTTTTATCGTTTATCCTTGCATGTATGAATCAGCGAAAGCACGCGGTCAGCTGCTGCTATCATGACGCCCGCCCCAAGCGCGGCGTGATGAATCGAACCAGGCTTGTGCAATCAACCCATCACGGGCACTCTGCCAAGTTCGCTCCCCGCCACCGCAGGAGCTACCAAAAGATAAAAACGCCCCGACGTTATCGCTGCGCAGCATCTTGGCACGCTGCCAATGAGCTGTGGATGAGATGACCGAAACGGACTGACGCGCGCCATCGACATGCAAGCGAAAATGCTTGCGATTTCTGCCGCCGCGGCGAAACAGAAACCTTGTTTTGAGCTGCCGCGGTGGCTCGAGCGGCGAGAGGGACGTAGTTCGGACAAATTTGACAATTTTCGCTCTGTCGCTGCCGCTCGTCACTGAGATCGCTCAGTCGCTTGCATGTGAGCGAGCTGGCCTTAACGCTTTTTTTTTTTTTCAGATTCTCGGGTGCAAAAGTGGAGGGTGGGTTCATTATGCGAGTGGGTTGATTACGAAACAAATACGGTATCGTTTTTTTGCATCGTAAGTGCCGTCACAAGCCGATTTCTGTATATCGAATTATCAATATATCGAACTATTTCGCGATCCCCTTCGAGTTCGATATATCCGGGTTCGACTGTATAGCTTTAAGCAGGGAGGCTACTCTTGAGCATCAACTTTTTTATTTCTTGAGATATTTGAATCAAATTTTCAGGATAGGCTCATAGTAGTAGAAACATTTAATGAGCAACCAAGTTTCATGGAGCTGGGCTCATTGGTTCTCAAGTTAGAGGAGTTTATCAAGATTGTTCACACAGGTTCCTTAGGACAGGCGTGGAGAATTCGCAAAACGTGCTGGCACTCTGAAAATCATCATGGTCATTGCTGGATAGTTACCCCAGGGCAAGAGAATTTCCTTTTTCCAAATTTCCTCGGTGAAAAATTTTATCATCATGATCATCAGCCTGACATACCCACTGCAGGGCTAAGGCCTCTCCCATATTTCTCCAATTAACCCGGTTCTGTACTAGCTGCATCCACTTGACCCCTGCAAACTTCTTAACCTCATCCTCCCACCTAACTTTCTGCCGCCCCCTGCTACGCTTTCTTTCCCTTGGAATCCAGTTTGTTACTCTAAGCGACCATCGGTTATCCTCTCTTCGCACTACATGTCCTGCCCATGCCCATTTCTTCTTCTTAATTTCCACTGGAATGTCGGTAACTTGAGTTATTTTTCTGACCCACTCTGCACGCTTCCCATCTTTTAATGTTACCCCTACTATTTTTCGTTCCATAGCCCTCTGGGTTGTCCTCAACTTAAAGGCCCACTGTCCACCCTCCGGTCGAAAATATTTTCTTCCCCGGTGACTGTGAGACTTCGCCCCTAGAACGCAAGGCCGCAAAATGTTTTTGAAAAGAGTAACTAATAACGCAGTTACAGCCACCGCAATCACCCGATTCTGTCATGCTTCTCTCCTTCCGTTCCCTCGCAAAGGTTTTTCACTCTCCTGCCCGAGGTCGTCTAGCCTCCACAAGACAAATTCCCTTTCCTCCTCCGCGTTTGGCGGGATGTGGGGCGTGGCACTCCGCGAGCGCGAAAAAAAAAAAAAAAAGTCGGCCGAGGGAGCGCGCGCCGCTGGATTCAGTCTGGCCGTGGCCAGGGAAAAGCGCGCAGCGAGCGGTAGACACCCATCCTTCTCCCGTCAGTCAGCGAGACGGCCCAATGGGCGTCGTTCGCGGTACGTACGTCATTAATGTGGGCCGTCGGGCCAGCGCAGGAAACGGGGAAGCTGGCTTCCCGGAGGAGAGCATGAGAGAGCTTTGAATTGTATTTTCGATGCTTTGCGGCGCGCGTGTCACTAGCATTTTGCACAGACTATCTCCGGTACCTGATCGAAACACTGGGCTCCTTTGCTTAAAAGGGCCTTCCCTGGACAGTGGCCCTTTAAGTAGAACCCTCTTGGTTAGCCTCCACGTTTCAGCCCCATAAGCGAGTACAGGAAAGATGCAACTGTTGTATTATACTTGTAAAAATTTTAGCACAGCCCCAAAATCAATGTTATTAATCAGACCTGCATTAACCAAATTTTAATTGTTTGTAATGAATTCCATACACAATGTCTTGAAAAAAAATGTAATTGTCTTGTCCTCAAAAATTTATTGTGAAGTATAAAATAAAAGAAACCTCATGAAAATCTGCTCAGCGGTTTCCGAGATATGGCTGTCCTAAGCAGCCACACTAGGCAAAAAAGTGATTCTGAGAAAATGGCCCTAGAAGGTTGCGAGAATGCTAACTTTCCTGTTTGTCGAGATAGATCAGCGAAATTTTTAAGGGAGGCTCATAGCATGAACATTTGCATAATTCCTAAGTTTCATAAAGCTGCGCACGCTGGTTCTCAAGTTACAGGCCTACAGAATTTGCGGAATGTATTGGCATCATGAAATTCATTGTGGTAATTTCTGAATAGGTATCACAGGGAAAGAAAATGACCTTTTTCTAAATTTCCTTGTTTTTTAAGTTTCACTGTAAATGTTGCTAGGACGCTGCAGGCGTCAATGAAGTCGGCGGCGGAGCACTTCGCCATGTGGACGGCCTTCGCTTCCGTGCACTGAACGCGTGTCGCATCTCGAGGCATAGTGAGCGACCATGCAACATTTGACACGATGCGCGCAACCCTTTAGAGGGCACGACGAGAGATCGTAAATATGGTGGTCGCAAAAATAGTGACAGGCGAACAGAACGCACAAAGTACAAAGACGGCCAGCAACGAGAGCAAAGAGCCGGAGAGCAGACGGCGCGTGGGGGCAGCCGGCTAAGACCATCACTTCAGCAGGCGCAGCAAAAAACAGCAGTCGCCCGATCCCTCGCGTTCACTTTGCCCAATTGCAGCCTTCAATTCACCTTTTTCACAAAACGTGGCGCCCTCTGGGAGTGGTTGAAAATTCGTTTGCTACTGGTTGAAAACGTCCTTGTCAGACGCAGCCGCCTGCGAAATGGTGATACCGTATTTTCTGGTGTAAAAGACGCGGTCTTTTTTTACAAAATTTTCGGTAGTGCGTCCTATACAACACTGCTTCTTATGCGAGTTTTTTTTTTTAATTTCGCAATGTTCATAGGAGAACTTTATCGTGAAATGGTAACGGTAGCGATGCCTGCGGTTTCAATATATACAGTAGTTACAGTGTTCTAGAATTGTACACCCGTTCCACTGGCAGAAATCCAAAAGGTGGCGATGTCCATGCTCCTTGCCCTTTCCACACTGCCAAGACAAGTCAGATTGAGCTGACTCTCTTTTTCAGTTACGATTTCCAACATTGTTTGGTGGCTATTGCATGTATGTTTTCTCCTTCCTGCATGTGCTTTGCCATGCGTCAAAGAAACAGCGACAATCAGCGCAGTAATTATCAGCGCGAAGAGAACACCCGAGCGCTGCTGCAAGCAATCGGCGACCGCGTTCCAAGAAGAAGCCTTTGAAATCTTTCTGTAATAATAAAGTGTCCCTGCTCTAAGAGTTTTTCACACACAAGTTTTGCCTCTTTTTCCTCTATCATTCGCACGTGCACGTAACAAATTTTTTTTTCAGGCAGATGGTCGTTCTAGCATATATGGTCAAGTCATACATGCCCTGACCTGAATAAATTGAAGTGCGTTTATAAAAGGGTGCCTCTTATATACCAATTTTTTTTTTTGTTGAAAGCCTCTAAATATGAAGGGCGTGTCATATAAACAGGAAAATATGGTATGTGTTCTTGACAGCTACCGCCATCTGTCGCATACACCTGTCACGAATATGAACTGCACATGGCCCCCGAGATCACCTTCCTGCTGCGCCAATCGCCGAGACTAGGAACTGGGTATACGCAGCAGGAGCTGGTTTGTTTTTAACCAGGGGAGAAGCGCATAGCGGCCTTGTGAAAAAGGCAGATTCTAGCGTGGGAAACTCGAAAGCCGCCGCGAGGTTCCCAACTCGAAGCAGGCCATGTCTCAACCACGCTGCCGTCACCGCTGCCGAGGGTGGCAAAAGAAAGCGCAAGAATTTAAAAACAGAGCAAGACCAAGAAGCGGCGCTCAGTTCAGCGGAAGGAGAATGGTGCACGCACAGAGGTTTGGGAATTTTCGGCGCTTGCTCGCAGCTCCGCGGCTGCCGCCACTTGTTATATACAGTCGAACCCGGATATATCGAACTCAAAGGGGATCGCGAAATAGTTTGATGTAGCGAAAATTCGATATACAGAAATTGACTTGAAACGCCGCTTGCGATCGAGAAAAATGATGCCATATTTGCCGCGTAATCAACCCACTCGCATAATGAACCCACCTTCTACTTTTGCTGCCGAGAATCTGCAAAAAAAAAAAAAAAGTGTTAGTTGGTGCCGCGCCCCTCCGTTTTGGCTGCCGCATCCACAGCTCATTTATTGGCAGCGCGTTAAGATGCTGCACAGCGATAACATCATCGCATGTTATCTTTTGACTATACTTTTGATGTTAGCTCCTGCAATGACGGGGAGCGAACTTGACAGAGTGCCCGTGATGGCTTGATTGCATAAGCCAGGTTCGATTTATCACGGCGCGCTTGGGGCAAGCGGAGTCCACTGCCACAAAATCATTGGAAAGTGCAATAGCTGCAAATGCCGCTTGAAGAGAACAATGCTAAAAGCCAGTGTCATGATCGCAGCTGACATCATGCTTTCGCTGATTCACTGATGCAAGAATGGACGACTCTCGCAAAAAAAAAAAAAAAAAGAAATTGCCGCTTCTTAACGTCCGCAGCCGCCATAGATCCCGCTTGCATACAGCATGATGACAAGGATGGATGACTCGCAAAAAAAAAAAAAAAAAAATATGCGGCTTCTTAACGGCCGCAGCTGTCATAGCTTGCACTACGCCGCACAATCAGCACGATGAAAAGAATGGTTGAATCTAGCAAAAAAAAGAACAAAAAAATTACAAGGGTTCAACGCTGCTGAACCAAATATTGAGCGAAAGCATTAGCTACAGGTGACCGAGCGTTCTTCTCTTTTTCTTCTTCCTCAGCCCACATATAAAGCCCCGCTTTAACCAACCCATATGAACGTGCCTTAGTGGCCTATAAAGGTAATGTGAATGCCAGGGTCCTAGCAGGCCTATTCTGACATAACCGTCCCAGGTGAAACGAGAGACCCAAGTTGGCAGCTCCTGCCAGCCCGCGTGTCACAAGGAGTGTGACGTTACAGCGTCACGTGGGTAAGACATAACTGCAGCCGGGTCACGTGAAGGCTTGAAAGTGCGAGTGGTATTGCTTTCGCAATAAAAAACTGCCGCTTTTTAACGTCCGCAGCCAGCATATCCTATGCTATGCCGCACGTTCAGCACGACGACACAAGGTGCGCATCGCACATCACCTGCTGCGCACAGAGGGTTCACAACACACCCTGGAGTAAGCGTACTAAGCTGGCTTGTCGGCGCATGCGTAGTGCGTGCTGCTGCGAACGAGGACCGGGAAAGAGGGAGAAGAGCTAGAAGGGAAAGCTTGGCAGAAGAATGGGCACACCCTTGCGCTTCTCTCTATTGCGTTGTTTCCCCCTCTCCTGAACACCGCACCTACATTGGCTTTGTCTGCTTCGTACTGGCCGTTGCCAAACCCGGTTCCCTTTTGTTCCTTCACCCACATGGCTTGCAAATGTCACATGCTGGCACGCAGCAAACGATCACCGCAGATGCGCGCGCCTTTGCGAAAAGTGCGCGGCACTGCCCTAGACCAGCCGTAGCCAAACGTCTCTCTCTCATTGAGCGCGTGGCTTGAAACCGTCACGTAGCAAAAGGCCGAGGGTGATGTGATCGTCTTTAGGGAAGGCACACCTTCCAGTGCGTGGTGCGGAGTTCAATATATCGAACGACCAGTGAAATTGGAGTTCGATATACGATGCAGCTTTCCTATACTTTTACATAAGATTTTCAAGGGGGTATTCTGTGAGTTCGACATAACCAAAATTCGAATTATCCGGGTTCGACTGTAATGAATTTCCAGTATTTCTACGACAAGCTGGGCACTGATAATAACAGAAAGGGTGGTTTATAAGACATACTACCGGAATATATAATCTTCCAAAAATCAACTGTTTCGCAATTTTTAATTTTTCAAAAGTCTCACCCCCCCCCCCCCCCTTAAAATGCTGAAATATGTCCAATACTTATTTCCGCATGGCTAATTTGGAGGAAAATGTGTAAACCTTAAACTGCGCATTAAAATTCACATAAAAAAGTACAAAGCACAAGTAAGAGGAAGAATGGATTAAAACGCAAGAGAAACACACAGAAATATGGCTTGTACATTTGGTCACGTGCTTGATATAAGGAAAAATTAGACAAACCTCGGACAGTACAAAAGGACACACACGAATATAAAAGGTACATTTGAACACAGATATAAAATGACTATGATGAATCAGGAAGAAAACACAAGAACAAGGGCAGACTTTAGCTGCATTCGATTCAGCCATGGTTCTCTGCACCGCCGGAACCAGTACACTGTGCGTTGCACTAAAGTGCTAGATTCATAGCGTTCCCTGCACCACCATCCGCGAATAATTTTGATGCAGTCATAGTGCCGCTCTGGTGCAAAGAATAGCGGCACTCTCCAAGGAGGAGGTGCACAAAAGTTGTACACGTGTTGAAGGCGCTGCCGATGAGATGCTTGTAAACATCGATGGTCCACTTAGGGTCATTTTTTCCCGTCGTCGACGGATACGGCGTCATTCTCCGTGAAATTGGAGAGTTCCTCTAAGGTCTCTTGTGACACCCTGAATAGCCTCCCGAATTCAAACCTGAAATATCTAGCAACAGCACTTAATTTGTACGGGAACTTGGTTAATTGCAGTCTGTCCGAACCAGTTGGTCTCGGTCTAAACAACAATGTAATAACTGTGTTGCTGCCAAAGAAAGTACGGCGTCAGGTTTTTCAAATGACTTGGACGATGTTGTCGCCCATGACCTCACGAGGCACAAAAATAGACGCACTGCGAGAACTTAAGCTCGTGGCGCATGGGAACTGGCAAGCAGATGACAAGGCTCGATTGAAAAATGTCGCACCAGTGATGCGTGGCGCCACTGACGTGCTGCATCTGAACCACACAACTGGAACTGCACCTCACCGGCACCTGACTGGCAACGACGGAACTTTTTCAAAATTGGTGCCAAGAACCAGTTCTGAATTGAACGAACCTCTTATTGCCGCATGACTGATTGCAAAAGAAATTAAGATATATATACCGTAATTTCCACATTATACGTTTGAAAGCTGAAGTTTCAAGTCATGTCGACTACTTATGTGTGCGAACAATACATGACAATTTTTTCAGATCATTTGTCAGCTGTCAGAGCCGGAGAAGCCTGGCTATGAATAAAAAAAAAGAAAAAAGAAAACGTGCCCCAAGTGGGGTGCCTGTGATAGCGAATGTGCGAAATACCATAGCAAAATCAGCCCTGATATGAAATCAACTTCGATATGCAAGCAAATGCTGTTGCAGTAGCCAAAAATGGCTGCTTTCCAGCGCTTGTATTTGTGAGCTGCACAAAACCTAATGAATACAAATAAATTATAAATATGGGGACGCATAAATGTAGATGTAATTCCCGAGCTGGCATAGTCTGAAAAGTTGCAATGGCTCCAAAAAGACGAAGAGCCTCCTCGGCAGCGCTCAGTCCAGGGGAAAGTGGCTTCGGCAGGTTCTAGGACTGAAATCAATGCAGTATAATAAAATGCAAGGTTTAACCTTTTGCTTGCTCACAATCTAAAGAAACCTGTTTTCAACTGAAATTCCTCCCAGCGGACTATACAGCGGGTGTGGGCTATCTAAGCAAAAAAACTTATTTTGAGCCAGAATTTGCCCCTGCGGATTAAATAATGCGTGCATACTCATTTTTCTCCTATGGCATTATAGCAGAAAGCTGAATCTGAATTACAGCGGCAGGGGAAAAGAAACCTTTTCAACTTTGAATTGAAATATCTCAGCAATAAATGCAGCTTTTGCTGCTACACAAGCAACAGCAAAGGCAAGAAATGCCGCACTATTCGATTTTGCTAGCACAAAAATTGCGGATAGAGCTGTCATCAGTGTCCCTTAAACAATGGATGAACTTGATACATGGAATCCTAGTGCCCCATCTGAAAGACTTCGTAAACACAATTGTTGGTAACCACTTATGAAGCATGGGGTTGGATCATGATATGGTCCATGTCATAAGGGTCAGCCATGCAAAACTGACTCACACTTTCTGCTTGACTATCTTTGATTCCTTTTAACAAAATTATGGCTTATTACGGCACTATGACAAACGTTATCCCAGTTTATTTTGCGCAAAAATGTTTCATGTTGTGGCCGCCAAAAGGGCCACTAACACTTTCTGGCTAAAAATATTTTCTAACCCTCATGGCTATTGGACCCCGTGGCCACAAAAATTTTTCTAATGTACACATTAATAGCAGAGTTACGCGAGCCTGTCCTTCAGTGAAGTGCACGCTGGAGTATCGCGTAGAGATCAATAATAGCGCTGGGGATCAAAAAGCCTAAGCAAGTGGTACACTATAAGTTATGTTTTTTGCACCAAGCGAAAAATGTAAAACTGCACATCATTACAGAAGACCACGATAATAATGAACATCTACATGATGAAAGAACTTGTGCAAGTCATTTGAGAAGAGCTGTGCAGAGGCATGAGCATCCCTTGTCCAGATGCTCTGCGTAAATTAATATTCTTTAATATGCTCACCTCACTTCTGTCCAGCATTTTCCTGTACTGCTCACACACCACCCAGAAAAATATGTTTTCTTGGCTAAACTCTTTCTTCAGGAATTCCTGCAAAAAAAGACAAGATAAAGAGATTCAATATTACCAACAGCCGTTAAATTTGGCAAAGGTACGACCAAACCTGGAACATTAAAAAGTGGTGTACAGCAAACTCTCAGTTGTATGAATGTCTTGAAAATCCCCGGCAGTTTTCCTTTAAATTCTATGCAAGAATGCCCCAGTTAAATGAATTTCGGAATAGTAAATATTTCAGTTTAACAAATTCGATAAGAGGGCCCAGGCTCATTTTTTCGATCAGTTCAACGAAGTTCTGTGCCCTACAGTGCAGGCGCAGCTCATGCCCGCCCTCATCAAACCGCCCCTCGAGCCACTGGCACGGCCCTAGGGCAAAGCGGTGGTTCGGAAGACGAATGGCGATGAGGTAACAACGCTGGCGCTTACAGAGCTGCTGAAGCAAAGCGGCAGTGTGTCACACCACAAACCACGTGGGTGTCTGTTTTTTCCGAGTAGCTAGTCATGGTTATTTCAATAATCAAAGGCAAGTGGACGTTGTAAAGAGCTATGGAATTGCGCCATCGACGTTGTCAACGATAGTGAAGCAAAAATCAAAGCTTAATGGGGAAACTTCGATGAATCCCACCAGGATACAACTCTGCACGGGGTACTTCAAGGCGTTGCGGTATGGCTTTCCAACCTACGATCCCAAAACATTCCAGGGTCCATCCCGATGATACAGGTCAAAGCGAAGAAATTTGCTCTGCTTCTGGACATCCGCGGATTTGAAGCAAGCAGTGGATGGCTTGCCTGATTTCGCGATAGTCATGGGATTGTGTGGAAAACGATTTGCGGCGAAAGCAAGAATGCCGACTAGACCAAGAAGCAGCGAAAACCTGGAGGGATGAAAAATTAATGGCCAGGAATTTTTTCACCACATGGCTCCCAAGCGTGAACAAAAAAACGAGGAAGGTGAAAAGAAACATCCTTCTGATAGTGGACAATTGCTCGAGCCACTTTGTTAATATCCATCTGAGCAACGTGCATCTCGAATACCTCCTGCCTAACTGCACTGCTGTGCTTCATCTGCTCAACCTGGGCATCATTCGCAAACTTGAAGGTAGAGTACCGATGGTGGCTGGTTCAGCGGATTTTGATTAACCCAAGGGTTGGCAGCAATGCCCCCATCAACGTTAGGCAGGCGGCCGAGATGGTGACAGGCTCCTGGTGGTCAGTAACTCCAGCCAACATCAGAAACTGCTGGCAAAAACCTAGCCTTTCCCCCTTGAGTGGTGAAAGCGAGCCCCAGGAACAGCGTGACGAGACGATCGACTCCGCGATGTGGACAAGATCAGTCATCAGCTGGAGGTTGATAGCAACACTTCATTTGACGACTATGTACAGTGTGACAGGCTGACAGCGCACTCATTACCTGAGCTGGACAGATGGATCCGGAGATTATTTCCAGTGTTCGCCCCAAAGACGAGTGCAACGAAAAAGAGGCAACGGCAGAGCCAGTTTCAAACCTGATAACTCTAGACGAGATTGTAGGATGCCTTCGAAAGTTGCAAGACTTTGTGTCTCAACAACAAGCTGTGCCAGAAATGTACAAAAACATTGACTCTCTGGTCAGCTTTGTTACTTCCTGCACGTTGAAAATACGAGTGCAGAAAAAGATTACAGATTTTTTTTTTCAAGGTGAGAAATCCAGCAATGTAACTTTTATGCACTTTGTATGTGTTGATATGCGTAAATTACAATTTCACACTTTTGACACTATGTATGCCATGTCTTATGCTCCACAAATTGCACTTCAAACATTTGAACCTGTATGCCACATCTTTGTTGGTCTAGTGAATATTCAGCATAGTTAACATTCAGCCTAGTGAACATGCAGCTTAGTGAACTTTCAGTTAAGTGAACTATTTCCTTGGGTTCCTTGAAATTCACTCAAAGAGAGTTCACTGTATCTTTATCTGGCCACAAAAGCTTATGAAGTTGAAATATGCACATAATATTATGTTTTCTCCGCTTATTCATGCCTGACTATGTGCATTCAATTTTCCAATCCCGGACTACTTGCCGATATATTTCAGCTTCCGCACTAACAGGAAGTAGTGTTATGGTCATATGACCTTGCAAAATCCTGCCATCGCCTGCTTTGGCAGATGATGCCACCATGACACGGTTCTTTCGCACTGATGTGCGCATTTATCTCCTGACGTGTGCGTAATACTGTATATAAAAACATAGGTGCGAATCAATTGGTACTTTTTGCAAACGGACCATGACAAGCCTGAATGTGAACCATTTGAGAGAACTCAGTCTCGAAGGGTTCTTCGAAGTTCTTACAAGGGCCCAGCTAACAGCGCTCGAAAGTGGACGGAAGCGTTTCCAAGCATTTAAGCGAGCGTTAGCTACTTCAGCACACAGCGGTTCACTTTTGATGCTTTCAGGCTTGTGCTGAAAAACAATTGTGAAACAGGTGAACTTCTGGACAGCACGAGCAAACAATCCATGCTCGGGGCTCTGGACACATCTGAGTGTATTGAATTTCAAGACAAGAAAGCGAAGATGCAACATTCAAATGTCTTAACGTCTTATAGCTGCTTAGAGACCAGCTACATAGTTCGTGTCACTGTAGTTCGTTCAGAAGCACGAAAAGTACTCGGAATGTGTAGAAAGTCTACCACAATATGGCTGCCGGCACAGAGCTACTTTCCCGTGAGTTGTACTGGGTGGAGCTTCTAGGCTGCCCTAGAAAAATCGAATTCCGGACTTGCGTCAGCAAGTACTCTAGGACTGCCCGAGATAGAAAATTGAATGTGTCCATTATTTGAGGGGGGACACGGGTCTTTGCGGCCGAAAAAAAGTTGTTTCCACAGCTATCTGCAAATTTTGGTTGAAAAATACCACCTATTTCGCACATTACAGCGTTCCAAAGTTAGGAATCTAAACGTTTGGCCCTTTAAATTGATGTCAAATCGTGCCAAGTTTTGATCGACCGCAGATAGAAAAATATGCGCTCCACCGGCATCATTTTGGTCTCGTTCGAAAGATTGCGATTCAGGCTATTCCCATGTTCCGATTGGCGTCCGTGTAGGAACTCCTGAAGCGGAAAACAAAGGGACAAAATTGCACGAAAACATGCGCTACTATTAGGTTCCGAAAGAATGTGACCCAAATAGCCACTTATGGTTGGCTGCTGGCGTAGACTGCTTGCAGACTGGCGCCATTTTGAAAACGTCGCATAGTTAGGCCTAGCTGGTTTAGCGACGTTCCGTCATCACGACCACGGCGTAAAATGCGGAAAATTTAGGTTCGAGCATCTTACTGGTCCAAAACACGAAGGAAGGTTGAGATAAAAGGAGCGCCGATGATGCGGCATCGTGTTATCCACAATCAGCGACGAAGCGCTGACACTCAGCAATGGGCCCATACGGGCGCAGCCAGTGCCGCTCGGCACCACAGATACGAGAGCAAGAAATGATTTCCTCGAGGCAAGTCCTGCCGCGTATAAGCATCATGCTGATGAAACGATGAACGATGCAGATGAAAAAGTGGTACCCAAGCAGTTTTCATGGGCGCGACTGATCGAGTACACTGAAAAGTGGCGTGGCGGCAGCGGCGATCGCAAAACTATGCGCACGGCATGCGGAATCGCAAACCTTGTCGAAATAAATTTTCTTCAGAGTTGCAGGGGCAATTATCTTGATGAGAAATGGTGCATTCACACCAAAAACCAGTCATAACTCATTTTATCGAGTTGCTATTAGCCTTGGTAATTCAAAAATATGCCAAAAGCATTTTTCGCTGAGGGCTATGGAACGAAAAATGGTAGGGGTAACATTAAGAGATAGAAAGCGTGCAGAGTGGGTCAGAGAAATAACTCAAGTTACCGACATTCTAGTAGGAATTAAGAAGAAGAAATGGACATGGGCAGGACATGTAGTGCGAAGAGAGGATAACCGATGGTCGCTAAGGGTAACAAACTGGATTCCAAGGGAAGGAAAGCGTAGCAGGGGGCGGCAGAAAGTTAGGTGGGCGGATGAGATTAAGAAGTTCACAGGGGTCAAGTGGATGCAGCTAGCACAGAACCGGGTTAATTGGAGAAATATGGGAGAGGCCTTCGCCCTGCAGTGGGTATAATCAGGTTGTTGATGATGATGATTTTTCACTGATTTCTCAAAATTGAATTTTGGACAGGAGCAATATCTCGGCGTCTACAGCAGCTATTGCTATAATTCATTTTTTGCCAGAAATATAAAATCATAAGTTCTGCAATAACACTGTTTTTGCAGCCATTGTTTGGCAAACTTATCAAAATAAATCATTTGGCCCAGTCACCAAACTGAGTGTTTTCTTTGGCAAGTTTGACAAGCCACAACTTTCTTCCAAATCATCCTAGAATGCTCAATTATGCTTTATTGCGGTCTTTTGCGATTCTAGATTATTTAAGGATCAAATTCTTCTCCTCAAGATCTGAGAAATGGTTCTAAGAGGGGTGTCCCCCCTTAAACTGATTTTTTTACATTGCAATTCGTTTTTCACATTTTTCTCAAATTGTAAATTTTGCCTAACCTTCCATTTTGCGGGTGGCATTGTGGCTGTTCTACTCATTAGATTTTAACGATTCTTTTTTTAGCTGACTTGCGATTGTGCAAGGAACACAACAAAGCTATTTATAAGAGGTTTGCGCTGTTGAAAACGTGAAACTCTAGAAAGGAGGAGGTTGTATTTGCGAAGCTGAAACTTCAACCTTGCAAAACTTTGGCTGGAAGTGAGGCAGGACCATAAAAGTAGTTTTATTGTGTTCCTTAGACATTCAGGAACAGATCCTTACAGCTTTTAGCAATTTCACTTCAGCAGATATTTCTACAATCTTCCTGCGAACTTCAAACACCAAGGTTATTTTAACTACTGAACAAATTTATGTAGAAAGAAACTAACAACATATTTGAAATCAGGACAGAAATTTACACAGATGCTGCCAATCTCATATTGATAGCAGAAATATTAAGAAAATTTTGTTCAAGACCCAGGTCGCCCCTAAGCCACTGATTACATTCCGTGGTTGCATGCTACCAAGTGAATACTGACCACAGTGGGGTATGAGCGAATATATCTCATACTAGGGCAGACGATATTGGCAATTTTCACCAAGGGCACCACAAAGCAGTCTAAAAAGGATCCGGCAGCACACAGGATCGTTTCGTGGCTATTCGGCAAGTGATTAATTGGCACATCCATATGTCATACATTTCCTATTAAAATACTGAAGATTTTCACACAATAAACGCCACACTGCAGCCTTAAGAGGGCTCGCCAGCTCCAAAGCAACTCAGATTTGAACATTTTCTGTCCACAGATGGCAGGATTCATATTAAAAAAATTCAGTATTCGCACACCCCAACAATATACATTTTGCAAAGGCATTAAGTGACAGGCGACACTCACGGCAAACACCAGAAGGCCAAGAGGATCGTGCAGAAGTTCATCAAAACCAGCAAGCCATCGGCCCACACGGCCTCGTGGTTGGTCACATGTGCTGCTCGAATCACTGGCTTGCTCCAAGCTCTGCACGCTGCTTGACATGGAGAGCTTCTCACTGGTTACTTCCCCATCCGACACAGTGCCAGCCTATCAATCAGCAAAGAAGAACAAGAAATCTGCTAGCAAGGAAATCCATTTGCACAACTTGGCACGATGAAAGCACAATGCTTCCAGCTTACCTCATGTGTACTGCGTCGATGATGACTTCGCCGCTGATGTCTGCGAAGGGATGACGAGCGTGTCCAGTTCTTGTTGCTGCTGCAGCTGCTCTCATTCTGCATCAAAAGATCATAAGCGTGTTATAATTTTACACCTAACAATATGCTCCTGGTTACATGCCATGAACAAATGTAAAAAGAAAAAAAAATTGTGCAAGAGATTCCAGCACAATGTACTGTAGGGCTAGATTGTCATTAAAGTGCTCCTGAAATGCTACTTGTGGTAATATTCTAATGCAAGATATCCATAGAGGTGGTCAGGGACAGAACACTGGAATTTAGATCTCAAATTTTTTTTCACCACAGTGGGAAGTTTGATGTCTAAAATGCTCGATTCCGTAACAGTTTTGGTAGAAACGCTGTAGGAAATGTTTACCGAGAATTTTTCAATCGCCCGTTTTTACCATGAGCAGCGACCGCGATGACTGGGTGGTCGACAAAAAAGACGTACCGAAAACAAATATAAATTTCACTCGCAGGCAGTAATTCGACATTTTTGCTTAGAGTAACGTCCTTTTCAGTTTCACACTCAAAGCTGTTACGGCACAATAACGCACGCCTCGTCGACAAAAGGTTTACTGAGTCCTATCATCGCTTCATTCAGGTACCGCAAAGCAAATATTTTTCAAATATTTTTAAGCTATCTTTATTAGCCTTGAATATATGGCTGATCTAAAATGATGCTCCTCCTCTTCCCCCATTAACTCAGCCCACACCGACATGAGAGAAAAAAAGAAGTAAACAAGTCGCAACTGTGCCCCAACACGCCCCGTCCCACCCGCATACCTTGGAGGAATCTAATGAGCGAGCGCCCCCAGCAAGCTCAATGCGATGTCACATGGGAGGATTGTGCACGGTGCGAACGGGGATGTGTCGCCCCAATCGGTGGCGAGCGGTCATCAGGAGCACTTTTTAAAAATTATTTGTAAATTATACGCTCCACTCAAAGCTTTCAAATTTGACTCTCATACACATAAAGGGACAAAATACTAGCCAAAATATGTCATAAGATTATGGTGCAGATGAAAAAAAACCTTGCCTTGTATAATAAAGATCGAGCACTACAATATCAAAGAAAAGAGGCTTTACAATTTTAATTCACCGTTGAAAATCACATTAAAACAACTTAGGCGCTATCTAGTGGAGAAACTCTATTACTTTCAGTGTAGCCCCCTGTGACTACATGTCAGCAAAATATCGCTGATTTTCGCAAGTACACACTGTTCTTTTTTCTTCTAGGAGTGCTTGTCATAATTCATTATATTTTGTGCTCTCTCTACTGTGTCCTTAAATAAAAGCCCCCTTCTTTTCATTCATTCATTCATTCATTCATTCATTCATTCATTTATTCATTCATAATCCTTTATTCATGAGGATGACTTGAGGCCTAGAGGGGAAGGGGGTGGTAGGTGAGGTTGAGGGCGCCAGACTCCGACATGAAGTCTTTCAGCACCGCGAGAGGCATGCTTTCAATTTTGCCACTAGATGGCACCACGGTATTTGGATGGGTGGGACGAGGGTGTTGGGGCTCAGTTGCGGCTTGTTTACTTTTTTGTCTCTCATGCCCGTGTGGGCTGAGTTGATGGGGGAAGAAAAGCATGATTTTAGATTGGCCATATATTCAGAGCTAATAAAGATAGCTTAAAAATATTTGCTTTGAGGTGACTATTGATGGAACACCTATTGCTCTCAAGCATTCTTTACTCTTCGTAATCAGTTTTTCATGAGCCCTTTAAGATACACACTAAATGCATGCAAAAAAGTATGCATCAAAGGAGGGAGGCACAGCACCGAGACTACCCTCTTCTGGATGCATGCCTAGTTTCACCAATTTACAAAGTTACTCTGTGCAAAATGTAATTGGTTATGATGGGCCACCTCTGCTTTCCTTTGTCCAAGGGCAGCATTCGATTTTTAAGCAGAGATCCTTAAATTTCTTGAACAGAATGTTATACTGTATAGAGTAGAACCTACTACAATTATCTCCGATATAGTAAAACGAAAATGTGGTTTAATTTCACCTTCAAAAAAAAGCTGGACACAATTTTTTTTTCTTTATGGAAAAGAAACCTTTAATAAAGGAACCGTTATAGAAAAAAATGTCAGGCCACGGCAACATACTTTCCAATGAATGATGACATCATGGCATACACAAAGTCTAGGACATCCAAGAGCCACAGACATGCAATAATCGCAAAGTCAATATTTAGAGACAAATGAATACTTAAAGCAATAAAATGACTCACTAAAGATGGCCAGATTTGTGAGCTGCAAAATGAAGCCATTTTTTTCAAACACACTGGAGCCATGAGACAAAACAGGTGCTGCACACTGAAGTAATGCGTCAACAGTCTCAATGGGATGCATGTTATCTTTATGTATGATTTAAATCTATATCTACCGAGGCAGCACAAAGTGGGCTGTGAAGTAAGAGCCCCTGTGGGTCCCATGTAGGCAATGCAAGACAGTCCTGGTGGGCTCGATGTGAGTGCTGTAATTGGGGCCGAAGTAGGTTTCGTAGGTTTCAAGTGTCGACCGCTTGAAGGGTAACCTTTTGGACCACCTTGGTGTCGCACAAGAAGGTCACGACATTGACCCTTTGACCCTTGGGTGACAATTGATCTTTGACCATTTGAACTAAGAGCTGAGGAGAGAATGGAAAAGAGTGGACTTGACGTCGCGCCATGGCGCGATGGAATCAGCCATGACGTCAGTCGATGATCAGAAAATGAAAGTTAAGACTGCTATACAAATAGAAAGGAGGCATGGAACATTTTGAAAGGAATGACAGTAAAAATGCAACCAGGAGTAAGTAAGGAAATAAAAGGGCGAATGTTTGCAGCATTGAGCAGTTACAAGCAAGCAGCAGCACCGGCACTGTGTGGGCAGTTTTGTTGCGCTTCACTGTTGCATGTATCTTGATTACTGTCTTTTAAATGACACCAACCGCCTTATTTACAAACACGCCTTCACTCGAATCACCCACGAATATTCTCGAGTATTTCGAGATAGCAGCGATGCTACTTAGTCACTACAGTTCTAAAGATGGTGGACATCGCACTGTTTGCTAGCTGTGTGGACTTCATTCTGCCAGTATAGACGTCGCACTGTTTGCTAGCTGTGTGGACTTCATTCTGCCAGTATAGACCTTCACACTTTAGGCTTCCTGGAAGCTGCCATATTGTTCACCAGGACTGTCATGTGGACCTCGCGCAAGCACTGTCGAAGATACAGCAAGAACGGTTTCCGACTGTCCTGAGAGGAGGAATTTCGCCAATTCCCTCGCCCGGTGCAAAGGTCTCTCTAAAAGCATCAGCTGAGTAGCAGCCTTAGTCTTTTCGATACAAAACTTTTGGCACGTTATCATATTACAGGGTGCAGCTGTGGTTAGCCTCCCAATGTCTCTGCCGCTTATGCAAACATGGATAACCATGGTCAGTCGCCAACTCCAGTGCTGTAGTTGATCATCACATTACACTTTTTTTTTCAAGTCTTCACCAGAAGTCTGAGCAACGTTTTGAAGGGTGGAAGCAGGCTCAAGCATTTTGAAGCAGCTCAGGGAGCAGTAATGAAGCCATTTCGGAGCAGCTTTGAAGCAGTAAAACCAGAGTTTTGGAAACTCAAATTATATTTTGGAACATGGTTCTGGGCTCGAACACTTTTATTAATAAAATTTATGCTTCCTTGACACATAAAAACCCGATTTGATTACTTTTTATTTCATATCCGATGCTTTGCCGAATATGTACGCATTTCTGACAAAACATAACAGCTATAACATGTATGAATCCTTAAAACAACACAACTGACCTGAGCAACAATTTGGAACAGACTAGCAGCAAATGGAATGCTTGTTTCTACACTTCATAACTGAATACTAAAAGCTTTTCACGATTGTGACTTGACAGATTCAAAGGTGGAGTCTAACACTTTTATGCGCTCAAGCACTGCCACTATAAACATCAGCGAGCAGCACATTTCTGCTCTGTATCTTGTGCATATCCTTTTTGATCCTGCGTCTGCGCTGATAAATTTCTGGGCACTGGTCAGCAGTGCTTTTAGGGAGAATAGACAGCATCGAGGGGTAGCCTTTTTCTCCCTCAGATTCTTTACTTCATGGCCTTCTGCCAGTGGCTGTTCACATCATCGCTTGAACTATGATAGGGTTTCCTTAGTTTCAACACACTGGCAATAGGCCCTGCATGGTTTTCCAACACTTTTGAGAACACTTTTGAGAACACTTTTAGCGATCGGCAACTAAGTGGCATCCACCCCATGTCGGTTCAAACATGCTGTCTGGCGTATGCATGACAGCATTGGTAGTATACTCGCTTGGTTTCACAGTAGAACCATTAAAACTGATGTAGTTCTTTGTAGCTGTAAAAGTCTTTTAACAGCTTGTGGTAGTAGTTTGCAGCGTCTACTTTGCTCGCTGGTCTCGGTTCCCTCACTACTGATGATTCAAAAGTCTGGGAGAAAATGCTATATCACGTACAAAGAGCATTTCTTTGCAATTAATTTCCTCAATCAGTTGCGGCTATTTTTAAATTTACTAATGAACAAACATTCATTATGCTCTATGCTTTTCTAGTTTAGGAAAATGTTATATGTATTAGGCTCAGCGCGAGATTTTAACGTTATACACCTCTGCCGCTGGTGTGCTGCCATCGTTTAGTCTTGACTACAGCGGCCCCTATATCGTGTACATGAAACTCACAATATGCCATCGCCCTTCTGTGCTTCTCACAGTCGTTTAATCAAACTGCATCAGATCGTATTTTTTATAGGCCCACTTTGCGGCAAACCGTGTTGCATAAATTTGATTGCAAAACATCGAAGCAGGTAGTTTTGGAGCAGTTTTGGAGCGATAGTACATTTTGGAACAGGACGGAACAGGAAAAGCAGTTTGGAGCAGATTGGAGCAAATGGAGCAGCACTTCCACCCCTGCGTTTCAGAGCCTATCAAGTGTGGAGTTGCAGCGCACATTTGACGGCTAATTGTTAGCTCACTCCACGTGGCAGCTTGCGCACTTGTGGGCAACGTCATGTTGCACAGAGGAAGTGGAGGAGGGGGAGCACTGGAGCTACATTTCAGTTATGTGAATATCAGTGCTGCACGCACCAATGCCTTGCCCGTCACCTCAGGGTATGTGCCGGTGCGGACAAAAGTAAACGAAACATGAAATTTCATTTTAAAATTGTTCACACATTGCATAATTGAAACTGGCAGTCGTGGTGTATGGTAGCCAGTAGTAGACACCAGTGCCGTTTCATTTGGACAAATATTGTTTTTTTTGTCTCCAGTGCAGGAGGCGTAATATTAATTTGAACAAGAGTGTTGGAGCATAATTATGTTTTGGAGCACGTTTCTAAGGTCAAACGCCTTTGATAATTGCAGTTTTCTTTTTCTGAAATACAAAATCTCCAATCTGAACGGCCAAAGCATCTATAAAGATATATAATATAACACAGGGCGACCTTAGCAAAAACTTGGAAAAGACTAGCAGCAAACGTAATGCTTGCTGGTGCGCTTTATAACTGAACATCTAGTCTCACCTAATGCATTTACCTACTTTGACTAGATAGATTCAAATGTTGAGTCTACCACTTCGGTGTGCTCTAGCAGCGATACTAATTTGGAGTTCAGATTAATGGGCATGAAATTCCTGCTCCCTATCTTGCGCATATCTACTTTATTTTCCGTATTTAGAATACACCTCAAAGCCCCCAGATATGGGGTATTACATGATCCCTTTTGATCCTATGCCTCAGCTGATAAATTCCTGAGCACATGGATATTTTGACTGCCTCCTGCCAGTAGTTCATCATTCTTTGCTTGAGCAATGCTGGAGCTCATTTTTAATATTTCGGCGATAAATTCCGTATGCCTTTCTAACGATCTTGAGAAGTTGCCTAGTGATTGACAGCTTTGGCGTACCAACCCATAACGCTTCAAGAATGCTTTTGTCTGCCGCAGGCCTGGCAAGCTTGTCAGTGACAAAGAGGCTCGATGGTGAAGTACCTGCTTGTTTTCACAGCAGAACCATTAGAATAACTCGTGCAGTTTTTGCAGTCAGGACAAGTTTTTTTCCTAACCGCTCACAGTAGTTCGCGCTACCTGCTTCGCTTGCTGATCTCGCTTCTCTCCACCGGCGATTCAAAAGGCTGAGAGGGGGTGCTACGTCACATGCACAGTGCATTTTTTTTTTGCAATTATCGCCAATCGCCGGTGGCTCATACTAAATTTACTTGCGAAGAAATATTTATTATGCTCCATGCTTCCATCCCTTGCAAAAATTTATTTGTATTAAGCCCAATGCAAGATGAGTTATATCTTTGCCACTTTGCTAAATTTGATGGCAGAACATCAAAATAGCCAGTTTGGAGCAGTTTTGGAGCCATATTGAATTTTGGAGCAGGATGGAGCAGTGAAAGCAGTTTGGAGCAGAATGGAGCAATTGGAGCAGCACTTCCACCCCTGCTCATACTTGATGCATCGCTAAGACATTGTAGCGCGGGCAAGGGCTGTATGTAGCCTGTCTGGTGAAGGAACGCTTGTATGTCTAACATGCCATATGGATGCATTTTATGCCTTCAGATGTTCCTTTTTAATATTGATGATTTATATTACATTATTCTTGTGCATTTCGTAGCGCTTGCTGACAATACTACTGCGCTCATACAAGAGATGCAGTAAAAAATAAATTTTACATCAGGATCAGTTTTTCGAATGCTGAAGTCAGTGCACGGAAAATAAATTTATAAAAGTTAATACAAAGAAAACAAGAGCTGTACTATCCTTAACTCAAAACATATAGCTATTTGTAATAACGCCAGATTGATGCTGGGAAGCAACGGGATAGGCATATATCCAACAAGGTGCCGTATTCTCTGAAAGTGTGGAAGTGTGTGCCACTCAGTTTATTTTGTGGCTCTGGTGCCTACCATGTTTTTGCGCCCTTATTTTTGTGTTGAACATAACAATCATGCAAATTTGGGTAAAAAGTTCCCAGCAACTTCATTGTAGCCCGTCTTCTCCTTCCTCATTCATTATCCGGAGCAACCACGCTACCTGTAAGGCAGACTGATTGAATCCGGCTGTGGCGAAGCGGCGAGGCAGGCCACGCAGACACGCTTTCCTCGGCTCGCGCCGGGCCTCTGTCGTCTGGCAACGGTGACCCCCCACTCGTACTCCGCCGCCGGTGTGATGCGGGAGCAAAGAAGGGAGTTCCGCCGGCCGGCGTTGCACCCGCACCCCCTCCCCAAAAAGTTCCCCCGTGTGAATACCGCTTCAAGTGAAGGGGTAGCTGTTTGCTCCACTTCACGGAGTGGAGCTAGACCGTAGTCTAAGCCCATTTATGCACTTGGGCACGAGGCCCCCAAATAAGCTACTGTGTTCCCACAGAAGCTTCCATTTTCATGCATATTATGGTATACTGACCAGTTCTTGTTTTGTTTTTTTGTATACGGAATCAAACTCGCATTATATTTGTAGTCCTATATTTGTAGCATAGCAAGACATATATAAAAATGAACATATGACAACATAAATGTGACACTAAAATAAATCACATCAAGAGATCATAAGAGCAAGTCGAAGGCATTTCTGAATGTTTTTACAGCAAGCCAAAACAACATGTGGATTTATAAAAGCCATGCCATCACAAACTGACAAAGTAAAGGTACTGGTACTGGACAGACAGTCGAAGACCGATTTTTCGAACTCGTTAGGGACCACACAAAATGTCAAATAGTCAACATTTATAAAAAAGATCACTTGACTGAGGGTATAGTAATAGTAACTGTATTCGAGATCTTGAAATTTCTTCTATAAACCAACACTGTACAGTAAAAACTCGACAAGTTTTTTAACCCTTTCACTGTCACGAACGTACCGGTACGTTTTCGCGCTTTCCCTCTACAGTGTCACCGACGTACCAGTACATTCTCTATCGTGCGTTCAAAACTTCGCGCGAAGCTGGCGCACTTGGACAGGCTTCGCCATCTGTAATATCTTTCTACAAGTTCATATTTTCGCCCCGCGTTGTGTTGGTACGTAAGAGTATGGAGCGACCGCACCCACCCCCGCCACCTTCTTTGCTGGGGGGCGCGGTCGCTCCGCGTGCTACTCTATTGCGCTAAGCGCTCACGCGGCGCGCGCGTTTCGTGGTGCATGCATGCAGTGACGGGTTCAAGGGTTGTTCTGCCATCTGCCGCAGGTTTGCAGGTTTTTATTTTTATTCTGTTGGTGTGTCTGTTCAGGGGCTCGCGCCGTTGCTTCTCCAATAGCTCCGACACATGACTCGATCGCTGCTTTCGCTCTCTCTTGCCACGTCCTTGCTTGCAGCTAGCAGCAGCAAAGGAGGTTGTTTTAGCCTCTTTCCACCCCCCTCTGTCATCTTGATTTCCCAACGTGCCATTTTTCTCCATTGTGACGGGCCACCGGAAGTGCGCTCTCCATGAACATGGTTATTTTCGGATGGCAGTCCGCGCGAGACCTTCCGACTGCGAACTGGAACGATGGCTCTTTTCATTGTAAATACGAGCCGAGCTCAGAATCGGACTCTCAAGAAGTATTGAGCAGTTTTTTATGTTATCCTCATTTATCTAATTTATAATCAGACTGATCACCACAAAACATAAAACCTACAAAAAGACAGCTAGTACCACATTTCAACTAACTGGCAACTATTCTCCGTGGGATAAAGGAGGATATCAGACTCCTTTTTAGACAAAAGACTTATGATTCGGGATAGCTAGTGTAAACAACCCATCGTGGTAGCTCAGTTGTTAGGGCATTCAACTACCGAACGGTAAACCAGAGTTTGATCCCAGCAGTGGCTGGGATCACCATCACCGTCACCACCATGGCAGCCACGCTCCAATGTAAGCAAAACGAATGGCGCCCATGTACTGTGCAATGTCAGTGCATGTTAAAGAACCCCAGGTGGTCAAAATTATCTAGAGCCCTAAACTACAGCGACATTTCCTTCACGGCCTGAGTCACTTTGGTGCATTAAACCCCATAAACCAAACCAAAAATAACATAGAAACACAGCTGCAAATACAAAACCTATGCAACCTTTTTACTTATCTGTATTAGCTAAAACACTGCTCATGCAGCAAACTTTATGTTTTGAAGAGATACATGACACAAGCAGAGGCCATGGTTGTGTCATACATCTACTTCTTTGCAATCAACTAAGTACTCTTTGCTAGATGATCTGCAAAATTCTGTCAAGCAGTGTCAAAAATTATGAAGCCACTTAAGATTCTTAAAGCATTACAGTTCTCAGCTGGATTTCCTTTGTGTGTTTCCCTCAGTTTTGCTGCTACATTTGTCATCATATCACCTGACACCCATCAACGGTTGAGGTAGAGTCAAAATTTTTCAGGTGGGCAAAGCATTTTTGATTTTGAATCCTGAACATGGTGCTCTGCAATTGGTCCTTTGCGGTCATGTGAGCTTTACGATATATGTCATTGCCCTCTCAGCCAATCGGGAAGTCAACAGCAGCATGGTTTTAGTATGACAAGAACTCTGATGATAATGTGCACTAACATCGCTGCCCCCAGGCAACTGAAATTTCCCGAGTCCTCAGCTACGGCATTTCTCATAGCCTGAGTCACTTGGGGGCGTTAAACCCCACAAACCAAACCAAACCAAATCTGATGATAACAGTACAAACCAAAGCGGCACTAAAAGGAGCCCTACATATGCACGCAGTGAGTAACTGCGTTCCAAACATAGGCAAAAACCCTGGTTTAATTACTTTCTTTTTAATTTTGTTTCCTACACCAGAGAAAAGTCTAATTTGGGTGCAGAAGTAAAAAGTATATATATTGTGAGCCACCACTCGAACAAATGTCTTTATTTCAGCCCAAATAAATATATATATATATATATATATATATATATATATATATATATATATATATATATATTGTGTTTGGGTGCAAACTAAGCGATCCCCCTTATAATACTCACAGTTGTACCTACTTATAAACTCAACACTACAGACAGTCACGGAAGCTAAATGCTTACGAAATGAAATCTTTGGCATCGGAAAAAATAATGAATTGGTTCCTGGATCCCATTATAGTGGAACAAAGAATTCCAAGAGTGCACATAGCCTCCTACATGCAAAGAATGTATAGTTATACCAAATTTGGAGAGTGGCCCACCAAAATTTGGAAGTCGCAACTGAATTGGCCATAGTCCAATTAGGTTGGACACCAATTTTGGTCAAACTTGGATGAAGCCAAATTTTGGGAGTCCAGGGGGCCACCTAAATTTGAAAGGCACCATTGAGTTTGCCATACTCATATTCGGTTAGACATCAATGTGACTGGGATGTGAGTGCGGGTTCTGCGAAGAGTTTTTTGCAAAATCTATTTTCGCGCACGCAAAGACAATTTTTCAGGAGATATAGGGCAATGCTCATACAACTGGTAAGTGCAACCAAAATTCAGGAGTCTCTTAAGCGTATCGGGAGGGTTGGTGGCATGCTGCTTCTTTCCGAGAATTTCCTTAACTGTCTGCTTCAGAACCTTGAGGTCATCCTGTCCGCTGCAGGTGACATTACCTCGGACACAGTTGCGGAATTGGCTGACTACGTAGCAGACTACTCTAGCCAGATTTCTATTGCCAGGATAGCATCCACCCCATCATCAAGTCTTGTTGGCCAGCAGTCTTGCTTTAAGGCTAAAATTGATCAACTCACAGATATCACTGCTGTACTGAGAATGTTGATGCTGTATCATTGCAGTAATATCATAATCTAACTAACGGTCGTGCCATTGTTCCACTTCAGTCACTGACCAAGTCCTGGCCATGACAGGCTGTACTAGAACCATGGTAATGGTACTAGCAGCCCTGCTGGCTGCCAGTGCTGACAGTAGTACGTATCAGGGAAACGCAGTGACGAGTCCCCAATAGCAGCACATGAATGATTCTTACTCTGTACCATACCTGCCAACCTGAAGATTTCAAAATTCGTAAAACCTCCGCGACGGGGGGGGGGGGGGGGGGGGGGGCTGTTTTTTTTTTTTTTTACTTCCCGAGAATTTATCTTTAGCGACACCCTTGCTCCTTGCTCACTTACCCACAAGCAAAATCCGTGTCCCGTAGAGTAATGAGCGAAAACTCCATTGTGTCTGTCACGATTTATTTTTGCAATGCTTTTGCAGTTGCTGACTTCGCCTGCTTCAAAAACTTCTCTGTGTAGGCTTGCTCAAAGCAGGTGCCACTCTGGTGTCCTTTCACCATCAGCAGACTTTCTAGAGTTTTCTCGGAAACTGATGAGCGAAACTCCGTTCGAGTTTTGTTGACAGAGCTGAATATTCTCTCACATTCAGCGTTACTGTGGGGAATGGAGAGTATGCCCAGCATAACCATTGAGATTCTGCGGAATCTGGGCGATCCGTCGACATCTCGAATGCTTCCCAATTGCGACCACTGTATGTCGCACCTTGGCTCATTCAGTATGTCTGCTGGAATCTGATAAGCTTGTATGTTGGCAAACTCCACTTCGAGTGCATCAACTGTTTCTTCTCTTGTTTCACCACTCTGCTGGGGCAGAATAGCAGGAAATGCCATAATGAAATGGAGTACACTGCTGAATGAAGCAGTTTCTAGAGCCTGCACTTGGGCAACTTCAGCCATCTTCAGGCTGATGTCTTCCAGCGGGAACTTGTGGCGAATATAATCGCATGCTGCAGTGAAGTAGAGACGTACAGCCGAGAAGAACTGCTCTTTCTCATTTGCGGTCAGCGTCTCAACTACAGAGGAGGTTGTCATGCCAATGACGATGTCTTTATCATCTTTTTGATTCTCGACCGCTCCGTAGGCAACTTCAGGCAATGAATGGCATCCCTTGAGAACACCTGGCCGCACAAATCGAGTCAACAGATCCTCGAGAAGGCGGTTCAAGAGGCCCCTGAGCACATGAATCTGAGGAGCCTGCGACTGAAGTAGGCAGTTTGTCTTCTCAAAAAGAGGGATAACATTTTGGAGAAAAAGACAGCATGCCCTTCTTAGCTCCGATGACAAAAAAAAAAACAGGCGCTCTTCACGGGTCACGTGGCTAGCTT
Organism: Amblyomma maculatum; assembly: GCF_055883805.1. Taxonomy (NCBI): domain Eukaryota; kingdom Metazoa; phylum Arthropoda; class Arachnida; order Ixodida; family Ixodidae; genus Amblyomma; species Amblyomma maculatum. Next base: position 273,843,709 of record NC_139344.1, read on the forward strand.
CTGCAGATGCCTCGCATTGAAGTTTCAGTTTCTTTACTTGTGGTGCAGAATGAACTCCTTTTCTTTTTAGTGAAGGTCCATCACAGTCGGTGCTTTTTTTTTCAACACCTGCAGCAGCCTTGGGAAGGTGTGCAGCAGTCTTTGAGGCCGGCGCAGGATTCTTGGCGATTTGTAGAGAAGTCTTGGGAATCTGGTAAGACTCCAAAAACAAGCTCTGCTTATTGCACTGTTTTGTTTCATTCAAGAAAAAGCTAAGTAGTGGTTTCCACTGGTCCAGCAGCCTCTTCAAACACTTCCCCAAAGACAGCCAACGTGTCGGCGAATGCTTCAGCATCTTCCTGACGTCGACGTCATGCAATCTTTGAAAGTCTTTTAGTCGATCTTTCCGCTTTGAGCTTTTCTCTAAGTAAAAAAAAATGTCAACCAAGGCCTCATCAACCTTTACAGGAAGACATGCAGCTCCTTTTTGGGCGGCCAAGTTGATGAGGTGGCATGGGCAACCAACCCCGATCAAAGCTGGTTGGGCCTCCCTCAATACAGTCGAAACGCTGTTTTTTTTGCCAATCATGACATGGGCATTGTCCGAAGACAATGCCAACAGGTTTTCAAGAGGCAAACTTCGGGACTTCATTTCGTCGAGAATCAGATTTCCAATTTTCTGACCCGTCACTTCCCCTTGGATTGTACCGAGGCAAAGGAGGCGGCTTTCAACTCTACTGGTCTCTTTAACGAAGTATGTCGCAACAATAGGGTAAAGCTGCGTATCCCTATTGTTACTTCCGTCCACAGCAATCGAAAATACCTGTTTTTTTAGGGCATCCAGCAAAGGAGTCTCTGCGTTCGCGGCCATTTCACGAACAATTGCCGTTGTCTTCGTCCGTCCACAGGCGTAGCGTTTGGCTTCCTCGCACTTGGGGAACATTTTCCGGAAAAGTGGTCCAGCGTGATCACTGACACTGAGCGGTATGTTGTGTTCAACTGAAAACGCCGTGAAATGGCATTCTGCACGAATCACACCGAGGTCGCTGTCACTGCGAACAAAACTTGTCAGGCTCGGCTGGCTGTCCGCGGCTCGCACGTATCCTTGGTGCTTTTTCGAAGCGATGTGGATCTTTATGTCGGACTTGCCACCATGTGAAATGTTAACATCACAGGCACACGTGGTGCAAAATCCGAACTTCTCTCCTTTCTTAGACGGCACGAAGCACGGAAATTCTGCCGTGTACGACTTCAAAAATACTTGGAAGTACTGTCGCGGCTTTGAGCCCGCCATTGCACTGCGAAACCGCTGCTACTAAAACTTCAGAGTCACACTGAGTCGGACGCGGCCGCAGATCACGCAAAAACAGAGGCCTACACCAAAGTTGTCCAAACACGTGAACAAAGGAACAGCCACTAGGTTTTGGATATGGATTCGTGTTCCCCCGAGTAGACGATAGAAGTCACTACAACGTTTGCAGCTGCTGATGATGATATCACAAATATGTGTTGCCCTCTCGTGGCCGCCAAAGGTACCATAATAGATCCGCGCGTGTGCTGTTATCTCGGAGGCCATGATAATAAATGTCCGCATTTTTTTTTCCGAAAATAAAACATTTTCCGTAAAATTTCCCACAAGATTCGTAAAATCGTAAGACTGGTCAAAATTCGTACATTTTACGGAAAATTCGTAAGAGTTGGCAGGTATGCTCTGTACCCAACAACCTAGTCTATGTCACAGAGAACTCCTCAAGATGCCATTTTGTGATGGATACGGGTGATCAGGCTGGCTTTGTGCCTGCATACTTCCCACCTCAATCCCTAACACACTGCAAGAGAAGCACCTTTGCAGGGGGTCAAAACCTCCTCCATCGCTACCTACAGGTTACACTCGGTCGCCCTAAATCACGGGAAGTGTGGTTGGCCATTTTCAGAGGAGACTTCCTTGCCATTTCTGTTTGACCAATCACCCAGCAACTCGTGTACAAAGTGACCCTTGTCAATAAACAACCTCCTCCAACCTGTGGCCGCCACAACCGCCCAAGCAACTCCGCAGCTGCCGGCATACTTTTTTTCTGCAATCGTGGCAGATTTCTTTGCCCATCACGAGGTCCAGCAACCAGTGCAACATTGCCGTCTTGATGGAGACCACTTCTTCAATACCTGCAGAGAATCTATCATGTGCTACTAGTGGGGGCACTGTTTCGCCATCAACCAGCTGCTGCTCTTCAGAGCAGCGTATCATGTCAAATGTCCCCCTGGTGACTGGTACCCCTGTGCAGACTACTGTGATTGGAATAGCCCCGCTGTTTTGAATCAATACCCAACTACCCACCAATCGCTACCAACTTCCAATGAATAATGGTGGAGATGGCAGACATACTGAAGGAAGACATAGTAACATTGTCTGGTATCTTCAAGTATGTTGGCATGACTTTTGGACTTGCTGAACATGCCTTTTGGACAGCGAAATGCAGCTGAAACGTTCCAACGTTTAGTGAAAATCACTTGTGGCCTGCGTTCTGTCTTTGCCTACCTCAATTATCTGCTGGTCGTCAGTTCCTTATCCGAGCAACACGCTCCACATCTGTGCTTGCTCTTTTCATGACTTGAATACCACGCCCTCAGTATCAAGCCGGCCAAGCGGGTTTCTGGCATCGTATGATAAGTTCCTGGGCTATCCTTGAGACAGCACAGGGAATTCGGCCTCTGTAGACTTGAATACCACGCCCTCAGTACCAACCCGGCCAAGCGGGTTTCTGGCATCGGGTGATAAGTTCCTGGGCTATCCTTGAGACAGCACAGGGAATTCGGCTTCTGTAGACTTGAATACCACGCCCTCAATATCAACCCGGCCAAGCGGGTTTCTGGCATCGGGTGATAAGTTCCTGGGCTATCCTTGAGACAGCACAGGGAATTCGGCCTCTGTAGACAAAAAGGTATGTGCCGTCCGCAACTTCTTTGCCCCAAGTTGCATTGCAAGGTCCAAAGGCTTCTCGGCTTGCTAAAATTCCACCGGTGTTTTGTTCCCAATACAGTCTGAATACTCCTGCTCCTCAATAATCTATAATCCACTCACAGCCCTTCCACTCCTGCTGAGTAGGTATAAGCTGCCATAGCAGTTTTGCAAGTCCACAAGAACACCCTTGCCTATGCTGCTCTACTCGTGTGCCCTCTGGCCGATGCCCTAATGCATCTAGTCATTGATGCTTCCTGTGTATCTGTCGGGGCAATTCTAAAACAGCTTTAGCATGAGTCCTGGTACGTGCTGGGTTTCTACCCCAAAAGCTCAAGCCCACAAAAACAATACAATAAGGTTGGGCACAAGCTGCTCGCAGTCTATCTCAACATCCTGATCTCAGAATCATTCGAGTTCACAGTGGGCCTCAGGTACAGGGTGGTACACTCTAAGTACTAACACGGCTCAGCGTGGTCGCGCTACACTGAGCGCTGGTGCACAGGAGTCTGGAGGACGTGCTTAATGTCTGCTACAGCCCACAAGCGCACTGTGCTTTCCTTGCAAACATGCAGAGATGGCTTATCAAGCTTCACTCACTGCAGCGTATTGCTGAGCCTATATCAATTGATGCATCATGCTAGCTTGGCCGCGTTAATTTCTTGGCCTCTGGCAAGGCTGATAAACACCTGCCCAGTTAAGCTAAGCGGCTGCTCTATCCTAGCAAGTGATTCTCGGATGATTTGTGAAAGGTCAATCCATTACACATTCTTTCGTTCGTTGCCTAACAAACCACACGCTATCATTTTAAAAGTACTGATACCACTTTTTTCTTTGTTACTTATCTATTATGCTGCCTCAGTAATAAAAACCCCAGAACAGTGCAGGCACCGCGCACCTCCGTGCTGTAGCAGACGACGCAAAGCACCAATTGGTGCTTCGCGTCGGAACTCACATGAGAGTTCCGGAAGAAATCATTTTTAGTTCCAGTTTTTGCCTTGGGGACGTTTTTTCCTAGTTGCTGAATCTTCAGGGGCCGTTTCTTCTGGGGTCGTTTTTTCCGGGGACGTTTTTTCCGGGGACGTTTTCACCTACATCCGCCCTTATCGGCCCATCACTGAGCGTTGGCGCTTCGTCACTGATTGTTGATAACAGGATGCCGCGTCACCGGCGCGCCTCTTACCTCTACCTTTCTTCGTTTTTTTAGGCCAATATGACGCTTGAACCTAATTTTTTCGCGTTTTACGCCGTGGTCGTGATGACGGAACGTCGCTAAACCAGCTAGGCCTAACTACGAGACCTTTTCAAAATGGCACCAGGCCGCAAGCAGTCGACGCCGGCAGCCAACCAAAAGTGGCCTTTTGGGTCACTTGACCTCAATTTAAAGGGCCAAACGTTCAGATTCGTAACTTTGGAACGCTGTAACATCCAAAATAGGTGATATTCTTCAACCAAAATTTGCAGATAGCTGCAGAAACGTTTCAAGACCGCAAAAATAAATCCAATTTTTAGACCAATTTCGGCCGCGAAGACCCGTGTCCCTCCTTTTTCAAGCCTCTTCCGACTCCCTGTCCTTTTCAACAGTGCCTCTGCTCATCTGCTCAAACAGCATTGTGTGATACACAATGCCAGTGGTTGTCCATATCAATATCCTCCCACCGCTTCATGCCGCCAAGTCTTCAACTAGTTGCACAGCATTAGCATTTGGCCAAAGCAGCACCTCGTGACATCTAGATTTATTTGGCAAGCACATACCGAGGTCTGCACCGCTGGCCTCACAAGTGATTGAACTGTCAGTGTGAAAAAATGACCTGCCATACAATATTGCCCCCAAAAACTTTGTTCTCCTGACTGTAATTTCAACCATGTCGACATCGGTGTTGTTAGCCCTCTCCCATCAACATGCAGTTGTTATAACACTGTTATGTGTTGACTGCTACACACGGTGGTCGGAAGCCTTTGCATTGCCTGACATTACGGCATCTACTGTGGCGCCCACATTCGTCATCAGATGGATTTTCTGCTTTAGTTGCTCTAGCATAGTCATGAGAAATGGTGACGACCAGTTTGAGTGCAATTTGTTCCGAGCCATAACTTGCCTTAGCATGTGCCGTATTCACACAACTGTGTATAATTCCTCATCAAATGGAATGACTGAATGCCTACATCACCAGCTGAAGGCCGCCTTTGTCACAAATAAAGCTTGCTCTTCTTGGCCAGATGACCTTGCTCTGACCCTCCTTGGCCTTTGTGCAGAAATTAGACAAAGACTCCAGTGCACGATGGCTGGTCTACCAAAACACTCATCTGCCAGGGAATTTCTTTGTTTCGGCATATATAACAAGTGTATCTCGCCACCCGCCTAAGTCGAGCGACTCCGCTTGCTCTTAGAGCCTGCAACCTGCTTCTATTTTCCAATCAGACTGTGAAGTCTTTGTCAGAACTTCATCGAACCCATCTTATGACAGCTCTTACCCAGTCTTTTACAACCACAAGAACACTCTGAAGCTGGCCATCACCGTGCGAGAAGACAGCTGCCATTGACCATGTGAAGCAAGCCTATATTGTGCACCTTTCTCTTTCAACCAGCAGCCCAGAAACCGCCAGGCCAAGTTTATTGCCTAACTATGGACGTGCTGCAGCCCTGTAGCTGCGCTATCACCATCATCAGTGCTGTGCCGCCTTTGCACGTGGCACGCACTGGTGTCAGCTTCTGAAGCCACATGCCAGGGAGAACAAAGAAACAGTTAAAATTTCATGCTTGGCATGCTCGCCTTGAAAGTGTTGCGCCCCACATAACTTGTAAAACAACAAGTCTCCATCTTCCTGTACTGTCAATGGGTACAAGTTTTTTGTAAGGCTCATTTTTTCGGCATCACTTAGACATAAGCAGGAGCCAATTTCGCAAACCGGTTTTGCACGGCCGTGAACGCTAGGCGAAGCAGTCATTTGGACGGACTAGCTTGGTTATTTGTTTATCGCTAACATTTTAGACAGTGGCAGTAAGTGAATTCTCCACCTTATCCTTGCAGTAGCCTACTAAGAGCACGCAATCGGACTGAAAATGGAACGTGAGCACCGTTCATCATGGCTTGCTCTAACGCTGCCTGCTGCCACTGCCACCCATAAAGAGGGGGGGGGAGGGGGATGACGGTGCATTTATGGGGGCTCACTCCGCTCACTTTTTTCCCGTGAGTTGCATCGCACGGTCTTCGCTACTGCCGTTAACCATGGAAACAATGTTATTGCTTCGCACGGGTTATGCATTCATTTGAGGCACGAGCTGTATCACAGTAAGTCATAAAGTGGCATGGACATGACGAAAGCATGACTATATTCTAACTGGAGGGTTATAGTGGTCACAGCTTAGCATGATCCGGTTCTTCGGGGCACCATGGCACATGTGGTGACCAGATTTGAGCGAGTTGCATGCTTCCCAGTGGCGCACACACCTGCCGTGTCTCCACCATTCGCACACGCGAGCGCACTCGCGGCCGCGCCCGCCATATCGAATCGAGAGCGCATGGGCGGCGCGCATAAGCCGATCACAGAAGCACATCGCGCTATACTATAGCTCTTTATTATTGACATATAAAAAAAAAACATGAGGAGCGGCGTTGTTCGTGATTTGTAAAGCTAAATTTTTGCAGAAGTTTTTTTTATTTTTTTCATGTTCACGGATTTCTCGAGCTGTTTGATTATTTGGACCATTCCCCAGGTCCCGCCATTTCCGAAAAAAAAAAAAACGGTCGGCGACTGTAACAGCTATTGAAACATTCCTCTACCAAAACATTCTAAATGAGTGTAGCAGCACGCACTGTAACAGCTTCTCAAAATATGTTATTATATGAATGCTGACATCAGGCTCAGTAACAGGTATGCCACCTTAAGACCTGTTTCTCTGGGTTCTCTTCTTGGGTAACACAGCTCAGACACAGTGATGAAAAATTTAAATAGGCATTCGTTTTGCCATTCATTCTACACCTTTCTTTCTGATCTGTTCAGGTGCAGTAAAAAGGAAAAAGAAAAAAAAAAGTATGAGAGAAGTCCACCCACTGTTAATAGATGCTATGGGCCATCAGGCTACTTATGCAACCAATGCTAGTAGAACACACCCTGCGTGGAGTTGCTGAAGAACTGCCATCCTCTCCTTTAGTAGATGACTGCAAGTCGACACTCTCCCCATCAGGACAAGGGTCTGCGGCCGTAAGCGTATCATCCAGCAGGGAGCCACCAAGCAGTGTGCTGTCTGCCCAATCAGGCAAGGCAAGAGGGGCCTCAGCGCTGCCAACAGGGTCCGGCATAGCCCGTGCTCGCAACCGCTCAGCATCTGGGCACGCAGGTAGTGCCCCCTGCCGGTCCAAGCTGAAGCTCTGGAACCGTGGCTGGCTCTCCACATCCACCACAAGCACACGGTCACTTGAGTTACCTGTGCTCCCCAAGCAGAAACACAAGCCCAAGGGGTGGTGCTGTCATACACTTCACTGACAAATTTCAGGTACAAGCCTTAACTGACAACTTTGAAACACTACTCAGTAGAGATAACTCTGGAATTTCACACCTGCAGCTTTTGTACTCAGTTTCAAATACCAAATGACCAAGGAAACAACTGGGGCAACAACATTTATCGTGCCAATCATTTTCAACTATTCTCCATACTGAACTGTCACAAACCTCTTGCAAATTTTCATAAATTATACGTAAAACTAGTCACTTCGTCCTCCCCTCACATGATATATTCAGGGCACTGTACAATGCACTGTGCCACGAACCTAAACAAGTCACTTTCACTTCAAATTTAACAGTCCTTACCCAGCACAAAGGCCTGTCCAAAACTTCAAATTTCATAACTGACTGCTTTGTAGTGGCAGTATTTGGGATAGCCTGTTGTACATTAGAGGGTCAAAAGACAAGGATATCAAGAGACGGTCACTGAGTGTGCTTACTCCTTGCTGCAGTAGCTCAATGATTTGGGCACTAGACAGCTGATCTCAAGGATGCGGGTTCACACCTAGCCACAGTGGCCGCATTTTGACAGAGGCCAACAGCAAGGCCTCCGTTTACTATGCATGCCAGTGCATGTTAAAGAACCACAAGTGGTCGAAATTTCCAGAGCCCTCCAATACAGCATCCCTCATAGCCAACATCGCAATGGGAAATTAAACCATAAGCCAAACCAAACACAGTGTGCTTACTTCGAACTGATTTTATACATGCAAAAAAGCTAGTGGCATGAACATCCACCTAGCATGTAGGAGGTGTGAGGTTCGATCCTCAGTGCCCCACTGGCATTAGCCACCATTGATACAGCGGGAGCCTTCTCCTGGCCTGGTGCCAACCTTAACTAGGGTGAACTGCTTAGTAAATGGGTATTTGACCTTGCACTGAAACAGAAGGGAAAAGAACCTCATGCCACGACGCTCTTTGGCCACAGCTGCCTTTGTGCCTTAATAATTCATCGAACAATGCCTCATACATTTTTTTTTTATCGAGTATCCCCCAGTTCCAAATTAAAGGTGAAGAATTTCTTGAAGGAAGTAATGAAGAAATGCTTACACAATCTGCGCCACGTTTCACCACCTCCACTATAACTCGTGTAATTTTACACATTGCTCTTGAAAAGCACCTCACACTTGTGAAAATTAGGATGGCAAGCTCTCTCACCGTTGCTACATTTCAGGCAATAATGCATGAATACCCGGCTCTGTGGATCGCCGAGCAGCGCGAAAGCTAGCCTGTTTAAAAATGTCTCGAAAATTATCATCTCACTTTTTATGACTTGTACACAGCCAGCACTCAGAGGATTTTCCTCGTACATTATGTGTGCATCTGAGAGTCACTTGCTGAACTGCATTTTTGGGACTCTTTAAGTTAGTGCTTTTATTATCTTTATCTCACACAAACATAGGATATAGTCGTAACCTACTATACATTATGTGAAAGACCCAGCACAGATATAAGCCCCGCTGTACCATGCCGTCCGAACGTCCTAGCATGGCCTAGGGGTTGCAAGTCTGACCTGGGATCCAAGGATCACAGTTTGATTCCCATCTTCCCTTCCCATTTGACAGCTACTAACTTGAGCACCTGCATGGCTGAATCCATGTAACCTGCCAACTCCCACATGCCAGACATGCTTGAAATTTTTTCACTCACAATGCCGACTACGATCCTGGCACCTAGTTTTCCCGCTGAATTCTCACATGTTAATATTACGCATTAGCCGGCACAAACTAAGCGCAGCCCTACTCTCCCAAAACCGCCCTATACCCTCCTCCGCCCATTTCCACCTTACACTTTCATCCTTCACTCTTCTGCCGCAGCCCTCCTCAATCCCCAGGTACATACATACCCCTGCTGCGAATTTCATTCTTGCCCTTGTGCGGGCTGCATTCCTGAACAAGGGCTATAACCTTCTGCTGTCACAGTAGTCACCTTTTGGCTTCTTCTCGTAGCACCACCATCGAGCTGCCCATTCTTCAGCCCTTGCCATAACGTCCTTCCATAGTAGCCACCCTCTGGTTTTCTCCTGTGGCGGACCCATTATGGTTGCACATTCCTCTAACTCACCACCACAGCCCGTGCCATTAAAGGCACCTGCTGCCTCTCATCAGAGAGCCCAGTCCTCTAAATGCAAGATTTCCATTTCTCCACTCCACCACCTGCTAGCAGTAAGAGACAGAGTTTCACTCTGCTACTACCCGCCATGGCTGGTAAGTGGCTGGTTAGGGCGCCGATGACTATGCCAACGACGACGGCATGCAGTCCAGTAACAAGTGCCGAATAGCTACACTGTAAAAGCACATCTGTTTAACACTAATGCCACCCTTTTTTATTGCAGATTGCCGTAACGGTTTGCTTTCATTTCCTCTTGACTTCTCCCAGTGCACAACTTTCTACCCGCTTTATTTTACAGTAATGAACAGTGCCTTCTGATCCGAAATGACACTGTACAGGTAACCATGACCAGGAAAAAATGAAATACAGCAGAGCCCCATATATCGAACCTAGATATTTAAAACCATTGCCTATATCAAACACACAGATTATCGCTTTGAAAATCCTGTGCAAAATACATGAAATTCACACTGCAGATCGCACTAAAAATTTTCCAGTCATTCACTATGTGCGATGCGCAAAACGCCGACAATGCCGCCTGTCGCCAAAGCAGCAAAGCGTAGGCGGGCTCAGTCGGGTGCTGTTCGCGTCAGCGTCTATGCGCGTGCATCGTGTTTTCGTCGTTGGTCGCTGTCCTTTAGCAGTGTCCAGGAAGAATTAATGCGTACATAGTTGGTTCTTCGAACACACATAAAACCTTGCCAGGAACACGTTTGTATAAAGTTTCAGTGATGCTCCACGAGAACGACGGGGGCCATGAATCGCGGCTGTTCGACGCAGAAAGCAACCAATCGCCCTGAATGACATTTATTCAGGTTAAGGTCATTTTTTCGACGTGCTGCTACACGACCAAAGCTAATGCCATTTCCAAATTATGGTGACTCTGATTGATATGCAAATATTGGAGTGCCTTCAATATGTTGCGAAGATGAAGGCGCTGTAAACGAAAGCAGCCTTTAAATTGGCATTCATGTCTTGCATATCTAGTAATCAACGTTTTGATTAGGACTATCAATTACGAAGTTAGCGGCTGTGTCGGCGGCATTTGTTTTCGAAAGGGTACGGAAGGTGCGCACGTCTGCGCTCGATTGCGCACGCGTACGAGTTTCAACAATTACACTTTCCGCACTAAAGGAAGTGTCACGAGCAACACGTAAGATAGGCAACATCTAGTGTACTGTCCGACGGCGATTTTATAGAACCTTCGGGCATCGCCCTATGGCATAGCATACTACAGCCCCGTTGACTCCCGTACATTTTTGCCAAATCATTCGCTCGGCGTATTAAGGCCCGTCGAAAAATGCTCGAGCTTAGCCTCATCAAGAAAGAATACCGCAAATTCGTAACGCTTGCTACATCGGATGCCGCGAGCTTACCGTAACGACGCTGCCCGCGAAGGCGGCCGACGACGACGCTCTGGCCGTGTGCTAGGCCTAAATGGTTTCGCATAAAAGTCGTAGCTGGAAGTGCTTTGGAAATAGTAAATTTCCTGTTCACAAAACTGCATTATCAGTTCAATTGCCTCGCAAATTGTCTTAAAGTAAACGGAAGGTGTAACTTCGGCGACGCCTTAGCAGCGGAGCTAGAGAACGGAATCTGATGAGCTTGCTAAAAGCCGAAATTTGCTTCTACTGATGTTATCCCTTCTGCGGTGGCTACAGGTTGGCTGGCAGCGATGAGTGCGTTTTTTTTTTTTTTTTTTTTTTTAACGATGCTATTTGGCATATTTCTCATAGATGACTAGCTGCAAAATTATAGGAGCACAGTAGTATTTAATGCAGGTGGCACTTTTGTAGTTTGTTTTGGGTGTATCTTCTCACCGAGTCTCTGGTGTCGACATAACACATTTCCTCATTGATCGCATTCGGATGAGTACCTCAAACTCATTCGATACCTAATGTCGTTTTCATCGAATGTCATTATATTTTCTCATGTAGCAGCAAACAAATATAATTTTGAACGAGCGTCATTCGATGGAAAAGGCATTAAATTTGACTTGTGGCAGGGCTGAGTGATAACTATGTTCTCAGTGTTTTCTGCTTGTCATTGCACCTTCCGTGAACACAACTTGGTCGCGTCCGCTAGCCGGGAAGATACGATACGCATTAGATTTGTGAAACGCTTAGCCAGACGATCTTTAGCGTGCACTGACATCGCACAGCACATGGTTGCATTTTGCGTTTCTCCTCCACTAAACGCGCCACTGCGGCGGGTTATTGAACAGATATTTGCTAATATGCGTTTTGAAACTTGCCATGCAATTACTTTGAAGACCAGAGCCAGTGTTCCTGTTGTCTGGCAAGATTACGAAAACATAACATGTCGCTGCACTTGCTATTCAGACAAAGGGCTCTAGAGCTTGTTATAAAGCGCCCTGTAATTCTGCAGTTGGGCGCGAGGGTGACACAAATGAAATGAAGATGATACTACAATAATAAAATAGGATATAAAATTTAAATCTAATATGCTCCTGGCTAACCTGTGATGATGCAGCTTTTCAGATATTGCCTCTGCTGATATCTCACTCCCTCATGAAATTATCTACCCGCTCTGCCTTTATGACGACGGAATACGTGAAATCCATGCCATACAGGCAGTGGTAAAGCGCAAGCATGAAAAATCTGAACTCTTATTACAGGAGCCCAATATGCGCTATTTTTCTGATGCTCAGAATGCTGGTTTGCAAGCTCGCTGGCTTTGTATGCGGTCGCACCGGTACAAAACCGCTCGCAGTTTCGACGGCGCTGCTTAGTTTACTGTAGCAATATATTGCATGTAAACGAAGCAAGCGTGTACCATTAAGCAAAGAAAGAACATTGGTTCATAGGCCAAGGAATGAGCGAATTAGAGTGGCGTTGTAATGAAAAAAGGATACTCAAAATGAGCTCCACTTTGTATGCAACCTTGTTGACACTCGTCTGCAGCAGACACTAGATGCATATGGAGGCGACATAGTTCCAGACGGCCGTGATATCAAACACATATCCACTATTATAAAGTGCGATCCCCTTGCGCACACTGTCACCGCAAAAGTGCCAGCGAGTCGCGCACAAACGGCAGATCGCACGTGAGCACCACGGCCACGCTTGCCGCATGAGGCCCGCCTCGGGTTCTGACACCCGCCGCTACGCGGCTTTCAGTGGTGCCCCTATAGGCGCTGCGCATGGCGTATATATATAGGCGCTGCGCGGCACCTACTGGCAGCGCTAACACTGTAAAATTTTGCAACAAGGTTAACGTGGGGTGCACTTGCAAATGAACTTTGGACCCTTGTGCTCATTTTTCACCATGCTACATCACTGCTGTGCGGTGAAGCAAAAAAAAAAAAAAGAAGAAGTAAGCCTACCAGCAGGTGCTGCATACACCAACTGTGTGTTAATGTGAATGGAGAATTATTCTATCTATACTTTACAGCATACTGACAACATGGTTACGTCTTATTACAAGCAGCAGCTTCAATGCAAAGCATGCTAGACCCATCAGTGCTTTGCACCCTGCCACATCCTAGCAGCAGCACCTACAAGAGGGTGGCATGTCGCTACTAGCATGGGTGCAATGCATGTTCACTTCTAAGCTGCAGATAAGCTTCTCTTTTGCCATTTTTTTATATGTCAAATTATTGATACATCAAACTACCGTGTGATCCCCTTCAAGTTTGACATATCTGGGTCCAAGCGTATGATCATTCCTGCCCCTACCATGATAGTCTAAAGGAACAAGCACAGTAGGACAAAGCGATCTGCATGGCTCCATTTGCCTCGCTGGAACGAAAAAAAGACCCCGCCATCTTTCTAAGTATTAAATATACACCCTCATCAAATGCATGACAAACTTCAAATAAGGTGACCCTCTTATGAAGAGGGTCTGTATCGTTCATCGGCACAAAGCCTTTGCAGGTCAACAGGAATATTAAACACCATCCAGTAGTTTGAGCTGCACTCTCTCGCATGCTAGCCTTTTCAACAAGTATGACTATGCTGGCAAGAGGAGTGTAGCATGTGCCAACATGACATTCCTGGTCCTTTCCAAGGAAATTGCTACAAAAAAAATCCTGCCCACCTTCATCCCGGAAGCCAATCCCACTGTCACTGTTGCTGCTATTGCTGCTGCCTGCTTGGCTGGGCTGGGGTGATGCATTGGGACCATCAGCACGGTGATACAGGGCAGCCACGGCGCGCAATATGGGTTCAGCCGATGTGTGCAGAGGTGCAGCTCGCAAAACTCCCGGAGGAAGCCTTAGACGTGAGTCCACCATAAGGACATGACACGATAGGGCACCATCTGCTCCTTTGGTAACCAAGCCAAGGAAGCGGCTGTCATCAGCATAAGCAGCGCTGAATGCAATACGGTCGGCTGGGAAGCGTGCCAAGACTGCTCCCCGTAAGTCCGCCAGCAGCACCCCATCACGCAGCACAGACAGCTGCACAAGTGTGTGCACTTTCTGCTCAAGACGCAGACGGCGCACACAGCTGCGGATGGCCTGGAGCCGCGAGCCAGCTACTTCACGTGGAAGTTCAATAGTGCCAAGGTAGCCGACCACCGTGCGTAGCACCAGTGATGTGCGCAGCCCTTTCTGCTCAAGGATCAGCTCCAGCAGTGCTTTGTTGCTGTCTCCTTGACTGGCCTGTAACAGAAAGTGCAGAGAAAAAGCCATGTGAAGAGAACAAGACACAGAACAAAAAAAAAGCCTTTCAGAATCATCATCTATCAACAGACATGATATGCAGCTACTGGGTGACAAATCACATGAAGGAATTCAAATTGTTTTAAAAAGTATTGACACTGCCAATTTCCTTAAAATCCTTCCTTACAGCAGCAGGGCATATATACAATAAATAAAGCCTTGATAATTTGAACTCTTTGGGATAGCAATAAATGTTTATATTAACCAAGCAAAGCAAAAAATTTGTATTTTGTTTTTCTGTGAAAACTTTTGCATACTGCTGCAAAAAAAAATGCTACAAATAAAAGTATACACACAAGACCATTCAAGCACTATCACATTATATGTTTACATGCCTTTAACAGCTTCCCATTCTTGCACTGGGCAAAATGGGCAATAATTAAAGTAAGGATGCCCAATCCATAAAGTGTACACACCCATAATGGAGCCTCAATTCAGTAGCCTTCCAGTCAGTTCAGACAGTGCAGGAAAAGTGAAGGAAAATCTTGGACTACACACACAGTACCACTCCACTATACCACTCACACTGGGTGGAAAGAGCCCATGGGCATCTCGTGCCGCCAAGCGTGGCACGTGTCGGTGACGTGGCCGCATGTGGTGAGTCCGACCTGGAGTGGCAGCCTCCTCATCGGAAGAGTCTGAATAGTAGTTCTCTGCAATCTGGAGCTTGAGCAGACCTGATGAGCTCCCGATGCGGCGCACCACGTCATCATGTGGCGCTCGTGACACATTGTGACCATTCACAGCAACAAGGAAATCTCCCGGGCGTAAACCCACACGCTCTGCAGGGCTGCCAGCTACAATGCAGCTGAGGATGCATGGCGCTTGGCCCGAGATAGTGAAGCCAAAGCCCTTTTTGCCTCGAGAAAGCTCCACAGTTCGGACCCCATAGCTGGGCCGCTTTTTCCTCCGCCTTGTTTGGTGCATGGCTTCTCTAGTAGGTCCTGCAGAAGGTAACACTTGCATTAAAAACAGCTTCACAACAGTGGAAGGAAGATAGTTTCCAACCATGACTGCAACACAAGAGAAATACAGGAGGCAAGGCACTCGTACACGAATGAACACCAATATTTCAGCTCTTTTTAACTCGCAATAGAAATGCCATGATAATCATGATGCCTAACAAAGACTTCTCTGACACATTCCAACTTCTTTCCCAAAAAGTTTTTCTGGAAAAAGGTTTAGTCAGCACAGATGATTTTGGTACCATAAAATTTCACATATCATATACATGGAAGCAGAAATCACTGACAATCATGAAGCATAATAAAAAAGTCGTAAAAACGGCATAACAGAAATCAGCATCAAGGTCCAGCCAGTTCAATGGTTTCAAGCTTATAAAGTGTGTATTCTTAAAGCTTTCCAATGACATACTTTTTGACCAATTAGCAATCTAAAAATACAGCGACTGCAAAATGGCCATCTAAGCAATAGCCTTGTACATGTTAACGAGTCTCCACTTTGCATCTGTAAACAGTGACAATATCCCAGCATTTCACGTCACACTGCAGCTGACTGCACACAATCAGAAATTTTAGAAACAAGGCCGCACTATGGAAAAAATGTGACGAGATCCAAAATAGGTGCTAACAGGGTGTTCGGAAGCAGAAAATATTTTACGCCATCACTCTTTCCAGGCCCGTCAAAATATACTCCCTTTGGTGACAGCAGCACCTCCCCACACCATCATAGCTAACGATATATAATTATAAATTTCTAATTAGGAGCCCTGTCTAACTATAATAGTTAAGAAATTAACTATTAATACAAGTTAACCACATTACTAGTAAACATGATTACCCTTTTTTCTGACTTCTGCCATCAATGATATCAAGCTGAAGCCAAAGTAATCTTTACCCTTAAAAAAACATCTTTTAAGACTACGCACAGGCTTCCCTAATAAAATACCCGCTATATTTGCATAGAGGTATGTCAAATACATGTCAATTGATGCCAAATGCAGGGCTGATCACGGAGCAGGTGCAGCACCATTTAGGCTGTCAGCAGCAGCATGGCTAGCTGTAAGCAAACACTGCTACTGGAACACCACCTCCTCATTTTGACCATTATTCTGAACAGAGTAAAGTAGTAAGCGGGTGCCTTCCAAAAACTCCTTTCTGGTATCAGTCTGTTTGCCTGTACTCATATTTTCTTAGCATTAATTTCTGGTCATGTGAACTGATTTTTTTTTCTATTCTTTTTCCTTTGTATGCGTGCAGCAACGAGATTTCACCTGAAAAATTATCAGTGCAGTTTCAAAAGGTGATGTAACACCATTTAAGTATTCAGCAGCAGAGAGAGTGATATATCTGAATTATGAAATCAGCATACATGTTGCTAAATGCCAATAACTATCCCTCATATTGGGTGGAACACAGTGCAAAGGGACGACGGACAAAGGAACGACCAAGATGCACACTGACATCTTCCTATAATACCAAACCAAACATGGGCTATATATAGTTCAGTGCACCAAATCACAACTGTACAATCTGGCATCTCTCTTTAACCTGTAGCCTTTAATACTGACCCTAAATTGGCAAGCCAAACCTAATAGTTTAAAAAGCAAAATGCAGTGGTTGCACCTTCAACCAATTTTGGATCAGACAACCCCCCCCCCCCCCCCCCCCCCCCTTAACATGGCCCCAATGTTATTTCCTGCAGCTGGGGCCTGGTACAAAGTAATGCTGTACAGGGGGACATACAGTTTGCATGCAGTGCCAAAGATCTTAGGTATATTCAAGTGATGCATGATAAGAACAGTGTGAAGAGCATGGAAGCAATGTTTTGTTTCTGCCCAGTGAGGTTGTGATCAGAGCTACTCTGTAGACTGTGCATTCATGAATTACAGCTTATGTATTTATTTTCGTTTAAAATATAAGAAAGCAAGAACTGTGGTAAATAAACCAACAGGTGCAATTTTGGTCTTCGAATTATAAACTGGGGGGGGGGGGGGGGGGGGGGGGTATTGTCTTGAAGCGACAAATGGGCTGCGAGGAACATCATAGTGGACGGCTTCACATTAATGTAGACCACCTGGGGTTCTTTATCTTTAGTATAGGCAGATATTGCATAGCACACAAGGATTATTAAATTTCAAAATATTTAATCACGAATTCCAAATAGAACAAAAAGTACAGCAGTCCTATTTTGCACTGCCAGTCACAACTGACTTCCTCGTTTTTCCCTTTATCTCTTCATTCACATCAAGTTTCACAGTGGTTTAATATGTGGAAATAAAAAACTTACAGGATACCAGGGCATCTCTCAAGACCTATCACTGCTTTCAAATCAGAAGCTGATGCCTGCCTTCTTGTCACAGTAAACACTCTATCTGACGGTTACATGCCTCAATTTATGCAAGCAAAGTTGAAAACTTACAATCCAATTACAGGAAATACAGAAACCCCTATACCGAATCCTACAGTAGATACTAATTAACCTCCTATGTCGAGCAGATATCAATAGAGATGTTGAAAACTAACATGGTAAGATGGCGAGAATACTCGGTTAACTTTTGCACTACATTAAATTTGCAGGTTGCACAGCAAAACTACAATTTGATAAGTAATTATTAATGAACAGTGAAGCTTCAAGGTGCCCCTTACACATTTTCCCCGTTCTCAATATATTTGTGTCATTTTGCAAACGTTTCCTGTGCCCTAATGTGTCGGTAAAGGGACTAAATACCGATTAAAATGTGCCACAAGATCATGGTGGAAATGAAAAGATCTCGGCTCATATTGTATACACTGAGCGCTCCAATATCCAAGAAACAAAGATCTACAATTTTAATTTGGCACTGAAAATCGAAAACCTTGCCATCATTGATGCAGCATACCATGTGGCCACACGTCAGTAAAATAGTTTTTTTTCTGTCAGGAATGCTCAAGCATGTTTCAGATCTTACGCCCTCCCCAGTGTTCCCTTCAGTAAGAAGCAATGCTGACGATGTGCTTTTAGCTTTTGTCACATGATGGTGCCACAGTGCTATGAATTTTTTGGATGAAGCGGTAACCACAGTCCACTAAAACTTTTGTCGATGAGGCATAAGTCCTTTTTCTGTCGCAGCCTTCTGTGGAAGCTGTATTACTGGTTTAGTTTATTGGGCTTAACGTCTCAAAGCAACTCAATCTATGAGAGATGCCGTAGTGTAGGGCTCTGGAAATTATGACCACCTGGAATTCTTTAGCATGCATTGACATCGCACGGCACATGCTTCCATCGAAAAGTTGCCGCCGCAGCCGGGATTCGATCCTGCATCCTTGCGTACAGCAGTTGAGCATCCTAACCCCTGCGGCACCACGGTGGAGGTAGAAGCTAGTTACTGTCTGCTAGGCAAGATTCACATAGGTTTTAGGTGTAACGCTTTTGCCAACGTGCAATTGACATTGTGCTCGCTGATCACGGTTGTAACATTGAGATACATAAAAATGGGTTCATGTACTGACTGAAAAATTCTCGATAAAATCTCCTGCAGTGCTCAAAACAAAACCACTGCAAAATAAGCACTCTAGACAGCAACCTTATATTTTCACCACAAAAAACTGGACAAGCACTTAAGATCCAGTGCTCGGTCAATTTAAACGAGCAGACACCTAATTTTTAGTCGTGCCTTTTATTCTTTGTAATGATGCGTTAGACATTACATAAATGGGTCACCACAAGCAATTTGCCTATGACTGCTGAATAATTTATAACTGAATTTCTTTTCTCCCCTGCATCAGTTTTGGTTTCAACTGCCAAGCGATGGCTATGATGTCAAAGTTAATTCTAGATCACGTGAGGCATAAGAAAACTCTAGCATTATTGCTCCCTGATCATTTTAATTCACTGCAACGCTAAGCCAACCTGCCTCAAGAACAAGAATCCCAATGAGTGAAGAAGGAACAATTATATTGCAGCTTTTTCATCTAATCACGTGACGTAGACTTCACATTGACGTTATAACAACTGCTCGGCTGTTGAAATCACAACTGAAACAGGTGAGAAAAAGAAATTCCATTATGATTATTTAGCGGATGTAAGCAAAACCAACACTGTGCTCCTTTACAGTAATGCCGTGTACATGGGGTATATGGGCCTGCTGTATACATGGGGTGTCGCCTGCATACAGGGTAAATGAAAAATAAGCGTTGTTATTCTGCCTACCTATTGACAGCGAATGGCGGGAAATGTAAGAGTGCTGCACCACCGGACAAAATTTGTTGCTTTGCATTTCATTCCCCGCAAGTCCGTTTCCACGAAAAGCAATTCGATGCGGGCGTCACTATTTGCGTGAACCAATGGTGTGGTTATGACGTCGCAACACGGTGTTCGAAAACTTTTGCTACACGCCACGGAAAGAATCTTGGACAGCCTCCCACCGTATTTTCCAGAGCCGACCCTCCTACACAGCAAAAGCATACATAGTGTTGTCGAGAACCATCAACTCTTTGAGGCTGAGTGTACTGTGCGTGAGCATGTCCAACACAGCTGCTGCAGAGAATAGTGCAGGTAATCAAGGTAACCATACAGCATGTCTTGTCGCATACTTTTCATGTATACTCGTGGAGAAGTTTGCAATCATGACCTGCTCCAGCTGCATCCTATCCTTAAAGATATCAGATGTCAAGTAGTTTGACTCTCACAAGAACGAAATACTTTTAAGAAGTGTCTTTGACCACTACTTCAGCCTTTTGAAGACGGTAGAAGTCTACACAGACAAGTTCACTGTTCACAAGGTTCCATTCTTCAATGTCTACATGAAAACTGAAGCAAGCATAATGCAATGTGAATGAAGCAAGCTAATGTGGATTGTCCATCACATTTTGCAGCAACCACATCCGAAGTTGGCCACTGTTTTTAGGAGCCAGCCACATCTCTTCACCACAGAAAAAATAAAATCTCTCAAGGGCATACGTGCACACATTATGTCTGGCTAGTGAGGGAAAAAGGTTAGCGTGAGGAGCTAGCCAGCTGCTAGTTAAATAGCCATTTCCCACCTCTGTAAAGTAAGATCTTTGTGACCTATTTGTTTTCGGGCTTGAAATAACGGTTAATCGTTCACGAATAAACAAAATCTCTCCAACAGCACCTCCTCCATTTATGATAGTTAAAAGTGGTCTTCCTTGATTCTGTCTAATTATATTTAGCCTCAGTCGTCCAGGAGGAGGACTTGTGTAATATGTAAAGTACACATCAGGGTATGTGCAAACATCTTAGGAGGAATATTCTTATCTAAGCCAAACATTTTATTTTCTTGTGTGTGACTGCATGTCACCGTTTTTTGTAGGCACCATTACTGCTCTCCACAATCCCGAATCGGAATTTGGTGCAGCAATAAAACCTACAGATAAAATAAGCGTGGATAAGGCCCGCTGACTGGATATGCAATCACCACTATATAATAAAAACTGAGACACATCGCAACGAAAAAAAAAAATTGCAAGTTACAACTTGCGAACAGAGCAAAACTAGTAAATAGAACCGTCAACACAAGGAAATAATGCAAAAACAATCAAAGCTTATAGGCAGCACAAAACCACAGGAAGAAAAAAAAAAAGAGAAACCACAGAAAAGCCATTTCATGTAAATCTTGGCTCTGGCCATTTACTGCTTGCTGCATTCGAAGCATACTTTCATTGAAACTGACTGCTGGTGTAATGAATATGAAGTATTTAAAAGCCCTCCATACAAGAAGCCAATAACACAAAAAGTTGCTACTAAGGTAAATCCAAAGGAAAAGAAATGCAAGAAAGCAAACTGGTTATCTCAAGAGGCTTCACAAATAGCTGAGGAAAGGAGGATGGCAAAAGTTATGGGGGAAAGAGAAAGATACAAAGTTCTCAATGCGGATTTTCAGAAAATAGCAAGGAGAGATAAGAATGCCTTCCTGAACATACAGTGCCAAGCAGTTGAGGACAACAGCGAATTGAGGAACACAAGAGCTCTGCATAAGACAATCAAAGATATCAAAGGAAGCTTCTGTGCTAAGCTGGGCGTGATAAAGGACAAACGAGGCAGGGACCTCACTGAAGCCTGAGAGATAAAGAAGAGGTGGCGGGAATACACAGAAGAACTGTACAAGAAGGACCCGAATGTGCAAACCCAACATAAGACGGTTGTGATTACTGATCTCGAGCCGGGCATCCTGAAGAGTGAAGTTGAATGAGCCTTAGCCAGCCTTGCTAAGAACAAAGCTAGCCGAATTGATAGCATTCCAGCTGAGTTGCTTCAAAACCTTAACCATGACGCTGTTAATATTCTGCATACATTATGTCAACAAATTTGGACAACCCTGCAGTGGCCACAGGATTGGAGGAGGTCAGTTTACATCCCCATTCCAAAGAAAGACAGTGCCAAAGGTTGTTCCAACTACCGCACAATCGCGCTTTGATGTTGGAAAAGGTTGACGGTCACCGGAGAAGGGGTAGGCAGCGAACGCGATGGTTAGATGGCATCCTCGAGGCACTGCAGATGAAGTTATAAGATGTTAGGAAGATAGTTAGAGACCGGAAAGCGTGGCGTGATATGGTCCATAGGGTCACGAAGAGTCGGACACGACTGAACGACTGAACTGAAAAGCCCTCCATATGTACACACATCAGAGGCATGTAAGATGCGACATATACAGTCATGAGCTGATATTACTGCAATCATGCAGGGTATCAATATGTGGCAGAGAACTTAGGGACACTTGATCTGCCAGATTTCTACTATAAGGTGCTTAAGGAACACGGAAGAAACACATTTCTATGACAGCACAGCAAATACCATGCATTTGTTGCCATCGAAATTCTGGCTCCAACACTCAGGTGCCCTTGGTTATCTTTTCCCCAAACTTCTTTCAAAATAATATCCGGAAGATACTATAAACATTCGCAAGTATAGGGAAGCACACCTGAAGTTAGCTCCCGCTACACCAGCACCGCCTCTCTTCTCTGGCAATCATTTCTGAATTACTGGTCAGGAACTTCGCCGGCGGAGCGCATTAAATCACCCACGTCCCAACTGGTATGTGCACTGCTCGTGCCGCTGGCACCCTCTCCTTCCTTGTGTGCATGCGCAGTCTTGCTCGCAGGTGCATAAAAGAGATGTTGCTGGTTGCTGTGAGTCTGGCTGGCATTCCACGGCGTTCAGAGAGGGAAGGAAGTTATTGTGTCCTGGGGTGTGCAGTGACTCCTCTTGGTTATTTTTATTAAAAGCACACAACAGCACCACGCTTGCAGTATCACAGAATGCCAGCCGCGCAAGTGCATTTGCCACTGCTTCTTTTAAGCTGTTGCTTTGGAGAGCACAGCCATGGATTCTAAGAAAAAAAAAATGTTTGCGACGAAACTTTTTTGTCGCATAGTTTAAAAGTAGAGAAAGAGGACATGCGTCCACAAAATTCTACATTGAATAGCCTCCAACTAGACCAGATTTCTATCCTATTGAAAAAGTATGGCATCATTGCAGACACATTAATTTACCAACTTTTGCACTGACTGAATCATGGCATTTAGTCAAGCATTTTTCTATTATCATTATTTATTGATAAGTGTTCATGTGGCCAAATGCAGTTTCGAAAAAAATTGTGAAAAGTCAAAATGTTTGCTTGTATGTATATGAGCATTTGCATATGAGCAATAGCTCTGCAAATAGGTTGTCTTGGGGGTACGTGTACGCAGCGATAGCATTAAATAAATAAACAACCGCTTATCTCTATAGTACTTATTAAACAAGCGTAGAATATTTTTCTTTTAACCATAAGCAAGTAGCTGTTAGGCATATTCGGTGAATGGTCTCATTTTTCTTTTCAGCCTCTCATATCGCCTTCAGGACTCTTAATTTGTGTTAAAGATAATTTTAATTATTATTAGCATGAAAAAAGAATCAAAATCCAAACTATTCGGTCAGCGAAATAGCATGCACCGGACTGAGCCACTGAACAAAATTTTGTATTGTGAAGATGACTATGTCAGAAAAGGTATTTACTTCGGATTCCACCTCATAAGTGATCTTGCCACTTACTTACGACACTAAAAGCGCCGTTACAGTAATGCCGTTTTCTTCAATTTGCCTCACGAAGTGAACATAACCACTAGGTTGTTTTTTTTTTCTTTTTTTTTTTTTCCACATTTGCGCTGCCAAATTTTCCTAATCCTCTGAAGCATGCGCATGCGTAAGCGTTCAAGCACCAAGGGGAAAGCACGCGACTGCACAAACAGATCTGCAGCAGCCCAACCCCTGCTGAACTGACCCCTTCCAAGAGCTACTGGCGCAGCTATTCAATGGGACCGGGACCGGCCTGCCCGGATAGTAATCGGGATGCGGCCGAAGAGGGCACTTTTCCCTGGCGCCTGCAAAGCTGCAGTCCCCCATAGTTAAACATATTTGCCGTTTTGACATGTGCCGTAGAGTGCCAGCGGTCGCACTGCTCCAATGCTCACAGACAGGCAAAGGTGCCCCTAGCGGCTGCTCCTGTCCCTATATCAAACTTTGCCAAGGTGTCAGGACCAGAAAACTATTAAAGAACCCTGCAAATAGGGATGTATAGGATACCAAACAAAGCTTTTTGAGAAGTACCTCAGCAATGCAACCCAAAAGCATTAACAATTCTAGTACCCTCCTAAAGTCGGCAACACCACAGTAACAGCGTTGACTGCAGACCAAAAATCGAAAAGCCTAAAGCGGTAACCGCATGAAGCGACAGGCCCTAGCGATCCGTCGTGTGATGCAGCCGCCAACGCCTGTCATCACTGGTGCATACCGCACGGAGCGACTGGGCTCAGCAACAGAGAAGCGCGTTTTCAGAGTTGCTCTGTTACCGCCGCCTCGTCATTTGGTCAAGGGGAGTGGAATCACGCTATATTCCATTTCTAGCACTAAACAGCATGAAGTAACGATAAAACACTGATGAAATTTCTTGTAACGCATCGCATTTTAAAGGTCACAGCGCAGCGGTGCACTACTACACTGCGATGCTGACTTGCATTGCAAAGCAGTGACTTTCTCCAGTTCCTTTCAAAAATTAACAATATCTAGCCACACTAGCCTTTTTTTCTTTTACTACCCTTCCAAGCTTTTACTGAATTGTCTCGATGCACTCATATATACACAGATCAGAAGAAGTGAGCGCGTGCAGGCACCAGGTTCTTCGCCCAAACCGGACTAGAAAAACAAGCTCCACACGCAAGAACAACAAAAAAAAAAAAAAACAGAACGGAAGTTGAGCACCCCAAAGCCTTCTGCGATTGGCTGCCTCGCGAGCTGCTTCTGGGCCACACGCAAAATTTTCTAAAAACCCAGAAACTGAGCGACAATGCTTTGGCGGCCCTCAGCCCGTCGCGCATGTCGCCGCAAATTGTCGCCTCATGCGGTTAGCGCTTAATACCCCGGTCGCACGGCACTTCTCCAAGGTCCTTACTGCAAAGGAGGCTTATTGCTCTAAAGGGGCAAAACCAAAGAAGAGCAGCGGCACAGCTACACGGTAAGAGCAAAGGAGATAGATACGATGTTGATGATTGGCGCAAACTTCATTAGCGTTATCTGTCGACCGGCAAAATCACTTTAAATGTATAAAACTGTTAACTAAAGGATGGCAATATGAAATAAATAGTACATTAGCCAGCAAATACTGCCCAACGAAAAATGAGCGCACAACAAAAAGGGCAATGAAGTAAAAATACTACATAATTCTAGAACACTATACTGCATAAGAAGGAAAGCAAAGAATGTGTATGTCGATGTGGCTGCTGAAAACGATTGAAGTCGTATCTCAAGAGTCCAGATTTTAAGTTCATTATAATGTGAAATTAACCCTTGAATAGAACTGGGTTTAAATATAATATTCAAAATTATATTTGAATCAACGTTTTTGCCTTCTGAGCTCGCTCACTGGCGCTCATGTTTGGGCTGCTCCTTTACACAGCTTAAAGACCGCTGACGACCGCCTTTCCTTTAACGGGCCTTTTTTTGCAAAGGTCTCGAGCCTTAGCCATGTAGCTGCGTGCCAACCGCCTTTGGAGCAAAGAACCTTAATTCCAAAGTCCTTACAAGTGCCCGTGTGATAGGGGTATAACAAATCTGAAGCACTTAATAGCTTTTCGGGCAGTCTTGCTAAATAAAGGTTACCACGAACCCCACAATAATTTGCAGCATCACTAACATCACTACAAAGTTAAAAGGCTATAGGTGGCTTGCACTCAAGCCACAGTATCCACCATGTTCGTGACCATGCAGCATGGCACAAAACTGTGTGTGCACCTAATCTGCTTACTGCCATCTGCCCTAAACAAACCCAATATGACTGTCAGATAGATGATCCCACGAACATGCAAGCCTTGTGGTATGCTGCTTGAAGCTAAATTAAAATGTCTGCATAGCCTTAGCAAAGAGGATCACAATGTAAGCCCTTTTGCGTTATGGTGCAAAGATATGCACAATATCATCAGCCACTGCCCGAGCACTTCATTGAATATTTAGGGGAACCCTCAAGGTAGAAGATACTAAACAGCATCCACCAAATGCAGCCATATGGCTACAAAAGAAAGCTGCACAGCTTCTACATACCAGGAAAAATTTTCCATAAGCTACAAAATCTGTGGAATCTATAGCTTTCACCTGAAGGCATAATCGCTTCATTTGAGTGTATGCTATGAGTAATTGCTTCATATTACATGCCCGCTGTGTGCAGGAATCACAGATGTGACAGAAACCATGACGGAAATCTGGTTGGTCTGGTAGGCAAAACATTCGGCCACCAACTGAATAATACAGTAGGAGCGACATGCACCGGGGCAGCTCTAATTCTGCCAAGAAAGAAAAGCTTGATATGTGCGCGAAGAGCAAACATGGATCCCAAAAGGAATTTCTAATTTTCATCCGATTCGAGGTACACCCGCCCAATTTTTTTCCAATATCAAGTGTTGCGTCTATAACTGCAACGCGTAGAATGCTTCTCTCAGCTCTGCAGGTTCTTTATTCGTACAGAAATTTAATGCATGGCATAGTAACAAATGGTCCCTTTACTATAATAACAAATCAGAATGGAGGTTTGCTTGAATCCATCACATTTCATTAAAAAGCACCATCCTTTGACCCGACAAACAGACAATTCAACCAGCATATGCAGTAGCGGTTAAAATCCATTCCGCTTCATTTTTGTAAAGGATCGGTGTAAAACTGGAAGTGCCTGCGAATTAACTTTGGTAAGTTATTTTAGGGTAGATGCGCTGCAAGAACCATTGCAATGTATGCTGCTTGTTTGGTTTAGATCGCACCAGACAATGCGGATTTTAGGTTATTTCTGTGTGAATAAGGCGAGTAGGATGTTATGTGAAAGACAGGCACTTTTAAGTACCACTTTGTATGTTAAATTACAGCGCGAATTAGCAAGCGTAGTAGCTGATAGAAGCATTCTACTTGTTGCAGTTGGAGACGCAACACTTGATATTGTTAAACAATTGGGCAGGTGTACTTATGAACTAGCATTTCAAGATGCCTCGGCACACATTCAAGCACATAGTACATATTTCACAAGTTTACAGCCACTGGCTTAATTTCCCACCTCACTTCAATAAATACACTGTCTCCGCAAGACAAGAAAAACACAATAAAGCATGATGAGATGAAAGCAAGAACACCAAGTACCAAGAACAGTCTGCAGTGTGCATTTCTTTTGGAGTATTACAGGTAAGAACAATTTTTGCCCACATAAATGTGAACAATTAAGCACTGACAAATATTTTTAAGCAGCGACCGCCGGATAGGCTGGCAAATTAGTACCAGCTTTAGACAGAAGCCACGATGCACTGGTGTCTGCTACTGTTGCAGCTTGTAACGGTAAAGTTCCGTGCAGTTTTATTTAGTGTGGATTCGGAAACTACAAACTGCAAGCACTGCATACATTGAATTGAACAGGAAACAAATGTTTTTAGTTGCTTACAAAGTACCTGTATGGTCAAGAGGTCGCCACTGAAAAATACTGCCCATAAGGATGGTTCACAATTTAGATCCATCCTGATCCCTGTTCACTAGTGGCGCTCTAGAAAAAATCACTAGGGCAGCAGATATGTACATTGGAAACTGCCCTACTCTTAGCCAGGTTTTTTTTAATACAAGCCTTGACTCTCGCAAAAGCAGAGTTAAAAAAATAAAGATGGCCAGAGCATTGATGTCACTGGTGTGGTTCCTCCTCATCCCCACTTTAATGCACTCTTCTAAATTCTCATGATAAGTAAACAACTTGCCCCCACTGCAGTTTAAAAAAGACTACCATCGGCAACCTCTGTAACAAACCATCTAAAACTTCTTTGAGTCACTGTCTACTTCAAGTGGAACACATGAATATGTGAACACAAACGTAGGAGGTTTACTAAAATACTTAATACACATACGAAAGCCACAAAATGTAATTCATCTTCTGCAAAAGTTTTGAGTGTTGGAGCATGTTCACTGCAGCAGTTGTTTATCCTGACAGCCTTTCTGCATGCCTTCTTTTGATGGTTTGATTTGTAGGGTTAAACATCTATAAGGAACTCGAACTATGAGATGGCATGGTGGAAATCAGACAGTAGACAGTGTCTTACTTTTCGCCTCCATCGAAAAGCGGCTGCCTCGGCCGAGATTTGATCCCATATCCTTGGATTCAGTAGGTGAGCTCCCTAACCACTGAATCACTGTGGTGTACTGTATGCCAGCTTTTGAAATTCATAGCTTGGTACAGAGCCAAATATAGGGCATACAATGGTGGAGTAAATGTCATATCACACGTGGAAAGGAAAGATTAAAGTGACCAATAAGAAGAGGAATAGTTTTGTGAATTTTCTCTTTTGCAAAAGTTCACCTCCATGTTGACAGCGAGCGCATTTCAGGTGCCCACCAAGGAGCGCTTTCTCAGTTTTGCACCATGAAACCGGTGCAGAGTGCAGGAAGACGCCTGTTGACACATGCATTGATCCAGAAGCTGCACACCCTATGGGCACCAGGAGGTGACCCACACAGATTAGTTTAGCATTGCGGTTCATCTATGCTTCACCTCTGTGTTCTCTTACGGTTCGGCATCCTGTTGTTCCCGGCAGCGTGCTGACAATGGGCACTAACAGCTTTTCATTTGCCAGCACTACTCTCCTTGTCACTCGCACCCATTAGACTGATCTCACCTTCTGCAAAAGCAGTCAAACCAAAGACCCCAAGCGGCACAAGACCGAGTATGCACGTTAGCATAGGGTTGCCAAAACGAGCCTGCCACTCCAGACCTCACAATGTCTAATGCCAACCAGCTTTCACTTCTTAATGCACTTGGCCAGTAAGCTTCCACAAAAAAAAAATTAAAAAATACCTGCCCGTTAATGTGGAGAAACAAAGGTCACATCAGTGAATCGGTTCACTACCGAAGCAACAGTATACTAAGGCTGAGTTTTGTGGCATTTCAACAACACAGTGCTCCAAACCGACTTAAGGAATACATTCTGCCACCTTCAATACAAGGCCTGTAGGGACTGCATGCCTAATCACCAGCAAAGGGGGGGGGGGGGGGGGGGGGGAGGGCAAACTTGCTGCAACAATGTACTTGTACACCATTTATCAGCACGCAAAAACGATAACAGGTGTATGCCTGCCTTTCTAAGTGCGTCCAAAAGACAGCCGATCATCAAGTGCGACCTTAGTTCATTTGCATTGACCACAGTTTTAATATAATGTAAAAAACAATAGCTTCCATCCTACTTTTAACACAGCAACTCATTATGCCTCAAGGTACGGTTTAACTGACACCGAGTAAGCACTCGGTGCGAATTAAATGTACCCGTGAAACACACACACACACACACACACACACACACACACACACACACACACACACACACACACACACGCACGCACGCACGCACGCACGCACGCACGCACGCACACGAAGTCTGCAGTTTGCAAATGGCGCAAATAGCTTGCAATCACTAGTATCTTCTATTCCGTTAACATTCATTGAGTAGACAAAGTAATAAATCACAATCGGGCCACGAGTGGGAACTGTTCCGTCTCCTAGTGGTTTTGGTTCCTGCGCCGATACAATGAAACACACTCAACATCAGTGGGCTTGTTTGTTTGACTTTTAACAAGGCGCGAAGTTTTAAGAACGAAAAGGGCATCATTCGGACACCATCCTGTCCGGAAAATATCCTACCAATCTCATTTCTACCGCACAAAAAGTTGATACCTAAATTTTGAGCATTGGACGCATCCCACCCAGAAACCAAAAGCAAGCTTCGGTTACTTTTTCATTCGCTTCCGAAGTCAGATAAGCACATTCGACAAGCGAATTACGTTATCTCAACTAAACTCAGGCGTGTCATACAGGATGACACCGACTGGAAAGTAGATAAGCAGCCACTTCCTTAGACATACGCACACACAGACAACGGAAAGGCATAGTAGACATCGGCACAAACAAAAGTTATCGGTTAAAGAACGCGTTACTACATAATTATTCCTACCTGGTCAGCTTACGGAGAGCAACATTCTTCGCAGGCAACCGCCGAGGATGTTCTAACACCTCGAACTACCGATGACATCTGATGAGAGCGCGGAACAAATCGGCTCCCAACATCAACTTTACGACACAAGGAGGGGTAAGGTCGGGGCAGCATTCCAGCAGGGATCGGGTCACAAAAGTTGAACTACAGCGTAGGTCGTACTATACTGATACAAGCTATTCAATTCACGCATGACTAGAACAAAGACTGTGATTAAACTCGTTGTCAGTCCATGCCACTAGCTTAGTTAAAATAATTCGAAAACACTTTTTCATTGACCTATCAAAATCGCTCAGGTAGCAGTGAACTTTGCACACTTTACAAAATGGTGACCGTTTAAGGTCACGTGGCAGTCATGCTGCACGCGGATAGGTTGAAAGTTTAGGATATGAACCTTGCGTGAACTTCCACCTCTTTTTTCCTTTCCTTCATTTATTACAAGTTTTAAAATAATACGTTACTTTAAATACTATTATTGGTCTGATTTTACAGGCTCGCCGTGGCACGTTATTTTCTTTTTATTTCGGCCGCTTGTATCTATTTTTTCTCTTTGAACTAAATTTTTTTTTACCGCAAATGTTGACATAGATGTTCCCCCCCATTTGTTGAAAAATATCATCTATAAAGAGCTATGGAATTAAAATAAGTTGAACTAGCTACAAAGATACTAGCGACATTAGCGGCGGAGAGAGGCTTGCCAGGCTTGGCATTTTACACGTGGCTACGAAACTTGTTCTGCTTGTTTGGTGCGTGCAAGCACGGTAGGGTGCATGCTTCCTCCATGGTAGGGTGGCTACGGCTACGGTGCAAGCATTGCGTTGGGGGGTCTTGGTCATATAGCGTATAGCTTCTTGCCATAGCGTAACACTTAGAAACTCTGTGGTCTTGGCAACCTGAGGACTTTACTGTAGGGGTCGCTAGCGTGCGTTACATCGCACCGAGGTTTTGGCAGCGGACACGGAAAGTCGCCCGATTCGGTAACGGTTCTGCATTCTTGTTCCGTACGTATTCTGCTCTCTAGCTTTTCGCTGAAAGTTTCGTTCTACGGCTTTGTATACTAATGCACGCCTGTACTTCACGATGCTAGGCACTTAATATCTTATCTGCAGGTTTTCCTGACTGCCATGATGTCAGAAGGGACAACGGACGAAGCTTTGGGCAGCGGTGATGTCGAAACTGCGCCAACGCTTACGGACCATTTGAACAAGCGATTGCTGGAGTCATTTCTTCACCGTTTGAACGAGACAACCGAAGCCCCGACAGTGACCCAGATGAATTCAGCTGCGGCCGGTGACGAGTTCGGAGATTCCTAATGTGCAGTTCTTGCAACGACAAATATTAAATTACGCATCCCGGGTACTATTCACATCCTCTTTGTCAGTTGCCAAGAAATTACTAACATAAATGCCGCTGGGTCGGCTAAAACAGCGCGGTCGGGGCGTAACCGAATCCAAGGGGGGGAGCAGTGATGCGTGCACGCCACTGCTCGCCTCAAAGGATGACGCAATAATTTCTTAGCGAACTTTAATTATAAAAACAGTTGACAAAGCACACTTTATACACGTGTTGAATCACCAGCTATTGTTACTCCCCCACTTCCTATGCAATCGGAACGCTCCGAGGAAAAACCATGTCGGCCCATCTTGCAGCAGTAACCACCACCACTGTCTTGACCGCACCAAAAGCTAGTCCTTGGGCCGTTTCCACCGCCGGGCACGCAGCAGAGTGGACACACAGAAATGTAGCTGGGTGCTTGGCTATGACGAGCCACAATGAAAACTGCGGGAGGGAGGTAATGCAGCGTTGCACAGGTTTGACGGGGCTTCGCCGCTGCCAAGATGAGCTTGCAATCATGACCGGGCGCCCTGCTCACTCAAAATGGTGATCTCAATCTTGGATAAAGATGTCAAGGCAGATGCAGTCAGGCAATGAGACGAAAAAATAATCCTACTCTTTGCAGTAAGCAGAAGCTCAGTAATTTCAATCCATGAGAAGACCTTTCAAATGCAGCAGGCATTTGTGTGTCCCTGAACAAGCAAGCACATGCATACCTCACGCTGTTAGATACTGACCCTACTTGCACAGCACCTTTTGAACAATCTTGTAAAGAATAAAATCTGCCCTGCCCTGCCCCCCCAATGTTCTTCCCAAAATTTCCCTTTCAGTTAAAGAAGTTGGACAGCCTAGGTTTATCTATGGCATGCCATCCAGTTAACATGCTCCCCATGCGCTGAAGTGGTGCACAAGGAATACAAAACCCAAAATAAAGCTATACCACTCTGTGAAATCAGTCCCACATCCAACTGAATGTTGACACTATGAAACATAGTATCGAAGTTGCAGCGTTTTTCCTGCAAAAACCTTGTGAAGGCAGTGGGGAAACGGCTGCAAAAGTTTCCACATCACAAACGGATACCCTCATTGTAACAATCAAAAAACTGCCAACGATTATGTTACTTCCTAATGCAAACTTTGAGCGCAGCTCATCAGCTGTTTCAGCTTTTCGATAGATTGAGGTATTCATTTCGGCTCGGGGGGTGCACATCGAGATCCGCCGCCATCGATCCGGCACTCTTATTGCCGTCGCACAGGGGTGGCATTGGAGGAGGAACGAAAAGAGCAATTAAGTTATCGGGGGGGGGGGGGGGGGGGGGGGGGGGGGGGGTACGCACTTTATTGTTTAGTAAGATTCTACTTTCCCAAAAAGGCTGTTACAAATAAATGCTATCACAGGCAGCCAGCCTGTTAACTGTAAACTAGATGAATTGATAAGCCTTAACAACACAGCCGCAAGAGCAATGCACCACACAGATGACTGAGGAGAACTCCTGTTATCCTCTGTCTTATCTGTGTCAGTTACGCTGAATAACTATGAAAGTAGCAAACCTTTCCTGCAGTTGACTCTGCAGAATTTTAACTTGTTGCCAAGTGTGTGCATGTAAGCAACTACAGGAGAGTCCATGGATCACTATCCTAATATGAGGTGCAAGCAATAGCACACACCACTGCTGAAGAGAGACTTCGGCAGGACAAAAGAAGTGCTCATGGTTTCAGCAGCTGCCATTTTTGCAAGCAATCAATGAGAATGGCACTATGCTACCATGCCTCGGCACACGCAGTTTAAGACAAAGAACAGATTACACAACAGATTTAATTTGACCTGCAGTGTACAAGCCTCCTATTTCCTGCAGAACATTCCATGCTTCACACACAAGCATGTGAAGCAAGGAAACAC
The DNA here is from genome assembly GCF_055883805.1 of Amblyomma maculatum. Classification (NCBI taxonomy): domain Eukaryota; kingdom Metazoa; phylum Arthropoda; class Arachnida; order Ixodida; family Ixodidae; genus Amblyomma; species Amblyomma maculatum. The sequence continues at coordinate 273,876,675 of NC_139344.1, forward strand.
ACACTACAATAATGACAAGCACAGTATAGAGCTGCAACAGTAGCAAAGTGCTTGTCAAAAGCAAAGAAACAAAGTACCCCAAGTATACTACTACAGGAAATGGCTGGAAGGAGAGCTGCATGCTCAGAACTAATACAACAACGAGTTTGTTGATCCTAATATGCCTATTTATAGTTTAAACATAATTTTTACATGCTTGCTGCACTCTGCTGAAATCTTTTTTGATAGCAAAGCAAAGACTTCTTTTGCACATGATTTACTTTACTACTTTAAATGCCTCAAGTTTCCCCTTCCTCAATGTCACCAAACACATATAAGAACATAAGACTGAATCATAAGGATGGATAGTAGTATGGTCCTCTCGACGTGCTAAACTATTGATGATATGGAAAAAAACTGAACACAGACAGGACTCAAGTCTGTCTTGTGTTGTCTGTGTTCGGTTTGCTCCATATCGTAAACAATTTATCGCATCGAAAGCAGCATGTACAGTTGTGCCTCATTAATATGGACGCTTTGGTTTCTGCACAAAACTGTCCATAAAGCGAGTCGTCCGTAATAACAGATCGAATTTTTTTTTTCTGGAAAAAAAAACACAAGGATAAGGTCTGCTTTAGAGCAAAATATAGGCCAGCGAAGTTGGCACTAGGAGCTACAAGAACATTATCCGAGTCACCATTATGCTTCAAATGCGATGCAATTGAAAGTATTGTGGTGCAGTTGCATATTGTTCTCGATGGCATTTCATTAATAAATTACTTGACTTCTACTTTTCATCTGCCATGAACCCCTGCTACGTATCAGCATTTAGTCGGCTGAAAGTTGCTGAATCCAACTTTCTACATGGCGCAAGCTGTTTTCAGAGTTTTGTTCAAGTGAATTCATGGAACCCGAAAAAATCGTAACGTGCATCGACTGCGCAGCTTCGCAGTGCAAAATATGAAACCACAAGCAAAAAGGACATAAATCAGTTATTGGCACTATGTTCATGTGGTGCCTGTAGACAAAATCTGGAAGAGAATTATCTTTGAAGCAGTGTAACGATTTGGTCTTCATGACTGTCCATATTAACGCAACAAAAATACATAGACCCTAATGGTATTTGTGCATTTTCTCCTTGTCCAGACAGCGAGTTTCCAAATTACGAGGAGTTAATGCATGGAAAAAGTTTGGTCCCCAGAAAAACTGTCCATAATTCAAGTCGTCCATATTAACGGGGGTCGTATTAACGAGGCACGAGTGTATAACCAACTAGGCCTAGTTCTACTTCCCTTAACAATGGGCAAGTTAGCGGTGAACAAGATTACACAGCCCCTCCCTTGTTTCCAAATACAGCTGCCCTACTAAACTACACTACCCAGCACTCAGACAATGTGATTACATCACCATAACAGTCATCATGGGCATACATCCCCCACGGTTGTTGACTCCATGCATAGTAAAGGATACAACTCTTAGCCCTCTTTCAATAGGGTCTGTGATGTGAAGCCCCCGTGGCCCATAAACAGTCTCATTCTGTTCGTGAATGTAGGCAGTGGCCTGCTTCAAGAACTGCAACAGAATAAAAAAAATCAACCACAGAAGTTAAAGGTTATGCAACAAGAGCAAATGAGAGCCATCCTACCTTCTCGTAGTGGGTTTCAGTACACATGTAAAGCAAGTACGCAGTGAGACAAGCCATGAAGCCCTCACAAAATGTTTTGCCACTCATCCTCTCGGCTTCTGAGTATATAGAGTTGATTGTGGCGACTGTTTGGTCGAACATGTGCCTTTCTATCTGAAAAGAGCAAAAACAGCACAAAGCTGCACCATCTGCAACAATGATAAACCCAGCAATTTGCAGCGAATGTGCTCATTTTCTAACAGGTACCAAGCCATCCAACTCTTGTGGGAACTTCGTCTGGAACTTCACCGACGTTCCCTCCGAGTAATCACGTTGAATGAAGACCTTGTTCGGAATACGGCTTCCCTCATGGCCTGCCTGGTTCTGCAAGAGCAGAGAAGCCTTCTGCCACACCAGGAGCACAATGTGGAAAAGTTTGCACCGAAATATCAAAAGTGGAAACTGATAAGATAGGTTATTATGTGCAATGTAACACAGTATATTAAGGGCTCTGGGTCTACCACGAGAATGCACAACAAATGGTAATAGAGTCGAACGTTGAGCTATGCTTTGTGTTGTTCCCTGCTCTGCTGCCTTCTTCCAAGAGATACAACGAATGGCATAGTGCGCAAAAAGTAAAACAGTAGAAAGTCTCACCACACTCAATGAGCTCTCCTTTTCACAAGGAATTAAAATTCAGCACTTGAGTCCACTTGAACATCACATGAAAGACAGCTTCTACGCCTCACGATTTGGACAACCAAACGTGAATGCACAGCACTAACCTTTCATACGCAGCTCAAATTGAAGCGTAACCTCAGGCTACGACAAGAATGGTAAGTCATCTCAAACTACAGTGTTCTGCAACTTTATCGGAACCGCCTTCGAAAATTTGCCCACCGGTCGAGGAGGGAAAATTTTCCAAGACGGTTCCGATAAAGTTGCAGAACACTCTATATCTACATTGTGTGTAACCGTGGGAGAGCTTGGCCTGGCTTCGCTGCATTCCAAGGCACATAGGAAATAATAGGTTTTCTTATTCATACGGCGCAGCTAACGGCAATATCATTTGCCCTCGACAATGCCACGCTGATTTCTGTATTTGAAATATTCGGCAAAAGCGCGGCCGAGGAGTATGCTACTGTCCTCCAGTATTTCTAGGGACCATACCTCCAGCTTCCTCCCATCTGCAAAGCTCAGTTCAGTTGGTCAGCTTCTCTGGTCAGAACAGCACCCAAAGGCATTACATCTAAACCAAATTTTCCTGCCGGAAGACACTGAAAAATGAGCATGACCCGGACAAATGTGGTATAAACCACATAATGGTATGAGTAGTTTCATGAATCTGTCAAATTACTAACGCGCTCATGAAAACCAAATATTAGAAAAACACAATGGTATGTTTAAGATTACAGCCCAAGCCAAAGAATGGGCGTCTCAAATGCTGTCAAAACAGCTGTACCACACGAGATAAGTCAAAAAGAAAAAGAAATCGTAAGCCTAACAGCGGCAGACAAACAACCTAGCTCATCAGAAAGCGCAGAAGTGACAGGCAACAAAACACTCACCTGGCCAGATGCCATCCCGGCACGCCTATTTAAACCATAAGATCAAGTATTTGCCAAGGTGCAAATTTAAATATTCCTGATCGATGCTAGTCATGAGATGGGCTCCACTAAGAACGTGCCCGCGTAATCCTGAGATAAACCATGTGACGAAACAGTGATCAGCATAACCTACTTATTGCTATGCTAATGTAATGACTGGTTATTAAAATAAGGAAATGTAGAGTACAACAACTGCAACACAAACACCGCTACTTCGACCCGCAAAACGCGCACCGTTCTCCTGTTCTGCCAAACACAACTGCGGTGGTGCAGTCTGCGCATGCGCGCACGCCTCTCCCTTCTCCCTTTCTCTACCATCTCACCGTCCTCACCCTCCTAGTGGAAGCGGTGGAAGCAAGGAGGGTGGAAGCATTAAAATGCTAAAGCAGCCAAAGCAGTGCCTGAACTAAATATAGGGCATAGCAAACCTGCTATAATTTTTCATTTAACAAAAGGTACGGGCGCGTTCTTCTCTCGCTGTGCGCGCATAGCTTTCATATTTAGGAAATCGCGAGCCCCTGATGTGGGCGACAAAGTTACAGGCGTTACAGGTCCTCAAGAAAATGTTAATTTTCAGTTTGTTTCCATCTACGATGAGGCTCTTCTATCAAACCGAATCATATTTCGAGACAGTCACGAAGAAGACCAACTCGATTGTTTGATCTCGAAAAAGTTTCATGCGAAAATCTGCCTACTTCAAACTCTCAACCTCAACTCTCAAGTTACTCAAGTTGAAAGGCACCAACCAACGACACGCAGGAACGCTTGCGTGATGCCTCGCAAGGTGTCGCCACTGCCTGCGCTACCATAGTGCAATCCCTTTCTCTATGGCAGCGCTGCCAGTCTGCAGCAGAAAGTGTTTCTCCTGCCAGGCGTATATGCCCAGGCATTTATATTTTAGGCAGCCTATATTTGTCATGCACAGCTTTCTGGCATTATAATGAATCACAACGTCTGCCATAATGCATGCACCACAGCCACATAAAATATTTCAGTACAGACGTTGGCTGGAGCCCCAGCTGAGCCCTGAGCAATGTACGTGTTACACTACACAGTAGAACATTAACTGTCATAGAGCTGATACAAAAACTGTACTGTAGTTTTTGTAGCCACGATGCTCTTATCACCAGTTTCGAAACTTCCGCCCATAGAACCTATGCATAAAAAAAAACGAAGACAGCGAAGATATACGGCCTGGTATTTATGGATTGTGGTGACAGCCGCGGTATTAAACTGCATCCGAGTTGCATACTTTGAGATTTTTGATAAACGCGTGACGACCTGGCAACTGAACCGGTTGGAACGAGAGCACAGGAAATGAAAAAAGGGAGAGGGGTAATTGATATTTTCTGCGAGCTTGAACATCATATATACAGCGCGTTGCACAACTAGAGGCGCGATGTAGAATGCTTCTCCCAGCTAAACCGTGGAATTCTCGCAGTTAAAATTTTGCACAGGAAGGGCATATTGTCGCTAGTATTTTTTAATACCAAATTTGTTTGGGGTACTTGCCTGATTCGATCAAAAGAAGTCAAATGTTCCCATCTTATGCGGCGGCGACGACGTCAGGCGAGCCGCTGCCCCAGCGATAGTACTGGTGGCGCTACCTCATGCTGCTAGCAGGAAAAGAAGGGGTGAACGTTTCTGGCAGAAGGTTTGAGTTGTTGTAAGCAGCATGAGGTAGCGCCACCAGTACCATCGCTGGGTCAGCGGCTCGTCTGGCGTCGTCGCTGCCGCATAAGATGAGAACATCTGACCTCTTTTGATCGAATCAGGCAAGTACCCCAAACAAATTTGGTGTTAAAAAATACTAGCAACAAAATACCATTTCTGTGCAAATATTGAACTGCGAGGATTCCGCGGTTTAGCTGGGAGAAGCATTCTACATCGCGCTTCTAATTGTGCAACACGCTATAGAAAATAGCGTGCAGTAAACACATCAGGATTCCCGCCCATTTATCACGTATTTGAAAGATGCCAATCCATGAGCATGAGATGGCTCTCATGAGCGCGCAACGTACGTCGCCTCAAGGATCGACAAATCACAAGCACGATTATACCTGTCGGGACTACCCCTGCTGCCACGTGTTGCATATATCATATGCTGTAATTAATTTTGCGATGCTGCAGCGCAACCAGCAACGTTTATATAAGAAAAAATAATTTTGTATAATAAGCTATGTATACTGCAAAGGAGCAAGGAAGGGAATTTGGAAACGGAAAGCAGCGGTCCCAGACGGCCACTGACGTCCGACGGACAGCCGAACTCGGCCGCAACTCGGCGGCCGATTTCGGACGTCCGCCGGAATTCCGGCGTACGTACGAAAGCGGATGGTCGAATCCGTTCGCCCAGCGGACAGCCGCCGTACGTCCGCCACTGGATTTGCTTTTACACAGCTATGATATAGTTTGTAGCCGTCGTGCTCGTCTGAACTGCGTATAAATCAGTAATGCCGTCAAGTCTGCATTATATGATGCCAGAGCGAATCGATGCGATAGAAAGCGTTTCCATTAAACAGTTTTTTTTTTTATTTTCCGCATGTTTCATCGTTGAATTCTTCCATCAAAAATTTTTGATTTAAAGTTAAATGACCATTAAACATTTTTCTATCATGATGCTTCGGTGAAATTTTAATCAGTGGCTGAACAGACGCAGCAAGCAGCAAGCTCAAAAAGAACGAAACCGAACCTATCCTCAAAAAAATCTGAAATGAGCCAATCCAATCCACCTGACAAGTTGACGTTTAGTCATGGAAGATGGCTTCACGTTTCCGTGTTCTGCATTTTCTGCGCAGTTACAAATACCTACGGCTGTAATGCACTGCTAGCATTGTTTTTGCTGTGGCTTGGTGCGGCTGGCACACTTTGTTCACCCGCCGATTCCAAAGTAAGTATTTCAGCGAACTTTTGTTTCTTTAGTGGAACTTTTCGATGCACCGATAGTGGTGAGCTTTTGGGCAGCCGAACGGTCGAGTGTTTTAGGCGAGACTGACAGGAATGCTCCGCGCCGACTAACTAAAGTGCAGCCTCAAGTCTGAGGGCCATCTTTCTCGGCATTACTGGACGTTGCGCCAGTAAGCCGCGCTACTTCTCTGTCTCTGATAAAGGAGTGCCTGCCCGAGCTTTAAAGGAGTTAATTTGTTAACCATGCGCAACGTGCTGAGTTGTAAAAACTATACGAGAAAACTTTTGCACTCCTCGAGCCTATCGTGCGACATACCTACACTTGTGAAAACGTCGCGAGTTTCTTTTTTTTTTCTCTCTCTTTTTCTTTCTTTTCTTTTTTTTTTTTTAATGGACAGCCGCTGATCTTTCTCTCTCGAGCTTTACGGCAACTACAGTTTCTAGAAGGAACGGCTGTAGCTACTAAATAACTAAAGGTTTAGTACTCTCCTTCAGCTTTGACAAACCAGGACAGCACCTTGCGCATGTTGGTTATGCATGTGGGACCGAACCGCGCAGAACAACCGGACAAGGAGATGAGAGAAAAAAAAAAAGTCAGCACTTGTCTTTTTCTTGACCCGTTGTTCTGCGCGGTTCTGGCAGGAATTTGACATACCGCCAGACAGTTTTAGTTTCACGTGCGTACAGAGTTACGTACGCAAACGTGAGAAGTCTACGTGCGCAGCGCGCATTTCGCCAGGACTACTTTTAGTTTCACGTACGTGGTGTACGTGAAGCAAAATGTATGGACCTTTCATACAAGTCTCGAAAAACTGTGCGTACGTGTTATGCCGCGCCATCTAGTACAGATGAACCAAACTAATTTTGTTTAGTCGAGCTGCCTTGAACCGAGCCACGCTGCGGCCGTAGCCAAGAGTCGGTCGAATTGGAAATTGCTGTTCTCAACGTCGTTGCTCTACAGTGAACAATTAGCAAGACGCATACCTATATGCGTCCACCGCACAGCGTGTCGCATGCAGTCTTCGAATGGATTGCATTCTCTCACGTCGCGAAGCATATCCAGATCGTCGCTTTAGGAAAAGAGAATTCGCTGGGCAACAGAACCAACAGAACTCATGCTTACAACTTCACAACCTTCTCCCTACAACGGATTGGCTCTGGTTGGCTGCCGGCTTGCATCTTGCACTCTAGCCACTTCTCGCTCAACTCTGGTCTGGCGTGACCTCGCGAGATCGTTGCTATGACGACGACAAACGCTTCTGCGTCAGGCTTAACAGCTGAAAAATCGTCCTTCTATCTAAAAAATAAAGGCTATTTGTCACTTGAAACTTTACGCGAGGGTAAGATTGGGTAAGCTTAAAGCGAATACAACAGTTTAGAACACGATATCGCGCCGAGGAATTAGCGGCGAAGCTGTTATTGCTGTGAAGCGGGCGGGCAGGGCGTCGCCATGTTGTCAACTCTACGTACGCCAGCAACGTGAAGACGCCAACGTGAAAATCCGAATCTCACGTACGTCCGTGAAACTCCCGCGGACTCTTCACGTTCTGCGCATGCGCACTGGTCACACGTAGGCGCTTCACGTACGTGAAGCTCCCACGTACGTGAAACTAAAACTCTCTACAGTTGGGCTGTGAGCTCTGGTGCCTGCAACGCCTTCTTTTATGCAAAACAGGCATACTGGGAGGCCATGCAAGCCGCGGGCTCAAAAAAAAAAAAAAAAAAAGAGCAAAAGTGAGATGAAAACAAAATTGTTGTTGCTTTGTCCTTACAGATATTCAAAGGCTCCTCAGAACTTCATTGCATTATTGACAGCGAGATAATGCCAAAGCTACACTAGAGCCATGCAGCACCTTATAGTGCATGATACTGAGCTTATGTCTCGCACTGAAAGCTCTTACCATGTTCTTAGATTATCATATTAAAGTAGCTTTAAACCCATGCTTGTTAATACAGTGATAGCCATAAATTGAATCTAGGGCATCATGCTCACATACAAGGCTTCTGATAACCGCTGGTCACATGATGTGGGCTATAGCAGAAACCTGTACCTGGTCATCTTACAAGCATTTGTGCAATTGATGCTTTTAATGTGTTGTAAAAGTTTTTGTGTTCTGTTTCTGTATGGGAATGCTTTCCTTATTGAAGGCTAACATTTGGCTTGCTACAGCAAAACCTCTACCTAGTCATCCTAAAAACAGCACCGCAGTTGGTGCTTTTAGTGTGTTGTAAAAGTATTTGTGTTCTGCTTCTGTATGGCAATGCTTTTCTCGTTGAAGACTAGCATGAGGCTTCCAAAAATTTTTCAGATGCCATTTGCTGTAGCCGATTTCGTAAGCCAACAGGAAGCAGCACTTTGAACATGGAAAACTGTCATCCACGGGGGAAAAACAGCAACATCCCTTTGCATTCTCATTTCTTTGGTATGGCTAAAAGTGAGTATTGTATCATTATCTATATTATTAATATTGAATCATGATTGTCAGTGTTGAAGTTGTTTGAGCGTGATGATTTTAAACACACAGGACATCCCTTGTTTACATGTAGGATGTAGAACTGGTTTCAACAAACTTTATGCAGCAAATTCTTTTTACATTGTCCACCATGTTACTTTTTGTCATTGTCCGTTGAAGTAAATAACCAGTATTTTACGTTTACACAGTCGTCCACTCTTAGCTTGAATGGGAATGTGTGGCATGCAGTTTGCAAAATAGCAATGCATCCGTCACAGCCATGCATCAAGGCTAAGTGGCTTGTGCGTAGAGGGACTAGCCGCTCCAGCTTCACGTCATCTGCCTCTTTGCTCCGGTGTGCAGACGTGCATTGAGGCAAAGTGGTTTATGTGTAGAGAAACCAGGAGCTTCTTTGTCACATCTGGCTGTTTGTTACGGTGTGCAGATGCACATCGAGGCAAAATGGCTGATGTGTAGAGGGACCAGGAGCTGCTGCTTAACGTTCTTCGCCTCTTTACTACAGTGCACAGCCGTGCATTGGTGCTAAGTGGCTTGTGCATGGAGGGCCCAGGAGCTGCAGCTTCACGTCTGCCTCTTCGCTCAGGTACGCAGGTGCGTATTGAGGCAAAATGGCTTATGCATAGAGGGACCAGGAGCTGCTGTGTGGCGTAGTCTGTATATTTGCTATGGTGCGTATTGAAGTACAGGGGGGGGGCTCATGTGTAAAGGTACCATGAGCTGCTGCGTCATGTCGTCTGCCTCTTTACTATGGTGCGCAGGCATGCATCAAGGCAAAGTGGCTTATGCATAGAAGGACCAGGAACTGTTGCTTCACATCTGCTATGATGCGCAGCTGCGTATTGTGGGTGGTGGTGGAAAACATTTTATCAGATACAAATACAGGAGGTTACTCACTAGCTGACCCTGAGGGGGCCTGTCCTGACAAAAACAAGGGGTCCCTAGTTTGGGACCCCAGTGGTGGTAGAGGGACTAGAGGCTGGTACTTCACGCTGTCTGCCTCTTCGCTACGGTGTGCAGCTGTGATGGATGCAGTGGCATCTCAAAAAGTGCATGCCACGCACTCGCATGTTCAGCCTGAGTGGACGACTGTGTACCTGCTATAGCTTTGTTATTCATAGAATAAACCTAGGCCAAGTTGGATAAATTATAGCTCACATCATATGTGGTCAGCAAAGAAAAGCCACTCCAGAAAATCTGATGCATTTACTGTCATAGGATTCTTATTCATATACATGCTACTGACAAGTCAGATTCTTCACCCTCAGAAATGCCAGAAAAATAACCAAGGGTGCGTCTGCAATAGTCTAGCTTGCTCTTTCTCTGCAGACTTGAGTCAGATGTGTGTTCCATTGCTGTGGGTGGGACAGGTGTGAATCTTTGATTTTAAGCTTGCAACAAGTATGTTATTGTAGTTTAAAGGCAAAACGGTACTAATAATCGCAGCCCCCCGTGGCCTTTATCCCCTTTTAATAGTGTTGCTAGACACTGAATTATTAGTTTACTCTGCACTGTTTCTGTCTAGTTAATGTGCGGAGATGTACATATATTTATATGACTTGGAGTTGTCGACTTTGCACTTAGAAACATTGTAGCGTTATCTGGTGTGTTGCTTTCATTTCTTTAATGATTTCTGTAAGGGATCGGTAGGTATGCTAGGCATCATTATTAGTCTGCTCTTTTTGGGTCACCTGTTCAATGCCCAGCTGCGGCCGTCTCCCACTTGCCCTCGGACAGGAGGCGGAGAGACGCGCACAGAGAGGCAGCTACAGCAGCTACAGTGCTTAACAGAAACGTAGGCAGAGAGGGAAAGAAGTCCCCTCTTCCGAGGACTTTGCTGTCGCACTCGAAGACGTGGGGACAGGCAGTTTGTTCTCGTTGCTGTGTCATGTAGGGGGCTCATTTTTATTTAAGGAGCTTTACGAACAGTATACAACTAAGGGGTCCTTAGTACTAAGCGTACTAAGGGGTCCTTAGTACGCTGACTGGACCCATCACCCGGAGGCAGCACAGCTTTGAAACGAGCACCTCTTTTGGAAGAACTGCTTATCGTTCAAAGAAAAAACACTGTCAGGTTGAAGGGTGTAAGGCCCGCTTCCTTGTTGGGGAGCCCATAAAAGTGACAATTATTCAGTGCAGGCGCGCTGAGTGGGGTCTCGTTGAGGATTCCAACCCTGGATGTCAACAATGGTGGGAGATGGCGGCGTTGAAAAAGGTCAAGTGTGTAACAGTGACAGTATGATGCGGAGCGGGAGGATGTGGATTGGCTCTTCTGATGTGGTCCGCAATGGTGCTGACTCGGACGCCAATAATTGCAATAATTGCCCTGTAAAAGGAGCCGCCAAGGATGCAAGCTTTGGGCAATGGTTGCGCATGTGGGACACCGTTTTGATGGGTTCTAATTTTTTTTTTTTTCCTAGGGGAGAGAGTTTGGCATGTGACCTACTGAGCCAATCATTTCGAGGTCCATTCTCTAAATTCTGTTTGTTGTGAAACGAATTTGTTGTCCCTTTTGCATTGCTTGTATTAGGGAGAGGGTGAAGAACTTATGAAAGTGGAAAGACATGCCAAAATGTTTGTTAGCCAGTCATGTGTGAGTTCGTTGTCATTGGGGATGAGAAATGTGGGCGGAGTCCCGAAGTTAATGAAACGGCCCCGCGGCCTGGAGAACTCGTTCTGAGCTAAATTTTGATCTCTTTCCTCTTCGGCATAGATCATGGTCATTGTTTCACCTGTTGTAAATACGTACATTCATGTATAAAATTTTCAGTTCATCTTCCTCTCCGTGTGCAAGTTGTTGTGGCCAGATGCAGTAAATTCACTATTTTCATTTCTATATAACGTGCCTTTCTGAAGATGGTGAGCTCTTTTGTCCAATCCTGTAAGAAAGCAGCAAAGCGCTCCCAAATCGTCCACAAAACTGTGTGATATCTTTAATACTAACTGCGGCTTGGTGTCACTCAAAACATGTAGTTGAGGTAGATTTCTTCCCCCCCCCCCCTCTTTTTGTTCGTTCAAATGAGGACCAGCGGACACTAACTCTTGCTTTTGTAATGCCCTAGGCCCCGCCTTAAGGCAGTACTCCAATGTCAATACCATTTTTTATAGCTATGGCTGTCCAACAGCACTAATGTCTTTTATACACTTCTTTTACTAATCTCTTACCCAAGTGGTGGCTTATACTGCGGGGGTGAAAGTCTCTGGACAGTATGTGTAGATTTTGGACTAGAATCGCGATGTAAACGAATTGTGACCTTATTTCTCTTGCACACATGAAAGAACTAACGTTCAACTTTCACATCGACAAGTATGGTCCGAGTTTCCTGGTCGATGTGAAAGTTATGTGCTTTGATTGCAGCTTGTGTAGTCCACACACTTGTCCCCGATATTACATAGGGGCAAATTAGGCGCCTTTACAGGGGCAGTTTCTTTGGCGCCCACTACCTTCCCCATAAATAAGCTACAGTGTTTCTTGTGAACAGCTGGCTGCATTTATAAATACCATTATTTTTTTTGTAATTTGTTGTGCATAGTTGAGAAATCCATGACATACATGCACAGCTGGTTGCCAGAATTGTGCAGCCATATTTCAGTAACTAACATCCATGCTGCATGCTGCCGGTAATACATCAGGAGCTTGTGGTTGTCAGCTTTTTGTGTTTTGTGTGACTATAAGCCTTGCTATTGTAATGTCACATATAGCGCTGTGAGTAAACAAATAACTTTACTTTTAACTTTACTTTTAACTCTTGTAGAAGCATGAACACTGCGCAATTACTGCGGCGGGCTATGCTTCCACATTGGGCTTTAGCCACATGTCAAATGTCTATCTTTATTCTGCTGCAGCAGCTTGCATGTTATCAGATAAGTTACTTCATCGCAGCTGCTCTAAGGAGACGCTTTCTAGACGCTTGTAGCCTAGATGTTGATGTCGATATACCCCCGACACGCCCAGGGAATGTCTTCGGTAGAGGGCACATGGAAACCAGCGAAATGTGCAGTTTACAGAACAAAATGGTAACAATTTTAAATGATGTTATTATTGATCACTTCTTTTCAGAGCAGGAACAGTGACTTTAGAAATCTGCCTGTTAAACCGCTCAAAATGCAGGTTTCTGCCGCCAATGCATACCTGTGTAATACTGCAATGCTCTGGCTGTGCTTTATGTTCATATACAGCATCCTTTATGCTTAGTTTCTCTGCATGTACACTCCATGTCTTGGGCATTGCTGAGGGCGCATAGCAGCAAGCATAACATGCCATGTTTGGTCAGAGTGGCATGTTCAAAAAGACGACATAAAAACATTAAAATACTGAATGCCAGGTTCTTGTTATTCTGCATGGGTTTTGCTGCAGTTATATGACCTTTCTATATAGTATGTGACAGTTCTGAATGGAGATGCATGCGTACAGTGCCACCTGGAAAAAGCAATTGAGAGAAACTGGCAGTTGCCCTTGGAGATGTGTAATCAAAGTTCAGCACAGATAACTTGAATTTCATTTTCCCTTCTATTGCAGGAGGAGCCCAGCCTGCTCTTTCCATCTTAGGCCTGGAAGACCAGCAACAGCTGATCGAGCAAATGCACAGGATAGTAACTGCCCCTGGAATCCCGGCCTGCGGAGGGCGCCCACAGAGAACTCGATCATCTCCTCGCTAATTCCGAAATATTAGGTTTCAATAAATACCTTTTCCTCCACCACCTCCCCAAGAGAAGAGCTGTCGCGGCCAAGGATAATTAAAAAAAATTTATTCAAGCAGATTCTTAATACTCCAGTTGGCCTGCATTTTACCATGCCACTCCTTAACATCGATATTTTTTTAGTGTAGACTATTTATGCATGCAGTTTTTGCAATATAGCAAAAAAAATGCTTTTTTTACAACCTCGCATGCTGGTATGCCTATGCACTTAGCATGTTTTCAGGAATGGCGCATTTGTGTAAAGCTCAGCTAGCATATGTGCCTCTTTGATGGAAGTTTTAATTGCACACTACTGTTCAGTGCTTTGTGTGTGAAAGTAAAGCAGACAACAGGAAACTTGAACCTGTTGCATATTCTATTGTCTGCTTTACTCTCACGACTAAGGCATTGAGCACTAGTATGTGACTGAAATTTCCATCGCACATGCTTGCTGAGCTTTACACGAATGTTATTGGCAAGTTTTTACACCAATAGCGGGCCCTGCAAGCATGTTCCGGGAAACGTCCGAATGTCCGCCTCCGGCTGCCCGTCGGACGTCCGTGGGACGCGATCCGGATCCACGAACGATAGTCCGACGGACGTCCGCTGTACGTATATCGAACATAACCGGACTTCCGTCGGATGTCCGAAGGTCCGAAAAAGGACGTCCGTCGGTCGACCGTCGGACGTCTATGGCCGTCTGGGGTAGCGGACAATTCTTCCATGATCGTGTTGACTTCGGAAACGCCATATTGCCCTCCTAGCCACGATAGCTTTGGGTCCGTCTTCCGAGTTTTCAGAAGTGTCGTTATTTTCCTGACCCGCCATCTCAAGCTGGGAGGACTGGGAGGTCTTGCTCTCGTTTCCGGATTCGACAATAGTAGCCAATTGCTGCGGTGATTGCCGACGCGTCACGAAGAAAATGGACATGAAAGTTTGACGAATGTCTAAAACTCGTTTGTTTCAATAAAGTTTCTCACTCTTTCTCCCTCTCAGAAACGCACCTCACCCCTTCACCTGGCTATAGTGCACTATAACCTGGCTCACCAATGTCACACTTCCTCGTAGGTATAGGCAGTACAGGCGCGGACGCGTTACATTATATATGCATCAATTAGAAAGTACAGTAGCGTCTACAACCAATCTGCATATACCGTACCTGCTAGGTTAAATTAGCCAGCGTGTGAAATGTGCTAGAAGGCAAAAGCGTGCTTCGTTTACTTCTATCTCCACTTGTACAGTCTTCCACTAGTTTGAACACGCGGTCGCTGTCATGATAATGCGACCAATGCGGCCGCATATCGAAGCAAACTGAGGCAAAACCTGAGGAACCTGGAAGCGGTGCTTAGCATTGCTTACCACTTAGCTTCATTGCACGACCGGATCGGACGCAATGACGTTTTTAAGGCGTGACCGTGTTCAAACTAAGAGTGGACGACTCTATACATGCGCAGAAGTATATGCACAAACGAAACCGAAACTAATGCTCAGTTTCGTTGTCAGTGTCTGTCACGTGATCCGGTTTCCTCGCCGCGAGCGCGGCAAGCGAGCCGCCGGAGCGAGCTGCAACGGAAGCGGTGGAGTGGAGTCATCGGAGTAGCTAGCAGTAGCAGCGGGAGCTCAGCAGTCGGGCAGGGGAAAAAGAGCCCGGCGTTTTCAGGTGTGTGCACTAAGTTGGGGCCGGTGCGGCCTGAGGGCCATTGTGGTCCTCTCAGCCATGATTGGTACGAGCATTCGGCATGTCGTCTTCATTTGCTTGGCGATACGGACCGTTTCTGGTGAGTGACATCCTTAAGTTTGTACTTTAATCGATGGCTTTGACCACAACAAAATTCACCTTGTCTTAGTATTACTGAGAACGCGGACGTGTACGGCGACCTCTCGCGCTTCGGTGGCCTCGGCGGTTGAAAATCAAGCGTTCGTTGTTCACGCATCGCGCATTTATGCGGGTTTGTTTACGCCTGCTTGTTCAGTAGAGAAACGTTTGCAACGGCTTTCAGGCCTTGGGTGGCCGGCTGTGACGTGCCACAAGGGGCAGAAATGGGTTATGAGTCGCTGTCAATATGGGCAAAGCTGAAAACATCGTTTATGAAAAGCTGGCTCGAGCAGCGTTTGCGAGGGTAAATGCCAGCGGAATTGGGCTTCCCTGGCGAGCTGCCAGCGCAGCTTCCGCGGCGCAGCGGTCAAGGCGCTCGCTTTGAAAATGCGTGTCTCGCCCAGTGGCCGTCTTGGACGGACAGTTAACAAGCTATGCTCGTTCCAACGCGAGAGAGTTGTCTGTGCTAGTGGCAGCGGAAAGACGGCGCTCTTGGGCCCCGCAGGGCTGCGTATAGACGGGCCGGGCCTGGTGCTCCAGGGGGATTCCCTGTGGCTGAACTGCAGCGACGACCACGGCACTGCCCCCAGCGCGCTGTTATGGTACAAGGACAATATGAAATTCTACTCGTATGATCGGCAGACCGAGCCGCCCAGCCGTAGCTACCGGGTGCCCGGGGTGCACGTGGACGTGAGTAGCGGCTCCCATGAGCCTGACGCCAGATTCAGGCTCACGCGTATCCCGCGCAGCTCAGCCAGTCGAGCGAGGGCTTCGTGCGCTTGCTGGACGCGGATATCCGAACGCGCGGGGTGTACCGCTGCGACCTGCAGCTCGAGCCGGGAGTCGTGCCCGAGCACAAGCAGCTGCAAGTTCGTGTCGTCGGTGAGTACGCAGCGAGTAGCCGCGGCTTGCGCACAAATGACACGGCTGCCTCCTCTGCCTGTAAAGCACATGTATACCAATGCACGAGTTGCCACTGCGGCTGTAACCTCCACCCGTATGCGTCCCGAGCACTTCCCCTTGCGCTTTTGAGACGCAGGGAACCTATAGACCAATTGTGAGCTCGGGTTATGCATGCACAGGCCGACTCACCAAGGTCTCAAGAGACTCCAAGTATTCTGAAGTGTCCATTTTTTCTTGTATGTTCGTTTTGCTTACGCCACGAAGAAATCACTTCATCGGGGTCGCGCGGCACGATCGAACAGCACACGACAAAAAATATCACTTCTTCGTTTCCGTCTGATCGTTGACGGCAAATGTCACGAGATCCTTATTTGCTTCCAAGCATAAACTGACCGGGATTTGCGTAGAAACCGTATAAATTCGTTAATGGCTACAGACGTAGGTGATTTTTAATTTCGAACCCATAAAAGGGACTTTCTGCAGCTGCATACAAATGTTATTATTGGCTCTTTTTAATGGTTTTGCTTGAGTCGAATACGTTACGTTGAACACTGCACTCTAATTTATATATATATATATATATATATATATATATATATATATATATATATATATATATATATATATATATATATACGGAATGTTGTCGTGTGTTGATTACTGGAATAAAGAGCATTAAATGCAAAGCGGAAGGAAAAACAACGCGCCGATGGTGGGAGACGAACCCACGACCTCCGAATGTCGAATGGAAGAGCACTGAACGCGACATTCGGAGGTCGTGGGTTCGACTCCCACCATCGGCGCGTTGTTTTTCCTTCCGCTTTGCATTTAATGCTCTTTATTCCAGTAATCAACACACAACATTCCTGTAAATGTCAACAGTATGAATAATAATAAAAAAAATTTGCCTTGCACTCAAAGACTGTTCGCTCCTTTAAATGCTTTATTAACGAGCCCCTCAATTGTCTGCTATATATATATATATATATATATATATATATATATATATATATATATATTAGCCGTTGAGAGCACGAAAATAAATCACTTTTACAAGAGGATACTAGATGGAATCAACTTTATTAGATAAAAAAATTAGAGTTTAGGGCTTTAAAAGCATCGCACATGATTGAGCTTGGTGCTCCCTTATTTTGAGAAGGCTTTCAATCTAAAAGGAGTGTGCAAACAGCAGCCGATGTGCCGGGAATTCCCGCGAATGTCACGCGCCTCGTGCACTTCACATCAGGCACATTGTACTGTGGTGCCACGCGGCACATGTGTTTCACTTGTTTACTCTTCACTCAGTGCATGTGCTCAGAGACATTTCGATGGCGGTGGAGCATGGCAGCTCACAGCGGTAAACATAAAAAAAAAATGGAATCGAGTCATTTAATTATTACGTTATTAGGCGGTAGACAATTGAAAGAGCGAGCGTCAGCAGATAAGTATGCGGTGTGAGAATATCAAGGGTTTCTTGTAGTTTTCGAATTTAGAACTTTGTAGTGTAAACGTTGATTGGAGGGCGAGGGCACACTTAAGTGTCGTCTTTAAAGGTGGGGCACGACAGCTTTATGATCTCTGTTGGCTCCCCTTGCTTATCTTCGTTCACGTGCATACACCTTGCTTCTCGTGTATCTTTTTATGTGGGTCTCTATTATCCCACACATACTATAATTGGCACGCAGTCTTAATCTACCAGCTTTTACGAAAGACCACCCGGCATAGATATAAAGCCCCATTTTAGCCCAGGCGTGCCTGCTTTGCCTAGGGGCGAGGTGTCGCTGTCCAAGCGTCCCGGAAGATCACGCTCTGTCATCTTAAAGGCGAATTGAAGCCCGAGTGTGCAGTGCCTGCACAGTCGGCCATGCCATATGGTCTCGTGATGTCACACTGCCCGACGACCAGTCAGTGCATCGCCATGTCAGCGGCTATGTCAGAGGTTTCATTTCGTTCAGTTCAGATGAACGGAACACCGCAGCATCTGTCACATTTCTCGGTAGACACCAGAACCGCGCCGTGAGGGAAGATAGGAAGGTGGGGGAAAAATAAGGAGAAAGAGAGGGAGGTGCCATATGTTAAGGGATGCGGAATTATTTCGACCACCTGGGGATCTTTAACGTTCGCTGGCATCGCACAGCACACGGACGCATTTGCGCTTCGTCTGCGTAGAAACGAAGCCGCCGCGGTGGGGTTCGAACCCAGGTACTCCGGTTCAGTAGCCGGCAGTCTTACACACTGAGCCCCCGCGGGGGGTACCTCTCGGAGGCATTCCCGCGATATTTCAGTCGCAGCTACGACAACGCCGGATTTACCAAGGAAGGGGGCATTTAACGCTGTCGCATTAAAAAAAAAAAATGAATAAAAGTACACCTTTTAAATCGCTGGGCGAATTAACGTTGAAGTTAGCCAATGAAAAAGTTCATGCGTAGAGATAGGGATGCGCCTTTGATGGAACCATTGCTGAACCACGCACGGCAAATGTGTTTCCATTTGCAGCTGCGTTTTTGTGCTGCTTATTATTATAAAATATAATTTTAATTTCCGGTTGGAAACAAGCGGCTAAAGTTTTATAACAGCCGTTTCCATGCAGATGTAAAATGTTGTGGCGTTGGAAATTAAATAGAGTGCATAGCTGTCGCGCACCACCCGTGCTCTGTCTGACTGTTTTTCCTCTGTGCGCAATCGATGGCGGGTTGGACTCTGCGTGGCTTGTACTTTTTTCTTAATCCAATGATGACGTCGCCGCGGCGTGCGAATTCACTGAGCTCGTTTCGTGTACTCTACGGGCAGCGCTTTTTGCGCAACGACAAAGTGGCGCCGTCGCCTACCCGGCGCGACGACCCGAGGAAATGGAGCAGTGCACAAACATAGTACACGGCGCATTGGAGACACTTGCCGAAATAACAGGATCGCTACAAGTCGGTCGTTTCGTAACGGACTAACCTAATTCCGCTCCTTATTGGCTGCGGCGGGCCGACATGTGCGGCTGGCTAATATGTTTCAGCTACAAGGGACCTCGCCCCTCATAGTTTTCGCTTCGGGTCGTTGTCAAACCTTACGTGCCATTTTAAACGGATAGATTCGTACACCGCCTGTGGGAATATAAGCGCACTGTTTCTGCTGGCGCTTTTTGGCGATATTAATTCGCCTTTTGTGTGTGTGTGTGTGTGTGTGTGTGTGTGTGTGTGTGTGTGTGTGTGTGTGTGTGTGTGTGTGTGTGTGTGTGTGTGTGTGTGTGTGTGTGTGTGTGTGTGTGTGTGTGTGTGTGTGTGTGTGTGTGCAGGGGAGAATGTGATTGTGAAAAGACTGCACATATGCGCGTTCGCTCTGTCCGTGCTGATGGGTCGGTGACACTTAGCGGGAACACGGCTCAGAGTGGCTGCGCACGTGCAGAGCATCATTGCCGGTAGCAGATTCAAGCGAAATGGCGGCCTACACGAAGCACCACATTGAGGTCTCTGTACTCGTGCGCCGCTCTGCATCGATTCGTGACCGGCTTATGTGCAACGGCGCTAAGCCCGTGCGTGGCGCGCGGAGTTGTGTTCACGCTAAGTGCGATTGACCCTGTATGTTCAGTACCCTTTGCATGCAACGCGTTTTATTTTCTACGGATTTTATGTAAGTTTCTTAACCCCCTTCATGATATCACATTACATATGTTCGACTATAGGAGAACGGGAAGAGGGGGGAGTTGACTGTACCAAAAATGCCAAGGTATTTTACAGAATCATCATAGCCTTGTAAGAGTTAGTGACAGTTTTAGCGGCAATACCTGGGTGTATGTGATATGGTCAAGAGAACTATAAACGATTTCACGGATTTCTAAAGCAGACAGGCTGGTTTTACTTTGTTCCTTTTATTTGATTAGTGGAAATTAATTTAGTGCATCATGTGATGATCAACACGTCAATTCATCATCAGCCTGAACCATAACGGCTTTCTGGCTGTATCTGGCAATCATTGCAAATAGCGCAGTAAAAAACTGTTACAGGGCAATAAAAACGGAAATAAACGCGTAAACACGTCAAAAAATAAAAAAAAAGTGATATTTCAAATAACTTTTTGAGTGCATAGAAAATGTGTCTCTCGGAACGGCTTCGAAAGTGTCAGAAAGCCTTCACGTTCGTCTGGAACTCGTGGCATCGCTGTTTCCGTCGTGTCTCCTCACGCGTGCTTTTGCGACTTGGCCGTTTTCTCGAAGCTTCGTGGGTGCCTGTGGAGACAAAGGGCGCGGGGAAGATTGTCTCTCTCGCATGCGTCACTGTCCGCTGATGCATGGTCGGTGGTGTCGGTGGCACGCATATCCCAGGCCGTATCCGACACGCCCTTCGCGATTGTGTGTGGCGGAATGCGGTCGGTCGCCCCGGCTAGCGCGCTTCCGCAGTGAGCCTTTCTTCTTTTTATTTTTCTTTAGCCGCATCGAACGTGATTGTACGACTGTCTCCATTGCGTTTTGCGCGCTGCTGATTTTCCTCGGAATATGGAGTGGTTTCTTGAAATAGAAGATATAACAGCTGAAGACATCCAGCCGGGGCATTTACAGAGCACACGTGAATTGTTGGCAGACGTCACTGTTCGCAGGACATTTGTTGTAGCCACCCACCAAGGAATCACGACTGCATGGAAATTGTAAGCATTACTGCCGCGCGATCGGCTTTTTATGCGACAGCGCAAGAGCCCCTCCCGTTGGGACGAAAAGCCGGCAACGGTGTAACGCACTTGCCGCCATCTAGCACAACGACACATCTTGTTAAAATTGATTAGAATCAAAGGAGAGCCATGCTTTAATGTGAGCGTCGGGATGCACGGTATTCGTGTGATATATGTACGTACCTGTGGTCGTGAATGGTATCTCAGAGCGATATGCCATTGTCACAGTTGATACAGTCGATCCCGGATATCTGCAACTCGAAGGGGATCGAAAACAGCTCGATATCGACACGATACATGCCACCAGATGAGCTCCTCTGTAACCCAAAAGCATAAGCATGGTGTACGTACATCCTGCAAGTTCGCCGCGGATAGGGCGCATGCGCTTGCACCCTAAAGTGGCCTTTAGCGTACCCTCGTGCTGAGCGTCGCCTAGCGTAAAAAAGAGGGCCGCACATCTACGTGCCGCTCCATGAACACAACCACATGCTCTAGATATTTGGCAGGGACAGTTCGGGGCGTTGCTGATTCTCTCCGCGATGGCGCAGGTTGGGGTTCACATCAAAACTGCTATACGGACGGAGTTTAGGGAAAAACCACCGCTGATGATTAGAGCTTGAGTTGTGTTACTGGCGCTCTATAAACGCAGTAATAACTCAGTTCAGCGGGGGTACAGCTGTTTTCTTCGTTTAGTAGCGAAGCAGGCTACGCGAGAGTCGCTTCACTGCATGACAACCAGCTAGTGCACCAAACACTGGCTTCCCTGCATGACAGCAGCATCGCGTTGAAAACAAGCGCACCAGGTCGAAGGCCAACTTCGAACGTACTCGACGTTCGGCTCGTCAAGCTGTTCTACAACGTTAGCGCTTCCAGCAATTGTGCCAGGGCTGCGCATCCGACCCGGCTTCGCGCGCGAAAACTGATCGTAGGGACGCAGTTTGGAGAAGCGCACCTTGCAGGGGCGCGACGCGCAGTTAGATATATCGAATGTTTCGTAGAACGAGAATTCGATAAACGCGAACACCACTCCTATGCACTTGCCTGGGATTTTCAAAGGGATATTCTGAGAGTTCGATATAATCAATAATTCGATTTATCCGGAATCGATAACCCAGGATTGACTTAGTAATTAGGCGTCCAAGTTATTTGCTTTTCATTCGGTCGCTTATTATCTGGAGCAGGCCACATCACGTCTCACTGAGGCGGAAGGTAGGCCGCGCTGGCTGCCCGGAACATGTCTCTTGAAAACTTCGTTTAGTCTGATGCCGCGCCTGACGGAATCGCGATTGCCTGCTCGGAAGATTGCGTAGTATAACTGCCTCACAATACACGCGGTGGCGTCGAGAGTCACCCGGAGAGAAATAGTGGGTTCGGAGTCCGCCGAGAGGAGGAGGCGAAACGTCCGCCTGCCTCGGACATCGAATCGCGATGCGAACAGCGCAATCCGTCCAACATGGTATATTTCGGAATACAAACGTACTGATTTTGACGGAGCTTGGTCGGCGAAAGGCCTGTACTAGTCCGAGCATTTTTTTTTTTTTTTTAAGTTGCGGTGGTGTGCACCTCACAGGATTGTAATCCGTGGCATTTGGCTGTATTTCGTCCTATCGTCGTGGTACGGCTGACATTGTGACTGTTTGCCTGCGGTGCGCTCCGAAACACGTACAAAACACGTGTGGGGGAGGGAAAAAAACGGAAGTGATGGTCTGACAGCTGCCACCGAAAGTGCCACAACGTGTCGTCAGATTCGTCAGCGGCACGAGGTGCGCAAAGGGAGTGAAATTTCAAACAGCGGGAGACACGCGCGAGCGCGGTGTTGGAATATGCAAATCGCTTTTGATTTTAAGAATGAGGAACAGTCATTCCTGAAGCGGGTGCCTCGCTGAGCGCATTGTTTGTTTCGGAAAGACGTTCCCTGCTAGCTCCTGCTGTCGGACAAGTTTTATAGCCGATTCGTTTTCTTTCCTGGAATGGGACACATCGATCCGTAGGCCAGATCGAACTGGACTGAATGTTACATTCATTTAAAAAAGGGGGGGGGGGGGGGAGTGATATTCCAATAAAGCACATGCCGATAATAATAATAATAATAATAATAATAATAATAATAATAATAATAATAATAATAATAATAATAATAATAATAATAATAATAATAATAATAATGTGCGCTGGAACGACCATGCGGACTTGGTACTGCTGCACAAATAAGTATAAAAATGTACTGAAAAACTTTGCATGAAGGGATAAAAGACAAATGAAGAATGAAATAACACCAAAAGTGGAATTTATATTGAGAGTAGTATCGGGGACAATGAAATCGATAAGGAACACATAACACCCCCCCCCCCCCCCAAGAAAAAAAAAAACAGTAACAATAAACAGAGAAAGAGAACAACAATCGTTGCCTGTAATAATACAGATATATACAGGAAATAGTCAACCATGCCATATGCAACAAACATGTAGTACATAAGCGCGAAGTGCAGTTAAAATGATAAAGAAATGTAACAATTGAACGCGGTACAATCACATACGAATGTAGAGTTTTGACGGTAAAATACCAATAAAGAACAGGTAAAAACAGTTAAGGAGACAGACAGAATTAAACAGGAGGAAAACCACGAGTGAAGCAAGTACAATATGATATAAATTGGAAGTTATATGTGATAAAATAAACTGTTTAGAGTGTAACGCTACGAACATCCAATATAAACGAAGAGAGCGAGTATCGGAAGATGTCAAGGTGAGGACAAAAAGAATTAAACAACCTCTGCATTCTGTCCAGAGAGGAGTGGGAATGCAGAAGCGGAGAAACTTAATTGAAACGGTCCCTCATGCTCTTTCGCAGAACTCGCAGTAGGATGAACTCTATGAGCTGAGAGCACGGAGTTTGTACAAGACTATATATCTGCCCTGACACGACGACAGTTGAGAGAAGGAAAATGCAGCGAGTTACTCCGTCTGGAGCAGGTAATTGAGCAAGGTCAGCATCGAACAAAGTGGCGTGAGTAGGAGTGCGGCCGGAGCACTGCGCTATTCCGCTGGAATGTCCGAAAGATAACAGAAAACGTAAGTACTAGAGTCACCTCATGTTTAATTATCTTTCTACCTTATCCTTCAGATATGACGTCGGCTTTCTCCGCAAAGTGTGTGTGTGTGTGTGTGTGTGTGTGTGTGTGTGTGTGTGTGTGTGTGTGTGTGTGTGTGTGTGTGTGTGTGTGTGTGCGTGTGCGTGTGTGTGTGTGTGTGTGTGTGTGTGTGTGTGTGTGTGTGTGTGTGTGTTTAAATTATTTCTTAGGACAAAAGGTCGGCCTCTGAAAGGAGATGGTCAAGGTGCGGTTACGGCGACATTGAAATACAGGCTACGATCACCGCGAGCAGTGCGTGCCCTTGTTAAAGTCTGCAGAACATACATGGCGAAGGGCAACTGTAGCAATCGCATGAACTCGTTTCTTCAATTTCAATTCGGAAATAAAAATAGAGAATTACAACTGCAGCTCACAAAAACGGTAACTTCGATGGGCTGCTATCGATGCACAAGTATATAGGACAGCCGTTGCACGGGCTCAGGTGACCACAATCTCGTGGCATTTCAACTTTTGACAGCGGGTTCCGATGCTTCCTGCTTGCGAGAACATTTTCGTTTGTTTTCATTCTCTCTTGCCTCTCTTTCTGTAGGCAGGTTGTGGTCAGTAAGACTGATTGAAAACCTTTATTGGTCAGTAATAGGGGTAGGCATCAGGAGTGAAGCGCTGGCGCTGGCTGCAGGGACCACACAGCACCGCTGGCCTTAAGCTGCATTCTTGGCCCTGTCAGAGTCAGTTGCGCCTCCCGCTGCTCCACTGATGTGTTTATGCCGCTGTTACACATTCACAACGCTCACACTGCCTAGCTGGCTATACATGATGTTGTACAAATCAGCTTGGGGCTGACGCCACGCTATCTCAGACCCCACTCCAGTACTGACAAGGAATCTAGACGCCCCCAACGGTGCAGTTTAGGAACTTAGGGTTCCGAAACCATTTTTATTTCTTTTCTCAATGGTGGTGAGAAGATTTCTTCCCTGTCGGTTCGAAAATTTCGCCAGTACGAAACATTAACACGTTTTCTTAATCCGAACAGAGAAAAAATAGTGTCTGCAGCACTATACACTAAGTCCGGAGCAAAAATGGAAATTCGTGCGCTCACACCACGAGTCAGTCCAGAGTTGGCCACTCAGCTCCAAGGCTTCAGAATCAACCCGTCGCGACTGTTAAGAAACGCTACCTTTGTCCTTGAACAGTGCATACAAATATTAAATGCTTTAGAGATGTCAGTGCTTCGTTTTACCGAGACATGACAAAAAGGGGGTGGTCGTTCGATTCCCGGCATAGCCGGTCAGCAAACGTAGCGAATGAGAAGAAGGCGTGTTGGCTTGTAGCAACAACAAACCATGTTTATCGATTCAAAAAGAGGGATACGCCACTTGTAGCGGAAATCAACAGTTACATACTAAAGGGACAACAGCACCACGAGTAAAGAACATCTCAATCAAACACTCTAATTTGCATTACACAGATAATTAAACAAGCTGCAAGCAATAGTCCAATTGCAACAATAGAGAGTAAGTTCAGAACAGGAGTACACATACAGACCACTGGGGAGCGCGGCGGCAGTCCATCACCGAACGACGCAAACGGGGCGGCCCTCGAAGGACCTTCCGACGCCGCTGGGGGTTCGGGATACGGTGCGGCGGCAGCTGGTAACCCGGGGGTACGTGGAAACTCTGCTTTCCCTCCGAGTAAAGTCTCTAGATCTCTTTACCTCCGAGGGACGTACTGACTTTGGGGTCTGGTCGACTCCTTTTTAAGCCTTCGGTAATTGCACACGCACACCGGACGCTCACAAAGCACTTCACTCACGATGGGAGGGTCACGTAGACGCATCACACTTTGGCACTGCATGGCCGCCATGTTGGGTTTGGAAATGTCACACACAACCAAAACAACCCGCATGTTCGCCACAACTTCGGCTCTGCTGGGGGTCACCTTGCCAGGGAAGAAAAGTAACTTTGGCCGTAGTAAGGGTAACTTTGAGGGGAGAAAAGTAACATACAGACAAAACAAGCAGCATGTTCACATCGGGTCTGGTGAAGGGAGAGTTGCTGTACGGAAGAAACGTGCACGTACACTCTTTGGCATGCCCGGACGTTCGACACACTACAGGCTCCGTGGACATGTTTACGAAAACGAGAATAACGCAGTTTTATATACGCTCAAAGATAAATTGAGGGTGAGTAGTACTTGCGTGCGGGTTACTTGATTAGACGACTCTGAAGACTTCACGCAAACACAACAGCGCATCATCGGTGTGAGCGCCTTGCTGTATTCTCTTGTGTGTTGCGTTTGTGTGTAACTGTGCAGCGCCAGAGGTCTTCAGAGTTGAATTGAGGGATGCCGCCAATTCTGTGACAGTCGTAAATTGAACAAGAAACCACGTTTAAAAATAATATCTCCATTTTGTATATAACGATGTGTAAAACAGGCCGGCAGCCACTTTCTCTCTCTGCTTCTTTATTTTCCTCTCCGCCTGTGCTCAAACCGCTATATAGACCCCCCTTCGATGGAGTTCATGCAGCTATACTGATCATGAAAGTTTCCATCTGATCTGCGAAGCTCCACTGATCGGCTTGTATAAGGTCGAGCCAGCTTTCCCGCCTCCTCATTTCCCTCTTGCCCTGGCGTCCATGTAACGATTACATGTCCGGGTGTTCCAGATCCTGATTTGTAATGCTCTCTTGTCAGCTCTGCCGTTTGTGAACTCTCTGCAAGCACCATGCGAGTTTGTCATTATCCTAAGGTGTTATTATCTCGGCAGCTGTGCTATGACCGGAGCCATCGCCAAGCTTTCAGTGGCTCGAGGAAAGCGGTCAAGCATAGAAGGGCTTCTTGGAGTTGTTTATCAGGGGAAAGGTATTAGCATCCGCATATTTTGCGTAGAAAAGTCCGAACCCTTCCTTTCCCCTTGCTGACGTCTATAGGCTAGCATTCATTCGCTTGAGAGAAGGATCCACCGTGAAAAGTTCTTCGAGTGTACGCAGATTTTTTACTCTACCTGTGTTGATCGAAAGGAGTGTCGATTCGTGTTCAAAGTCTGCGACCCGTGTCTGTTTTTTGTAGCCGGAGCTTTTGTGCGTTCATGGGGCAGGTGTCGTGTACGCACAGTGCCAAGATTGTGTCGGTGGAGGTGAATAGTCCCAGCGCAGTTTGGAAGACGTTTCTCGGGATTGTCTTGATTTGGTCGAGCTGACGCTTTCCCATCTCGTAGTGTGGGAAGCTTTAGGTGATTCTGTACTAACTGCTATAGCTTTGAGCAGTCGCAGCGTATCCTCTTCGCGCATTTCATTCCTTCTGTTAACGACACGTTTGGTCATGCATGCCATTTGTGTTTTGGTATCCGATTACAGTTTATCGAGTGTGCATCTTTCCTGTTACTCTGGATACACTTGCTCAGGGCCCAGACTGTGGAGACTTCTTCAAGTATATGCCCTTCGAGCGTGACTTGTATCTTTGTATTATCTTTATATCGGTGTCCCTCAACTCTCACGAGGTCCGACTTCTCGGGTGAACATCAGGGTCCGCAGCTGTTTGCGTATTGCTGAACGCGTGTGGCTGCCACTTGCAGTCTTCTTCCATGTTTTTACTGTTGTACTGTGGTGTCATCCGCGTATACAGAGTGCCCTATGCAAAGGATTTCCTTGAGCTTTCTGTCAAGTCCAGTGCGCGCTAATATTAAAAAAGGCGTGGCAAGATAATCGGCCTTTAGGCGTATACCCTTGTTTTGCATTTTCAAGACGTACGATCTGAGGTTCCGTATTCCTATTGAGCCGTTCTCTTAGAGGGGAAGGCCTTTACGTAGCTAAAAATGCGCTCGCCGCAATTAGGCTCGGTCAGGCCCCGCATTATCGCCTCATGGGAGACGTTATCGAAATGCCGTTGTAAATCTAGGACCAGTGATGAAGCGTTCGGTTGAAAGGACCTGTAAAAATACGTCTTGAATGGTGAGTCCCGCCATAGCCTCGAGGCTGTGGTCCCGCTCTAAGCCCACTCTAAGCCCAAACATGCTGTGCGTGATTAAGTCTTCCGTGACTGTGCGTTCCGTGGCTCTTTAAAATTACCTGTCTATAACGCTTGTTCATGTAGGAAGTTAGCAAAATCGGCCTTAGGGTATCGACAGTCGGTTTCCTTCCCCGCTTGAGTGCAGGGGTTTCCTATCGGATTGAAATTAGGGGGGAGGGTTGCGGAGGAGGGGCGTGGATAATATAGAAGAACCGGTAGTGATTTTTAATTTATTTCTGTCGTTGATGCGTCGTGTAGGACTAACCACGTTTATGACTCCGACAGTCACGAGAAAGATTGCGATCAAATCACATTACACAGACAGAGGGCGTTTTTATGAACAGAAAACAAAAATAACTAGAGAACAAGGACTACTTAATATGTGTCGACAAGCTACACGGCAGTTCAGGTTATAGCAATAAACCTTATATATATATATATATATATATATGAAAAAAAAGAAAGAAACTTGCTGTTCAACACCACTCGCGTAATGCAGGCGTGGAAAGAGCTGTAAAACACGCGCGCTTTTGTGCTGCAGTATAACAGATAAGCACAATAATTCAACACACACCAGGGATTCGAATCCATGTTCAACACTGTACACACAGCGTTGCTCCGTATACACCGTATACAGGTGTATGCGGAGCTTTGATATCAGCCACGACGATTTGTACGACACTGACACATCTATAGACATGAATTTACGGCTGCTACACACAATAATTGGTTGAATATATGCAAGCACAGACACATACTTTGGACGTTCCGGCCATTAAGTGAAATCTAAATCAAGACGTGAGCTAAAGAATAAATAAAAGAACTAAGCCACCAGAAATAAATGTGCGCATTCCCAACCGCACAACAGTTACATTCGCCTGTGTTTCCTGCTCCCACCAAATTAGCAAAAAAATCCATAAAAAGTCGTCGGACATTGTCAGCGGTATTTCTGACGCTATAATTCCATCCTTGGAGGACACTTCACGTCATCATCGAAGCATCCAACGACACAATAATTCATGCGCGAAACCCTTACGGCTATAAGCATGCTGCTACCTCTATGCCACCGCCAGATAAGCTTCCATTGTGTATTACAACGCGGGGCTACTGTCTTCCAGCACGCTCCTTATGATTGTGCCCATTGAAGCCAGGGAGATCATCGTATATACACTGTACTTCCTTTCGTGTGCAAATCGAGGTTTCTTCCACCACAAGCCAGCTGCGGACGATGTGACCCTTCGCGTGCATCTGGAAGCTTCCGATTAAGATTTTGCCTTTTCCATCGCCGTGTGAGGCTGGCACTGGCCCTTCAGGCCGTGGCGTAAATCCACGCAAGTTTCAGGGTGATACATGTAACCTGCCGTGGCATTCATTTTAAACGATTTCGTAATATTTTTTTTTCCCCAATAAACAAGATAAGTTAAAAGAGAGTTAACGCCGATGATTGATTTGAGTGCCTTTAACGCGCTTTGTTTTATTACGTCATGATGCAAATTAATGCTTAATCTTTGTATCGGGTAGTTTAGGAAGATATACCACAGCGACATTGTAGAGCTACAATTCATCAAATGTATTACAACATAAAAGTGTAGTTCGCGAAACTTTATGTACATGTCCAGGCATCAGCAAAAGTAAAGAAAAAGATCACTGCAACAATGAGCAAGAACTGCTCGGTCGGGTTAATCTCACGTCTAAACAAAAAAATGCTGAGACTAACACCAAGCTCACCAGGCATGCACGCATTTCACGCGTACACTGCATAACGCTTTGTTTAACTTCTCCGAAATTTATAACTTTTCAGGGAACAATTATCGAAACACAACTGGGGCAGCACTGAGAATTTTTTTTTTTTATAACTTCACTCGAGTTAATATTGTCTCTAGCGTCTTGGTGAACATGCGCCATCGCCATATTACACAAGCATTTCGCCCCCTATCGTGCGCCGTCTAACTCTGTCAGGGCACTGAAAGGTCGTCCTGCTTCACCGGGAAATTGGCGTCGCCGCTATAATTTGATGTTTTCCACCTCCTTGCAATACCGGCGGGTTGGTTCCTTAATTTTTGCAGAGTATTTCCGCTACGTCCTCCACAGGAGACCCGTACGTAGGTTCTTCGTTTAATACGTGCGCCCAAGCCGCTTATATTTTGCCAGCATCACGTTTGTGTCGGCGTTCGATAGCTGCTTCTGCAAAAGTACATCTTCCAGTGCCTGGTATGTCACAATGCCTTTTGAGGCATGGTCAAATCGTGTTTCTATGTCTGACAAGGCCGCATCGATATATTAAAAAAAGAAAAAAAGAACGAAAGTGTGCCCTAGATACCGGTCCATGCAGACCTCTAGCAACGATTATGATAGGCATATTTTATCTTTCCTCGAATCTAAAGCCTGCGTTAACGCCATTTAAGCATTCCAGTTCAGCTGCTGTGCTATGTCTACAGCATTTATTCAACATCGCTATCTCGCACGCTTCTTTTTTTATAAGTCGTTTCAAACTTTCGATGCCAGACAGGCGTGAGTAATCACGGGTGATAAAGCTAGCTGATGAGTTTTGCAGTGATCGAATGCAATCGGTTAAATATGCTTGACGGGGATGCCAAATGATGAATGCATATAGGTATACTCCGGTTGAGATCTTACAAGCCGAGTGCAAGCAACAAATTTAGTTTGGTGTCAGCTTGGTGGAGATTTCTTTTAAGGAAACCGAGGGTTATTGATGCTTTATTAATAATATACTGAATGTGGACGTTCCATGCTAGGTCAAATGTTGGGTACAGTCCGATGTACTTAGCGCAGGATGTTTTAATAGCCTTATGCATGATTTGAAGATTAAAGTCATTAATGCTCAGAAGGAAGAGGACCGGTCCAAGTATGGAGCCGTGCGGGACGCCATATTTGACAGTTATAATTATCAATTACGACAGATTAAACTTGGTTAGATACAAGGGTTTTTTGATCCAGTGAATGACTGTGGTCGGCGAATTAAAAAAAATTAAGTCAGCTTGTAAATTAGTCTGTTGTGAGTAACGCGATCGAATGTTTTGGCAAGATCAATGAAGATGGCATCGCTTGGCAGATGTGAGCGAATGGACTGATGTATCAGTTAGTAATTCAAATAGTTGTCTTACATGAGCGCCCATAAACCGGGCTGATTAGAAAAAATGAGCTGGACAACATATGTCATGGTATTCGATGAGATGATATGCTCGAGAAGCGTACATATATGCTACAGATGTGAAAGCAATCGGCCTATAATTATAAGGTTGGATCTTGCTGCACACCTCTAATTGGGGCCAGCCCTTTCTCTTACATAGATCCCTCTCGGGGTTGTAGGCTCCTCCTCAGTTGGAATTTCGGCTTGTGATTCGGTGTTATGTATTTACTTGCTGGGTATCATTTGGGTTCCCACAGTGGCTGACGGCTCTCAGGCTTCGCTGCATCTTGGCTTTGTACTTGTTCCGATATTGTATCCATCCTCCGTCAACCTGTGACCCCGATGTTGTCGAAGTGCTAGCCGTTCCCGAAAATCCATACTGATGACTTCATCCCCTTCAGTCTCGCTTGACGGTTTCCTGCCTTTATTGTCAGACCGGAGTATTGGTCGGTGTCGCCTCTTGACACCGTTAGGCCTAGCGCTCTGCTGAGAACCGGCGGTGGTCCTTGTTTTCATTAGGGTAAGCACCGCGGCACCACGTGGGGACTTTCGAAGCCCGCAGAAAGATTCAGAGGCCACTCACAGGTCAAAAAAAAGCATCCGCAGGTTCGGCTGGCCACCCTATAGCGGCCACCATGGCGACGTATGGAAGAAAACCACGGAAGTTGGATGATGATGATGATGATGAAAACATTTATTATTATTTTTTATATACAGTGAGGGTAAGGCAGTTGGATGCACGCGCAGATACTCAGGCAAATATAGGCTGCGGAGAATAAACTAAAAACTCTATGGTCGATCGTCATACGATGTCGTCAAGAACAGCTGTCGGTTGTTTCTGTGCAGACGCGTTGGGAGCTAGCGGAGTAGTTGGGCGTCTTTTTGCTCCACTGGGCACCGGGGTAAACTCGAGAGACATCCGTGACTTGTAGGCAGAACCCGCATGGCCTCCGCTTGGTAGTTCGCCTGACCTGCTACCACGAGGAGAACACTGCGGCCCCGTCTCAGGCACGTGATCAGCATGACCTGGCAGACTAGCGCTACCGTTGCGTTTATAGAGAAATCTAATAATAAATGCCCAAAAAATTGGTATTTCTTTCACGAAGTTGTCTGAGAATAATCACGATCGCTCGGGCCTCACGTCTACTGTTCAGCACCGTGATCGACAGCCATCGACGCGAAAGCCGACGCGCCAACCAACCAGGTACCGCCGTTTTGTGAACACGTGGTCTACAACCGAAGCCCCGTTCGAATTACCGATCGACTTTCCAGTCCCGGATTGCCCGCTCAGCTTGCGTGCAGCTAAATGAAAGAAAAAGGTTTGTGACCTACAGAGTGACACCAAGAAGAGGAAGGAGAAAAAGAAACACTTGCGCTATAGCTGAAGTTGCACCAGTCGATGTAATGCCAAAACCAACGCATAAAATTCTCAGACATAATCACTTTATCCGAATCATCGTAAATAAACAAAATTTCGGAACTAGCTTTATATTCACATAAAGGAAAGGTTAACAGCGCAAAAACACACTCACAAATAGGCACAAATAGACACACAGGACCGGCGCTGACTCCAACTTCTTTCTCGGAACATCACATACAAACTTGTGTGTCTATTTGTGCCTATTTGTGAGTGTCTTTTTGCGCTATTAACCTTTCTTTTATGCGACTATGCACCAACTAGCCCAGCAATCAGTTTTAATTAGGTTTATATTACCGATGTGGACGTTACTGCTCATGCAATAGATAAACACTTTTCTCCTATCAGACATTCCGATTGTCAACCTTAACGCGTTGTGTATAACAAGTTTACTTCGTAATTTGCGGGAAGACTCGTTTCAAAGCTCACGCGCAGGCGGCATATGGCTGCATCCAGCTATACCGTAACGTTTCACAGATGTTGTGGCGCTGGACGGAGGTAGCAAGAACACTGCGCCACTAAAATTTGGCAGCTGTTACTTTCCTGTTGAGGGATACTGATGCTTGTCATGATCTGCCAGTATTTGGCAAATGCACTCCATCCCAATCTGATTGTTCTAGTTATTTTCCTTTCGCAGTCCGGATCTGCGGCTATTACCTGTGCCACTTCCAGCGCCTGTTGTAAACTGCTGTTCCTTTGATCATTACTTCAGTCTTCTGCATATTAATTTTTAAGCCTACCATTCTGCCTTGCTGTCTAGGTTATTAATCCTCTTTTGTAATTCATTCCCTGTGGCAATGTCATCAGCGAATCGCAGATTGCTCGAGTATTCTTCATCAACCCTTATCCCGAACTGCTCTCATTCCAGATTTCAGAATACTTACTGTAAGCAAGCGGTGAATAGTCTTGGGGAACTGCCATAAAAAAAGGCGTTATGCAATGGGACAACCTTGTCTTTGTCTTACATCTTTCTCTATGGTAATTTTATTGCTTTCCTTATGCAGGAGTTGGTTGCTGCGCAGCCACTATAAATATCTTCCAGAACTTTCACATTGACTCATTTGCACTCCGATTTCATAATGCCCGCATGAGTGCGGAGGTTTCGACTGAGTCAAATGATTTTTCATAACAAATATATGAATGCTGTGTATAAGAGTTGGTTATATTCCGGACATTTCTGTATCACATGGTTGATAGTGTGCATATGATCTATAGTAGAGTAGCCTGTACAAAACCCTGCTTTATCATTTTGTTGATTAAAGTCTAAAGTTGTCCTGATTACGTTGGCAATCACTTTAGTAGATACCTTACGTAACGGATAGTAAGCTGATTGGTCTGTAATTTTTGAAGTCCATGACGTCTCCTTTTTAGTGGGTTAAGATACTCTTAGCATTATTTCATAAATCTGGCGCTTTCGAGGTCACGATTCAATGCGTATACAGGGCGGCCAGTTTCGCTAGCACAATATCTCACCAGTCTTTCAAAAAAGCGCATCCTAATATTGAAAGCTCCGATGTAACGAAGCCGTGCGAATGTGCCTATACATGGCCTATAGGAGTAGGGCATCTGATTCAGATCCAAGGGTCCCGATGGGTTCGATTCTCGTCACAAAATTGCCTCCCAAGTTGGCAGCTTCTGCCAGCGGCTTTACGGCTTCAGACAGACATCGACGAAATTGGTTAAGGGGGCTGTAGTGCTGGCGTGATAAAAAAAAAAAAAAAAAAAGACTCATTCGGTTGCCGTGAGTATAGCACTTATCGCCGTCTTTGTCGCTGTGAGAAGTGAGTTGTCCAGCGTTATGTGCGCGACAGAGTGAAGGAGGGTATACCAGCATCACAGAATATCACGCGAATAGTCATGGTCATAGGCTCTTTTATCCGCTACTTTCAGAAACTTCATTGGTTGTTCCCGCCGGCGGAGGTTACGTTGGCCTCCGCGGCCCGACGCAGGCTGTGATTCATACAGAGGGCATAAGGACGAAACATCAACGGTGGTTTCGTCCTCTTGTGCTCTGTAATTATGGTGAACATTATTACCAACGAGACCAGGCTTTTTGCCTGCTGGGGCTTATTCTTGCTTTCCGAAAACGCACCCCTGGTCGTGTAGTTTTTCTTTATTATTATTATTTTTTTTTTCATTTCTACCTTGACGGTGCCAGACCAATTCATCATGTGACAGCTCCTTCGTTGTTCTGTTTATTCGTGTTTTTTTTGTTTTTTTTCCCCTGCTTCTGTCCTTCATTCTTTATGCAGCCGGCATCTTAACGCCGTGTTCCCTTGTGATGAGAGCTACGCCACCCCGCTGACAGAAGGAAGTTGACGCAGCCGTCTAGACAGTCCAGTGGGCTTTTATTTATTTATTTTCTTACGCGCTAACGCACGCGCAGTCATTATGTGCATCACCTACCTGACTTTGCGGCGGCAGACCCCTGAAAGCCGCGCTGCACGGAGAAGCGGCTCCCACGCGTGTCTTCCGAAGAGGGAAGTTTGTCGGACGTGTTTGATCGCACTCCCCGCGCGCGCGGCTTTGTCGAGACGTTCCTTCTGTCGGATGCGCACGAGAGGCCAGCTGGAACTCGGCCAGCCGCGTCGACATCTGCTGCTGCGATACGCCCGGCTGCCTCGGCGTCCGTTCTTTGATAGATTCCGAGCGGGCGCAGGGTTTGTCGCAGGTGTCGCCCCGCACACCATGCGCGGAACCATACCTTTACAACTCGGTGCGCTCGACACACAGCGTTATGCGGTGGTCGCACCTGTTCGAGCTGCCGATGTGCGCATTGGAGTGTGGAAATACGGTGAGATTCGTTGTCGACAGTCGCACAGAATTCAATAACGAAGAGGCAAATACCGACAAAACAAGGCCCCCCAATGCCGTTGGCGTATTGTCACCATAATGAAAAAACAACTAAGAGTACTTTTTAGGCACCCGGGGAAAATAGACACCATGAAATTGATGAGAAGTACAAATGATACCAGATCAATATCGACCTCAGAGTAAAAATTTCGAGACACTTAGGACCTCTTACGAGATAGCTCGCTCGCGCAGCGACGCCCGATTCGAAAACACCCACTACTCTAGGTCGCGTGGCGTATATAGTGAGGTGAGTATAGGGCATACAGTTGGAGGTACGTAGGTAGGTTCGCATCCTCATCGCAAAACAGTTGCGTTACAATTTTTATACGGAGAAAGGACAAATCTGGCGCCATAGGGAGGTTCTTTAGTAATGCCTCAAAGCAAATGACACGCCAGAATCGCGGGGAAGAGCCCTGGAACAGGCGTATATGTTGTGCATGCAATTCTCCCACTTGCCGCTACGGTGACGGCTCGACAACGGCTTGCGTCACAGCTGCTAATGGCAATTGCACGGCGATGCACGGTCTTCTCTGGCACTTGAACCCACCACCTCCTCTGGGGCTCGAACCATCTACATCTTGCAGGTCGTATAACATATAGCCATGCATTGTTTTTTTTTTTTTTTTTTTTTTTTTTCAGGCGGTGAAAAGGGGGGGGGGGGGGATAATGTGCTTGGTTTGACCTTGGTTGGGCTTGAAGATCAAGAGTACAAATCGAAGCGGAACTCTGGGGCTCTGAGAGTAGTAAAGATTTCGCTCTAAAAAACAGCAGGGGTGAAGTTGGGATCATAGCAAAGGCGGGATTCTTAGAAGCAACTTTCTTTTTTTAAGGCTGTACCACAACGTATCGTACAGTTCACGTTCTTCATTTTGAAAGGGGGCGGTCGGTCGCTGTCTGGCTCAAGAAATCTTAGGAAATGGTGTTACCAGCACTCTTAAAACACATTTGATACGCCTGCAAACACACGCGCGCGCGCACACACACACACACACACACACACACACACACACACACACACACACACACACACACACACACACACACACGCGCGCGCGCGCGCACGCACGCACGCACGCACACACACACACACACACACACACACACACACACACACACACACACACACACACACACACACACACACACACACACACACACACACACACACACACACACACACACACACACACACACACACACACACACACACACACACACACACACACACACACACACACACACACACACACACACACACACACACACACACACACACACACACACACACACACACACACACACACACACACACACACACACACACACACACACACACACACACACACACACACACACACACACACACACACACACACACACACACACACACACACACACACACATATATATATATACATGCAAATGCAACTGTTGAAAACCCATAATGTTGTTTGTAAAAGGTGAGCTGTTCATGCTTACCGCCAGAATTGTCCTCTCATGCTACGAAATTAAATAAAGACAAACAATAAACTCATTAGACGGAGGCCATGCATTTAAAAAAGTATTACAAATATTGTTAATTTTACGTATCCGACATATTGGCATCAATAATTTTAGACCTTGCTGCTATGCTCAGCTTATATTTATTTCGTTAATCATTCTTGGCACTGTCGTGTCCTGAGTAACTTAGCAATGAGGAGGAAGAAAAGAAAGTGTTTTGTCGAATAATTCAAGGCACGCAGGCCCACTGGGTCTCCGCACGACCCCACTCGCGGTCTAAACGTTCATGTCATGTTGGTCCGTGACGTGTGTGGCCCTGCTGACGGCGATCCTCTGCCTGACCAGGTCATCTGACCGCAATCAGGTCTCCCAGTCCTTCCAGGTTCGGAGAGGCACCGGCTCGGCAGGGAAAGAGGGAAGAACCTGCAAGCAAACAAACAAACAACAACAACAAAAAAAAAAAAAAAAATGGCGGGAAAAGAAGCACGACGTGAAGAGCTAACTATTTGAGATATAGGGCAATACGCGCATTTTTGCAAACACGGGCAGTCTCCTTGAATTAGCGGCGCTAAAGAGGCACAGTGGAACGCTTCAACATTTTCGTGGACTTTCAGTGAGTCCAATAAAACGCGTTTCTTTCCGCATGGTGGCAGACGGGAGTTTTGCTATTTTCAGTGTAACGTGGTAAATATACAATCTACTGCCGAATCAATGCACCCTTGGCGGTCTTTCGTTTCGCCGGGAAACCCAGTGGAGGTCCATGAACACGTACAGCTCTAGAGCGAGAGAACCATTTCAAGATCGAGGTAATAAAATTGGTACCGAGCAAGAGTTGTTTGTTGTGATTTGGCTCGGGAGGGAGGCCGGAAGAGTGTTTATGCAACCAATAAACGCTACGTGAATTAACGAATGTGTCATCGCATGCACAACAAATACGCGGTTCAAGGCGCAAGCAACGTTTCTAGGTTGTGTCGATTGGAAGAGAGCGCGGCGCCGAACGGAGTGGGCCTAAATCGTTGCCGGTTTGGGTTAGCGAGCCGTGTTGGAGTTACGATTAAGTTATCGAGGGACTTCAGTAACGATGGGCTACTGGAGATCGTTTGGGTCCGCTCCGCACCGCGCAGTTAGCCAACTGATCCTGTCTAAAACTTTTGGCGGAAGGAAAGACGATAAAGCGTGCAGCCCAACCAAGTTGGTACGAACCTATCATTCGTTTCGTATACTTTCCGCGGCGCCATCCAGTGCGGGTGTCCAAAACCGAAATGAATCCGAAATCAAAGAGATGTGAGGAGGGAGGGAGAGAGAGGGGCGCTTTAATAATAATAATAATAATAATAAAAATTAACCGTCGTCTAGAATTCGCATGAAATGCTATTCTGCGTAGGAAAGGGAATTGGGGAGAGAAAGACGCAATAAGAGAGGCATGGAGAATAAAATACGCAAAAGTAGGGTGACATAAAACGCGGCCATAAATGCGCATTAATGAAGTGATGAGATGCATATCCGACAAATGGGCGCACAAAGCTCAGAGCCTGAACAATGTTGTGTGAGTGACATGCAAGTGTACAAAGTTTACAGCGTCAAAAATGCGTCAGGCTGACATGCAAAGTGAAATTATAATTTGTCGAGATGTCCAATGTGTTTTAAACACGCAAACAGAAAGTTTACTGCAAGTCTCTGTTTCCTAAGGCGTGCTAAGGGACATAAAACACTGCCCAGTGTTAGAGGCACTGGGGAGAGCTCCATGCAATGTTTATAGTAAGCACGCTCGTCAGCATATGCAGGGCACTCAAGCGGGACAAGTTCAACACTTTCGATCGCACCGCGGTCGCCGTTTGACCGAAACGGTATCGCAAACCTTTTGTAAATGCAAAGTTCAGGGGGATTCGGAGATATAGAATTTCCAGATGGGGAGGAGGTCTATAGGAGGGAGTGTTGATCTTAGATATGGGTCGACTGAGTGAAGAAATTAGTCGTGACGTGTTGGCAACCTCCAGAGCCGGTACTTCGGGGGTTGGGACGCATCAGGTTTCATGAAGAAATCCGAATATATCTGATGTTGATGGTCTTTACGGGCCGCGCTTCATCTGCCTTTTGATTGGCTAGAATGTCACAGTGTGCTGGTATCCACTGAAATGTTATGCATTGACCTGCGGCAATATCCAAGTGATGAAGATACCGAAAACGGATTTATGATTAGTTTTCTTGAGCAGGTTAGAACGTAGCAAATAGGCATATATAGCTACTATTATAACACCCGAAGTAGGCGTTTATAGCACTATAAAATCCGGTCTCTGTTCATCATGCACGCCGCAGGGTTACATAGGAGCGTGGCATCGCAGGGCGGACACATTGACTTGGCCGCGAAGTCATTGGCTGAATGGTTCTTGAGTTGTGTCCGTTTGTAGGCTTGCTGCGCATGGGCAGAGGCCGGGTGAGAATCTGCACAATCCACTATGCAATTCCTCATAAGAACGCTGCTAGGTCACAGCGACTACCTTTCCGTGCAATCGATCAAAGGAGTGTAGTGAACTCAGTTATCTCTGATTCAGCGATGGCACTGTCCACAAATAATGCAGGGGCAGATCGAATTGTAGCGCTTGCCGCACCTAAACAAGTTTGAAGAAAACATCTCGAGCTAGTTGGTTCATCACAGAGCAAAACAAGGTGAAATGCTGAGCTTGAAAGTTAAATGTAGAAAGTGAATGTTCAGCAGTCTCGGGAGAAGCAAACAGCTTACGGTAGTTATGGTAAAACACTGGAAATCATGACGCAGTACATCCGTTCACACCGACCTTTGTGCGCAGGAAGAAATCGTCACGAGAACAAGAATGGGTCGCGCGCGGGACACGAACCACGTGGACGCGAACACCTGGCCAGTCCGCGTAAACTCGGTTCGTTGTCCCGTAGTACGTCGCTGCATGCATAAGTGCACTCAATGCGCAT
Source organism: Amblyomma maculatum (assembly GCF_055883805.1). Taxonomy (NCBI): domain Eukaryota; kingdom Metazoa; phylum Arthropoda; class Arachnida; order Ixodida; family Ixodidae; genus Amblyomma; species Amblyomma maculatum. The sequence continues at coordinate 273,916,276 of NC_139344.1, forward strand.
AGAATGGGAGGGGCATTCTTCGTATACAGCGGACGTGTGACGATGACACTCTCCGAATGCGGCCTTGTTTAGACTGACATTGCACAAACACCTATGGCAGTAACACGAGCGAGAGCTCCAGTTACTTCAATGCGTCCGTTGTGACTGTTCAGATTCGATAATCACTATACCAATCAGCGGCTTCCTTTGCACATGTGCAGGGGTAAAGGAGAGAGGGATGCCTGCCGGCAACCTTGTTTCGGAACCCTGCATTTCGTTTTCTTCGGTTGCCGTTTATTGGTCGTTTCCTCCTAATAACCCCCGGCCGGCAGTTTCGGGGCCAACTCGCAGTGTTTCTGAAAGGGTGCCAAAGACAGTACCGCGGAAAGGAGCGCGAAAGTGAAAGCTAATGGTGGCACGCGCGCGCGCCTGCCTTAGTATTTTTGGGCGCGATTAAGAGCGACTGTGGCGTAACTGGCAAAATGGTTAAAGGGAAGGGGACGCTCACTCTCTACACCGTCCGGAACGCCCTTTCACGGAGGAATTCACACGGGCACTTGCTATCGCAGCTGCCACAGGCTACGATAATGCCCTGCCTCGAATGTTTGTTTTTGTTTTTTTTTTTTTTTTTTTTCCTTATCATCATCCTCTTTTCATGGTGCGTGGGAGATTTGCGATGTTGCTTCACAGCCGTGCCAGTCGCGTCTTTGCGCTTTCATGCGACGGGCCGACGGCACATTTTGCGCCGTGTGTCCCCGCAGGGGGATACACAGCGTGGGCGGAAAGCTGCTTAAGGGACGGATTTTAAGCGTTTTTGGTTTTTCTTCCCAGTCGCGAGGCGCGTGGCTGCGCTGTTTTCCTTCCTCGCGGGGTTCTGGAATAGCGTGGGCAGCGCCGATCGTGCGCGTGTACATTCTGGGCGCGTTCCGCAAGGACGGCGTAACGGCGTCCCAGCATTGGGCGCGTTCGATTTGTTATCTCGCACGTAGAAATCCCCCGAGCGTAATCTCGATTACGGCGGAACAGGAACGACGAACGTCTCGAGGGCGCGTACATACCAAAGCGGTTTCGCCCACGGCTTGGCGTTCATTAAGAATATCCCGATGCTTTGTTTAGCCTCGTACGCTCGTCTTTCGGCGGACGACCTCCCTGCGGCGCTGGCCGCTACGAGCGGGTTCAGGCGGGACCCTTGTATACGAACCTATCATGCATATTCCCGTTGTGCCCTCCGACGGGTGCGCCCGGTGCAGAAACAATGATGGAGTGCGCGCGCAGCGTATATCCGGGTAGTAGCTTGCTTCGGGTTCACTGTCAAGGTCACTTACGCAGCACTTACGTAAGCGAGTAAGAAAGTAGGCTGCAAGAATATGTTCCTTCGCTGACCCGATAGCCATTAATCCTGTCCCGTCTGTCTTGGATTTCCTGCTAACGGCATGCGTCCTAAGCATATATTCGCTGACCAGGAGACAGCGCGATACGGCGTGGTCACTAACAGAGAATACACAGCTGTGCACGCGCATAGTTTGACGACTGTTTGTCTAGATGCGAGAAGGGGCGGTCGCACTGGTTTGTCTACGCAATGTTACGTGCCTTGGGTGCTGAGTTTGCGCCAACTGCAGCCGTCGCAAGTTTATTTCCCTCACTTTTAGGCACGCGTGAATATTTTGGCTTTGCCCTCGCTCATATGCCCTCTTTGATGCACCCAGATGGCATGCTGCTTCGTGGCTGCAGTTATTCCTTGTTTGCTTTTAGTGTCCAATTGCTTCTTCCTGGCGGCTGCCCTTACAGCACCCGCTTCGCAGCGGATCGCAGTGCATATGCTATATTGGCTGCTTGCTGCGCACCAAGCAGTGGTGGGCTGTTGCATAACGAATGCTGAGACGCGCGTTGACAAAAAAAAAGTGTGTGTGTGTATGTGCTCGAAGCGATGTGGGATTCGGCTTCCAGTCATAATAAATGCCCCTCCACAAGGCCAGCGCTTGGAACTCTGCCACTGTTTTCGTTGCATTGCAGGGGTTTACGTTGGCTTCGTTCATGCTGACCGCCCGTGGCGTGGCGCTCTGTATACAGCGTGTTCAAGCTAACTTTAGCCAAGGATTAAGAAATAAAACAATTGAGGTAGGACAGAAAAACCACACGTATACAGTTGCTAGCCATCTGGCGCGCCGCTGGATTTTTTTTTTTTTGCAATTACCAATTAGTAAGTAAGATAATTTTCTAATTTACTAATCATTGTCTTTAGACAACAAATGTGATTTACACAAAGTTGGAGAGCTCCTTCTTAAACCCCTATTTCATTTCAGCGTTTGTCCCTTGTCTTTCTCCTTTAGTCCTGTCTTTAATTTTACGCTGCCAAAATATGCACTCTACCTATTTCATTTATTTCCGATAAATATTACGTGACTAGGGCACAAAAAAAGGGGAAAAAATATCACGTGACTAGGGCATTCGCGCGCCACGATTGTGGTGCTCTCAATTGTGGTTTGAGTGAACGAAATTAGTTGCGGCCGTGTCTCGGCAGCCCCCCCGACATATCTTTCGCGACGAAGAAACAAACAGTCCCAGCGGTAGGCCGATATGTTGGCGATGATTGCGGCCAGCGCGGTGAGTTCGCTGCGACTTGCACCGTCACGTGCGCCGGCTGCCTGAAGCGGACGAAGAAACCGCCGCAAATTTATATGTAGTAATTTTTTTTTGTCTCCTGACTAACAGCATAACCCCCTTACTACTGGTTTCACGTGTGGCCAATCCCCCTCGTGGGTATGTGTCATTATTTGAGGGCACAACAACAACATATCTGCCTGCCGCCTCAACGGGGTCGTGGAGCCAAGGCCGCAGCGGTTTAGTTCAGTGAAATCCGGGTAGAGAGCATCACAATCGTAGCACACGAATGCGCCAGTCACGTGATATTTTTGTATTTTGCGGGCTTTCTTTTTTGAGCTTGGAAAAAAGATACACGTGATACTTTATCAGAAAGAAATGAAATGTGGGTTTGAGAAGGTGCTCTCAAACATTGCGAATCACTTTTATTACCCAAAGGCAATAGTAAATTAGAAATAATTATCTGTTACTAATTAATTTCACAATAAAAAATTGCCTGTGGCGCGCCAGATGGCTGGCACCTGTATACAAGTGGTTTCTCTGGCCTACCTTAATTGTTTTATTTTGTAACCATTGGCTAAAGCTAGCTTGGACACCCTGCATGTGTTTGTGTACTATTTTGTTTTGTGCTATTTTGATGTGCGTCACCTTGCTTGGCGGTCACTTTTCTAGCTCACGTCACAGTCAGACTTCCACCTGTCGGTAGCCGCTAATTACAGGTATAGATCATGGAAGCCGTTGTCCCCTATAGTACGTGCACGCTCTTCGGAGGATCCCCAGAGCACCAGCCGCTGCCACCGGGACGTGTGGCACGACCAAGATGTAAAACAGTGCTGCGTTATTATCTTATTCCTTGTGAATGCCATCGCTCTCAGTTGCGTTGAAATTTCTACCAGGGCGATGACTTATTGGCCTGGGTGTAGTCAGCGCCGCACTGTTTTGGGGTGCCCAAACTGTTCATGGATGCCTTGCCTGACAAAACATTTTGGCTTTTTGCTTTACAAAGCTTTTTTGCAGAGGACGCAGGGAAACGCAAGACTCATAGAAGCACCGGGAGTGTTCTTACCCCTGATGGGAACTTTTTTTTTTTTTTTCAGAATTAAGGTTTTCGATACTGCAGCAGCGAAATGAAATGTAAGCTGATCATTCAAGGCTGTGTATACGAGGAGCTTTCTTTCTTTTTTTTTAAGTGTCTTTTGGGTTGTTGCATTTTTAGTAGCTAGCTCACATAATGAACGATAGTGCCTTCAAATGAGAGCTTGGAATGTACTTTTTCATGTGACTTTCTGTGTGTGTGTGTGTGTGTGTGTGTGTGTGTGTGTGTGTGTGTGTGTGTGTGTGTGTGTGTGTGTGTGTGTGTGTGTGTGTGTGTGTGTGTGTGTGTGTGTGTGTGTGTGTGTGTGTGTGTGTGTGTGTGTGTGTGTGTGTGTGCGCGCGCGTGCGTGCGTAACACCATTAACGTTGAAGCAGTACTGCATTTCGGTCCAGTGAGCCTAGCGTACTCCTTCATTCATAATTCAATTACTGGAGTAGCTACAGAAAAAAATCCTCCTGACCGCAGCCTTGCGACAAAAAAAAATAAAAAAAAAAGAAGTCAGAATTATATTCGCGCTGATACGGGATAATCGAGAACAATTTTTTTGCACAATGACTTTTGCTGGAGGGCTAATAGTAAATAGCACATCTATAGCTACCTATTCTAACAGGTGACCGATGCTGCGGGCAATCATTCGAGCTCGAGCGCTTACTTGTGTGTGCGCGCCGCATTGCTCTGTAGAGGCAGAAACGGTGTACACAGCTCTGGACCATCGCCGCCTCAGCAGCGAGGCCAGTGGCGGCGGCGCTGTCCGCGCTCTTGGTGGCCGTCAAACGGGCGCCGCCGATCATTGCGCGCTGTCAAGGGCCGCCTTCCGGGATGGGCCGGCCGCACAACAGAGACCTCGCCGGGTCAATCGCACCGCATCCGCGCGTGCATCATCGACCCCCGACGCGTTCCGGCCCAGCGAGATTGGAAGGCCGCACCGTTCTCGACTGCAAGAAAAAGCAAAGGAGAACATTGCTCTCTGTTCTATCCACCTTAGAGAAAGGCTGAATGTAGCTCTAGAGGCTTTGCGCTAATCGAAACACTCCTCTCGGTCACTGCCATCCCCTGCCTATGTTTTGTCATGGTAGCTTACCTTGGCTGACCGGATCAAAAATGGCAAAAGCGTCCTTTTCCGACAGAATACGCGACATTTTGACGCACGATTAGCGGACAGTTTCGTGCTTTGTGCCGACACTGATGAAGATGCGAAGCTGTATGTTTCTTTGGCATCCATAATGTTTTCAGTGACCCAAATGAATTGCATGTTCTCTTCCTGGCACGGCATGCGCAGCCGCCGACCTGCAAGGGCCTACCCTGAGCGGCATCAAGGCCAGGTACCGGATCGGGGAGCGCATCAACGCCACCTGCAGCAGCGGACTCTCCAGCGAGGTGCCCACCCTGCACTGGCTCATTAACGACCGAGAGGTGCGCAGAGCGTCCTTGTCTCTAATTTAGATTACCGGCGATGTGCAGGTGAGGTTGGAAAATGTTCTCTTCTTCGTCCTGTTTTCTTTATTTCTTTTTTTTTTCTCCAGCTGCGTGCTGGCGCAGCTCGCTGTCATGGGCGAGGCCGTTATGCAAATGCGAAGTGGTACGTGGGCCCTGGAATAATTTCCACCATCCGAGATTGTTTAACGCACACTGACATCGCACTGCATACATTACTTTTTATTGTACTGCGTTAGAAATATGGTCCTCGTTTCCTCGAAATCTGTTGCGCCCGTTGTGAGGTTGTGTGGAGTGCAAGGAGGGAGTGGGAAGGGGATGAGAAAAAGAAAGCAGGAAGCAGCAGTCTCTAGGGTCGTAATTAAACTGAGGATATTGAAGCGAATTTAAAAAGAAGGAAATTAAAATCATATTGCTGACACCTGTCATGCTGCTGCATTCGGTATTAGAACGCCGAATCCAGCGAGCCACCTCGGTGGTGCTGCACTCACCAGAAATGTGCGCCACTCTAGGCAAGACGTTCGGTTCGCACATATACCATAGACTGTGCGACGCGGATGCATGGCTGCCGCTGTCTGCGGCCGCTCACTTTCGCCCGCCCCAGAATTCCTCGCGCTGAAGTCCCCTCGAGAATGGCAGTTTCGAAAAACTGAAACCCTTGAATATTTTCTGTGGCGGACTACGAGCTTCTTTAATAAATGAAATTGACATGTCGTATTCTGATGCACTCCACCGTGGACACTGCTACGCCGAAAAAAGCGGTATATGCCGAGTAAGGTGCCCTTTGCTCGCACTGTTTTGCTTCCTCATTAGAAGCACGCACCGATTGACCTTGTATAGCCTCTGGGGGCTGTTGCAGCTAGCTCCGCCTTTTCTGTTGTTTCATGGGGGGCACTTGCTTTAGGGGCGGGTTACGGGTCCTGAGAGTTGCTTTTCGGTCTCCGCTTTGGCTCCCTGAGAAGCGCACGTCTTTCCACTGCGACGGTGAGCCTGTGGATCTGCTGCGGCCACTGTTCGTTTTATCTGACGTAGTGCAATAGCCCTAATACATATTTTGATGGTAGCTCTACCATCGTTGGTAATAAGTGAGCGTTCACTATAACTGCGACGTTTATACGTGGGCTCTGCTGTATTTGTTTGCAGGGACATATCTATGAAAAAAAAAAAATAATCATTTAGTCGTGTTAAGGTGCACTTCTGATCAAAAATCTCTGGCCCCCTTTAAGTTTGAAAGTCAGATTCTGCTGTCACGGCCTCTCAGTGAAAGCGCACATGCGCCTCCACTGCGCATTGCCCGAAGACGTCTTCTTTTTAATTATATCGTAATTATTCCGATTAAAGACCTCTGAGGCGCGATTCTGTGGCAATGGTGTGGCAAACTTACTGGTGTAACTCTCTTTTTTGCGTCACGTATAACTTTTCCAACATTGTTTGCCAACCTAAAAGGTATGGAAACTAAAAACCTCACCCTACAGATTTCTTTCAAAGCAACGTTTTATTTCTCTGAAGTGCCCAAGGTTTAAAATTTAGATGCTCTATTGATGCTTCTAAATTGGCTTTCCTGTGCTCCAAAATGCTCCAAATTTGAAATGCTAGTGCTTCTAAAATTGCTTCAAACTGCGTTTTTTCAATATAGCATCACTGAATTCACGCCCGAAGTGCCTCTTATTTTTGAAATTTTGCCTAAAGTTGCGTGGGACAACCGGTATAATATGTGTGGTCCTGCATGGCAGCTCGTAGTGGGGTTCTTATGCTGTCGCATTCCCACAGCTAATGGTAGCTGTCCTCCACGCTTTTACAGTACCATATTGGAATGCGCCTTACAAGAATTTGAAATTAAGAACATTCCCGCCCCATTGGATTATAATCTGCGCTTAAAGGGGATGTGCAAAATTGTATCGAGTTCTTGCAAATTACCTAAGAGGCCTTTCTGTCCTTAAATATATCCTACATGCTTCTTGAGGCGAAAACCTTTCTAGGTTCATGGAGCGAAAATCTGTGGTCGTGATCTGTTCGTCGCATCAGTGGGCTGATGCGTCACGCGCAAATAGCCGACGTGTGAGGAGGAAGATTAAGAATGAAAACGATTGATGGTGATAGGTAATGAATAAAAGCAATAAGGTTTGGTTTGTGGGGTTTAACGTCCCAAAGCGACTCGGGCTATGAGAGAGGCTGTAGTGGAGTACTCCGGAGATTTCGATCACCTGGGGTTCCTTAACGTGCACTGACATCGCACAGTACACGAGCGCCTTGCTATTCGCCTCCGTCGAAAAACGGCCGCCGAGGCCGGGATTCGATCCCGCGTCCCTGGGAACAGTAGTCGAGTGCCGTAACCACTGCACCACCCCGGCGGGGTTAAAAGTAATGAATCGATAGAGTTAATGACTAATGCTAATGACTAACAATGATGAATAATGACTAAAATGACTTGTAATGACTGCAACTGATTGCAAATGAGTAAATATGCTTAGCGATGAGTGATAATGACCAGGCATGACTCATCATTACCGCTAATGACTACGAAACGAACGGTATGTCAAACGACGACTTGTAATAACCGCAACTGATTGTAAATGAGTAAAAATGCTTAGCTATGAATGCTTATGACTACAATGACTAGGTATGATTCATCATGACTACGAAACTAGGCTTTCGGAGACTAGGCTTTCGCCGTTCTCTTAAGAGACATTAAGAGACCCTCTAATTTTTTTTTTCGTTGAGGAGCCCGAATCCTGCGCGTGTGTCGGAATTAAAGCATAGAGTGTTCTTCGAATTTATGGTTCCTCAGGGGTGCTCAAGAGACATTACACGCGAGGTGGGCTTACAAAATAATATTACAGATTTAGATAATCTTCGACGGCAGATCCGAAGTGAAGGGGATTGATGAAGGCCGTTCCACTTGTTGGCTGTTCTGAGGAAGAATGAAAAGGACCGCTGAAATGTTACAGTGCGAGATTTCTCTGGGTAGAGGAAATTAGGGTGGGAGTTGTGAGATATCCAATGGGGCTGTGTGATATAGGGGGAGGATCGTGGTTAACGCTGCTACAAAATCTATGATATAACGAAAGACGGGTGAATCTGCGACGACAGGCTAGCGTGGTAAGATGGCGCCGAGGTTGTAGTGCCGAAACGCTATTGTGATAAAAGTAGTGGGAACAAATGAATCTTGCAGCACCGTTCTGGACAGATTTAAGCATGGTGATGAGGTTAGCATAGATGGGATCACGCGCGGCACATCCAAACTGATTTGCTGTATTATAGCATGTTGTGTGTGATGGGACCAGGTTAAATCTTTACGTAAATTGATTCCAAGGCACCCGTAGGTGTCAACTGATATGATAGGAACAGTGCCAATTGCATAAGTATTATCCTGGGGGTTGCACCGGCAAAGGAAACAAAGAAGCGATGCTTTAGTACTGTTTAGTCACATAAGCCAAGTGGCGCACCATTCATCGATGCCAACAAGATCTTCTTCTAGGATTTTGATGTTAGTCGGTCTGCAGATAATCAAACATTAGGCCTTATGTGAAAAAAATAAATCATTCATGAATAGAACTCCTAAAGCGGTATCCTGCATGGGGAGCGTCATACAAGACAGAAGAGAGAGGAATTACGGGTGTGAGTTAACATGGAGAAAATAATAGTGATCAGCTACTGAACTGACCCTCCTCCTGGTTTCTTTCGTAGCTGGCTGCATATATGTTTGCTGCGCCCCCTTTCCTCAGTTGTGTTCCGGTGCTTCGCGCGGACGCCAGTTGCAGGCTTTTGTTCGTTCCTCGATTTTACGCAAGAGAGAATTAGGCAGTTAAGCAACATTCAGTGCTGACGTTTTTCCAGTGCTCTGTGCGTGCAGCTATTTACCTTGTCTTTGTAGACTTCGCTGCGGCCAGCGACAGCCAAAGAGGTAATATTGTTTAGAATACGTGTCTGGGCCTGCGTGTGATGTTTTCGTGTACCGCGTGGCTGCATCTAGGTCAGTAGTATCGGTTCTGCTATCTTCGCGCATTCCTGCATCCATGGATCCGCCCATTGCCTCTCGGGAGGCTCACGCTCAGCTCATGTTACAGTGAACCGAGCTCATTCCAAGATCGTTATGTTTGATCCTGCATCGCTCAATCGCACGCAGTGTGGCGGCATTACGATGTCAGTGGAACGGCGCGTCGTCGTTCCTTGATGTCCCTGCTGCGAGCATCGCGATCCGGAGACCTCGGTGACCTCTTTTGCTTGGCTGCCAGGGGTGACGTCACCGGAGCGACCCTTTTTGGAGAAACTAATCGCCTTGAGCGGTCTCATCAGCATGAAACCAGAGCGGAAGAAAGAAGTTGCCTGGCAGGCACGGGGATCGTTACCCATCACTTTGCTTACTGCCTCCTGAAGCCGGGGTTCGTTCCGCAAGGAGCCGCCCTCCCTTCGCTCGTGGCGGGAATCGGGGAAATAGCCGAGGACGGCTCTGGGACACAGAAGGGAGAATGACGTCAGCTGCCCTCGAATTCTCTTAAAGGAAGAGAAGAAGAACAAAACAACCGTTGAGTGCGGGGGCTATAGCGCTCGAGAAACCGGAGCGCATATTAGGAGCTCGGCTTAGCGTTTATCGGAGCCATCGGACCGGCAGCAGGAGGGTGTGGGCACCGATTACTTGACACGTACCGCTCCCCATTTCATTAGACTGCATGTCAGTGCAACTTGGCATGCAATCAGTCGCAGTGGCTACTGCTGTTTAGGCAGCAGCCGCAAGGAAGAACGGTAGGTGCGGAGATGGGTACCAGGAGAGTTGCGGTATGGCTTAATCCTTCGTTATGAAAGCGCTGTGCCCATCTCATGCTTGGGGATGGCACTGTCAATTTTAGCGTTTGGGGAAACGCTTTGGGGACACCTGCTCCGAAAGTAGTACTCGGCGCTGGGCCACAAAAACTGGACGCTCACAAAGGGATCAATCGCAGGCAGCGTTTAAACACACAGCTAGCTCTAATGTGGTCGCATAACCCCGCTTCACTTGGTGGTGAAGGGGCCATGCATGACGGGAGCATTTAGCGGGTGCCGTCGTGGCGCAGCGTCGAATTACGCCGTGAAACCGGTTAGCGTCCACATTAGAACTAGCTGTGTGTTTAAACGCTGCCTGCGATTGATCCCTTTGTGAGCGTCCAGTTTTTGTGGCCCAGTGCCGAGTACTACTTTCGGAGCAGGTTTCCCCAAACTGTGCAATTGCAGGCAGCGATCCCATAATGTAGCCTTTTCAACAGGTGTGCTCTCTAGCTGGTTGCCGCTCCGTTGCACCACAGCAGGACAGCAGAAGCGCCACGTCACTGACGATCATGAAACAAAAACCCTGCTTATTTAGATAAACACTTGACACTGTCGAAGCTGCCGTTGTTATGCGTCATACTGTCGGCTTTATTCACCGCCAACAACACAGGCGCACAGATCGCGGAATGGAAACTTGCCAGAGCATTGTGTGTGCGTCGGATGACACGCTGCCTACAACGCCTTGCCTGATCACGGAAGATGATGGCGCAGTATAATATATATAGATAGATAGATGGATTTATTGAAAGGAAAAGGCAGAGAGGTTGGCCCGAATAATTCAAATCTGGCCTGCTACTCTGCACTGGGGAAGGTGAAGGAGAGAAGAAAGAAGGTCATGATGGGTGACGATGTGGGAGAAGGTATATGAAATATATATACAGACACAGCAGCTTGTTTTACAAACGTGAATCAAGTCCGCTGGCACTCAAATAACGGCAAAGAGCGCGCACTGCCTGGACGCCCTTCCCCTTGTCCTGCCAAGCGCCCAGCAGCAGTTCCTCCGACAGAGGCCTCTTGTCTAAACGCTTCAAGGAAGCAGCTAGCACATTTCATAATATGAAATGAAAGTATGAAAGTATGAAAGTATGAAAGTTGGCGCTGTATGAAAGTGAGCTCGCGGTATGCGAAGAAGCGGTGCACCGTGGCACATCGTGACATCTGTGCCGTCAGTGTCCGCTGTACTTTCACACGCGAGCTCTTGTCTGTGTCGCGTGCGCATTGGTCGGAACTTTGTCGGTATCGTTGTATTCGTATTCGACTTCTGTGCACAAGAACCAGAATAAATATAAAATATCTTGTTTTGTGAATCATATAAATTTTTTTGCCAAAAGCATTGTGCTAAATTTTGCAATTTCACTGCAATATGCTTATTGCGTCCCCTGCTTATGGCTGTTTGCATTGGCAGCACCGCTTTGCAGAACTTGTTACGGTCTTCGGTTGCGGAGATGCTCGTGAAAAACAGGCAACGAGCAGTCTATTTTTGCCGTCGTGTTGTCTGCACTGGCGCACCCGTGAATGATTCTTTTATACAAACTCGCTGTGCCGAAGTTTTCGACGCCAGTTGTCATTCTGTTTCTTAGGGTTGATTTCCCGCTGCTTCCTAGTTTTGCTGGTCCTTCATCTTCTCGTTCTGCATGCGGCCGGCGCGAAGTCTTCTGGCACGCTTCTTTCGAAGCGCTCGGCGCTGTATGAAAGTGAGCTCGCGGTATGCGAAGAAGCGGTGCACCGTGGCACATCGTGACATCTGTGCCGTCAGTGTCCGCTGTACTTTCACACGCGAGCTCTTGTCTGTGTCGCGTGCGCATTGGTCGGAACTTTGTCGGTATCGTTGTATTCGTATGCTTGATATAATAAACCACGTATACCAGCCATACTTGTTGAGAATGGTGCGGTTACGCCAGCGCTTTGCGGATCAGACTTTGCTGTATTCCGGGGTAAAGTACTAAGCACATAAAATTGGGACAAGATTTATGCTGAGCTTGTGTCCCTGAATTATGAAATTATATGTCCCTTTAAAAGAGTTGCTGTTTGCTCCTTTCCTGTGCTGTTTTCTTTGCCAGCCGCAATGTAAAAGGCTGGTTAGCGCAGAAAGACTACACTGGAAAGCACAGGCTTGTAAATAGGACAGGGCAGATCCGGAAAAATGCCACTTTATAATTCGCGCTAATTGCATACGTAGGCGTGAGATATTCATATCATGGAATTGGCTGGACAATGAGCCCCCACGAGTTAAATGTATGGGCGTCCATATGTAGGCTTCGCTACCATTGTGCTTCAACCTTGTCGATACTACGAAATATAAGGGCGGCATATAGGGTAGCGCGCATTGCATGATTGCGTTCATACGGCCACCGTATGCAGTAGGCGCGTCACCCGCATTGACCCCCATAACAGCTTGTGAAAGGAGTAGCTAAGCTGGAAGCCGCGAGTCACTTGTCGAGCTTTTAAATCGACAGCTGCGAATTCCTTGGGCTCAGTGTCGGCGTAACCGGAGGCTGGCAACAACGCTGACCGCCTGGAGGAAGGTTGCAATGACGTCACTCAGACGTCACTGGAATAATTGGTCCGAACCCAGTAACGTCATGTGCGACAGCGTCGTTCCTTTCACTTATCACCTCGCACCGCTGTGACAACCTCAGAATCGGCCATTGGTCCAACATATATCCTGCTATTTCTCAGACCTCAAGGCTTCCTTCAGGACTGGGAGCGAATATGCCTGAAAAATAAGTGGGTCATTTCTGCTTTCGGGGGCGCTCGCATGCTTACCATGTCGCAGGCTTAAGCAGTCGCGAACATGCCGCTCTCGTATGTGCGATAACGCACTCGACCTCACACCGAGTACTGAATAAAGGTGTTGGATCACTGTTCACTCGCTACGTCCACGCTTCTTGGCAAGACTAGAAGCGATTACAAAATTACTGCACAGGGTCGCGCACTCTTTTCGTGTACGCGGCTCGGAGCTATCTGGAGGCGACCCTTGGCGTCGTCTGCTACAGTGCTCGAGCGCTGCGGCAGATGAAGTGCTACAACGCTCGAGCACACATGTCGCTCTCAAAATGTTTGCCTGAATATGTCGCGAATAAAATAAAAAAGCGCCTCAAGTGTTGAACGTGACAGCGCGAATCAACCTCGTCGTCCCTTTTCATTCTTCATTCGATCGACTCTGATAATGACTTGCTTTTGTCTAATTTTTTTTATTATTCACAGCTAATTTTTGCCTCGGTGGGAGCACCGCTTTGTACGTAGCATGCTCTTAATTGCATTTAGAACCAGTATACATCTTCAAGACATGACCTCAAGTCAAAGACCGCAACGCATTCACTAGATCTCCTTCTAATTCGCCCAAACCAACATGCCTTCGTGCACGTACAGCGTATTCTTGTCTCGACCAAAGGGCCTGGCTTGGGCCCCCAATGCCCGCCGTATTTAACCTTACTTCATTTAACTTTATTTTTCGATGTCCTTGTCTGTGTTTAGAAACCTCCTCAACAATTCTAGCTTCGTTTGGACATTCCCCGAATAGCTCTTAACGATGCCGCATACACTGGCGACGCCGGGTTTTGTGCGACACGGGGCCCTTACACTATAGCACAATGACCTCGACAGCTGTCGATGAAGCTCGCGTTACACGAAGTGGTAACCGCCCAATGAATTTCTAACACAACGTTGACGCGCATCTGGATGCAGCGTATAGTTTTCGGTGCATAACGTAAGAACTGCACTGGTGCCAGTCACTTTCAACGTAGGGGACAACAGCACAGCTATAGGTAGACTTGCAAACAGTTGTGTGCATTTGTGCGCTGCAATCTCCGCAACGCTCCGCCATTTTGACAGGATGGATATGAATTGCCAGGGAGATCCGTGTCGGTGGAAGAATCGGCCGCTTAGTTGCTAATTTTCCCGGTCACCATATCCTTGGGACATGTTAGGCACGGCGTCGCGACTGCAACATGGTTATAGGAGAAACGAATGGGTGCGCGTCTATGTAAAAGGAGAGAATGTGTCGCCGCCTCTAAAATACGTGGCCCGTTTTGAGGTGGAACCATGCGAGGCGAGGGCACCGAGACACCCTACCTTGACGACGACGGGGCACCTCGCCACGTGGCAACAACTCATGTTTGAACAGATATGCTACCTGGCAGGCAGTATTCATCGGGCGCATTTTTTTTTTATCCGTGCTTTTTTATTTTTTGTCGCAATAATAGACGGGCTCGTCAGCGAGAACAGAACAAGAATCACTTGCAAGGTCGATCCGCATCTTTCTGAACGCTTGGCTGGGGGGCCCCAACACGCGTCGCCTGCGTTGTGCCACCAGTGCAACAGAAAGTCGGCGGCAGTCCATCGCCCTATCAAGCCCTGCAGACATAACCCGTAAAGCGCAGTATCGTTCTGTCGAACTGTGCTGTCATGTGTATGCACGAATCGTGACTCTGTCTGTGGCCGACCCTCATTTTCATATCTCCAGCGGGCGCAGTCGATCGTGACTGCAACGCAGGCGTAATGCCAGTCCTGGGTCATTGACGCACACCATCGTTGAGGGTGTGAGCACTGAATAGAGAAAGAATCGCGACGAGTATGCACGATATATAAAACACTGCTTTGGAGGCTAATAAGTCATTATTGAACAGATTGTGGCTGACCCTGGCTATCGTATCCCTCCTTGCGCCAATGACGACCCGGTACTAAAGGCCTTCGGAACTGAGGTTTTGTGGATGAACTAGTTGACGCCCGCTTTGCATCCGCACGGACTTGCAATGTTTTAGCAGTGGTAGAGTGGGCCCTCCTTTCGAGGGCAATTTTATTTCTTCCGGCTGCTGCCGCCACTGCGGCATCACAGCGGCCCTCACTCTCCGTCATTTTCAAGCAGGACGCGGCCATTCAGGATCCGCGCTCGAAAGTGGCTACGTTTTCAGTGAGTCTCCGTCCTTGGATTATGTATGGCGCAGCATTGTCGCACGTCCGGTCAGCCATGAAGCTAGAACCCTTTTGCCCTTCATCTGTCTGCCATTAATTCATGCGACCTTATCTGCGTTTGTATCCTGCCTCATCCGCGTTTCATTCCACCCCCCCCCCCCCCTTTTTTTTTTTTTTTTGCATGCTGTGCAGGTTAAGTAAATAACTGCATCATGTTTTACACGCACGCACGCCCAGAGGAAAATGCGGAGAGCTGCATGCGCACTTGCACCCTTACCTTCTGCGGATAATAGAGAGTTTTAGTACTGCGTAGTGAGCGCTACGTACGCACAGCCCACGTACTTTGCGGAACGCTACGCCACGGTCGCGTACATGCCACAGAAAGACTTTTAGTAGGGCGGAAGCGTATACGTACGCAGGGGTCTGAAAGCTAACGCGGCAAGCGCAGTGGCCTGTACAGTGCCATCTCGCAGCCATTCAAAAACTGAATTTTCCAGCGCAGGAACTCCTGCTTCCTTGTTTTTCCGACAGGCGAGAGATGGAACCCATGCTGCAAAGGTGCTGATTTGGTTCGTCGTTGTTACAGAGGATGAGGATATAATTAATAACTTTAACCGAATCGGAGCACTACCTCCAGCAAACGTAGTAGAAAACAAAAATTAACAATACAACCGCGTGCAAATTTTAAATCCGAAGTCGCAAACCGTTTTTCCGAAAGAAACAATGTCATGCCAAAGCAGTTTTCCGAGTTAACAGTGCGCCTATGATGTCATCATTCAGTGCAAAGTAACTATGAACCTCGGAGAATACACTATACGAAGTCTCATTAGAGAGGCGGAGTATATTTAAAATGCCACGAAACGTATGCCGTAAAAGTCGACACCATGGCCCATAGGCAAAGAAAACTTACCAAAATAATGTTCCGGTTTAGGCCAGCCCCAATGAACACAGCAGATGGTTAACAGTCAGCGAATGTTTTGAAGAAAAAGTATGACAAAATATGCTACGGCGTTTTTGGAGCCAAACAATATTTAACGCGCCTCGATAAATCTGCGTTGTAAAAACCTACATACGCCTGAAATTTAGCTGTCTGCTCTTCCGAAAGTTTCAACGTTCCCTCTTAAAGGCGGCCGCTCAAATGATACAAGCTTTTACGCTAAAAGTAGTCATCGCTTGGCACGAAAAACGAACCGTTCACAACAGCAGACGACGAACAGTCCGTCTGCTCACCCGAATGTCATTCGCGGTCGTCGGCGTCGTCTGCGATCGAATAGAGCGTCGGCTGCGTCGCCGTCTGCTGCAATGGACCGTTCCCCATCGAAGTTTAAAAATGCCTTTTGAATGTAGTTTTGTCTATGGGCAGCTTAATTTGAATGAAAGGTATTAAGAAAATTTAGTACATACGGCAGCTGTATACGAGAAGCTTCCGCGATTGGGAGAAGCACCCAGCGCATAGCGAGCGTGTGTGCGGTATGTACGGCTTCACAACATATAATTTAGCGGCGTTTATAAATAGATTACCCGCGGAATGACTCAGCATACTTTGTCACACATTTATTCAAAGCACTCGCTAACATTTAATGATAAGCAGCTTCCATTGTTACTGTACTAAACAAGAAAGATACTGCGGTAAGTTGTGTTTATATGTATTCTAAGGGCCCTACCAGCTCGTACCCCTATAAGTCAAGCAGCGTTATATAGATACTCCGCCTTTGAAATGGCATTTCATATTTTCTCAGTCTGTTCTAGGATGTTTGTTGTTGCTCTATACCAAAAACAAAATCATAGGTGCCCCCGTGAAGACATACAATGGCTTTGAAATCTTTCGCTTCCACATATTCTCATAGGTGGTAAGCCTATACATTTCAACCCCAGTCTGCGGTGGAGTCGCGAGCGCTCCATTTGTTTGTGAATACGGCGTTTGTCTACAGGTGTAAAGCCCACAGGAAACTTGGTACTAACTGCTTCAAGTTACAGATATCCTGGAGACGAAATACATCAGCTAGAAATTGGAGCGTTCGCGCAGCGCATTCATAGAAAACAATTTGTGCGTCGCATAAGGCAATCCACGCCCTCTACTGCGGAGCAACAAAAGAATTAGAAGATTTTACTTCTTGCGAAACATCAAACCGCCTGCAATGAAAAGAAAAGAAACGAACACGCGCTGCGTGTTTGCTGCTTATCATGCGCGGCCATATAGCCAAACGTGTCTATCGAGCTTTCTCATACGCGAGAGCAACGTGCAGACGGTTCAGCGAACGCACGCAGAGGTAGGGATTTCTGCGTACGCGAGCAACGTATACGCAGTACGCAAGAATCGTGATGCGTATGACGCATGCGCAATAAGCAGCACGCAGGCCGCCTACGTACGCAAGGGTTCTGCGTATGCTTACGTACGCAGTACTAAAACTCTCTAATGAGTGAACAGCGAACCAACAGAGGGCGGAAACATGATCGGGTTGAACGCCAAATTTGACGCGTCACGTGCATGGCTGCAAAACCAAACTGCCGGTCGCTTCGGACGAATGGAAACTCTTCTTCCACGCGCTTCGATGAGCTTACGTTCCACGTCTGCCATGGTGGAGGGAGGATGGCTGGGAGGGACGGCGCCTAGCGCCTTTCGGGCCCTGTCTGTGAAAGGAAAGCACTTGCCTGAACGAAGAAACAGTACAACGTTTACGCTTGTCCTCGCTGAGTCACTTCCATTTTAAAGCGAGGGACAACACTAAAGCGGCGCCTAAATGCGGGAACACTTGTGTGCAGAGCTCTGCATGCGAGGCTGGTTGGACAAGACCTGCACAGCTATACCTACTGCTGCGCTCATGTTCTAGTTCATGCTTTTAGCCGCTATGTCGGAAGCAATACGGGCAGCGTGGCGCTAGTACAAACGTATTGAGACCGATGGCCGCCTCCATTATTTTATTTAAAAAAAAAAAAAAAAGACATCATTTATTTATCTACAAACCGAGGGAGGAGAACATGTAGCGCTTTCTTTTTCTGTCCTAGAGAGGGGCAAAATTGTCTAAATTGCTATTTAATTGCTGATTTCGAGAGTAGGGAGAAAACATAAGCACGTGATCTTAAATTGAAAGCGCAAAATATTTTCAAGCAAGAGATTCACTAACGCACTTCGCGCCAAGGTTAGTGACGGCTAAAGTATGACCTTCAGTGAGCCAGAGGACAGAGTGTGGCTATTAGCAAGGACATGCACCACCCAGCAGATGTTCCAACGCAGCCAGCAGTACAACCGACCACCTTATCGGGAACCCCGGCACTTTTATGGCAAGTCTGGGAAAGACGTGGATAATCGGCTCACTCACTACAATCGGGTGAGCAAATACAACCGCGGGAAGTGCGTGACATTATCTGTAGTGGCTGCATCGTGACTAGTTCTGCATAGAGAAAGTAAGAAAATTCCAATGAAAGGTCTCCCCAGGCTATTTACAGCTTGCTAGAGGGCGTATATTCAACATGGAATGGGAGAAATTAGGGATAAAGGTAGATGGAGAATACCTCAGTAATCTGCAATTCGCTGATGACATTGCCTTGCTAAGTAGCTCAGGGGATGAACCGCAAATATTTATTGACGACCTAGATAGGAAAAGCAGAAAGGTAAGGGCTACAAAGAATATGCAGAATACTAAGGTAATGTTCAACAGCCTCGGGAATGAACACCATGGAAGGGAAATAACAAGGAGAGTAAGATTGGGATGGAGCGTATTTGGCAAGCACTCGCAGATTATGACAAGCAGCTTACCGGTATCGCTCAAGAGGAAAGTATACAACAGTTGCATCTTACCTGTATACTAACTTATGGGGCTGAAACGTGGAGGCTAACGAAGAGGGTTCTATTTAAGTTGCGGACAACGCAGAGGGCTATGGAACGAAAAATGATATAGGTAACGTTAAGGGGTAAGAAACGTGCAGAGTGGGTCAGAGAAATAACCTGAGTTAATGACATTCTAGTGGAAATCAAGAAGAAGAAATGGGCATGGGCTGGACATGTGTGGAAAGAGGGTAACCGTTGCCCTAAAAGAATAACAAATGTTATACCAAGGAAAGGAAAGCACGGGGGGGGGGGGGGGGGGGGTCAGGTGAGCGGATGTGGTCAAGAAATTCGCAGGAGTCAAGTGGATGCAGGCACAGTCCTGTATGGAAGAGGCCTTCGTCTTGCAGTGGGTATAGTCCGGCTGATGACGATTATGATGCGCTACCCATATGTCTTTCACCTTTCAGACTTTGGAGTTGTGCCGCTGCGAGCTCAACGCGGGCGAGCAATTGACCTTCAAGGAGCCAGAGGACAAAGTGTGGCTATAAGTAAAGACCATACTGACACTTAATAAAAAAAAATTGTTTCCATCGGGAATCGTACCAGTATTCCCTCGACCTCTAGCCGACCGTGCACACCGCTATTCCACATTTTTTGTAATGCACTCACAATATACAATATTTACTCAAGAACCCTCAGTGGGATAAATAAATTCGTTATTCACTTACCTGAGGTAAGTGAATAACGAATTTATTTATCCCATAGGGGAAAGGGACAATGAGGGAAGGAGGGAGGTTCTACGCTGGATAGGCCTCCGCTACCTTCTGAGCCCAATCCAGGATCTGGTCCTGAAGATCAAGCGCTGAGCTGCGGAGTACAACCTCCCACTGCTCCTTTGAATTAATGTTAAGTGATTTTAGGGGGGGGGGGGGGGGGGGGGCGAGCACAGCCTCACATGATATTGTAAAGGTTGGCTCTAGCCGTGCAGAAATGACAAGCTGAGGAGGGATAGATAGCTGGGTGAATGAGGTAGCGGAAGGCAGGAGTGGGAAGTCATGACTATATTTCTTTAAATCACTTTAATGCTTCAATGTGCAGGAGCCGGTCAGGTGCTGAATCCACAAGTTTGATAACTTCACAATATCTTACAGTGGATTCATTAGTGTTATCTCACTGGCCGTGTCTCAATGTGTACGTGGCCATCCTACTTCTCATATCATATGGAATACCGTCCTCATTCGCAGACGCAATAATTGGCCATAAATGCCTTTATTATGGCGTTGTAATGGGCCGAGCCTCAAGTACGCCTACGCGGGGTCACCAGCGTACCCTGAGATGGGCGCGGGAAGAGGCGCCCAGGAAACGGACCATGGGAGTGTGACGATTCCTCAAAGCTGTGTCCCATGTGTTTCCCGTAAGCATGCGCGTCTACGGCACCCGAACAGATCTGCGTGGGGATGAACCGGGAAGGGATGGGACCGTTCGGGTGCCATAGGGAAGACGCTCATCGGGAAACACACGGGACAGTGCTCTGAGGAATCGTCACAACCTTCTTCAGCAAACGGAAGAACCGTAAGTGGACATGGTTAAGCCTGAGTGTGGAGACTATAAAAATAAAATAAATTTCTTATTGTGCTCTAAACTTGACATTGCGCAGGATGTAGAGGCCATCGGAAAGGTGCGATGCAGTGACCACAGGGCAGTAATAATCTCGAATTAGTCTAGATTTGAAGAGGAAACGGAAGAAGCCTGCCAACGAATTAGCAGTAGTAGAATATTTTTGCGGGCGAGTTGGTTCATTGCAGATAAAAATGTAAACTGCGCGAAAAAAACTGGACACTAGACGAAGGAACACAAACACGACAACACGGGCGCAGACTTCCAACTGTTTGTTGGTGAACGAAAGCACATGCTATATATACATAAGGGAACTTCTATCTTTCACACAAACGTGATAAACGGTAAGCAGGTAAAATTTATCGTAATTTTCTTTCACACTATGAGTAGACACATAGCAGAATGCCAGATAAAAGGTCGAGCACTCAAACGTCATGTCCCAAAAAGGCATCACATGAAAAACCACAAGCAGACTGAGTAAAAAAAAAAAAAAAAAAAAAAAGGCAGAAGAAGCAAAAAAGGTTTTTGTAAGGCTATGAAACAATGTGTAGGTGTATGAAAAACAACGGTGGTGTGGAAGAATTGCCAGAGATGAAAAGAAAAGGTGAACATTAAAGGAGGAAAAAGCTTTTGCGATAAGAGAACAGGGGTAAACGGAAAAGAGCGAACAATTATGGAGGTGTACATTAAAACAAGCTAAAAGAATCATGTGAAAAAATGACTGGATGGAAATTACAAGAAACAGTTGTAAAGGTGAACCTAAAACCATTAATATCAACTAAAAGAATCACGTGAAAAAGAATTAACAAGGAACAGTTGTAAAGGTGAACCTAAAACTATTAAGGCATGGTAAAAGAATCATGTGCAACAATTACAGGATTGAAAAAAAAAAACAGTTGTAAAGGTGAACAATAAAAGCATGCAACAAAATTGCAATTGGAAAACTGAAAATCGTTTATGACCAAGTTTAGGATATGAAAAGGCACCAGAAAATGTACAGGTGGCCTTCCAAAAACGCAATTTTACTCGATGAAAGCAAAATAGATTGAGTGCTCACACGTCTCTCGCCAGTTTTTAGGGTGTGAAAAGGTAAACATTCCGCACACAAACACAGTTGCCTATTTTAACTCCTTTCTTCCCCGCACCTGTAATGATTGGAATAACCTCTCTGCATCACTAACAAGTATAACTGAAGAACAAAAATTTAAATCCGCGCTGCAATCTTTCTTTTTTGCCTAGTTTTAAAACTTACTGTATGGTTATTTGCATAACATCATTGTATACTGTTGCTTATTATATTTTTATATTGTTGTTTTTAACACCTATGCCGTTTTCCTAAATTTCCTAAATTGCACATGTACCTTGTTCTTTTTTATTTGCTTTGTTTTTCAGATTTGTACGTTTTTGTTAACCTTCTGTTTTATATATATATCCTGTATGCGCCCCTCCCCTCTGTAACGTACAACTGTACCCTGAGGGTATTATAAATAAATAAATAAATAAATAAAAAGCTTCAACAACCTCCCTTTCTGTCTTATCTCTTGACTTAAACAAAAACGTGGTTTGGCGCCAGATTGGTGTGCAGGGTACTTTGTTCTTTCCCCTTCCCTTGCCTTCACAGTTCCCACAATGGGGTGCTAAATGCCCCCCAGCATTCTTCCTTATTGCCAAATTATGTTCTCGTGCCCGTTCGTTAAAACATCTACCCGTCCGCCCAATGTAAAATCTGCCGCATGTGAGGGGAATTTCGTACACCAGTCCTGAAGCACACTCGGTGAACTTTTTTTCGCGATTCTATTTGCACTGATGCTTGGTTCTCTTTCCTGTAGACGCCAAGGGGCAGACGCTACTCAGCTTGATCGGTGCCGAGAAAACCATCCTAACACCATACCGGTTCGCCACTTTTTTCATATTGTGAGAAATACGATGAATGTAGGGCATCACCTGCAACGGTTTTTCCTTAACATTCATCATCATCATCATCATCATCATCATCAGCCTGATTATACCCAGTGCAGGGCGAAGGCCCCTCCCATATTTCTCCAATTAACCCGGTTCTGTGTTAGCTGCATCCACTTGACCCCTGTGAACTTCTTAATCTCATCCGCCCACCTAACTTTCTGCCTTAACATTCTCTTCCTTCTTTTTTCGCCCTTCAGTTTCTGCAACAAGCTTTCACATGCTGTTTTGATCATATGGGCTGGGTAACGTGCGGAACGAAAGCGTTGAACTTGCTGGTTGAAGCTCGACTCTATTTTATGGTCAAGTGTTTATGTTCCTTCGTCTATTGTCCCGTTTTTTTTTTCGCGCAGTTTACATTTTTTATCTGAATTAGCAGTAAAATGTAAAGTAGAGGAATTCGGTATCTCGCTGCAGACCAGGTATTGGGCTTTAACCGAGGACGACTGCCTTATAGTGTTCACGCAATGAACGATAATTTCAGAGATATCATTACTGAGTGCGCAGTCGAAGTAGGGGATATGATAGCTACTCAGGATAGCGGTAAACTATCTAAAGAGATGAAAGATCTGATAAGAAAGACCAAAGAATGAAAGCCGCAAATCCAAACGGACAGGCTAGAGTTTGCGGAGCTTTAAAAGCTAATCAATAAGCATAAAATGTAACATATGGAGATAATTGAGCATGCTCTATAAGACGCCGGGAGCTTATAAGCGGTCAAGAGGAAAGTGGGAATAGGCAAAAATCAAGTGTATACGTGCTAAAAAACAAGTCACTGTCAATATGGATGATTATATATCAGGACGACAATAAAAGTAGCAGTAGGGAAGGTCAATCAGATGTAGGTCCGGTAATGAAGAGCGAAATAAAGCATTGGATACAATGAAGATGGGGAAAGCAGATAAGGTGTTGGAAAGATCGTGCTAGAAAAACTGGCCACCATGTATACGCATGCATCATGGCCTCGAGACTACCGAAATCTTGGAAGAACTCTAACATTATCTCAATCTATAAAAAAAGGGGACCTCATTTAAGGGCTATAAAATTACAGATCGGTCAGCTTTTGGTCCGTTCCTTACAGGTATTTACTAAAATAATCGCTAATAGAATCAGGGAAACCTTACTTCTATCAACCGAAGGGGCAGGCTTTTGTAAAGGCTACTCTGCAATAGAAAATATCGAAACTATCAACCATGCAGGTGACAGAAAAAAAGTTATCTGAATATCACCACCGCCTATACATAGTGTTCATAGATTGCGAGAAAGCATTTGACTCAGGCGAAACTCCAGCACTCATGCAGGCGAAATCGGGATATAGATGAGATAAATATGAAGGTATACTGGAAGGCTCTGAACGAAGATATTGTATTGGAACATACCGTACTGGCTGCACAGCAACGCATGGTCTTCCATAAAGAAAGTGATAAAATTTTCATAAGGAAGGGTGTTATATCAGGAGACACGATCTCCCCAGTACTATTCACCGCTTTGTTTGAGGAAGGATTCAGGGACGGGGATTGCGAGCAGTTAGGGATAAGGGTTGATAGAGAATACATCACTAATCTGCAATTCGTCGTGACATTGCCTTGCTAAGTAACTTAGGGGACGAACTGCAATGAATGAATGATGATCTAGACAGGCAGAGCAGAATGTTAGTCCTAAAGATTAGTATGCAGAAGACTAAAATTTGGTTTTGGTTTTGGTTTGGTTTTTTGGGTCTAACGCCCCAAATCGACTCAGGCTGTGAGAGACGCCGTATGTGGATGACTCAGTGAATTTCGGTCAACTGACATCGCACAGCGCACTGGCGCTTTGCTTTTCGCCTCTATCGAATAGCGGCCGCCGCGGCTGGGATTCGATCCTGTATCCTTGGACACAGCAGTCTAGCGCCCTAACCATTGCACCACCACGGGGCGGCGCAGAAGAAAAAAGTAATGTGTAACAGCCCCGGAATGGAAGAGCAGTTTACGATAGGAAGCGAGCCGCGGGAAGTGGTCAGAGAATACGTCTATTTAGGACAAGTCTCCGGACCACGAAAAGGAAATAACTATAGAAGAAGCAGTACTCTCAGATCATGGATGGCAGCTTACCAGTATTCCTGAACAAAAAAGTATATAACAGTTGCACCTTACATGTACTCCCCTGTGGGACAGAAGCGGGAGGCTAATGAAAAGGGTTAATGACGAAAGAGAGCTGTGGAACGGAAAATGGTAGGACAGGGAGCGCGCAGAGTGCGTCAGAGAAATAGCTATTGACATTATAGTTGAAAAAATAAAGAAAGGGTACATAATTCGAAGGCAGGGTAACCTATAGTCCCTAAGGGTGACAGACCGGATTCCTTAGGAAGGCAAGTGTAGCAAGAGGCGGCAGAAAGTGTGCAGATGCGATTAGGAAGTTCGCGGGGATCATATATATGCAGCTGGAACAAGACCGGGGTAATTACAGATATGGGAGAGGCGCTTGTGATGATGATCTTGCCGCATTTTAGTCGCTCTCACTCTTCTTCATGCCCTCTGCATAGTTGCAGTGTTGACAGGAGCTCTGTACGCCCCTGCACGGTGCGTAGCAGCTGAGGAAAACAATTGCTATTAATCGCTTTGTCATTTCCCTGTCCCTGCTGCTTTTGATACCTTGAACCAACGGGTCGGACATCTTGGCTTGCTCCTACTGATTTTGTTTTTTGTTTAGTCTGACACATCTTGTACACGAGCATTCTGCTGCCATGCCAATAAGCAAACCACATTGACGGCAGTAAATTTGCCGTCAGCCGGTAATTCTATATCCCTAGGGACGGCCACAAAGGTGACGGAAAGAATTTTGGCGTGAATAAATAAAACACGCATACAAGGAGGATCGAGGCACGCGATGATGAACAGCGCCCGTTTGTGTCGTCTGCGTTGCCTTTACCTTGTCCGGACTAAATCAGTTTACTTTCCAGTGGATTCCAAAAACTATTATTCCTCTTGGTGCGTGATATGCACCTCGTATCTAGGGGTGTTGTGGAGCACGGCATGGGAAACAATTCGGGCAAGCGAAGTGCCAGCAGTTTGCCGAGGAATAACGATATATAAGATGCGGTGTTAGCCGATTGATCTTTTCAGGCTGTAGAAGTGTCTTATTTTTTTTTTGCTACTGGACATCACACACATAGTGTTTCGAATGGCTCCTCCAGCAACACCCGTGTCTCATGAAATACCCCGTCCTCCGCCTGCACTCGCCTGTCCCAGGCAGCGGTCATGGTTCCAGGCTAGTTGGTGCGATTCCGTTTTGTTGGGCCAGCTGGAACATTCGAACACGGACGTCTGTGACACTCTAGTCCGCATCTTAACGTGGGCCACTCAAACGGATTGCGGAAATCATCGCGGGGGTTAACGTTGACGCGAGCGAACTGAACTGGCATCGATTGCGCCATCAACAAGTATTTTACTTGGTCGCGCAAGCGTGCACCGGCGTGTATGCGGGGGGATCTTTGCAGGGTCGCTGTTTCTTTA
Organism: Amblyomma maculatum; assembly: GCF_055883805.1. NCBI lineage: Eukaryota > Metazoa > Arthropoda > Arachnida > Ixodida > Ixodidae > Amblyomma > Amblyomma maculatum. Next base: position 273,941,939 of record NC_139344.1, read on the forward strand.
ATCTGCAAGCAAGCACACGAAGCTGCGCTATTATGACCGACAGTGACGCTTTGTATATTATCAAGTTACTCAGGCATATGTTTCTATTGTGGACAGCGTAAAATTCGAAAAAAAAAACAAAAAAAAAAACGGATGATTTGGCGGTGAGTAAATGCACCACGCTAGCTGCGCAATGCCGAGCCGCGTCTCTTCCTTCTAGCGTTAGACCGTATTTCTTTCTGTGCCTTTCAAGTAAAGTGTACCACCGTCTTACAAATCACTGACGCTGCCTACAAAACGAGCACTATTCTCGCTGCCTGTTTCAGCTGTGCCATCAGGCCGGCGAGAGTCGCACAACGCGCGTACTCGGCATAATTTAATACTTCGCCCACGCAAACGTTGCGCTCATGCCCAGAAATTCTGGGCAAGCGCATTTTTCTACGGAAAGTTGTTGATGAACTCAATTTTTTCGCATATCGTAAATTTCACTATGGCAATTAAAATATACAGCAGCTCTCCCTTCGGAAGGCCCACAGATGCTTTTTATATTAATATTCTCGATATATCGTCAAAGTTCCCCATTGGTTTTCTATGGTAGTCTTCACCATCCCCTTCAATATATTCATCAGTTAACTCCCAATTTGAAATGATGTCCACGCAAGCTGGATTTGAACCCCCTGGGCAATTCGTTCGAAGAAGGGAGAGCAAAACACGTTTTGGCCCCCAATTTTTTCAACCCTCGGCCCAATTCAACTGCTAGCGCGGTAGCTCCCTTCGACGCCGGTGCTTTTCCCAAACAACCGTCACGCACGGTGGCGTGACGACGAGGCCTCGGCAAATCGACCCGCCACCTGTTGTTTCCACCCCCGCAATCTCTCATAATTTTCAGAGCGCCCTTGAAAAACCGTGCGTGCTACTGCGCATCGATTTGACCCAGTCCCGGCCACGGGATTTCAGATAAGGCGCGCTGCGTGCGTGCTTCTGTGCAGCTGGACATTCACGCGCGCAGCCTTCGAGGGTCTGAGTGACTGTCTTGCCCTTCCCTCCCCGCGGCTGTCCTATTATGCATGCGTCGAAGCCCGGCTACCAGATAGATGCATATTTGCGGGCCTACTTCTCATGCGGCGAGCATGACGTTTGACACGTGGGCTGCGGCGTTTCCCCGCGGTCCCAAAGGGAGCGACGGGAAGAGGGCGGAAATAAGTGTACTGTCTAGCGAAGAAAAAGGGAGAAAAAGAAGCAGAGGAGGTGGCGCTTCCGTTTCAAAACACGGACGGCGCCTGCCTCTCTACGATCGATGCTGGGTAAGGTCGGCGGCGACTTGGCCCGTTTGAACGTGGGCTGCGCGCCGCGCTTGCGGAATCGCTCGTAAAACTGACCCAACTCCTTAACGAGGGGTGCGGCGGCGCCTGTCATGCCCCCGCAATCCTGCAGGACAAACGAAACCCCCCGCGGGTCAACACAAGGACAGCTTATGGCTTTGCCACGTATTTATGTCCCGGACTATCCCTCGTTGGATGCAAGACCGCATTCTGCAGACGAGGCTAGCGATGTGGCTCCACCACATAGAAGCATTTCGTCACACCCCGCCGGCCAGTCGCGTCTAGACGGCATTAATCCTTTTTCTTGTACCACGGTTCGAAAGGGAGAGTCCTCTTTTTACTACCGCACAAGCTCACGAGCGAACGTTTTTAAATCTCACTTGAGTCAAAGGGCAATGACTCATTAAGGTCACTATTGTTATTTTTCTTTTCCTCTCTGGTGCGGGGGTGTGGGAGCGGCGGCTGAGCCGGAAGATGTCGCCATCGTTCGTCGTCTCCGGGTGCGACATTTCTCCTCCTTTTTGAATAACAAACTCACAGAGGAGCTGAGTTACGCCCTACAATCCCCTCTCTCTTTGCGTGCAGCGCCTCAGTTTGTGTTACAACGCCGTGCGGCTGAGATAAATGACGGCCGAGGGAAACGAGCTGGCACGAGTGTCGCGTCCGAAATAAACTACAAACTGCGCACGCGGCAGTTTGGCCGTGCCGCCCTGTTCGCTACACTTGTGCTATATATACATGTTCGCACCTCCTTCGTACTGGCGCAAGTGGCCCACTTGACGGGGGAGTGGTTCCGCCTCGAACGACGCCGTGACACGCCTCAGAGGGACACTGGGACAGACTCAAGTTGGCCGGGCATTAATTGGATTGGTTATTTCGTCAAAATGCAGATGCAGACGGTCCGCTCTAGATGCCCTCCAGTCCATGGCTGGCGGCGACCAACAATCGACCACTGTGCAGACGCAGCTCTATTCACAATAACCGCGGCCCTTATTGGTGCCGCCGGCTTGAATGGAATGGCGGCAAAAGTTTCCTCGGCCATTTTATCGTTGCCGGATAAGGCTACTTTCACTGGGAAAAATAATTGGATGGAGCTCTCCATGCAGAGCCGAGCGCTCATTGTAGCATGTGCTGCATGCAAGCGCCGGACAACTATAGTCGAACACCGGGAGTCAATAATCGTTGCGATCATTTCCAAAGATATCTAGTGCATCCATTCGTCCATGTCGGAAACGTTTTCGGTTTTTGCACACCTCACGGCAGTGGTGTGCGACTGTACACGGGATGGCATGTAACATTTGCTTAAACCGCTTATAAACTGTGGGATGCCAAGAAAAAAAAAAAAAACAACCAGAGAGGTTCGGAATTCCGTTTTGGGGGTATAACCGTGTCGCAGCGGAACGCAATTACAGTCACGAGAGAACGCCATCCCGTGAGCTCTTGGCGGAGATTTTGGCGCTATAACGCCGATAGCGTGATTTATAAAAGAAACCTCAAAGACGCGGTCATGTTTGTATATTTATTGTTGTCATAAGAGACCAGTGCCAACCAGTTAAATGCGTGGCGGATGGTTTTGAAGAAATAAATCAAAGCTGTGCCTATCGCGGTCCAAAATCGATTTCGAGGAAAGCAGAATGTGTGTGTATATATATAATTTCATTTTATGCGTATCTTGAATCGTGATGGTTTTTCTGAAATGTTCGATGCTAGCGAGTGGTCCGGGCAACTATTCTCTCTCCGGTCACAGTTCAGTTCAGGCGTTCAGTCGTGTCCGACTCTTCGTGACCCTATGGACCATGTCACGCCACGCTTTCCGGTCTCTCACTATCTTCTTAACATCACATAGCTTCATCTGCAATGCCTCGAGAATGCCATCTAACCATCGCGTTCGCTGCCTACCCCTTCTCCGGCGACCCTCAACCTTTCCCAACATCAAATCTTTCTCCAGAGACTCCTCTCTTCTCATCAGATGACCAAAGTAGCTGAGCTTTAACTTTAGAATTTGACCCTCCAATGAGCAGTCAGGGTTTATGGTCGACAATATCGACTGATTTGATCTTCTGGCAGTCCAAGGAACTCTTAAGAGTCTTCGCCAGCACCACAATTCAAACGCGTCAATTCTTCGGCGGTCAGCCTTTTTCACAAGCTCATCACAAAGACTGTTGTTGCAAGCAAAGGCGTCGGAACCATTTTTCCACGGGAAAGTGAAAAACATGCTACCGTAAACATAATCATCGTCATGTAACTTTCGTGAGGGCTCATGCAGGCGCTATGTTATAGATGAATAACTTAAATAAAAAATAAACGCAATCAACTCGCCCACAACAGATGTGCCAACTGCCACAAATAAAACGGTAGCGAATCTTATTGATTCTATTTAACGAGGCTTTCTTATCGTCAAGCTCCATGGAACTAGCGACCATAACGCTTAATCAACCTATAGGGTTCAGATATACACCTCTCAGTGATGTTAGAACTTTTAACGGCTGAAAAATTCGCACAAAAACAGGCTCAGCTCTACATGTGAGTGCCAAACGTGGTCTTCCTCTCCGCTGTTCGTGCTACAGATAGGCTTCTGAAATCGGAGTCTAGGCTGAAAGTAAGTGCCCGCGTCGGCGTTCAGTGAACGTGCAATAGATGAATCTACACTTCTTTTGGCATTGTGCTTCAAAAGCAAGTTTCCATGCAGCGTCGCTCGTGCGTCAACTTACCTCATCTGTATATAGAAGAAATGCTAGCAGATTTTAGGTTACGAAATCGGCTGAAATTGATGAGGGACACGATCGAATAACGCTCTTGAAAGGTCCAAACACATTGCGTCTGTCTGAAAGCGGAAAATGATGTATGATTTCCATTAGCTGCTGATGCTAGCCAACTTCACTGGCTAGTATGAGGCAAATGAGGCCGATACGTGCCATGCGTCTTAATTTTTATCGATGCGCTGCAGAGCTATTTTCTCACGGACGCCAGCTCGACAAATGCTTTCTACGGAAAACATTTTTTCAGCGATTTATATGTGGGAAACAGCAAAATCACTACATACCTCGGATTCAAGCATTTTGCTTTCTGCGAATAAACCTATTTCCTGGCGGATTATGAGGCTCAGCAAAAGCCCCCTTTTAACGACAAGCCATTGGGATCACATGGTTGTCACGCCGACTATCAGACTGGTTTTGCACTGACGTGTGAAAATTAGCTGCTGGTGACTGCGTTCACGCACCATACATGAGCAGCTCGGTAACTGGCAGGAGGGAAAGAGCGCCGGTTTAATTCTTTCATGTATCGTGTGCGTGTCGGCAGCACTCCGGGAAACTCGTCGACTTGTTTTCTGTATGCATTATTTCAATTATGCGCCCCGAAGCTCCTCCATTAGATACGGAGTGTAGCGTAGTTTGTTTGGTTAATTTAGACCGCCCCTGTACTAAAGAACTCCGAACCGAAATCTTGGAGCGAAACCGTTCTTGGTGTTTCTCCCCCATTGATATACGGTCGATGAAGCCGGGTTTTGAGCCCGCGACCCCACCCTCAGAACGCTGTGCCGGCCGTTGCTTGAGATCACCGACGTCACAAGTGCGAAGCTCCCTTCGGAGCAGCGTATTCCTCGGCTGGGTAAACGGGGCAAACTCGATGCACTCTGAGATGAGAGCGACGTCTCGGCGGAGTGGAACATGAAGCAGAGTGTGCTGGCAGCGTTTTTTTTTTTCGTTTTTTTTTTTTCTTCTTGGTCGCGGTCTAGTTGCACGAGGGAATGAGTGTCTCGGCAGCGAAATTTAGCTCTCGCCCGCCGAGGCATCCATCTCCGGCGGCCTTGCGGCGACCGTCAGTGGCACGCGCTGCAGCTCTCGCGAGCGGAAGTACATGCTTTGCTACGCGCGCACGTCTCTTTCAGCTGCGCTCCAGTCTCTTTCTCTGTGGGAGTCCTACTCTTTCGAGCGCCTCGTAAGCAGAAAACACGCCACCAAGCACCTCATATAATATTACTCCCTTGTCGACACCAGCCAGGCCCTTCGTCCCGTCGTCGTGTTGGGAAAGCAGATATATTTTAGTTGAAAGCTGTCTCTTGGCGCGCGAGCGCCAAGTTTTTAACGCGAAAGTATTACTTCGCTATGTTCACAAATTTCTGGCCGCAGACCGCGTCCGCAGAATCGTGTCCGCAGCAGTTGCGAGTAATTGAGAAGTGATAGAGGTTAATCAGTGGTGTCAAATGATAGAGGCTGACGTAATGTGCTGTGGGGAACGACAGCGCTGTGTTGTCGTTCCCTTCCTGTGTCTGTGTCTGTGTTTTGAAGTGCGCTAATTTGCTTTCCAAGATGATTTACCAACTAGCCCGTTCTTCCACCCTTGACGTAATGTTGCTGCCGAAAAATAATTAGGCCAATACGTTAATTAGGTAATTACAGCCAAAAATGTAAAAGTTGTCCGCAGCAGTTGTGAGTAATTGAGAAGCGGTAGAGGTTAATGAGTGGTGTCAATCGATAGAGGGTGACGTAATGTTGTATCCGAAAAATTCATTAGGCCAATAAGTTAATTATGTAATTAATTAGAGGCAAAAATGAAACAGCGAAGACGAATACGGTCTCATTAGCGGATGGCTTGGCGCCACATTTGAATGTATCAAATACTAAAATAGTTAATTAAATCAGTCAATTAAAGTGGCGTCAAGGATGTGACGTCATGCATCCTGAAGTTGAGCCAAAAAAGGGCATAGGAAGGGATTGGCGCGCAATTTCGAAGTACCAAAGACTAAAGTAGTTACGGCAGTCAATTAGAGTGACGTCACGCAATCGGAAGTAGAGCCGAAAAAGGGCATAGGAAGGGATTGGCGCGCAGTTTGAAAGTACCAAAGACTAAAATGAATAATCAGGAAGTGAAATAATGTGACGTAGGGATATGACGTCACGCAACCGGAAGTAGAGCCTACAAGGGGCATAGGAATGGATTGGCGCGCAATTTGAAACTACCAAAGACTAAAATGGGTAAACAATTAAGAAGTGAATTAAGCAACTAGAAGCAACCAACAGCAGCATCCGTGCTTTCGCATTACTCCAATGCAGATTCTGCAGTGCTCTTTAATTTTTTGTAATCATTTTAGACGAATTTCCATCTCGGAGGGCTGGTTCCAATTTGTTTCGTGAGGAGGGAGTCAAACCAGCTGGAATGGGTTCGCACTATATGGTCATTCAGTGTTGTGGATTACTGAGCCTGATTCGAAATGACTGGTGTTATGAGTGCGTGCGCGCTTGTATTTTGTGTTGGGTATCCTGATGTGCATATAATTGTATTGTGCTATATCACCATCTCGCGTCTAGCACATTCACCATATCTGTCATACCTCTGTCCTTTGTCATCTAATCAGATGCAGCTATCCTGACTCTGACGCGCCTCCCGTGAGTAGCTGATTCATATCGTCCTTCCAAAAACATCCAGTCTGAGGCGTCCGCGTGTTAACATGCCATCTCAAACTGAGAACCGGTGAGACGTGTCAGCGTGGTCACGTGGATAATGGCGTCATAATTCTGGGAACCAGCCTGATAGGCCACGTGATGTGGTCGCACTACCACCAGCACAGAAGAAGGAAGACGTTCGAGATTGGGGTTACCAGTCTGAGGCGTTACTCTCAGCGTTCGTGGACCGTGCGCTTCTCTGCTTGCTTGGCATACACTGGCGAGGCCGTTCTACGTTTGGGCGCGTGTTTGGTGAGATATGTCTTTTGAGCTGCCCAGGCGGAAGGTCGGCAGCTCTGCTTGCAAATTTGGTAGCCCAAATCCTGCCGCCTGAGTCCTTTAAAAAAATGTAATTGATATAATTCACGTGGCTCTCGTCCCCATCGATGAGGATATGATCAAACTGAAAGCCCCCCAAATAATTCAACAGGAACTAAGGTCTTTGACAGCCTACGATGTCTGAAGTGCGTCCTTTCGGTCGTAGAGGCATTGTCTGCAAGTCTTCGGCCATCGCTTACGTGGCTGACTTGATTAAGTGCAAAAGGCTCACTGTCGGTGAAAGCATTCATTCTCGAATAGTTTGCATGTGTCAAAGGTATTGTGTGTTGTGTCAACCCATCATTTCCCCTCCCCCCCCCCAAAAAAAAAAAATAAATAAATAAATAAATAAATAAATGAATTTCAGGATGCAGGAGTTGGAGTGCTTTCCGCCTACCTATCGCTGCAGTAGGTGAACGGCTCGCGTGTCGTTAATGGGTCACTTCCTTTAACAATAATAATAGTAATAATAATAATAATAATAATAATAATAATAATAATAATAATAATAATAATAATAATAATAATAATAATAATAATAATAATACGCGCTGAGAAAGAGAAGATAATGCTTCACCCTGACCAGACGGTGTTCCGTCAAACGCTAGACTAAGAACATTCAGGTAAGTTTAGATTAGCAGCAATTTTTAACGCGAGAATACGGCGTAAGAATACTGTGTGACAGCTTGGCTCTGGCGTAGACCGTTTGAAGGCTCGCAGCCTCGACAAACTTAATCGAGCATGCCTCCGGTAGGTGGCAGGGAAACGAGTGTCCGCTTGTCTGACCAAAGGACAATGGTGGTCCCATTAAGCTTGAAACCTTCATCAGGAAGAAAAGTTGATGGCTACTGGACATCACGTATGGTTAAAATCGCTTAAAATCAAATTGTCGCAGCACAATTGATGATTCTGAAGCGAGCACATGTCTCGGTCGTTTCCTTTGCCTAGGTGATAACATTAACCAAAAATTGCCGCGTGAGTCTCATTGATCGTCTGTAAATGTTTTCCTTGCCTTTCTTATTTGCGGGAAAATTGGGAGCCGCACTTATTGCAGAGTTCTTCATTTTCGTTGGCAATTATATATACTCTTACTCTAGCTACGCTATGGTTCTGTAAAAAGGTTTTAGTTATTACTACGTTAGCAGTATATATAGCCGTATTTCGGTAAAAGAAAAAAGGCGTGTGTTTGCACCCGGTAGACGCCGTCACCGTTGAGGCTGCGTTCAGCGCCCCACGCGGCGGGTTCCTCGTCCCTGTCATGAAAGCTCCCTCCGCGTCTCCGCAGGGATGTCGCTCATTGTAGAGGCGGGATTTGGAGATGTTAATGGGGTTAAAAAACTATTTCGAGCCGCAAATATCAGGAAAGGAACAAAGCTTCTTGAAGCAGGCCATGTACTCGACGTGAAAGAGATAATTTCGTGTGATGAAGTCCAAGTAACAGCCCGGTCCGTTGCGCAGACAAGAATCAGTGCACCATCTAAAAACATCAAATTAAAGGTAAGAAATATATTTATCTGCTGGCTTTTAGCATTCTGACTGTTGCGCTATTGGCTTTATGCAATGTAACAACCGGCCCGGATTACCGCTACATTTCTTCCTGATAGCGTCCGAAAGAACCATTTGTACTTGCTCTTTTGTAGACAGGGGAAAATGCTTTCGGTCGCAGGACAGGTCCCCTTCTTCGTTCGATTTTGCATTTCCCACAAAACGGCTGCAGAATAACTTGGGTTTCGCCGAAGGCACCCAATCCGTTCCATCTTCCCTGCAGAGGTGAACACAAAAACAAATAAGCAGCATACTCTGCTGCACGCACGCAATGAACAATCTACAGCGCCTTTATCCAATGTCATGTAAGCATGTGCAGCATTTACGGCAGATGCCAAGAAACCTCCCTTTTGCCCATTTTAAGACTTCAACAAGTGCCTATTTCTACAGCATGATATGCGTAAAAAAGAAAAAAAAAACGGTGCTTTAACTTACTTTTCTCGACGAACAAGCCGAATCCAACGCTGCCGTCGTTCCGTCTCCCAACGCCGCGTTGGTAAGCCGTAAATTTTGTTCCAGCTGGCGAATTCATGTAAGTATTGCTGCAGCCTACAACACAGAAGTGCGTCCGGTTGTTTTTATGCGGAATGTGTGATCGAGAAAGAGGCGCAGAGCTCATTCGTGACGACGCGAACAGCACAGCACTGCGGACCAAGACCGACTGAAATACAGACCTGCACAGAAAACAGGGTCCCATGGGACCTCGTGCGCCAACTTTCGTTACCTTTCTCGCCGTTGAGGGCGCTCGGTTGACCTGTTCGAGAAACATTGGAAAGCATGAGCAATCACTTAAGGCCAAAGGGCGAAGGAATGCCGGGATAATGAAGCATAAGGCATTGTGGGGATACAATAGGTATGAGGTTTTCAGGGGTATTTGGAAAGGAATTATGGTGCCCGGACTTACTTTCGGAAATGCGGTTTTGTGCCTAAAATCAGAGGTACAGTCGACATTAGAAACAAATCAGAGATCCGTTGGACGATTAGCACTAGATGCCCACGGCAAAACTACAAATGAGGCGGTACAGGGAGATATGGGCTGGGCATATTTCGAAGTACGGGAAGCTCAGAGTAAAATATTATATGAGGAACGCCTGAGGAAATTGGACAGTAACAGATGGGCAGCTAAGGTATTTAAATACCTGTACCTAAAAAGCGTTGACTCACAATGGAGGAAAAGAACTAGGAAACTAACTAGTAAGTATGCTAGTAACAAGGACGGAGAAATAAAGAGCATTAAGCAACAGGTGAAAAACACAGAAGGTAAGAATTGGATAAATTCGATGGAAAAGAAACAGAGTGTGGAATTATACCGAAAATGGAAAATGCAGATCAGGAAGGAAGATTTCTTTGATAACTCAAGAGGCAGTGCCCTACTTTTTGAAGCTAGCTCAGGGTGCCTTAGAACACGCAGCTACAAAAAGAAATTTAACAATGGAGATGACGCATGTGCTGTATGTGGAAACTCCAGTGAAACATTTGACCATATTATACTCGAATGCAATGGTATCCATCCGGAAGTTGATGCAGGCGCAATCACTGTTCCTGAAGCTCTGGGATTTAGAGATGACAGTGGCCGGGTGAATAAACCGGCGGTGGAAACTAGTAAAAAACGGCTGGAAGATTGGTGGCTTAAAAGCAGAGAAGTGACATAATGTTAGTAATGTAGGAGCAAAATTTAATAAATAGAATGATGGTTTAGTTAGCCATTCTAAATCAATAATTAAGATATATGGAGAAAAATGAGCATGATAGCTACTGCTACCACCCCGTTTCAAAGGGGACGCTCCTATATTCCATCTATCCATCGAGGACGAACATTCCAGTGCAGGCAACGTGGCTGGGACCAGCACTGGCATGGAAGGCATGAGAAAAGTAGCTCAGGCGGATCCGAACCGACAGAGCTATTTAGAAGCAGTTACTAAGAAGCCGAAAAAAAAGGAAGAAGTAAGGAAGAATGAAAATCCCAGAAATAAGGACACAGATAACCGGAAGCAGGAGACAACAGTTGGGAGAGGGAGAGAGAAGGCCCAGGTGCTTATCGCCGGAGATTCTAACATGAGCAGGTGCAAGCGAGATATCTTGGAACGTGTAAAGGGTGATAAGAGAGTGTTAGTTGGAGCCTTCCCAGGGAGCACGAGGGCAGTGCTGAAAAAGAGTAAAAATAGGCTGTCGAGAAATTCCGCAGAGCGCAGTATGGTGATAGTAGCCGCGGGGCTAAACGATGTCCTAAATGGTGACGCTGCAGGAGTGGTGGAAAGTTTAGCTAAGGGAGTTGACGAGATCAGGGAGATAACACAGCAAGCGCGGATAGTTGTATGCACAGTACCGGAGGTGCTAGGATTGAACGGAAAGCTGGAAAAGGACGTGGTGACAGTTAATCAGGACATAAGAAAGTTAAGCCTGGAGAAGCGTTTCGAAGTGGTTGAGGTAAACAGGGAGGTGCATAGAGCAGGTTTTGGTAGGGCTTTTCAGCGAGATGGCATTCATTTTAACAGAAGGGTGGGAGCAGAGATCGGCTGGCGCCTGGCAGGCAGGGCTGTAGCTTTTTTAGGGGGTCCGCGAGGACTCCGTGCACAGAGGTAGATAGAAGTGAAGAAGAAAGTGTAATAACGGAGGCTGAGCCCCCGAAAATGGCAAGGAGGAGGTCAAGAAAGAAAAGTACAAAAAAGAAATTTAACACTAGGATCAGCTACATAAACATGCAAGGAGGTAGAAAAAGAGCGAAATGGCTAGAGATAGAACAGCAGTTGAAGGATGACAAAATAGGTGTGTACGCTCTTTGCGAGACTCATCTCAGGGATCTAGAAGATCCGCCGTTTATAGATGGCTACGTCTGGGAAGGATGCAACAGAACGAGAACGGAAAAAAAAGGGTGGAGGGGTAGGTATGTTGATACACCATGGGAACAAACTGGCAAAGAATTAAATCATCTTGTAAATAACATATCTGGGTATCAGGAACAATTGCCGGCATAAGGACATGGCTAGGGGTAGTTTATTTAGGAACAGGACACCAATGCCGGCAAGAAAACAAGGATCTTGTTGAATGTCTCAGTGACGATATAAGCCAGTTTGGAGACGGGGCCAATATTATTTTGCTGGGGGACATGAACGGCCACATCGACGATCTGGATGGATACACTGATTGTAACGGGAAGCTAATGCTAGATTTTTGTGAGCTACACGATCTAGTTATAGTAAATAGAGAAACAAAATGTGAAGGCCAAATCACGTGGGAATTCCGCAACAGGCAGACAACCATTGACTACTGTCTAATGTCGCAGGAAATTTATAGCAAGGTCACAAAAATGGAAATAGACGAAGAAGGGGAGTGTAGTCTGGGAAGTGATCATAAACGTATTAGTCTGCAGATGGGACCCTTGATGAAAAAAGAAACGGAACTTAGACAAAAAGTAAACTTAAAATTAAACGAAGATCAAATAGCGCACATAGCAGCAGACATAGAGGAAGCAATAGAGAAAACCCCCATGGAAGACTGGGATTATGAACAGGTAGAACTACTCATAAGGAGGAAAATTAAGGAGGTTAAAGTAGCAAACCTCTGGAATGGAAAGAGGAAGCCACGGAGCTGGTGGAATAAGGAAATCAGGGAAGCTATTGAACAACGACGGGCTGTTTCAAGGGAACACCGAGTGGCAAAGAAAGCACAGGTATCTCAGGAGGAAATCGACCAAAAATGGAAATCATATCGACAAAAGAAACTTGAGGTACAGGCCCTCGTCCAAAGTAAAATAAAACAGTCCACTGATCGCTGGATGGCTGACATACACGATGCCTCTAGAGGCGGAGCAAGAAAATTCTGGAACCATATAAGCTGGCTAGGGAAAAAGAATCAAAGAAAGCAAGATCGGATTCAAGATGACGAGGGAAATTGTTTAAAGGGAGACAACGCAGTGAACTACATTACATCAGTTATAGCCGAGTCATTTAAAAGCGACGATAGGGTAATTTCCGCAAATCAGGAAGCAACACAAGGTAGCAGAATACAAAGCAGCTTAGAACTGACCAATCTAAACTGGAAAAAGGCAGAAAAAAATATTCCTAAAAACACATCTACAGGAATAGATGGAATTCCGATCAAGCTGATTAATGAACTTGGTCCAAAAAGTAAGGAAAGCTGTTGAAAGCTCTGGAAGCAGTCGTAACGAATAAGCAAATTCCGAACAGCTGGCGGCAGAGTTAAATGAATTTGATTTATAAAGGGAAAGGAGAAAGGATGCACATAAAATCCTACAGGCCGATTACCATAACATCTGTTATGTACTGGTTGGCCATGCAGGCTTTGAAATTAAAGGTGCAAGAATGGGTAGAAAGTAACAAGATACTCGGAAAACTTCAGAACGGCTTTAGAAATGGTAGGCGCTTAGATGATAGCCTGTTCGCGCTTACCCAATGCATCGAAATATCTAGAGTGGAAAATAGACCTTTGTATTTGGCCTTCTTGGACATAAACGGGGCGTACGACAACGTAAACAGGGAACTCCTGTGGAACATATTAAAAGAAGAAGGTATCGGTTATGAGATAATAGAGTTCCTACGGGAAATATACCGGGATAACACAGTAGAAATTACATGGGAAGGGATAAGAAGTACGAAAGATGTCAAAGTATGCAAAGGATTAAGACAAGGCTGTCCTCTATCACCGCTGCTGTTCTTGCTTTATATGATAAACCTGGAACGGAAGATACAAGACAGTAACCTAGGTTTTAACCTGTCATATAGCTTAGGTGGAAAGGCGGTAGAGCAGCACCTCCGCGGTTTGATGTATGCAGACGATATTGTGCTGCTAGCTGAGAGAGTGGAAGAATTGCAAACTCTAGTTAAGTATTGCGGAGACGAAGGGACGCTCTAGGCTTCAGTTTTAGCGCAGTTAAGTCGGGTCTGATTATTTTCAAGGGCTCAACTGATCAGGGTCTTAAAATACAAGGCCATATGAAATACCCAGAGTAGCAGAATATAAATATCTGGGCGTATGGGTAAACGAAGGATTGACATATATTGGAAAGCATGAACAATCACTTAAGGCCAAAGGGAAGAAATTCCGGGGTAATGAAGCATAGGGCATTGTATGGATACAACAGGCATGAGTTTTGAGGGGTATTTGGAAAGGAATTATGGTACCCGGACCTACTTTCGGAAATGCGGTTTCGTGCCTAAAATCAGAGGTACAGTCGACATTAGAAATAAATCACAGAGCCGTTGGACGATTAGCACTAGGTGCCCACGGCAAAGCCACAAATGAGGCGGTACAGGGAGATATGGGCTGGGCATCATTCGAAGTACGGGAAGCTCAGAGTAAAATATTATATGAGGAACGCCTGAGGAAATTGGACAGTAACAGATGGGCAGCTAAAGTATTTAAATACCTGTACTTAAAAAGCGTTGACTCACAATGGAGGAAAAGAACTAAGAAACTAACTCGTAAGTATTCTAGTCACAAGGACGGAGAAATAAAGGGCATTAAGCAACAGGTGAAAAACACAGGAGGAAAAAATTGGATAAATTCGATGGAAAAGAAACAGAGTGTGGAATTATACCGAAAGTGGAAAATGCAGATCAGGAAGGAAGCTTTCTTTGATAACTCAAGAGGCCGTGCCCTACTTTTTGAAGCTAGATCAGGGTGCCTTAGAACGCGCAGCTACAAAAAGAAATTTAACAATGAAGATGACGCATGAGCTGTATGTGGTAACTCCGGTGAAACAATTGACCATATTATACTCGAATGTAATGGTATCCATACGGAAGTTGATTCAGGCGCAGTCACTCTTCCTGAAGCTCTGGGGTTTAGAGATAACAGTGGCCGGGTGAATAAACCGGCGGTGGAAACTAGCAAAAAACGACTGGAAGATTGGTGGCTTAAAAGCAGAGAAGTGACATAATGTTAGTAATGTAGGAGCAAAATTTAATAAATAGAATGATGGTTTAGTTAACAATTCTAGATCAATAATTAAGATATATGGAGAAAAATGAGCATGTTAGCTACTGCTACCACACCGTTTCAAAGGGGACGCTCCTATATTCCATCCATCCATCCCGTCTCTCATTTTCATCATCATCAAATCATAAAAATAAAATAAACAAACTATACCCAAATTTTAAAAATATCCTTGCCCGAGTTATACTTCGAAAATTTTGCCTTTTTGTATTTTAGCGGAGAGTGTTTATTTTTATAATGTTTTTCTCTCGCCAGAATACATACCGCGATTCCGCTTTGTGCGACGGCACTGCAGTTACTCGCTGCACATGCGCAGAACAGGTGCTTGTGCATTACAGCGTGGACAGATAAACTATAACGACGAAGAGAAATGACAGAATAGACCCTTCTTATTAACAGGTTTACAGTAGCGCCAGGCTACCCGTAGTGTTCGTTTCCTAATAGTGAAGGTTATGAACTAGGAAGTGCGCGCTGGAGCAGTGCTATCTGTGCAGGTGTGTATTTCAGTCGGTCTTGCTCAACCTCCTTGGTCTTGCTAGCTCACTTTAGTCTTGCTGGACGCGCTCGCCGCCGCAAGTGGCCCGCATGTCGCGCCGGAGCGCAGGGTGCCTATTGCAATGGCGTACTGAGACTTTTTGTTCGTGATTACGACGATAAGAAATAAAGGGTGGTGGTTTCTGCGCGTACGTATCATGCACCGTGCCTAGTTCTTTGAAACCTGTTTTAGAACGTTAACTTTTCTTTGCCTAGCAAGCTCCTCACTTTCGCGCCGTCAGCGTAGGCCAAGTTGCTGTGCGCCGGCGGCGGCAGCCAGCCTGGTGAACTTTGCAGCGTGCCAACTCGCTTCGTCATTGACAGTATGCCTGAAACCCTGATAAGATGTGTAAAGGCGGGCGCGATTGGTTACGCGTTTGGGGGATCGCGCAGTCGTTCGCGCTGTCGGGGTTTGTGCAAATCCAATATTGATAGATGCTGGGCTTGCTTGAAGTAAAAAAGCTTTAAGTAACGGCAGCATTAGTTCCGCTGCGTGGCCAGGCGTAGACGAGATATCGAGACGGGAGCAGCTAGGGAGGATAGCGACTGTTTATAGTGAAGTATGATGAAGTATATACTACAGACGGAGGACAGAGCTGCTGGTGGATACAACCTCTTAAATACTGCTTATTGTCTCTAGCTAGGGAGCTGGGGAAATTGAGGTTATGTCCGGCAGTCCAATCAGTAAGACCAAGACACTCGGGAACATTCAAGGTGCCACCCACTGCCGACGGTGGTACTTGAGCCTCCTCGCGCACTTTCATGTGGCGATGGTGAGCTTCCTTTGTGGCGATGGCGATCTTGCTCTGGCTGTAGAAATGCAGCACCAAGTTGAAACAGTTCAGGGAGCCCGAGAAGTCCGCCTTTGGCAAAGGTCACTTCCTATACGCCACGGATTTTTTGGAATGTCGCGGGCACTCCTATTCGGCGAAAAGCGTTTTCGGTGGCTGCCGCTCACCGGACCCGCTTGGTTCCTGTTACAGCAGCGTGAACCTCGACTGGGACCCCAGTCATCATAACGATGCCTCCTTCGGAGCACCCTATAGTAAAATCGCATCTAACGAGCCTTCATCTACCGACCAGCCTCCATCTTCGGAGGAAGAAAGCGACGGCCAAGGCCAATTCGAAGATACAAGTGGGAAGGCGATCAGTGCGAAAGCGAAAGGGAGTATCGCGAGATCGTCTGTGCACTTTTATATTTTTTTATCCCTCTTTAAGTTGCCTGGCAACCAAGCCACACGCGCGGTGATCCCGTGCGAGCAGGACGACTGGCGCGGTTTCACATGTACAGTCTGGATTCGCAAACAGGGGATTACCGCGTTCGGACAGGCCGACGTTTGACTCCGCCGCTTGTCAGCACCACTCGACTCGGGGCTGGCGCGTGCCGCTGGGACCGCAGCGGGCACGCGAGTATTTATCGGCGTCTGTATGTATTATATGGCACGTGTATTACTCTAGACCCATATTAAACTATACTGGACAGACTCCGCCTTTCCGCCGACCCCGCTTCACTGTTTCCTGAACGGCACTCTTGATCCCGCACGTATCCGAGGGATCAAATTCAAGCGGAGTGATTTTTTTCTTTTTTTCTGGAAACCGCCGCTTAGCCCTTTTCGTATCCCGTGTACTTGGATTCTCTCTCACTATCGCCCACACATTGAGCTGACAGCCACGTATTACGGGAAAGTGGGTAATTCATGACTTACTGTTTTGAGCACTGCTGGAAGAATTAATGAAATGTGTTTTTCTTGTTTTTTTTTTTTTTTTTTTTCACAGCAGTGCATCTGGTTATGAAATTAATGCTCCACAATTCCTGAAACAACGGCATGGTACAAACAAGCTCTTTTCAAGCCAGTCAGCGCTCTGGACTAGTGTCAGCTCGAGTCTTTAGAGTCTTTTGAGCACCAACTTCTAACTCTTGGCATATTCGTTGATTTTTCAAAAGCATTCGATCGCATCAATCACAAAATAATGTTGGCTAAGCTCGAACGCTACGGTTTCCGCGGACAGTTACTTCATATATTACAGTCCTATTTAAGTTCTCGATCACAACAAGTAAAAATAAACAATGACTTATCAGATGTCAAGCACGTGGTTTCTGGTGTTCCGCAAGGTAGTATCTTGGGACCGTTGCTGTTTCTTCTTTACATCAATGACGTTGTCCGTATCAGTAATCTACCAACTTTTGTTATCTATGCTGACGACGCCAGTTTATTTTTCAAAGCTGCCCAATTGGTAGATCTTGAGAAACAAGCCTCATTCGCTGCCTACAGAAACATGCCTACAGTCGCTCCTAGAATGGTCTCAAAATAATCTTTTAAACATAAACACTGAAAAAACCAAAGCTGTGCTCTTCAGGCCTCGAAACAAGTTGACAAATATGCCACCACTGTGTTTAAAGATCGGTGCATCATGCATCCAAACGGTCTCCGCGGTAAAAAGCTTGGGCGTTATTTTCAACGAGAATTTGAGTTGGAATGATCATGTTGACATGGTGGTGAACAAGCTGTCAAAGGTTGTCGGTATCTTGTGTCGATTGAAATATTTTGTGCCGAAGCGTATTAAGGAAATATTGTATAATGCTTTGTTTTCTTGTTAAGTATTGCTTTTTGGTGTGGGGTACCACGACGTTTACTAATATTAACCGCTTATACCTCCTTCAAAAGAAAGCCGTTCGAAATGTTATGAATGCTCCCCGACTTGGACACCAATTTTCAATGAACTTCGAATTATCCGCTTGCCACAATTATACGAAACTTTACTCCTGCGGCAGTATGAAATCGGTGTGAACAATAATAACTGCCTGGTGATAAAGCTGTCAGGATTGCAACGCAAAGAGTCGATATACACTACACGAACGACCCCCCCCCCCCCCCCCTCCCCCCCAATGGCTCGTACCTATAAGATCCGAACAAATTATGGTTACCAAATGCTGAGCTACACTCTCCCGCATCAATTAAATAAACAGTCTGAACAAATGTATAGATAATGAAAAATCGGTTGTTTTATGTTTGTTCTTGTTTCTAAAAGTGACATTATGCTATGTACCACTGCAATGCCTCTGTAGGGTGCGTCGGCCTCGTCAAGCCTTTCTACTGGCTTTTTGCCGGCGCACCCAACATCCTCAAGATGTTAAATAAACATTATTCTTATTCTTATTCTAAGTGATCGTATGCTGTTCAAACCTTTTGCGGGTCTGTACGTATATTTTTTGGTATTCCCTCCTGCCTAAGATATTAAAGGAACGCAGTGGGGGAAGGGTCAGGCGGTTAGGTGTGGTAGGAAGCGGGGTTCATACAGGCTCTTGAAGTCCTTGTATAGCTTTGATTTTCGGGAGCGGTATCAAGGGCCCTTGAAGCTCTTTAAATTTTGATCGAGCTAGTTTATCTCTAAAAGCAAAACTACACGGCGGCTCGGAACGCCCCTCTGAGGGAGCGACGAAAGAGAGGATGGGCGAAGCCCAAAGCGCAAAAATGACACGAAGTCCTCCCTAAATCATCCAAGGTGCACTTCTTGGTCCCCTTCTACCTTCTCTCTCTCTCTCTCTCTCTCTCTCTCTCTCTCTCTCTCTCTCTCTCTCTCTCTCTCTCTCTCTCTCTCTCTCTCTCTCTCTCTCTCTCTCTCTCTCTCTTTTCTAAGTGCATTTTCTTGTTTGCCTAGACTGACCTCCTGTAGTGCAAGCAAACTATTGTGAATAAATCGGGCTCGAAGTGGAACCCCTCGACAGCTCATCGTTTCCTTTTGAATCCTTCGGAATTTTCCGTGTGAGGTGCGCTGTCTTATTTTCAACACCAATGACGCTGGCCCTGAAATCATTGCGGCTCACGTGATGCCGCGTCCTTAGTTTACCTCTGTGTTTTAAAGTGTATGGCGCAAATTAGAACGCCAAGATAGGTAGAAACGCAAGTTGTAGCATATCTGGACTGAAACACGGGTTATGGCGGATGGGTGAGCGGGAAATCGAGTATGTTACGCCAAAAGACGAGGGGTAAACATGCAGCGCTGCAATGTCGCCTGGAAAGCCTGAAACGTATCTCCCGGCCAGTGGCAGCTGAAGCGGCTATGTTACTCCATGCATGCTGGGCAAAGGATCGCCCACAATGTCTGCACGTGAGGGCGCAGCAGGAAGACAGGAGCAGAAAGACCGCAAGGACGTGGAATTAACTGCTAGAAAATGGTGGAACTGTTATGGGAGTCAGCCGCTAGTCTATTCAAGAATTCCGAGATTTAGAATGACATAACACTGCTAGTCAAGATGTGAAAAAGAACTAAACAAGGATTAAGGGGGAGTCTCAGTTTTTAAGCCAAGCCAACGTTTCGACTTGTGTTCGTCTGGGACAACGGCTTGCGAACGGAGGCTCCCCCTTTGTTCGGTTCTATTTCGTATTGTGTAGCCGTGCCTCTCGTTCTACTCTGCTTGTCAAGAGTGACAGTTTTCATTTGATAGGCCAAGAACCAAAGTGCGGACCGTGGAAGGGGATATCAAAGCTCAGCGGATTCATAATCTGTATGATCCGAAAAAGATTGCTTGCCCTCCTTGAAAATTGCGTCACTGTATCCTTGAAATCCGGGACCTCTTGGATTTAATGCCAGACCAAAAAAAAAAAAAGCAAAAAAAAAAAAAAGCGGAGCCCCCTGTGGTGTCGAGCACAGGATGAGTTTATTTACTGCCCCGCCGTGGTGGTGCAGTGGTTACGGCGCTCGCATATACTGTGTCCAGGGATGCGGGATCGAATCCCGGCCGCGGCGGCCGCTTTTTGATGGAGGCGAAAAGCAAGGCGCCCGTGTGCTGTGCGATGTCAGTGCACGTTGAAGAACCCCAGGTGGTCGACATTTTCGGACATTACGGCATGGGTTGCAAGGGTTGCGGCGCTTGCTCGAAATTTTGCGGTAATAAGAGAGTAATGATCGTCTCACTGCTTTCGTCATTTTGGCGAGTAGTAGCACATCGATAGGCGTATAGAACATCGAAAGCAGCACGGCTCTGTTACGTTTGCTCCCGGCTGTAATAAACTGTTTCTTACTGAGAATGAACCGACTGGGAGAGACGTCTGTTTCGAAATAAAATCCCGCCACAGTGAGCAGACCTTGCGTGTTCCGCTCAGCCGTGCAAAAATTTGGTGCGCTGGGATCTGCGCAGGAGCGCGTCCCGAAGCGGGCGGCAGCGCGAGACGCTCCTCCCCGGGGAAACCTTCATGATTCATCCGTAGCGGCAGCGTGCTTCGGCGACGGATGATGGAGTGGCGACGAGGCCCTTCGCTTTCGCTGGGGGGACAGCCGAACCCGTATACCTCTCTCGCTCCAGGGGTCGGGGATGTACTGGATACCGCGTAATAGCTAGGCGAAACGAAATGATTGCGGTAAAAAAAAAAAGAATGTGAGAAGCTAAGAACAAAGCCTTTTTTTCTCTCTTCGAGTGGCTGACAAGCCAGTCTCTTGTACTTTCGGGCAGGTTTGTGGTCCATTTGCATGGCAGCGTGCTCATACATTAGCGAGTCTGTAGCCTCCCTCAGAGATTGCACGACGCGGCAAGGCGGGTTCACCTAACCCGACCTTTGTCTTCGTTGCTTCGTGATATTACGCTTATTCCCTTCTGTCATCAACAGCAGAAGGTCATTTTCCTATGTGATCAACCCCACGTTTCGTGTTGTGGCCACTTAGTAGAAATTACTTCTGCGTATTTTAACAGCTATCTTGTCGTCTATGTACCTTCTCTTGTGTCCCTGTTTCTTTTACGCTGCAACTTTCTACGGCGGTCTTTGAATATTCGCACAATTAAGTTGCGGATATTCGTGAAAATATTTTTTTCATATTCTGTTCACTCACTGTTTCGTTTTCGGTATCAAGGTTATATTATTTCGTTTTTGTTCAGTGTATATGGTTTGAAGGGCTGCTGAAAGGGTATCCACAGAGGGTAACGAAAGCGATGATACTGATAGATGTGGAATCGCCTTTCATCCTCCTGGAAAAAAGTTCGATATAGAATATGTAGTAGCAGAGATATCAGCGGTTAAAAACAGCTTCCACGTTTTCCCTCTCAACTCATACACCAGGTCGAGCAAAAACAAATAAACATACAGACAACAGAACGATACCGCACTCCGCCCTCGCATGCGTCAGCAAGCTAATCCGGCGCTGCTTCTGCACAATTTATCAGCGGAGGAGTGAGGGGGAAATGACCGCAGCCCGCATACGTAAGCGCCGCTGTTTCCTGCTTAGTGTGCACTCCGCCCTCTTCTCCGTGGTCTCGTTGAGACAGGCCCCTGTTCCGTAACGTCACGCGGAAGGCGTTGGTGGTGACTGCAAATTTTACTCCAATCATTGTAGGCGTAACGTGAACAACTGTGACAGAAAACGTCCTTGCCTAAACGTCCCCCTATATCTCTGCCGGCACCAATACCTGTTTTTTTTTTTTTTTTCCATTCTGTAAGCACTTTCTTGCTTTTATTAATACGACCCGCGCGGCAGCGTATACGCATGGCCGCTGATCATGGATTGAGTGGCTCTGTTCCTATTTACTGGCGTGTTGTAAAGAGAAGTCTGGTAAAAGGCCGGAATTCATTTGCATAGAAGGTATGCTGGAGGTGGTATATTATTGACAGTTTACTGGAAAGTGCGGCCATGCCGACAGAGTGGGGAATGATTGACACCTGTGGCATGCGGGGGCCAATATCTAGTGGGGGAGGCGTTGTGCAGCGGCGAAGTTCAGGTAATGGATCTTGCGCAATGTTATCAAAAGCATTGCTTGCATCGATCGTTCCTGGATATGTGGAATATGGTTAAGTAGAGGCCTTGTGCGGGAACCGATGTGCTGTGGCAGAAAAATGTGACTTTCTTCGAGGCGGATTTGAGGAAGTCCAGCTAATCATTAATCCATTGGGAGATTTTTTAGAGAAAGGGGGCCACAGTGGTGCGTGCTGCTTCGATTTTGTTGCAGTCTGTTTGGGATACTGTTATAGAGGGTAGTATAGTTTTGCGTCAAATTGGTATTGTAGAATGTGGTGATTTACTGAGGAGACGGGACCTGTCAATGGAAATCGATCCATCTTCCCGAGATCACGCGTGAGGTGAGTCACGTGACCAGTGCGTATGTGCGAGATGATCGGGGTGTTGTGTAGAGTATAAAGCGGTGTTATGTGATTGTTTATTAGGATGTGTGGCTCGGCCGGGTGGTATGGGTAGCCTCCGATGAGCACAGCTTGTGAAGACGATAAAGGAAGGATACGTGCTTGCTTTGAAGCGGGTATTCACTTTGGCCGTATTACCAGGTGGCGCGATCATCGTCATGCCTCTCCTCCTCGTCCGCCATGCCGGAGGTCACCGGTGGCATCAGCGCACGTCGGCTCGCGCAGTATCAGATTCGCTGTCAGGTGCCCGCCTTGTATTGAAAGTGATCCGCAAAGTTTTATAAAGTTAAATACTTCTGTATCCACTTTTCGTTGTGGAGCCCTTTATGCGTGTGTAATCTGCAGCGGTATTTTCGTGCTCCGGGAACAGGGCTGTTCGGTGTTGGAACTAGGCATTCTCGACAGCAAAAGTGGCCGGCTGCCCATTGCGTGCTACACGACTTGCAGCTCATTAAACCCGTAATTGTTAGCTGCCACTGAGGCTGAACACATCTTGAAGAGACAGTGCGTTAATTGTCCCAATTCTAAAGCTGGCATGGCCGCGAAACGGTCATTTCTAGTGGCGGTAGTCAGCAACTTCCGATCGAAGATTTCACAGACGCTGTGCCCGCATTAAAGCGAAGCTATACAGTTGCTTAATTTGTGTGACAGAAAGTCGAACAAATACTTCACGTGCTCGAAGCATAACGACACACCCAGCGAGCATGTTTTACAAATTTAGTGTCGCCAACGTAGCTCTGCTTGAAATGGACATAACCCATGGAACCTAGGTTCGCAACAAGGTGATGTGCAGCGATAACCCTTGATACAATTGTAGCATGCCACTTGCATGTCTGCAGAGGTGACAGCGCTAGCTAAGCGAACAGATACGTCGCAATTTACTCACCTCTAAAAATGGTACACCGGCCATCGACGCCCTCACGCACGTGTGGCTCTTGGCCTCGCTCGCTTGCCAAAAAAATAAAACGATTTCATGGATTTGTACGTTTTAATTTCATCAGCTGTCGCAAAACTTAAGATCGCACTTCACTAGGCAGGCCCCGGTGGATTCAACGCGAAGCAGGTGTCTTGTAGTACGCCGCACACGAAGTTACCGCTGTCGTACGCGCCGATGTTTTCACAAAGTCGAACATTTTATCGAGACCGTCGTTTTTCTTGTTCCACGAAGTCTACGGGTGTATCCACTCGCATAATTTTCGCTGGCGCTCGCAGAAATTCCGAGAAAATGTGAAAGGCGAACCCCACGGATCACAACGAGTTCCGCACACACGATGACGAATGCCGGCCGTTAGTGCCCCTTGCGGATGACATCACGTGGCGTACAGTCCGTCTGGCTACCAAGCACGATGTCGTTGGAACCTGCCGCATTTCGATGGCAGCCAAAAGCGCGATGTGTACTCGCGGTCGTCTGGCGACGCTGTTGCTGATGAGTGCTGACGTACGCGCAGCCGGACAACGAGGAAACCGAGCAGCGAGTCGAGCTGGTCCGCTCGGGGCCCCTGGAGGAGCGGCGGCAGCAGCTGGCACTGCGGGCGCGAGACCAGCACTTCGTCGACGGCGTGATGCGAATCACCTGCGTCATGGACCTGCCCCTGTTGGGACGCCGCGTCGCCGAAAAACTCGTCACCAGGGCTACCACGCCGCCCCTGAGGCCAGGTGACTCTTTTCACCACACTTCTGTACAGGTATACCTTGTGCGGAGGGTATTGCCTTCGCATTCAGATGCGTTTGCGAAGCGGGAGAAGTGGACCTGTAGAGCGCGAGGGCTGCCTGTCTGGCTGGACTAATTCGTGGGTTGTGACCAAATGGTACCTAGGTGCAAACACGTCGCATTATTTACAGTGACACTACAGCGTTCACACAGAGCAGGTGGTTGACTCATCCACGCACACATACGGGTGTTGCATGTCGCGATGCATGCTGGGTAATCCGCCATGATATTAGAGAGTTTTAGCTTACCGTGATCCGCGATCCGCTGCCGTGAACCGCAACCGCGCGTTCCACTGCGCATGCCCAAACCCCCTCGACGCGGATAGATGGTGCCACATACTGGATGTCCGCACATGGACCTGCCGCGTCGGGACCAATGAATTGTTCGCTCCGCCCACGCACGGTAGAGGGTCACCGTGGCGGATCGCGAATCACGGTAAGCTAAATCTCTCTATTGTCGACAGCGGACGGCGGGCAGCACAGCTACAGTGGCTGGAATACTGTAGCACAAGCAGCGCAGCCAGACTGAATTGACCGAGTCGGCTTGTCCGATCGCGCATCTGCTGCCGACAGCATGGCGGGTTGGAAAAGAACAGCCCGCGCGTTTAGCTAACCGTGAACAGTCACACGATGAAATATCTCCACTGCAGCTGCGCTGCTGTATGGCTTACTTGCTTTTAAAAGCACCATATTCATATGCGCTTTCTATAGCATTTTTCTGACAACTTCTACCGAGGGTAAAAAGTTGAGAAGTTTCAATTGAATAATAGTATCAGATTAAAGGAAAAGCACTGCCCTCTGTGACTGCCAATAATAGTACTGCCTCTATTTTAAAACTCGTGAAAAGCACCACTTTATATATATATATATATATATATATATATATATATATATATAATAGAGCGAAGGTTACGCTTCATTTAAAGAAACATTTTATTAGACTCGACGTTTCGATCGGAGACCGATCTTTCTCAAGAGTGAATCTTCTTGGATAGTGTTGCGGCTTTTTAAGCATTTGGACATAGACCACACCTGGGTAGGAAAACAAAACGTGGGAGACAGAGGAAAGAGACAGATACAGTAGGGAAGGATGATGTCCAGGTGTGCCATCGCAGGTGCATCGCAGGTGCTGGACAGGCCTGTCGAACTGCGCTGACACAGGTGCCTGGATGCATAGTCTCTGCTGCGAAAGAATGCGGGCTATTTTCACTCTTCCTGGCCACGACGGCCGAAGAGTGGGAGTAGGGAAAAAAATATAAATGAATAAATAAATAAAAAAAGGGGGGGGGGGGGGATGGAGGTGGATAAGGAAAGGTGTTAGCTTAGAAAAAAAAAGTGTCGGAAGCAAGCGAAAGAAAACAGAAAGGGGGGAGGGCGGTAGGAGGTAAGTGGCTCTGACAAGACCAGAACACACCAACACTTTGGTATTCAAAAAAGGTGATGACCTCAGACGACTTGGCCAGGCGTGCACATTTCCTGTGTTCGTGACATCGGAAGAGAGGACAGGACCCCGTGGTTTTCGTTTAAGCCCTGTTGTAGAGTATTAAATTTAAAAATGAAATATGATTCTCGTTGTTCGCGCTCACGAGTGTTTTTGAAGCCACTCTGTAATATTGTGACTTTAAGATTATCGAACTCATGTCCCTCCTTGCGAAGGTGCTTCGAAAGGGGGAGGTTGGGAAGGGTTTGAGCGTGCGAGCGGTGGTTATTAAATCTCAATCGGAAGGAATTATCTGTTTGGCCAATGTACTGCATACCACAGTCACCACACTCGAGCATGTAAACAACATTGCTAGAATCGCAATTTAAATCTTCTCGTATAAAATGTTTGAAATTTGAGTGGGTGCTTTTAGCTAGTGCTGTGGATTGCATGTGTTTACAGATTTGACATCGGCTTTTTCCGCATGACGTGCAACCCAAAGGTCTCGGTTTATTGACAGTTGAGTGGACAACGTGGTTTTGTAAATTCTTTGGTCTTCTGTATGTTACCTGAGGAGCAGTCGAGAATATTTTGGAAAGTCGTTGACTTTGTTCTATGATATTGAAATGTTTTTTAAGGATTTTGTTAATATTTGGGATATTGTCTGCGAAGGTTAGAATGAGATTACAGTGTTGTGGTGTTGGCTGTGATTCCGCAAGGGTGTGATGACGATTACTTATTTCAGCCTTTTTTATGGCATCTTCGATGATAGAGGGCGGGTAGTGTTGTTTCTCTAGTGTTACTCGCATGCGATTAGCATTTTCTTGAAAATCTATGGATTTTAAGCAAATACGTTTGAATCTGATAGCTTGCGAGTATGGGATTGAAGTCTTGCAGTGGCGTGGATGGCAGCTGCCATCCACGCCACTGCAAGACTTCAATCCCATACTCGCAAGCTATCAGATTCAAACGTATTTCCTTGCGGAATCACAGCCAACACCACAACACTGTAATCTCATTCTAACCTTCGCAGACAATATCCCAAATATTAACAAAATCCTTAAAAAACATTTCAGTATCATAGAACAAAGTCAACGACTTTCCAAAATATTCTCGACTGCTCCTCAGGTAACATACAGAAGACCAAAGAATTTACAAAACCACGTTGTCCACTCAACTGTCAATAAACCGAGACCTTTGGGTTGCACGTCATGCGGAAAAAGCCGATGTCAAATCTGTAAACACATGCAATCCACAGCACTAGCTAAAAGCACCCACTCAAATTTCAAACATTTTATACGAGAAGATTTAAATTGCGATTCTAGCAATGTTGTTTACATGCTCGAGTGTGGTGACTGTGGTATGCAGTACATTGGCCAAACAGATAATTCCTTCCGATTGAGATTTAATAACCACCGCTCGCACGCTCAAACCCTTCCCAACCTCCCCCTTTCGAAGCACCTTCGCAAGGAGGGACATGAGTTCGATAATCTTAAAGTCACAATATTACAGAGTGGCTTCAAAAACACTCGTGAGCGCGAACAACGAGAATCATATTTCATTTTTAAATTTAATACTCTACAACAGGGCTTAAACGAAAACCACGGGGTCCTGTCCTCTCTTCCGATGTCACGAACACAGGAAATGTGCACGCCTGGCCAAGTCGTCTGAGGTCATCACCTTTTTTGAATACCAAAGTGTTGGTGTGTTCTGGTCTTGTCAGAGCCACTTACCTCCTACCGCCCTCCCCCCTTTCTGTTTTCTTTCGCTTGCTTCCGACACTTTTTTTTTTCTAAGCTAACACCTTTCCTTATCCACCTCCATCCCCCCCCCCTTTTTTTTATTTATTTATTCATTTATATTTTTTTCCCTACTCCCACTCTTCGGCCGTCGTGGCCAGGAAGAGTGAAAATAGCCCGCATTCTTTCGCAGCAGAGACTATGCATCCAGGCACCTGTGTCAGCGCAGTTCGACAGGCCTGTCCAGCACCTGCGATGCACCTGCGATGGCACACCTGGACATCATCCTTCCCTACTGTATCTGTCTCTTTCCTCTGTCTCCCACGTTTTGTTTTCCTACCCAGGTGTGGTCTATGTCCAAATGCTTAAAAAGCCGCAACACTATCCAAGAAGATTCACTCTTGAGAAAGATCGGTCTCCGATCGAAACGTCGAGTCTAATAAAATGTTTCTTTAAATGAAGCGTACCCTTCGCTCTATTATTTTTTAAGCGGCCAAGTACGTTAAATGTTCTCGCATCCTATATATATATATATATATAATGCGTGCAAGGCGAAATATACAAAACATTATTCAGTTTGACCTTCTTATCTCTTTATATTTTTTTTTCGCCACTGCTACAAGGGAAGCCTTGGCAGGGCCCAGTACGATATTCACACATCATGTCTCTGTTCCTGAAGAGTGTCTACGAGGTTGTTTACAACCATCCGCGGGAGGCTGAAACCGGGATGAGAGGAAAACAAAAAGACAAAATGCAAGATTGTGCTGTTTTTTTTTTATTATTTTTTTTACGATAGAGTCCGCTAAAACAGTAAAAAATCGCGCAGAAAAGTGCGCAGCACACTATTGTTCTAAAAAATGGATGCAATAAAATGAGACATCTACATGAATGTTGACTCGCTAGTTAAGAAGCCACTGTATCGTAAGGTTTTCATCTCTTAATCTATGCGTGCAGAGATAGGTTGTTAATCAGTAGCAAACTGGCTAAGCGTGTAAATGTATCTCTAACGATGCGGTGGCGGATATTTATCGTATTTCTGCGCGAGACGCATCGAAAAATAACAATACCAAAGTAGAGAAATGTAAAGAATAGAAAATGAAACCAGTAAATAACAATAAAATAAAAAGAAACAATATGTCCCATACCCAGCTCACACTCTCCCATTTACCCTGCAGGGGTGGCGCAGTGGTTACGGCGCTCGACTACTGTTCCCAAGGGCGCGGGATCGAATCCCGGCCTCAGCGGCCGCTTTTCGATGGAGGCGAAAAGCAAGGTGCCCGTGTGCTGTGCGATGTCAGTGCATGTTAAAGAACTCCAGGTGGTCGGAATTTCCGGAGTCCTCCACCACAGCGTCTCTCATAGCCTGAGTTGCTTTGGGACGTTAAACCCCACAAACCAAACACTCTCCCATTATTTGTGGAAAACAAACCAGGAGGTTATAATTGAGCACAGTATAAGTGATTGAACCAAGTAGGTTATAGTATAACCTCCTTGGTTAAACTACAATCACTTATACTATGCTCAAAAAGGGGGGGGGGGGAACGCATCCTTGGAGATGAAAGAAATGATGGGTTGTCCAGCACCTCGCCACTGAAGGCAGCTGACTTCCATAAAGACCGCGTACCGTCTCTGGAAAAAAAGCCGCATGGTAGATTTCAGTTTGAAAACGAGTCTGGCAGTAAAACCGACACATGAAGTTGGCAGATGCTTTCAAGGGGAAGATAAAAAACTCGTTTTTTTTTTTTTTTTTTTTTTTTTTTTTTTTTTTTTTTTTTTTTTTTTTTTTTTTGCCTGGCAGGTCGCACCACACAGCTCCGCAGGCCACATGTGTGTGCTCGGTGGGCCGCGTGTTTCAGACCTCTAGTCTAAGTTATTGGAACTGAGGCGCGCCGTGCTTCGATCGGCATTAACGTAGCAGAGTTGGCATTGGTATTCGCCACACACTCAAGACACTGCCGCAGTTCCTGCAACACCCCATACTTTTTGGCCAAAAGTGGAGGCTGGAACAGACGGCGCGCACGCGTGTTCAATGAGGAGGCAGCGAATGTACCTTGCTTTCGGCTGTAAATGCGGTTCTTAACATATGTAGAGAACAAATTATTTGAGTGGATTTCACACTACGATTACAGAACAATGGTGAACTTTTGTGGGGACTCTGACGACCTCCGGCGCTGCATGCTTATACACCGGAGGTCGTCAGAGTCGTCTAGCCAACTAGCTCGCTCGCAAGTACTACTGAGTTTTTGTGGTGAATTATTTTAAAAGCTCGAGGCAGCTGCATGATGAGCCGAGTAAAATTTTCCACGTCCATGTAGACTAATGTCGACTCATATATATATATATATATATATATAATTCTATATTCTCGCCTCCAAACACATAGCACTGGGCCTCACTCCACGCCGCGCTATCACGGGTGCCGAGAATTCGCCACCGATGTAGGCTTGAAAAAGTTTTAATTCTGCATTTTGAAATGTCTGTTTACTTGTAATAACGGCTGTCATAGAACGCCTTTGATTTGATGTGCTTCACGCGGAGCTATAGGTAGACCCTCCAGAGGTTATGGAGAGGAGTGTCGTTGCCGCTTTCGCTCTAGTGTCCTTAATTAGAGAGATGTGGTATAGCGTCTGCCGTAACCGCTTAACGCGGCCGCCAGTGCGGATCACCGCATAGAACAAGTAACTAAAATCCGAATAATAATAATAATAATAATAATTGGTTCACAGGAAGGGAAAGGCGCAGTATCTATCACACTTGCGTCTGTGGACACCTGAACCGCGCTGTAAGGGAAGGGAGGAAGGTGGGAGTTAAAGTGAAAGGAGAAAGAGGAGCCATAGTGGAGGGCTACGGAGTAATTTCGATCACCTGGGGATCTTTAACGTGCGCTGACATCGCACAGCACACGGAAGCCACTTCGTTTCGCTTCCATCGAAACGCAATCGCCGAGGTCGGGTTCGAACCCGGGTATTCCGGACAGTAGCCGGGCGTCTTACCACTTTACCACCCCGGCGGGGCATCTAAAATCCGAACCATCGCGTTTTGTCGCCTATTCTGTAGAGCTGGCTTCACTGCACTTTAACCTACTATGCAGTGAAGCCTAAGCGCGGAAACTTCAGTTGTCTGGTGATCTGTAAAGGCAACGATGCCAGGGAGTTTTCAGATTTTAGAAATGACTGCTTGTGATGTGGTGTATGGGGTTTAATCTCCGGAAGTAGAGGGATGCTGTCGTGGAGGCTGCCGCGGCTGAAATCGAATCCGGGCCTCCGGCTTCGGTGTGCAGTGCCGTCGCCTCTGAACCACCACAGCAGTGCTGTCATGACTCGCAAAAATGAATGCCACTTTGGAAGCTTGAGCCAGTTCCCATATTGAACAAGTTACGGCATGTGCAAACTAGCAGAAATTCCAAGAGAAAAAGTGCACAGGGTCATATGATGTGATGCAACAAACTTGCATTGGCAGTTGTGGTTGTACATTGTGCTTTTGCATTGATCGTCTTCCCATTGCTGCTTTAAATCGCATTTCATTGTGAGCATATGGAGGTGAGTGCTTTCGCTCACTTGCACTTCATCTGAACCCGCATTGATTCCAAATGTAGCAGCGCGTGCCACAGAAAGCATGCACAATCGGGTTCAATAGTAATGAAAGAAAGACATTGTCCACATTCCTTTTTATTGTTTGTTTTCTTTTTTTTATAATTAATAATATGTGTCCCACTTGAAAAGCAATTCAAGAAGCATTGGGAATTATCACCTAATTCGGATACTTTGTATTCAAGCTTACACTTTTCTCAGTTAATGTCACATCATGTGATTGCTGGCTCTGTACATAGTTTTTTCATGTTCTTCCTACATTAATCACTTTCTTGGATGATTTATTTCATTGGATAACAGATCATGGTCCGAGCTCATTATTAGGGGCTGCGTAAAAGTTAGTGTTGTTGTTTATCTCTTAAATGTGAAAAAAATTAGAAGTGTAGAAGGTCAAGATAGCTGTATACAGTAAGCGCATGAAAAGGACATGTTGCTGAGCTAGTTGGAGTGTTTGAACAGCCTGGGGAAGTGCTGTGTGTGTTTTCTAGCTTTTTCCATGCCGTTTAATAATGCATCAACTCGCATGCAGTGCGGCTCCAGAATATGATTCAGTGTAATTATTACCCATATCGATCCGCATGTATTAGAAGAGTATTATATGGTCATATCTTCCTTTTCTTTTAATGAAATTATTTCACAAAACATCTGCCACACTATGCCAAGGCATTCATCTACTAATGTTTACATGAGTTCTGTAGAAGCCTATCTTAATTAATTGGGAGGAATTTTCCAGGTTGCAGCTAGACTGATTCTGATGCTATGCATGTTTCCTGTCTGGCACGAGTTGGCTCAGGCTAAATGCTTGTACTTGTCAGGCTAAATGCTAAATGGCTTGTACTTATTGATCGAGCGCAAAGCATGTGCATCATCAATAAAATCATTACGGACATCTACACAAAATCACTGCAGGCGCTTTTCTATGCAAGACTGATTAAAGCATTTCAAGTAATACTAAATGTTTTGGGTGGGATGAATGAAGCTGCCTCAGAACTTTTGAAGCGAAAGCTTCATTACGCTACCTCGAGCCAAGGTCAGCATGGCTACTTGAAGGAATTGACCTTCAAAGAGCTAGAGGACAAAGTGTGGATATAAGAAAAAAAGTCACCACCAGGAATCGAACCACTATCTTTCTGATCCCTAGCTGAGTGTGGAAACTACTACTCCACACCGAGCTCGTGGGGAACATTGTAATTATTCTTGTCTAGTCTGAGAATGATAGTAGTGATGACAGTGATGATGCAGCTAGTGATAATGATGATATCAGCACTGACAATGACAGCGAATTCAGTTTATAACAATGATGGTAGTAGCGATGACAATGACGATGTAGCTAATGAGAACTGTCCTGTAAAGTGGCTTTCACCATTTTCGCTCTTAAGCAGACTTAAATGCAGTCTTGTATGTTTTATGTGCCAATAAATAAAATAGTAGCACACACTTATGTCTAGAGTTCGAAAGGTTGCTGTAATAGATTCAGAAGTCGTCAATCCCTTTGCAAAAATGCCATGGCGAGTAGTTTTTATATTGTAGTAAGTCTTTTATTTGATTCTTATATGAGAATTTTACTTGAGTGATATTTCAAAATGATGGTTACATCAAATAGTATGTAGCTTGCAGCTTTGCATTCATTTCACATTTCATAATGTATAAATATTATGTGCAGATCAATGTGCAGATATTTAATATTCATTGAGCCCAGTAGTGCTCTCTCCTTACCACCACTTACTCCCTCACTCACGCATGCACATAGCACTTATGTGTGCATGCCT
This sequence comes from Amblyomma maculatum, assembly GCF_055883805.1. Lineage (NCBI taxonomy): Eukaryota > Metazoa > Arthropoda > Arachnida > Ixodida > Ixodidae > Amblyomma > Amblyomma maculatum. Next base: position 273,974,391 of record NC_139344.1, read on the forward strand.
GTGAGCCCTCAGACACAAGAGAGATAGAAAATTACTTCTCACCAAAAAGGGATTATCGAATGCAGTGGAAAGGCTGAAGATGGAAAGGATGAAGTGAAGGAAAGGTCACTGAAAGCCCATGCTATGCAAGGGCTGAAAGAGAGAGTGGGACAATTGAAATCTGGGCCAGTTAATGTATACTTAATAGAAAATTAGTGAAACAAAGGAGGGACAAGAAAAAGAAAGGCACATATACAACATCTTTGTTTCAATAAAGTCCAGCCATTGTATAGATGCCTTCATCTTTTTTTTTTGTCCATCTTTTTGACTGTTTCCTCTTAAAAGGAACTCTGGGGACAAACTAAAGTTGGACTGTAGCGACAGGTTACAGCGTTGTAATCGAGAAGGGATCACCTCACCTGCTTCTATAGGCTAGAAAAGGCCAAAATAGAAAATACAGATGTCGCCATCACTGGCCGGTTTCGCAAGTAAAATGGTTGCTCCAACACTGATTTTTGAGTGTGAACCCCATAGGCCATGCTGCACTACTGTTCACATCAAAATGGTGGCAGACCCGATGGGAATAGCTTTAAATCAGATTTTCTCTGCGATAAGTGTGTATTTTGCTGCCGAACAAACATCAGTATTCTGAGAAAGAGCCAAAGGATAAATTATTTTTTAGAACACTTATCGCATGGAATTGCTCTCAGTCGGTAAAAATCTTTGGTCCTCTGAGGCAAGTGCACAGGAGACACATCAAGTTAATAAAATGATGAGTATGATGTTGCTTGCTTAGCTCATGTTATAATTGTTGATTGATCTGGTCAAGCTACTGCCCTCTTCTCTTTTTCAGTGTTGCACATAACTCAATATAATAATGAATAGATAGAAGTGTGAGACTCAAAATAACTGGCAAGAAACCTTATGATAAAATTCCCTAGGGTTATGGGAGCAGTGGCATAATGAGTGTGCTTTCTTCTTCTTTTTTTGAATGCGTGCAGAAAATCAAGAAGAAGGTGTAGTCCTGTCAGTTCCCAGTGTAGTCATCCATCACAGTGGTTTCTGGCTCAACTGCAGCTCCCCTGGGGCACATTCCATTCACTGGCTGAAGGACGGTCAAGAGTTTTATGTTTACTCATCAACAAGCAGCACCCCGAAGATTATCGGCGATGTTCCAGGGGTTTATGTCGATGTGAGTCAGCCTTGCAAATTTGCATTAGTATACAAAACAAAAAGGTAGTGAAATAAAGGTAAAGTTGCAGCTTTCAGTGCTGTGCATTTTCTCCATTATGCATTCTTGAAGGTTTTATAGCTAACTTTTGTACTTCTTTTCCCAGGAGGATATTTCATACAGAGGCCACATCTACCTAAGTCGATCAGAACTAACCACTGAGGGCACCTACAGCTGCAAAGTGAAGCTACCAAGCTATCGTACTAAGATCTCAGAAAAGAAGCTGCAAGTATTTGGTGCGTTGCTTTGAAAGATAGATAGTACAGGGAAGTAGCCAGTTTAATTAGTACTGGGGTCTGCATTTGGTTTATTGAGAGCCTTCTGCAGCCAAATGTTTGTGCATCTTAAAGGAAAGGAAGCTAAGGCATTCAGAAAAAATTTATTGGAAGAATTTGTGCCATGGTTCTAAGAATTTCTTTTTTCTCTTCAAGCTCTCCCTACCAGAGACCCTGAAATTGAAAATCTCCAAAGTGCCTACAAGATTGGAGATACCATCAATGCTACATGCTCTAATGGGCCATCAAAGCCTGCTCCCATTTTGACGTGGTACGTCAATGGCGAAAAGGTAAGTCTGAAGTGGCATCATTTGTTTGTTGGCATGATGTAGTTGCAGACCAGTGGAAATGCTACTACTTCACTAGGCAACTGGCTAACGTATGGTTGTAGCATTCTTTTCTTACACTGTGGTCAGGGCCCGTATTCTATTATAAGCATTCATTCGGCATCATGGCAACCTGACAGGAGCATCAGATGAAAGCAATGAGAGGCCAGTCATAGAAATCGCAAGGTAGTAGTTTCCGCTGTCGATGCTATCCACCACTACTCTCCACACGCACACACATGCCAACCACTGGCTGTGTCATGCAGCCAGTGCCGAGGTCTGGTAAGCGGAACCCCTCATCCCCTTAAACTGTCCATTGTCATGCATGTGGCCCTTTTGACAAAACTACGGTTCTCTTTCTGCCATTCACAACAGCATACCAGGCGAGTGATGGAAGCATTTTGTATAATCTCTTGTGCCATATGTACTGTCAGGGACAAAAGCTCCTGGAACACGTGAATGGCAACCAAAACATGCAAAATTCTTATTGGCCAGTATTTTCAGACCGTACTTGTGGATTTGAAAGTTGGACTTGAATTCCGTCAGTGTATGCTAGTCCGAAATTACCAAACACGCATTCCAGAAACTTTTGTGCTTGATAAAACAGGCCAGCCTTAGGTCATACTCTCGTGAAAAAAAAATTGTCTCCGAAAATACTGACAAGCATGTTGCAGGCTTTTCCTTTGTTACTTACGCAAGCATTTTCACTATCAATACTATAGGGTTTAGGCTCTGTGCGTGAGTAACTCTGGCTGCAATGTGCACGCTGCTCATGGCAGAAAGGGGAGACCATGTGGGAGACGCGCGTCTCCCCACTGCAAAAACGCTGCGAAGTTGTACAGGCATGCCTCATCTTTAGCCTTCATTCTTTTTATTGGTGGCATTTTGTGGTTATGCATGAATTCTGCCTTGCAGTCTTCAACAGCTCATACTGAAGCTTGCCAGGGACAAGGTCTTTTATGTCCCCAAAAGAGCGAAGCAAAGCAGTAAGAACGTTACATCACTCTTGCCTTGTTGGGCAGTGAGCCAGCAGTTATATGTCAGCATTCACCACAGGACGTTCTTCTCAAATGAGACAAAGAAGGCACACTAAAATCCTCTCATTCAGTTTTCCTCACCACCCAAAAAAAAAAAAAATGCACTAGACTGCAGGGACCAATGTGGCCCCTGTATTTTCTGCTTCCCAGTTGGCCTGCACAACAAAAGAAATGCACTCGCACCAGGCGCCACATGACGCACCCGTTGGTATGCACTGATGCAGTTATTTATTCTGTAATTTTTAATTATCCTTTGGTTTGGTCTATATCGGTAAAACTGGTACTATGTCCATTATAGCATGCGTGAGCACCAGTATCAACATACTGCTGGCAGCTAGGTGTTCACTGAAGGAGCCAGGAAATACAGAAATTAGTGTAAATTGATGAATCTGTTGTAGCAAGGAGAAAAAAACTAAATAAATATTACAATTCTGGAACCTGATGAAAACCTTTAAAAACCTTCATTTGACAATCATCCAATGTATCTCTCGGTTTCAGAAAAGCCTTCCCAGTGGTCACTAAAATTTTCAGACATATAGATGACTACCTTGTCTTTCTAGGTATTTGGCAATAAACTCCTCAAACTGATATCTCAGAGGTACCAAGCTTTCTACGGCGACATTTTACCTCTTCGTGTGATTCATGGAGCCTCTGTCAGCCATTCCATTAGATCTCCTGAATGCTGTTATTTTTCCTTCTATGTCTGCTGGGCCACTCAATAAATGTAGGTGGAACTTCCCATTCTGCTCATTAAAAACTCATCAGAAGAGGCATGTAAACTTTTACTTCATTAATGATTTTAAAGCACTATAAGCACTTAATTTTTGGTTGCGTGTTTCATTCTTTATAATAACATGTAACACATTACTATGCATAGATAACCATGTTGTATCTACCTACGGCCATTAAATAATTTATAATGAAATTTCTTCTTTCACACATTCTAGCTTCAATAGCCGAGCAATGGCCATGATGTTAAAGTTCGATATAGGTCAGTGAAGGGTGAAAAAACTGTGATATAATTACCTCTTCTGCACCCATGATTCGCTTTTAAGGTTTGCACGCTTTAAAGTTGTAATGAATAAAAACAATGAAGGAGCGACCGCGGTTTCTCTCATTCCTTTCCTGACCTATATGAAACTGACGTCATGGCCATTGCTCGACTGTCAAAACCGAAACATCCGAGAGAAAAAAAATTCAATTATCATGATATCTGATGTGAGGATAGGAGCTTAGATTTGAAAAATCTGAAATTAACTGCCCCCCCCCCCCCCCCCTCTTTTTGCAGCGGTATCTCGATGAGATGGGGCACAAGAAATAATTTATTTGGCATACAAATTTGGCAAACATCTTCGGTGCAAACACAAATACAGTTCGCTTAAACTTCAAGCTGTAGGCAGCTCTCAACAAATGTGTGCAGTCTCACACATACTCTTTAGCATAGTCTTATGTGAAAAGCCACCCTGCATAGACATAAAGAAAGCCCTGCTTTACCAAGCCATTTGAATGTGCTATGTGGCCTTGCCGGATAGCATGCCTGACTCGGAATGCAAGGTTCCTGGAAGGCTGATGCTGACCTCACCCAATTCCATCTGAAAGGAGAGACCCAAGTTGGCAGCTGCTGCTATGTCATATGGTCGCGTGATATCAGGCAACACTGTTCTGGCTGTGCCAGCCTTGCACCTACTGCCAGAGCCACAGCCATGATTTTTCGCACACAGTGCCTATGCTGGATTTTCTGAAGAATGGTGCCTTTAACGCTCTCACTTCAAAATTTGATGTCTGTACTCCTCTGACAGATCCTGACGCTGTGCTCCTTCAGCAGACCTGCATTTATTCCATGCTGTCCAGTTTCAAACAAGAGATCAAACCCTTCTCCTTTTGTTGTCTTCTCTGTTTCCCATACATGGCTACTTGGAAATGAACGCTCAGCTTACAGTCAGAGCTTTCCGTCTTTTCTGTCTTGCGTCTTGTTGTTTCCGCACTGTTTACCTGCTGTGTTACTTTAACTAGCCCATACCGCCACTACTTCATTGCACAGACCTCAAAGACTCTACCACGACTACTTTGATCGGGCACGCACCCAAGCCAGGTGGCCACGACTCTCCCTCCAGACTTCCTCCTGTGCCCTATAGCGACAGAGCTTGTTCATTGCGAGTGCTGCCTCATAGGTTTCTGCATGTTGCCTATGAATATGTTTTATTTCGCTATGAATGAATCAGTTTCACAGTAGTCCAGCTGCAGTACGTTTTTGCATCAGCACATTTTCAAAGGGTAACATAGTTAACACGTTAGCACATATTGACTGGTGAGCACGTGCATTGGTGGGGTGCTTATAAGGAAATGCCCAAATTATGTTTAGAGCATTTCCTGTTACCTTGAAAAATAATAAAGCACATGAACAAGAAAGGGGGCATCTAGTCAAATCATCAGAACATGAAAAAGCTGGCTGCATGCAATTTTAACTCGGCTTTTCTCATGGACTTTTAAATGCTGCCCCTGATATTTCTGTGTTATCAGGTCGAAGATATGCTTTTTTGTGTTAGCAACCTTTCAAATAAATGGCTGAAAAAATGCGAGCCCCTAGCAATTGTGATCCTTTTCACTCCAGGTGGATGAGAATGTGACAGACCGAGCCGAAGTTTCAACAGGAAAAGGCACCTTCTATGCTGTGGCCAGGCTTGAGCTGCCAGCAGAGCCAACCCTTGTGAGCAACAGGTCACTGGTGCTGAGGTGCCAAGCGTACATTGGTGACGAGTACACTGGCAGCACAGAACAGCTTGTCGATATTCTGCACCCACAAGTATGGGCAGGCCTTTATGGTGAGTCTTTAAATGTAAACAAATTAAAAGTGCTGCTACATGGGCATTCAGGTATGCTTGATGAACTTCTAAATAACAAACTACTCATCAAGCATAGCTGTATTTTTGCCTTGAGCATTGCCTCACTGTAGCATCTCCCATATCCCACGCAACTTTGTGATGCAACACAGTGTGTCCAAGTTCACGTGTTGCCATAAGGGTTTGTGTGTTTTTAAAGTAAAACCAGCCTTAAAACTAAAGTTTATCCTTCATTTCTGTGTATTTCCGAATGTTTGTAGGCTTGCCATTTTTAGTTAGGTTTGGCCATTGACCCAGTTGGTGCAGTTTTGGTATGAAGTGTTGAGAATTTTGCAAGGCATGAACAAATTCAGGCAAGGGAAGTAATTGTAATTAAAGCTGGACATAGTCATATGCAGCTATGCAGAAAGTCCATGCAGTTATCCAAAATCTTTCACTGCTGAATAAAAATTCATTTCCTCACAGGGCACTTTAATTTTTGTAACAGCCATACCACATCAAAGCCATGTAGATGTACTGACCTGATAAATGTAATCTATTCTGCTTATGTACCAGTTCCCCAGTGTCTCTAACGTATCAAACTTCATAACCAGTGAACGTTGTTCAGTCGCTCAATATTGTACTCACCATCAGTGAGACCAGCGTAAGTTTCTTTATCACCACTTTAAGGCATGTAATTTTCTTAGAAATTTACACACCTCACAGTCATGGTAAGCATGTGTTGGTGAATATGAGCCATCTCTCTTGCATCTATTTCCCATGAAAAAGAGAAGTTTAGCCAGATGATCAATGAACAAGAAATGCACAGTAATGACAGCTGCTAGTGCCATATGAGCACTCTGCAGATGTTAATTTTCACGCCGAGGTAATCCCAATCTGCTTCTTTCAATAGCTGCGCAAACATCTACTGATTACTAAAAACACTGTTTATTTCTCGCAGGTTCCAAAAGCTGGCAACATGGCCCTATCTGGATCCTTACTGTCTTTGCCAGTGTTCTTGCTGCACTTTTTTTTGGCCTTTGAGAGGGCTCATCTCATTTCTACCTTGTATTATAAGTGTACATAATTTAACATAACAAATACAAAGATTTGTTTCTTGTTAACATAATAAAGTTAACCAAAGAGTGTATTTGTTTGCACTATGCATATACGGTATAATACCAGTCGGACACAGGCTTCTCAACTGTGCTATTTATTCACAGACAAGTACTGTGGTTCCCTGTATGCCAAAGGGTATAGAGCAATTAGAAGGACAAAAAAAAAATTAATCTGCTCAGGGCAGTAAAATATGACTGCAATACTTTTTGTATAAGATGAAGTGACTACAAGAGGATGCTGCACATTAAAGGTTCAGGCTAAACTGAAGTACACAAAGGCACAATTTCTGGCTGCACTGTGCATAAAAAGAAGGCCAGCAGAGCTCTCGCTTTCATCTGGTTGCTCATTTGGAAAACACTTAAATGTGGTACAGCATGAAACAGCAAGAAGTGCCATACAGTGGCCCATCAACACGTTGGCCTTGGAAGTGCAATCATGCTTTAACGCCTTGCATTACTATTCAGCAGATACTCCAGAGCCATTCTCACAGACATATATTTTGCTCATTGGCAGCAAGCAGTTATCAGAACCAGAGTAAGAAGTCTGAAGGGACAGGACAAGCACTGCTCAACTCAAAAGGTAGAGTAAAAAGACCACTCTGCATGATCGAAATCGGTTTCCTGATATACATTCATAATGGCAAAGCATCTTGGCAAAGCCAGACGGTACTGCAAAACATTGCAGTAAGCCCAGATATTATTAATAACAGAAATGGCACTAGATATGGTTTATAGTGCAATGTTGTGCAATGTTTTGCCCTGAAACATAAGCAAGCACTACTTGCTTCGTGGCAAATAAACAGGTTTGCAAGACTACTAGTGTCATGGCAAACAAAAATAATTTACTGTGGTGGCAGCGTTTTTCACTGGCAGACACGAAGTATATGACAAGCTGAGTCACAATTTCAATAAACATCAATACTTTCTACAAGACGTTGCCACCTAAGCTTACAGAGCTGTTTTTTGAACTGGACTTCCATGCTAGATAGTAAAATGTTCAGCAGCAAAGAATAGCTGGTCAGAATCATATCCATATGTGTGGCAAAACAATGTCATATAGTTATTTCCAGCTTTAAACACAAATTTATGGACTTGTTCACATAACAAAGAAATTGTGATTCCTCCTCCACAAAATAATAATAGGGTCCAATGCTCTCGTAATCAAAAAACGAAGGAGTTCAGCTTTGGTCTAAATTTACATATTTGGCAGGGAAAAGCAATAAAGGAAAAGGGGCTACTTTAAACTGATACTGCTCTCAATGCCACCAAACAAAAGTTTGTTTCTGTGTGGTATTATGCAAATTTGAACTTGTTTTGTTTCCATGAACCTGTATACAACAAAAGGATCGGCACTTGAAGCTTTTGGGAAATTTTACACGAAGTTATGCACTTTTTTGGTTCAGAAGTAAAAACACCCTAGAGGACAATAAAAAGTGCAAGATGTAAACACATGGGTAGCCAGACCCACCTCTGACACTCTCGTGCGAAAATTAATTTTCTGGCATGATAAATGTACCTACAGAACTGATATGCAGTGTGGTTATCTTTATACCTGTTAAAAAAATAAAAAAATTTATGCATCACTGTGAAAATTGGCTGCAGTGGTTGGCTCATACTACACAAAGGTTGTTACTTATGATGGTGTGCTCCACTTGTGTCAACTTAATAGGCTTAGTGCATAAAATGTGCAGTAGTAATATAAAAACACCAATCTTGATGACAGCTACAAGTAGCCAGTTTTAACTGAACGTACTGAAGCTGTAGTAGTCAGAACTCCGCATTAACACACTGCTCCTTTGATGTAATGGACACATAGTTTACAATTCACCTTTGCTCCCAATTGAGTCGACTTTATGGCCACACAAAGTAAAGTATCACATGCACAGCAGTGTACACAGCCTGAGAGGGTAACGGCAGCCTTGAACTTTATATTGATGTCTAACATGTATGGAGGCACAATTTTTTCTACCAGACATAACTATCTTGCACAATTATGCTATGGATGTCTCAGTGGAATACTCAAACTACTGTCTATATACAGGTTAAAGAAAGAGGCCTCAAGAAATTTTTCCTCTACCAGGGCAATGAAGTGCCAGTGTTAATTGCTCCATGGTACCTACCCAAGGATGGCACACTCATGAAGAGGCCTCAATCATATTCATTGGTCAGGAACCTCATCACTGAATTTTACCTGCTGTAATTTACAGTCAATAACACCTATGTAGGAAGCTCTGGAAAACATCGCTGATGCAGTTGTTGCTCTAAAATTATCCACAAATCCCATTTAGAGGTGCTGAATAATAGCAGAGAGACAATCTCAGCTTTAGTAACAAACTACACAACAAGCAGCCCATGCCCACAGAGAAATTACAAGGGCATTAAAAAATTACAATAGGTCCAGAAACACTAAAGTGCACAACATAAAAAAAAAACCATGTGCAAAACTTCGTGTTCTTCATGTTTAAGCATTGCAGGGAACCTGGTTTAAATAAAGGAATATTTGTCTGCCTATTAAGCATGGAAAGTAAATATACTCAGCTAGTACAGCTTATGCCCACAAGCCTTGTGAGCCAGGCCTCACTGTTAAACCTTAAAAAGTGCACAGAGCTGAAAAATGAACCAGAAAGCTAAGTACTTCCCTTCCTTGCCAGTATCATATCACTGCCTCACTTATAAGTGCCTTCTCAGCTCACATCATCATCATCATCAGCCTGGCTATACCCACTGCAGAGCGAAGGCCTCTCCCATATTCCTCTAATTAACCTGGTCCTGTGCTAGATGCATCCACTTGACCCCTGCGAACGTCTTAAGTCATTTGCCCATCTAACTTTCTGCCGCCCCCTGCTACGCTTTCCTTCCCTTGTAATCGTTTGTTACCTTAAGCAACCATCGGTTATCCTCTCTTTGCACTACATGTCCTTCTCATGCCCATTTCTTGATTTCCACTAGAATATTGGTAACTTGAGTTATTTCTTAACACCTAAAAATACTGGTCCATCATGATGCACCATAAACGGATGAAATGGGCAGAAAGGAGCGAAATGCCAAGTGAAAGCTGCAAGTGAAGGGAATAAGGAGAGCATGGTTGGCATGAAAGTAGCATTGAGAGGAAATAAGTAGGTTCTCGCAGGGGAGAGGATGGAAAAAATATGCCTTCTCGAAGGAGCTTGGAGCACTCCTCCTCAATGAATTCTTTACGAGGACATTGCTTGTGGCATTTTTGAACGCTAAAATTCTTAGCAACGGTCGTTCACCCACAATGCTTGAGAGGCTTTGCCTAATCTATGTTCTAGTACCGTTGCTCTCATCATTCCCACAATACAGATCTGCACCAGCACTGTGAAATGCTCATGGCACCGTCTCGGTGACTGCACTTCACCCTTTGCCTCCATTGGCGAAGGAATAGTGCTTGTAGCTGCCACGTGGGCAGTTGGAGAGCACCGCTAGCACGCATGAAGTGCAAAAGAAGGAAAAAATTTCAAGCAAAGAAAATGACAAGCAGCTTTTGGAGCACGATTTTGCAGTGTGTTGAGCAGGTGTATCCTGCTTGCTTGCTTGGATGCTCATTAGCATGTGATGTAATGATTGGGCACACATACCTATTACATTCAAAATGTGTCAGAGCCTCTCTAAATGCTGCAATCACATGGCATCCAAAAACTATGCTCTTGCCATGACACACTGATGGAACTGTGCCAGTTTTCATGGGGTCCTTAGGTTTGGCAACAAACTGTCTCAAGGACTCTTCTCTCACTACCAGGTGGTGGTGATGGTAATAACGTCTATTTAGCCCCAAAGAAAAAGGTTATTTATACCCATCCATGATGAGCGCAGCCCACGACAACAATAGTGATGTGATCCGGTACCAGTAGAGCACTAGGCCGCTAGCAGGAGTGCTAAAAGCTCGGAGGAGCTAAGTTGTTTGATGAAAACCTTAAGCAACAGCACAGTGACACTTTTATGGTAGTACAGCATTTCATACTTGCTCACTGATTGCACTTATCAATTTTTGCCCCCGCTAGCTAAGAATAAAGAACTGGATGGAGTACAGATTCGCAAATTCGCTGCAGCACCAGCAACCAAGGTAACAAAGTTAAATACAAAGTTATAAAGCATACAAGTGGCTTTAAGTAACCAGAACTGCTGTATAAGGAACAAGGAACTACAAGTGGAAAAACACCTGACAACTAATAACAGTCCCGATACTCCAAAAGCTTGCATAAACTTCCTAAGTGAGCTGAGCACCAAACCTTTGCTCCAAGCAGCCTCTAGTTTTCTTGCAAACATTGCACCACTTAAAGGACCCATCCAAAGACCCATTCAAGCATTACTAAGAAGCCATGCATATCAATCCTCACTTGCACAGGCATTCACATATTATGAGTCCCATGGGCCTAGAAAAGCTAGAATTAGCTTTCAGCCCATATGCCTTTTCACAATGTTTTCATTTTCTTTCAGATATTTGCTATGTTTGGTTAAAATACGCGACTCCTAAAGGAAGGAAACACAGAATGCAGGCCATAATATTTAACAAGGCTTAACATACAAAATGACTAGGGTTTCTCAGTCGCATATAAAGACTTGAGAATGGCCACTTTATGTGACATATTTGTCTAAACATCTGCACGGTGAACCCACAACTACCTTGCTCATAAGTGCAAATAGTTTACAAGCCCCAATCTAAGATTTAAGTAGACAGCACACTGACAACAGATATATAACAAAAAGAATAACATATTTCGCTTTGGAATCATAGATTCATTAGTCCAACAGCATAGGCATATGACGCACATTTTAGCATTAGAGAAATAATCTCGGACAGCTGCACTTTTCTTTGGCAAGCTAAAGTGAAAAATGGGTATGGTTGGACGTTTGACCGCTGGGACAGAAAACCTGGGATGCCTTGCTGGAATGCAAGAAAAATGCAAGCACCTTGCATGCAAACAAATATTGTCAGAACCGTTAATCACATTTTCTTGCTATTGCAGCACCGCCAGTTCTATGCCAGTATGCAAGGTCAGGAAGTGAGGGCTACCTTTGTTTGCTGCAGCTTGCAATAGCATTCAACAAGTGGGTGCAGAATTCGGTTCAGTTTGGTCCTGACCTGGGCATCTGTTGGGAAGCAAGGTACGGTTTCAGCTCCAGCATGCCAAGCAGCATACACAAGAGCCTCACTTTGCAACTGGCCTGGGCTGTTGTGGTACCATGTGTTTCCAGATAAACTTAATCGGTATGCACCACTGGTAGTCCAAAATGCCCAGAGACTTGGCAACACACCACAGAAACTTCCTTGTAAGGCCAATTTTTCTAGCAGTGTGCCCTCGGTAAGATCATATAGCTGCACAGCCGAGTCTTGAAACAGACACAGTGTAGATGCCATAACGCTGCATCCCACTATATGGGGAGGCACTTCTTGCAAGGTTACACGCTGCAAAACCTCTCCAGAAGAGCTCAGTATAACAACAGTGCTGTCCTTGAGGAGCAGATACAGGCAGTTGGCCAGTGGTGACACACAACCATGGAGAACAACTGTGGCATGCGTTTGCATCTGCCAGAATCGAATGTGCCTCTTGTAGAAACTAGCCATGTCCAAAGGTGACGATAGTGATGTAGTCAACAGCACTGCCCGCTTTGCCAATGAGCCCATTTTGAGATGAGCACTGCCAAACACAAGATAAACGCTTGGTGGATCTGGCAGGCTTGGGATAATGATGACAGCATGTTGCAAAACATACAATTGGAAAGCTGGTAGCCTATGAGCCAAGCACTGAGTGCTTGGAAGCTCATCTCTGTCTAATGAGAGAGAGCATTTCCATAGCGAGTATCCCACCTCGGCCGGAAATTGTGTTGATCGCTGAATCCAATAGAGACTGCTGCTGGTGCTAGAACTAGCGTATTCTACTGTGCACGTCACGTCCATCGGCAACCTAAAGCTCACTTCCTCAACCCACCCATCTTCAGGCACGAACTGCAAGGTGCGTATGCTGCCGTCATCGAAAATGAGGGCGACATGGTTGCTTCTCACACTAAGGAGGGTTCTCAGGGACGAAGCTAATGCTACTTTCATTGACTTCAGAATGGACGGCGACATGTTCACACAGCATGCATACAAGTTTTCGTCACCTTTTAAGATATAAAACAAATGGTTCACCCGCACACACCACAACTTTACAACGTCGGCCTCTTGAAAGTTTTCGATAGGCACGGGTATCGGCACCACTTGAAAACGGTCGTGTTCTTCGAGGCAACTGATAAACGATAACATGACAGGGCTATTGTCGGTAGGAAGTATTTAAAAGAAAGAGAAAGGCTTGGTCGGCTTGGTGCTTTCGTGACGGTAAAGCGTACCCTAGCTGGATGTTCATGAGTCACAGCGGCACGAAGAGAGCGTTCAAAACACGCCAGGGGAGCGCCAGGATGAAGAGTTTTGCTGTGCCGCTAGATAAACACTACTATTACTTTTACTAGAGTCGCACTGATTCACCACCACAACCAAACCACCACACTTTCCGTCAGCTGTCGCTCAGTCGGGGCAAACCATGGGTCGAACCACCGTCCGTCAGCTCGAAACCAGTGACTCGAAAGCTGGTCGGCCGGTCCGGTCGCAAGGAGGTGGCCGGTCGCCTGGCGGCCTGGGTCGGCAGCCGGAAACGGAAAAGGCTGATCACTATGGAGGAAGCAACTGAAGGAGCTGGATATATTCCCGTTCATTGCCCCTCGTTTTTGCCTTTTTTTTTTTTTTTTTTTTTTTTTTTTTTTTTTTTTTTGTAGTTATCATTTGGTGATTGACCAGGGCACATCGTTTGTGTTCACCCATTGCGAAGGGGTCGACCACCACTACATCATCGTGATTTCAAAGAAAAAGAAATAATAAAGAAACAAGGCGACAGGGCCTTGAATCGTGAAGATAAGTGGCGCGTGTGGCTAAATACATCTAGCTGTCGACTAAAACCGCTAAAACTCGTGGCATTCGCATGTATTCGTCGATCTTGAACGTGGTCGGTGGTATGCTGCTGGCGCGTTATCTTGTGAATTTTTGTTGCGATGAGCAAGCTAAGTTGGCATAAAGCGCCAACTTCACATTAGGATATATAGCAAGGTAAGTATCCCACTGCAGTAGCCTTTGGAAACTGAGTGCGGGCGGAGCCGCGCGAATTCCCCGTGGCTTGCTGGGTTTGAAATGAGGTTACAGTATGTACGCATAACTGTGGATTTAAGCTCTAGAAAAAAGTAAATGACTTAATGTGGAGGCGCACATGGTTGAATCGCATAAAGTGCTGCTGCTCCTTGTACTCCACGCGTTCGTTTCGCCCAGGTTCGCCGCGCCGGCTCTTCAATGTTGTTTCGTACTCGCTCAGTGTAAATCGACAAAGATTAATACGAAGGAAATGCTGAAAGTTCTTTCTACTTTCCAGCTTCGATGATGGCTCGTCAAAGGAAGGTAGAAGCTGCGCGTTCTGCGCCTGTACGTCCCGCGTCCAAGCCAGTGGTTGCCCGCGTACGGAAGGCCAGCCCAGAACCGAAGTTTGACTCCAAGTTCACCATATTTGTAGTGTTCAACGGCTGTCTGATAATCTCTGTCATCATTTATGTGTACTTTCTTCATTACTTGGAATCGTGGGTCATTCGACCTGTGGACCTGCCGAAAGTTGTCACCAAGTCTGGACTCGACATACCAGAACGGTTTTGGGGAAGTTACAGGAGTTCGGCGTACTTTGGCTTGAAGACTCGCAGCGCCCAGCCACTGATAGCTGGGTTGATGTGGTTCACACACAAGATTAAGAACCAAAATTTGCCTATTCGGCATTGGTGCAATCAATGGGACAGACTTCAGCAATATGGGTGGTTACGACATGATGGTGTCAACTTTGGAACACAGCGGATTGTTGACGAGGATTATGTGATTGAGACATCATTTGTGAAGAGAACAGGTGGTCTGAATGGCGGAGACTGGACGGCACGGATTGCTGTGAAGCCCAAGGTGAGGTAAACAGCGCTTTTACTAAGCAATTACTGACATTAAACATGCTTTCCTTTTTTTCCAGGCACCAGGTGCAGTCCCTACAGCTCCAATGTCTCTGCTCTTCTATTTTGCTACTGATGGTCACGGTCGCCTCTGGCCCAATGTTGATGCCAAGTCTCATCTTGAATACATTTCTGGAGAAACTCAGGATCTGGGACAGTTTACAGCCACATTTAAAGACAAGAATACAGATAATGTAATACATTATAGCTACCTCAGTACAGTTGCACCTGGGCTCGAAAACTTAAAAGAAACTGTGTTGCACAATTTGATGACTTACCGACGAAAAAAAGGTTCAAGAGATCTTTACGTCACGCGTGGTACTGTCCTTTCAACAGAGGATAGGGATCGTAAAAGGTCTCCAAACTTTGTTCTTACCCAGGTGACAGTGATGCCCCCATATGAACTAGAAGTAATCTTTGAATCTGGAAGTTTTGAAAACAGGCCGAACACACTTACAGGAGAAAATTTTGACCAGGTTCTGTCTGAACACATTTCCAAGTTTGATGAACGATTTGATAAACTGTTCAACTTGCGTAGCAAAGGCTTTAGTGAGGAAGACAATGAAGCAGCAAAAGAAGTCTTAAGTAATTTGGTGGGAGGTATTGGCTATTTTTATGGCTCTTCCCTAGTGCAGTCATCTCACAACAAGGAACCTGTGGAATACTGGAAAGCACCTCTCTATACAGCAGTGCCATCAAGATCCTTTTTTCCCAGAGGCTTCCTCTGGGATGAAGGATTCCACAATCTTTTGCTGATGCGCTGGGACACAGAAATTTCTAAGGACATACTTGCACACTGGCTCGACTTGATGAATATTGATGGATGGATACCACGTGAGCAAATCCTGGGTGCTGAAGCACGCTCTCAAGTACCATCTGAATTTGTCGTGCAGAAGGACACGAATGCCAATCCACCGGCCTTGCTACTTACGCTTGAAGCCCTTTTGAATCAGCCTCACGTTCTGGCAGCACACAGAGGGTTTCTTGAGCGAGCTTTTCCACGTTTCCTCAAGCTTTTTAACTGGCTGAATACCACACAGGTGGGCAAAGTGCCGGGCTCATATCGATGGAGAGGCAGAGATGCAAGTAGCCGCACAGAATTGAATCCAAAAACGCTGACATCAGGATTGGATGACTACCCACGAGCATCGCACCCATCTGAAGATGAGCGCCATGTAGACCTTCACTGCTGGCTAGCTTTTTCATCTGGTGTGTTGGCTCAGGCAGCACATCTGCTGAATGACCCCAGTAGCCACAGCCTTACAGCCACACACCAGCTGCTGAGTAACAGTGCAGTGCTGGATAAAATGTACTTGTCGCCACAGACTCAGCGATACTGTGACTACGGTCTGCACACTGACAAGGTGCGCCTAGTAGAGCAGAAACCACCACCAGGCCAGGCACCAGGAGCACCACCGCTGCCCAAAGTCCGACTGGCCATGGAGGCTCCTCGGTTACAGTATGTGGAGCACTTTGGTTATGTGAGCCTGTTTCCATTTCTGTTACGCCTGCTCACACCCGACAACCCTGTCCTAGGAAAACTGCTGACAGACCTTCATGATCCTGGTCTACTGTGGACAGATTATGGCCTGAGGTCTCTCTCCAAAAATTCGCCACTGTACAAGATGTACAACACAGAGACAGACCCACCTTACTGGAGGGGTGCAATTTGGATTAATATCAACTACTTAGCAGTGAAAGCTCTGCATCACTACAGTGATCTGCCTGGTCCCTTCCAGGAAAAAGCATTTCACTTGTATAAGGAGCTCAGAAGTAACATCATCAACAATATTCTAAGGGAGTACCGTCGCACAAAGTACATATGGGAGAACTATGACGACCGCACAGGCGAGGGCCACGGGTCGCACCCATTCACGGGCTGGTCGGCCCTCCTGGTGCTGGTAATGGGGGAAGTCTATTAGTTCTCTGCATTCCTAAATTGTGCATTTGTTAAGAGACTAAGTCATTTTACCTTTTTCAATTAAAATTTGCCAGCCCTTTCTATGTGTTCGTGCTTGCTGCAAACAGAACTCAACCCAAGTGTGGTACTTGAACAGATGCGCTAACACTTAATAATTAATCAAGTATGTACTTTTGTGCCGTGCGAGCTGCAATGCATCAAGTTGGTCTTGATCATTTCTAGAGACAGGTATGTTTCAGAGCAATTGCTACGAGGTTCTCTTCCACATGTGCATACTCTGGTGTTCGCTGACCAACTATTCTTTTCATGTTAAGTCCCGCAGCACGCACATTATCCGGAAAAGCAGTATATATTTTTGCTTGAGAGGAAAATAACAGCTACCTATATTCTTTGCAAGCACCAGGGTGTATTTTCCTTGTGTCAGTTGCCTTAGAATAAAGCACTGAGGAATGACCTGGTCTTCCCAAACAGTGTACAAGCTACGAGAGAAAAGGACACAAGTGAATAGCTTGCATATTAGTAGCATGCCTAGTTCCTTACAACAAGGTGATATTTAGAAACTTTTGACGACAATGCCATCCAGACATGGACAAAAATACCATCGCACACTGAAGAAGTAGCAAACCTGCTTGGTAGAAAAGAGCTTGGCTTGCATTTTTGAGTGTGCAGTAACACAGGACATTGATATAAACAGTCCTATTAGCTAAAATTGACAGTACGCCCTGGCATAAGTTTTGTTGAACAAAGAGTATATGTTGCGCAACTTTGACAGGTTGCCATCTTATGCTGTGGCTTTCCAAAAAAGTACACATTTCACTTTGCTAACCATAATTGGGCAGTTCTGAGTAGGGTCAGAGCGCCCTATGATGCTAGCAAAATACTAAACCATTCGCCCTTTCAGCATAGCATATTCAGCTCATGTGCACAGGCGCCTCGCCAATTCCTTGTATGCCAAACTGAAAGGGCCACCTTTCTAAAACAATTGTTTTGAGGACTGCAAACAGCAGTACCTGTTCGCTCCCTTCTTACGCAGCAGCAGAAGTGATGGCAATGTGCCAAAGTTATAGCGCCAGCGCATACGTCATGCGCCGAGGCTGACAACACGCGATAAAAATAACCCGAGATTTCCCCCTTGACGAGCTGGAAAGTACCCCATGTTAAATCTATATATCATCATCGCTGTTCTTTGGAGTATCGACAGCGATCTGACCCACGAGACTTCGAGCTACGAGTGAACGTTGCCTTAGAAAAACAATTATTGCTGACGAATCAGCTCATCAGCTGTTTCAGCTTTTCGATAGATTGAGGCAAATAATTCAAGCAAGACACATATGTACAATTACAGACTTTATTTTTCACACATATTCCATACCATATGTGTCAGTTATTTGCGGAAGAGGAATATCTCTTCCGCAAATGACTGACACATATGGGCCCTTTTCCTGTAAACCACTTAACTGAGTTTGGAGACGAAACGAAGAGGCCTCCTTCTGCTATGCGATGTCAGTGCATGTTAAAGATACCCAGGTGGTCGAAATTACTACGGAGCCCTTCGCAGGGGTGGAAGCAGGCTCGAGCATTTTGGAGCAGCTTTGGGAGCAGTAATAAAGCCATTTCGGAGCAGCTTTAGAGCAACGAAACGAGAGTTTTGGAGCATGTTTCTAAGGCATACTCCTTTGATAATTGCCGTTTTTTTTTTTTTTTCGTTGTGAAATATAAAATCTCCCATCTGATTCATTTTTATGCAAGTTCAATGCCTTTCCAACTTTGCACTCCGCTCCGACAAGACAAACGACCAAAGCATGTAAAGATATATAATGCAGGCTGAGCTTAGCAACAACATGGAAAAGACTAGCAGCAAACAGAAAGCTTGCTGGTGCACTTCATAACTGAACACCCATGTCTGGCCTGAAGTGTTCGCCTATTATGACTCAAATGATTCAAATGTTGAGTCTATCACTTAGATGCTCTAAAGTGTCACTGCAGCTCATTTTGCACGCTTTCTTTATTTTGCTGTGTTGCATTGTGATAGTGCACAACCGCGTAAATTTTTCGCTTTGTACGAACAATGGTGAATAGCCAAGGATTCAAAGAAGGTCTAATCGCAACCGAAACAAAAGAAACAAGGGGTCACGTGACTACTCGTACAGACTACAGTGCAAGTTAACAGGTTAACACACATTCGATACGGTTTGTTGTAAATACATTTTTCTTTGGCATGCTGTCGCAAAATAACTTGCAATCGTTATGACTGGCAAAGTAAATACATTTTACTTTGCCATGTTGTTGTCGCAAAATAACTAATTCTTGCAATCGTTATGACTGTTGTTGGATTTGGCAATAGTTTTGCGGTGTAATAAGCCACTATGCCAGCCGAATGCCAGCCACACAACCTACACAGAGCGTTGTCGCCGTTTCACTCGGTTCGCGCTGTCGCGTGCATGCGTCTTCCCCAGTAGGCGACGGAGCAAACCATGATCCCATAACAGTGTCAATATGAAGCCCTTTTAAAGTTACAGTTGTCCTTCAGGACATCCGAGGTCCAAAGAAGGTCCGGTCTCCCTGTGTTTGGCCTGCTATCACAGCGGGGACCTTAAACACAGCTGGCATAGTGTTCGGTGACTGCTGTGTGCGTGTCACCACACGACTGCCCCCTTGCCAGGGTACGGCAGTCATCCCGAAACAAATACCTCCGCCCCCCGGACATCCGGGGGGGGGGGGGGGGGGGAGTGCCGGGGATGACGTATGAATGATGACGGGCAGATAGGTTATGCGAGACCTTGAGGTGCGGCGCCCTCTGGTGCCAAACCTCCTTTCATCTGACAACGGCACCATGATCGCTTTCGCCGCGCCGCCTTGTCGCTTCGCTCACTTTTTCGCTCACATGCGTTTCCCGCTTTAATCATGAGCGTACCATGACTGGCTGTCAAAATATCGTTGTTCAGCTAGCGCGTATGTTCAAAGATAAAATTACTGGGTACTTTACTAGACAATTGTTCTAGTCTCGTGAAAATGCCCTGTAGTGGCTGATATGCTACAGAAAGAAAAGCATGCAGTGTTTGGGCAGTTGGGAAACTTCTTTTAAGGTGGGGCTTAAACAATTAACAGGTATGTATTCAGATACCCCCCCCCCCCCTCTCCCCCTCTCCTTCCGTTCTTCTCAAATAAAATATGTAATATGAATGGAAAGAAATGGACACGGGAAATCATATCACAAAATATATTTATGACGCCAAAACTAAGTCTCCCATACCTGCACAATTGAAGAAAGCTATCATCCATTATAAGGGCAGCGATGGGTAGAGAAAACACACTCAGCGTGTGTGGAAAGCGCCAGAGCGACAGCAGACGCCGTCACACAAGGAAAGTTGCTGTTTCATGAGCAATGCATGTATGAGCATTGGACTGCTCTGCAATAATTGGACACATGACAAATGTACTTAATGAAATTTAAATGCTTAAACAAATCTTTCCTCTACAACAGAAGGATGCAGCCAAGGAAAGCAGTTTGAACATTTTAACACTGCTTTTTGTTCAATAGTGGTTGTCAAATGAACAAGAGGTGCTTTGCAGAATATGTAGGACAAATTTAAGGTTGGGAATAATGCAACCACGGATAACTACCCTCGCTGCAGCTTAACAGTAAGCGTAGAACCGATTTGCGTTGGATGCCAGAACACCGGAGCAGGTTCTCATTAAGCTGGTTTATTCCTACACATTCCTTCAGAGTTTGATTTTTGATAATGTGACCAATTCATGCATGCATGTAAAGTTTACATGCACTAGCCATATATTTTATTAGGGCTGTCATAAATCAACAAACCCAAGTTGAACATATTACATACAGTAATGGTCTTTCAATCCACACGACTGTACAGTTGTACACACAGCTCAGTTAAGTTCCTCAACATACACAAGGCAATAAATTATAGTTGCAGTCTGCAGCTTATGGACCTTTGGAGTAGCTGCTTATGACAGGACTAACCAACACACTAACTAACCAACATAATGTCGCAAGCAAAACCTTTTAAAACAAATTTCTACTTTCGAAACTATACACGAAAATTGCTCTTCTACATTTCAAAATTTTACCTGCCCTAGAAGCTTTTGCCTAGATAAGTGTGAAAAAAATTTGGTTTTAGTATGCTATATGCACAACTGCAACATACTGATATGCAAGAATTTTCAGAACGAGGAATTGTATGCACTCATAAAATTAGCTGCCACGGTATGCATGTGACACAAAGACATATATAGGAACATATCCTGGCTCATAAAGCAATCAAATGCACAGCAGGATGCCTCTATTTTAAACTAGCACACCACTATAACATATAGTTTATTCCTTTCCAGAGAATGTAGGTGAACCTCAAGGCCACACTCGGCAGCTTTTTATGATTATTCAGGTGCATTCTTTTCATAAAAAAAGACTACCTTCTGTGTGGGTGTACACAATTCCCATTTTTCGATACTACTTGCCTTGTCCCACACACTGCTGATGAACAATGATGAGCATTTTAACTAAAGCATTAATGTTCAGCACAAAACCTGGCATCAGCATTGCGACTGAAGAAGTGTTCCTCTGGAAGGTGGTAGCAGTTGGCGACATAGTTGGGCACTGACTGGTTGGCGGACTGTGCAATGTCACAAGACCACATGACATGGCAAAGTTGGCAGGAGCTTCAAGAAAGGAAAGATGGCGAACAAACTTGGAACACTTGGATCCCAGGTCAGACATGTTAGCCCTAGGCCACTCAGGCACGTTTGTACAATTTGGTTAATTCAAGTTTGGCATTATATCTATGCCGGGTGGCCTTCCACGTAATGCGGGGTATCTTACAACACTTTATGCTAATAAGTATGTGCAAAATAACAGAGGCACAAATGAAGGGATTAGCGATCTTAAGTGGGTAGCAAAGTGCATGTACATGATTGAGGGTCTGCAGATGGCAGCCATTAACACTGTCACGTAAGTGTCCCCAAACTTCTTTCACTGTATGTAGCAGCCACTTGGAGCTGGGTCATGTTGGTCTAAGCTAATGTATCAACACCTGTGTGAATAAACATCTAAATTAGGTGTGCCAGTGCCATTGAGGTCATGAGTATATATTTTTTTTATCATTCCTGCACCTTGTGAACAAACAAGAGCTCTAAAACAGTGCCAAAAGCTTATGTCCTATACAGTCGTAAATCAAATTCACTTTGGGATTTCTTTACAACCACACAACATGCACCAGTCCCACTACCATACTTTGGCTTGCAAGACATTAAAGAAATTAAAACCAGGCAATACAGAAAGCGTGAAATGAAAAAAAAAAAAAAAAAAAAAAAAGAGCAGGTAAGAATCTCTCTGTTAGTAACTGCATTTTTATTTATTTTTATTTTATTTAGAATTTTCAACGCCAGTGTCTTTTCGTAACATTTCCCCCCCAAGGAAAAATTCTTTAAAAATGTGAAAAGAATGTTCTCAGGTTTTATTTGGCATGAGTAAATGAACGCTAGGCTCAATTTCACTAAATGAGCAGCCAGGTTTTACATGCTGCAGTTCAGGCATCACTTTAACACTCACAAAGAGGCTGAACATGTTGCATTTAAATGCATAGCCAATTAAAGGCTGAGCAGGAACTTTAAAACTTATTAATCAAACAAATGTACACTGCTAAACATAAGAGCTTAGACGCACTCGTTTGTATGGTTCAAAGGCACCAATAAAAAGCATTTGTAAAGCTGCACAAATGTTTATTTCACATGGACGTGCACAGCACCCATTTTATGCAGTGTATGATACATGCTGATGAATGCCCACTTTCAAAAAGGGCTTATATGCACTAATCCAGTTGAGCCACACCACTTAAGGCAAAGCTGTATCATAAGGCAAGCCACGAGATGTTCTGTGCAGACTAACAAAAAGTAAAAAGCTGCTTGCTCTATAGCAATAGTGGGCGTGTGCCTGGCAACCGTTTGGAATGTGCCTAGTAAGCCTGCCATGTAGGTTTGCAAAAATGATTCAGCTTTTAGCAGTGCTGCCGGTGCGTTTTTTCAAATGGACCACTGTGCCATCTGTACCCACCATGCTCCCCAGGATACCAAAAGTAATAAATAACCAGAATTATGGCTTTTAGAAAGCGTGGGCACAAGAAGTCTCTTATTACAACATTGGACACAGTTCAAAAGGTTTTGCGATGGAGGGCCCGCATGCCTTCCTCTTCATATTCTCTCTTGGAGACCCACATGCGCTTGAATGTGTCCAGAGAAGCCAAAATAGAGCCACCAATCCAGGTAGAGTAAAGCCGTTCTTGCGGAGCCGATATCTGTAAAACACAACAGTCATGTGCTCTGCAGACTAAATGTCACCCAAAATGACCTTACCCTGATTTTGATTCCCTTAGGCGATATTTTCTTCACTTCACCAAGCAGGCGATCTCCAAAGCCTGTAACAAGACAAAGCAGCTCAGCAAGTGCGCCTGCCAAATATCAATAAAGCACTTACCCTTGAAAAGTGTGGAGCCTCCAGAAAGAACAATATTTTGATACAGAACCCTACGAAGATCCATGTCACACTTGTGAATTGCAAAGACAAGAACTTGGTGCAGGCCCTCGAACTCTTCGCCTATCAGGTCTGGCCGGAAGAGCACCTCAGGCGCCCGAAAGCGCGCAGGCCCAATTTCAAGGGTGGTTCCATCGGGAAGTGTATAGTGAGCCTTTTCAGTGTCCATTGTCTCTTCTCGTTGGGGGTTGTTGGCCAAATAGCAAGCTTTCTCTTTTACTGTCTTGACAATCTCAAACTCTGCTGTTGTGTGAAAGTTGGTGCCTTCCTTCCTCAGCAAATGACGCAGATAGGCTGTCACATCCCTGCCTGCAATGTCCACTCGCAGAATGCTGTGGGGGATGGCAAAGCCTTCATAGATAGGTACTGCATGTGTGACACCATCGCCTGAGTCAAGCACCACACCTGTAGTCCGACCCGTGGCATACCTGGTGGAAAACAAGCCAAACTAAGCACAACTCATTGCAATTTCCAGCACTGCAAACACTTACAGACTTAGGACGGCTTGCATAGACACAAACAGTGCTGGAACATTGAAGGTCTCAAAAAATATCTCTGCTGAGCGTTCCCGGTTTCGTAGAGGGTTAATGGGAGCCTCGGTGAGGAGGACAGGATGCTGGAGTAGAGCATAGCACTGATAAGCATATAGAGCTGCAAAAGCTTTGCTCTGCACATACCTCTTCAGAAAATGTTTGTAGCTGCTCTTTTGAATAGATATACTGCCATATCCTCTCCATGTCATTCCAATCTGTGACAATCCCATGCTCCATTGGATAGCGAATACTCAGCAGACCTCTGTGCTCCTAGATGAAACAAATAAGCAGTGCATGAAACTCAGTGCAAATCTAATCGATCCTTATTTTGTTAAAGGTCTTCAATATTTGCTACTTGACAAGACAACTGAATATGCATTCTGTGAAAGGCTATGACGAGATACCTGGACATGCACAGAAAGGTAAGTTCCCTACAAATGCTTCCATGGCTATATACGATGCCCACTTGTCATGCTGCGTAAAAGCCTGCACCAAAACAGTGCCTGGGCATTAAATCTGGTAACGTAGGCTAGGGTGGAAATAAATAATAATTATAATAATAATAATAATAATAATTGGTTCACAGGAAAGGGAAGGCACAGTATCACACTTGGTCTATGGACATCTAAACCACACCGTAAGGGAAAGAAGGAAGGTGGGAGTGAAAGCAGAAAGAGAGAAGGTGGTGCCGTAGTGGAGGGCTCCAGAGTAATTTCGACCTCCTGGGAACCTTTAGCATGCCCTGACATCACACAGCACAAGGATGCCTCTTCGTTTTTCCTCCACTGAAACGCAGCCGCCGGCGTATCGATGGAGGCGAAACAAAGAGGCCTTCAATCATTTTATTATGAAAACAATACTACTCCAGGTTTCGAGCCTTCAGCGTAGTGCGGCGGTAGCCACGTCTTACCTACGTGATGCTGTGACGTCACACCCCCACGTGACACTAGGGTGAGAGCTGGGCTACCAACTCAAGCAGTCGGCATAGCGCGGCGGTAGCCACGTCTTACCCACGTGACACTAGGGTGAGAGCTGGGCTACCAACTCAAGCAGTCG
Organism: Amblyomma maculatum; assembly: GCF_055883805.1. Taxonomy (NCBI): domain Eukaryota; kingdom Metazoa; phylum Arthropoda; class Arachnida; order Ixodida; family Ixodidae; genus Amblyomma; species Amblyomma maculatum. The sequence goes on from NC_139344.1 coordinate 273,999,258, forward strand.
GCATAGCGCGGCGGTAGCCACGTCTTACCCACGTGACGCTGTGACGTCACACCCCACGTGACACAAAAGCGAGAGATGGGCTCCTAACTCAAGCGGTCGGCGTGGTGCAGTAGGAGCCGCGGCTCAGTTGGCAGGAGCTGCCAACTTGGGTCTCTCATTTCACATGGGATGGTTATGTCGGAATCAGCCTGCTAGGACCCTGGCATTCACATTACTCCTGTAGGCCACTAATGGTTAAAGCGGGGCTTTATATGTGGGCTGAGGAAGAAGAGAAAGAGAAGAAGAAGAACGCTCGGTCACCCGCAGCTAATGCTTTCGCTCAATATTTGGTTCAGCAGCGTTGAACTCTTGTAACTTTTTTTTTTGGCAGAACTCCTCAAAGTAGTGCATGCTTTCTAGAAAAAAACCTGAACAACACATAATACACAGGGTTAATGAATTCATTGTTATAAACTCCCTCTTGCAGAACTGCTCCACCTATCGTACCATAACTGTGCTGACTTATTGGCTTTTGTTTAACAATGGTCTGCAGCAGGAAAGTGAGGGAACCAGATGCTACTAGTAAGGTTGACAGCAGTAAAATATTTACTTGCCCCTCAAATATTCGCATGAATTGAAAAGACATGTAAGAGGCACTACAACATTATTGCTTGTTTTATGTTGTAAGAAATGCTGTACATGCAACTGCAATAATGACACTTTCAGTGCACACTTGTTCATACCACAGTTAAAGGAACTATGAAATGCTTAAAATGAGGTAAAGCAAACGGTCGAGAGATACTCTCTGACAAGACAATTCATCAAGGAGTTTTCAGCTAGCTTCTATAACACCGGAGATAACGGCGATAAAAATGGCACTCCTCCTCTCTCCCCTCAACTCAACACTTCGAGACACCAGAAGAAGAAGAGGGGAAAAAAAACAAACAAGAAAAATAGTTCGGGAACTCCGCCCCGCCCATGAAACTCCATCGGGTGACGTTCGGTTCCCAGACTTCCAGTCATTGCGCCCGTTTTCCTGAGTGTCACCCACACACTCATCTGCATCACGCACAGCTTTCAAACTTTTCTCTTGTTTTTTCCGGCCACCGGCTTTTAGTTTCTTGACTTCTGGGAATCGGCCTTTTGCGGGACGCGACTGCGCATGCGCCCAACCCCTAGCAGCGTAGTCGCGAAGTGGACTGGTGGGTTCGTGGCCGCCGCGATCGGCTCCGGCGGTGGGGTAAACAAACTGGCGGCTGCCCGCGGCGCCTGCATTTCTGCGGTTGTTTTGGTGGTCGTTGTTGGATAGTATGACGCTCCTGACGATGCCGACAACTTGTGTAGCGTTTGGTTGCGATACACAATGTTTAAAGGGAAGCGGCTTCGGCTTTTTTTGCTTTCCAAGCGCTTCACGAGACCGTCTTCGACGCGAAGCTTGGATAAAAGCTATTCGTTGGCAGGGCCATCAAGGGCGCACTTGGGAGCCGTCGAGCGCATCAGGACTGTGCGGGAACCACTTTGTAACATGTACGAACTAGGTACTGAAGTTAAATATTCGTGCGAGCTGTAATGAAACCTTTTATTAATGAGCAGGAAAGCCTTCCATGTCACCGCGGCACCCTGATTTCATCCTGACGATATTCAACTTTTCGAGTAACGAGGCCAAGCGGGCGAATGCAATGAGTCGTTTTCAACGTGCGACAAACCGGACAGCGAAATAAAAACAACCAGAGGAGTCAGCGACCAGCTACCACCTGCCACAACAATGCTTGTGGGGACAAACGTGCACACGTCTAAAAGCTACGGAATGCAGTAAAGATTTCACTTAAAACAAAAACATGGAAGAAACGTTTCTGTCATTAACTTGCCATTATTTGAAGCTTGTTTCTAGGTGTCGAATATTTTTTTTTTTTTTTTTACAAACTTAAGTGGCTGCAAGACCGTTCTCAAAGTCAGACCCTAGAGATTTTGGTGGCTGTCCCCTAGCACCACCAGGTTCGTTGCCTTTGAGTGTGTTCATTAAAATTCCATGTAGCATTGGTCTATCCACATTCAGTTTCATTACCATTTGCTTGTAATGCATTGAAACTTGATGGGTTACAGATGTTGCTGCATTATTTGATGGACATTTAGTGTCACATGCTGACTCAGAAGAGCAAGAAGGCTGTTTCAGAAACTGTTAGATATGTGGTTGCAGCATAGTTGCTAAACTTTCTTTTATCACATATTGTCAGTACCTCCACCAGATGTTACGTGGTGGTGACCAGGGTCGATGACACAAATGAGTCGGTGATTGCACTGAAGAAACTCTTTATTGAGCTGACTTGCGCCCGCAAAAGAACTAAGCAACTCGGCTGCGGCGATAGCAACAAACGTGCTCGTCGATCGACGAACAAAGAATGCCCGTCACACTCGTCAACGCTCAATTTAAAGGCTGCTCAGAACAATCTAGATAACGTCGCAAACTGCTGCTAGCACAACGTGGAACATTGCAGAAACAGCGCAAGTGATCGGAATCTTCGAGACAGATCTCGGCGCATCTTTCGCGACAAAGAAAATAACGCGTCGTATCGCGACAACGAGTATGAACAAACACGGGATGCAGAATTGATACGCGTGCCAGAATCACAGCGATAAGGCCGCATGGCGGCGGCTGTTAAAAAACAACAAATACAGTTTTGAAGGTTTCGAGGCAATATGTTGCCGCTGCTTCAGCAATCAAGAAGCAGTCATAGCAGTGCATCTCAGGGTTATCAAGTCATTGTTTAAGACATTAGCATAATGTACAGAAGCATGTCATGGTTCAGTCACTTCAACTTGTCATTTTTATTTATTTGTACATTCTGCAGTCCCGTAGGAACTTTGCAAAAGTGGGATGAAGTACATATGAAGTGGGATAGACGTACACAACTATTACAGACTGCACAGTTTCTTTCATTTACACTGCTAATTAGAGCACTGCATGGGCCGTAATTATTAGCCTGGGAGGAGCCCAAAGAAATCCTTAACTACTTGCCCAGCCCTCAATGTGAATGGGCCCAGCTGAAGCCCGAAAAAAAAAAAAAAAATATGAGCCAAGCACATTTCACTAATGCAGATGTTCTGGTTACTTCCAATTTCAGTGAAAAAAAGGCCGGAATAGTAGCATGAAACTAACTCCTGGTTCTGGTTTCATTGGTCTTTGTTTTTTTTCTTGCCTTACATCCCATTGATACGAATGTTTCGAAACATTACGTTTCGTATGTAGCCCTCATCTTTGAAGCGGTGGCCCTTGCTCAATTGGTGATCGCATCGCATGCCAGACGACTGGAGGTACCGCTGAATTTGTTCGTCATTGGGCTTGGCTGCAATCCTCGGGCATGACACCCAGCCATCATTTATCCCTAGATACCCGCCAGGTATCAGGTGCTGCCCAGGACACGCCATCGTCGACGGAACCAAAATTACGTGCGCCAAGAAAACGTGCTCCGCAGCGGGGCTCAGCATGCGGAGGAGTGGTCCGTGCAGTGCAGTATCCCGCCAGTTTTGTTGCGGCGTTGTGCACGAGGTGGCAGCACAGGAAAACGCAAAAGACCGATTGTGTGCGAGTGCGACAGCAGCCCGAACAACCCGGGTCATTCACGAATGCATGCCTGCAGTGGGCAGGCTGCTGTCCACACCGGCGGCCGCCACGGAGAAGCACTTCCCTTCATATCCCTACGTGCACTACTGCAGAGTACAGCTTTCTACAAGACCCCTTTCTTCTCTCACATTGCCGGTCAGTCTACTGTGTCTGTAGCTTTGGTACAGTCTTCTGTGGTTTGACCAACGACGGCCAGTCTCCTCGCGGAGTTGACGCGATGGCAACGACTTTGCATGGATGCTGGCAGACGAGCATGCGAGTTGTACATGTGCAAACATGCCGTCGTCGTTTTTAGCCTGAATGAGCGCTTTCATGATGGTCGGCAAGAGGCATCTTTTGTGGTGCATAACGGAATGTACACTAATCATCGGCATGAACATGGGCTGATCATTTTAAGAGATTGCTACAAAGTTTGGATATCGGATTACAGGTGAGCATGAATTACTCGTCCGTGAATCGTAAGAACTGAGATTAACAAAAGGGTAGTGTAGTGTATTTTTTTTAAGCCCTTTCGCACATTGTTTAGGCAGTGCCAATGCATAACGTGCACACCTGTATCTCATATGTATGTATCGTCCGAGCCAGAATCGACGATGCAAAACATCAGCAAAACAGCTCAGCATATGCAGTTCGACAGCGCAGGTTGTCACCAATTTCCGCAGCTACAAGTAAGAATCGTGCACAGGAGCACGTGAGTGGCTATGCTAGAGAGGGTGTAGTTGTATGTACTACGCTCTATGTAGCTGTGACGTATGTACTCACGGCAAATTAGTTTCAAATCTCACCGCCATGCGAGAACCGAGCAGACCGTGAATTAAAGAAAAGAAAAAAGCGGTTTGAAAAAATTAATAATAAATCACCGCCTTTGTTCCAAGGAGTTGTACTTTGGGAGAATGCTCATAAGCATTCGTTCTACACATTCAAAACGTTTATCAATGGCCTTTCTAGCCTTTAATGAAGGAAATTCTGCATTTTCTTAAACAGTCAAAGAACATCAACATGCAAGCAGACTTTGGTAAGATGGTTTAGTTTGGTTTATGGGGTTTAACGTCCTAAAGCGACTCAGGCTATGAAACATGTCGTAGTGAAATGCTTATGTGCCATAAAACCATATATAACTAACTAAAAATGTCGTATTGAACCACTCTGGAAATTTCGACCACTTGGGGTTCTTCAACGTGCACCGACATTGTACAGCACATGGGTGCCCAGCTTTTCACCTCCATTGAAAAGTGACCGTCTAGGCCGGGATTCGATCCCGTATCTGTCTGTTATGTCTAATCGTTCGTTAATACTTTGTCATTAGGAAGAAAAGCAAACGATTAAACAAACAACAACTGAATTTACTGGTAATAGAAAAGGGAGCACATTCAAACGCGTCCGTTTCGCACCAAGTTCGTTTAGCGACTCCTCGCCACTGTGTCCCATTCCAGTCTTCTTCATTGTCCCCACTCTCCCCGTTCTCGCCCCGAAGACCCCTCTTTTCTCCCCACTCGAGGCTCCGGCGTTGAGCGGGGCCTTTCAGGAATGGAGAGCGCCTGGCGCGACCCAGGGGGTCGAGCGGCGTCCTCCTCGAAGGGGCCAGGAGGTCATAAATTAGACCGCCCGAGTGTCCGAAGGAGCGTGGGTGGTAGTCCGAGTATTCGGCGCGCGGACAACCTTTCTTTTGCGAACAACGTTCACGACACATTCCCGCCCGAAATGGCACAGGCATTTCACAGACACACACACTCACTGCACAAGCTCCACTGGGTACAGCACTTGTAGTGGACGACGCAGGGTGGTTCCTCCAGGAAGCCTTACGGTGCAGGATCGAATTCGCCCGTCGCGTCCGGCGAAGGTCGTGTCGACTATCGCCATCTTCCAGAGCTGTCTGGGCTGTAGAGTCTCCTTGAGCAGCACAATGTCGCCTGCCTGTAGACTCCGGGTTGGGTTCCTTTGGTGCAGCTGCGTGGTTTGCAATTCTTTCAAGTACTCGTTCATCCATTGCCGCCAGAATCCACGCAGGAGTCGTGCTCTGTTCGTGAACATTTGCCGTAGGGTCACTCCAGTAATGGCATTCAGTTCGACAAGCGGAACATCTGGCAGTGCGGTGGGCCTCCTGCCGATAAGAAACGAGGCCAGGCAAAGAGGATGAGGCTCGTTCGCTTCGGTGTGCACGTGCGTTAGTGGACGCGAATTGAGGATGGCTTCCACTTCCGCTAGCGTCGTGGTGAGCTGTTCAAAAGTGAGACAGCTTCTTCCAAGCACCTTTTTCAAGGTTTGCTTGGTTAAGCAGACAAGTCGTTCGCCAAAGCCACCCCATCACGGTGGGCGTTCCCCTATGAATTTCCACTCCACTCGGGTGTTTGAGTAGTTTTTGACTTCATCGCTTCTGATAATGTTCCAAAGGATAGCCAGGTCCTTGCTGGTCTTTTTGAAAGTGAGTGCATTATCGCTGTATACGGTATGAGGTATACCTCGACGGGCGATAAATCACCGGAAAGCCAAAAGAAAAGACTGTGTTGACATGTGTGGGGATTCACAATCCCCTTCCTCCATTATAACGCCCGCGTGTAATTAATGCGTGATTACGCGCGCTGGCAGAGAGGTTGGCGGAGGAGAGGACATGCTGGCCACCCCCCGCTGCCTCCCGGCCCTGCGGCGACGCTGCCGCGGGCTTCCCTCTTTCCTGCCAGCATAACCGGGAGACCTCCTCTCCCGTTCCGTGTCGAGGAGTGCGACTGCAGCAACTCGCTCGGGGTTCTTCGGCGAATGGGAGCGCACGCGCGCGGTTCATGATTTCCGCCGAGGAGACCACTGGCGTCACCGAGAATCGCCCACTAACCGTAGGCACTTACCGCAACGGGATGTGAGCGCGAAGCCGTGTCAGGTGAGAAAACTCTTCCTCTCACCTCCTTGGCGCGCTTCCCTATTAGGTGGTTTTTATTTCACACCCGTACGTGGCGTTCGCTCGCTACACGGTGGTTGTTCTTGATTGCTATTCCTTTGCCGTGTACTCGAGCACAATAAACTATGTTCGAGTACGTAACTCTGTGTTTGTCCCCTCTGGCTCGAACCCGCCGCAGTGGCGACTTCTAGCACCGCGGGTTGGGGGTCACAGCTCTGTCTGCTAGGGCTGGCACGTCGGGGCTAGAAGGCGACTGTAGCATCTAGACCCCCCGTGGCACATTTATTGCGAGAATTAACCCCCATATTATGGCGCCCAACGTGGGGCCAGAGGTGTGACAAATCGAGTGTCTGTGTGTGTACGACGCCGACACATAGACTAGCCATGGCAGTGAGCAGGACTGACCTTTCAGTCTCTTCTAATACTGCAGAGGTGACTGCACAATGGCAAGCAAGCAAAACCACCTTAACTGTTATTACTGCGAGAGATCAGGAGCTGACGCTAGCCACTGTGGTCTTGTAATTTTCTGCGAGAGCAGGATGTCACACGACTCCACCGCTCTGCAGCAGGGTGAGGCGCGGATGCTGGTGTGAAAGGCCTTCTCTCGTAGTGTTTTGATTTCCCATGCTCTACGGGAGAATGGGAAACGTTGTAGCGTATGCACTTTTGCGCGCGCACGTTGATGGCATGAGAAGTGTTATTACTATCCTTTCTGCCGCGCCCGTTAGCCAGTTCGTCGCGATAGCTCGCAGCCTCAGAGAAGGGCCAGCCTACCCGGCTTCTCTGAGTGGTAACCGTTTAATTGCATCAGTGCAGTGGGGAGCCTTGTCAGCCTTAAGGGAGCTTTAGGAAAGCGGTAGGATCCTGTTTGTTTTTTATTTTATTTTGTCGACCAGTGTTCGACGGGCTCTGGGAGCCGAGCGGCGCGGCCGCGGCGCACTAAGGGCACGCTGGTATTGCTGCCTGTGCGGGCTGCTACACAGCTTGTATTGCTGTGAGCGCGTTGGATCCCTGCCGTCTGTATTCCGATAGCACCCTGCGCAATCCTTTCCCCACACGAAGGATACACGTGAGTCCTTCGAGGTTGGTCCCGCCACGCTGAGACGAGCTATATCGCACATGTGCATCGCTGAGCATGCGAGCGGCCCTAAGACTTTTCTTCAAGTTGTGCCATTTCGCTGCCTAGTGATGTGCATGGTGACGTTGTCGAATGGGTAGAACTTACTCTATATGTTCGCAACAACGCCACGGTTGCTGCGTTGGGCACACGCCGACGCGCGACAGAGCTGCAAGCAAAGATGGCGGAGCTAGACTTTACACAAAGCGCACCGCAATTCGAGCCCCGCTGCGTGGCCCGAGGAGGACGCACTCCCCCACCAGCAGGCAGCTGGAGCGAGAGGCAAGGCTTGGGATTTCGAGCATCGCGCCTCTTTACAACTTGCGCCTACGGCAGACGTAACTCTGACCAATGCGCAGGGAGTAATTTCTTGTGCTGAATATAGATGGGACGCTCTGTCGATATTCAGCGCATTTTACTTCCAGAGCAAGCACGCGCTTTCTCTTGGAAAAGACCGAGCCGGAGTAGATTTGAAAAAGAAAAAAAATGTAACTAGCGAAAAGACAGCATTGCAGCCAGCAAGGAGGGGAGCCGGCGGAGGCCACGACGACCGTTGCAGCAGCGAGCGGTAAGCTGTCCAAGGAGTGGCCGCGTTCCTGCACCCAGGGCATGCTGTCACCGTCAACCAGGCCAAGACAAACGGTTTCTGGTCGGCTACAGAGCGAGCCAGCCGGAGTTCATGGAACGGGCCCACGCGTCTAGCACGACAAAAGCTGCAGCAAAGGGACCGCCTCGGCGCTGTTCGGTGCTCGCGGCCGTGGCTTCACCAGCGGGAGCAGCATGGCGCCCCGCTGCCCTCGCCATCGGCGGAGTCAACGACGGAGGGAAAAGAAGCCGGCCGGGAGCGAGCGGACGACCCGCTGAAGGGGGCCTGCAGCACGCTACGCAACGCGAAGACGCAGTTCCTAACCGTTCCCCGGCAAGCTGCCCTGGCTGAACAAGGATGAATGCAGAGGCCCGCCTGCGGCCATCGATATTTCCGTGCTCGGCTGACTGACGGTGAAGAAGCGGGACCTGCGGCCGCCGCACGTGTGCCCCAGCTCCCAGGTCGTCTCCTGTGGTCGTCGGCCTTGCCTCCCCCTCCGACACCCGTGGCTGTGAGCTGTCTGCAACTTTTTATATATTGGCACTTTTCTTTGGGTTTAAACAGTTTTCTCTGGGTTTAAAAGTTAAACGGCGTTTAGCCGGCCCCCTCGGTATATCCCTCGGTGAACGTGACTGCTTTTAGCCGTACAGCGGTTTTAAGGAGGGGGGATGTGGGGATTCACAATCCCCTTCCTCCATTATAACGCCCGCGCGTGATTAACACGCGTGATTACGCGCGCTGGCAGAGAGGTTGGCGGAGGAGAGGACATGCTGGGCACCCCCCGCTGCCTCCCGGGCCTGGGGCGACGCTGCCGCGGGCTTCCCTCTTTCCTGCCAGCGTAACCGGGAGACCTCCTCTCCCGTTCTGTGTCAAGGAGTCGACTGCAGCAACTCGCTCGGGGTTCTTCGGCGAATGGGTGCGCACGCGCGCAGTTCATGATTTCCGCCGAGGAGACCACCGCCGTCACCGAGAATCGGCCACTAACCGTAGGCACTTACCGCAACGGGATGTGAGCGCGAAGCCGTGTCTGGTGAGAAAACTCTTCCTCTCACCTCCTTGGAGCGCTTCCCTATTAGGAGGTTTTTATTTCACCCCCGTACGCGGCGTTCGCTCGCTACACGGTGGTTGTTCTTGATTGCTATTCCTTTGGCGTGTACTCGAGCACAATAAACTATGTTCGAGTACGTAACTCGGTGTTTGTCCCGTCTGGCTCGAACCCGCCGCAGTGGCGACTTCTCGCACCACGGGTTGGGGGTCACAGCTCTGTCTGCTAGGGCTGGCACGTCGGGGCTAGAAGGCGACTGTAGCATCTAGCCCCCCCGTGGCGCATTTCTTGCCAGAATTAACTCCCATACATGTCACTCACCAATTCAAGGTGGAGCGCTCGGGTGACGCCACAAGTGAACAGAGTGATGTAACACTTGCAACCCTTTGACGCACCATTCTCTTTGATAAGCAAAGGACCGGCGAAGTCAACCCCGGTGGCTTGGAACGGATGGGCCTCGGTTATTCTTTCTCGTGGAAGTGGCGCGCATACCTCGTTAGCTGGTTGCGCGTGGTAGCGCTGACATATAACGCACTCCTTGACTACCTTCTTCACCAGCTGTCTTGCACCAATCACCCAGAATTTCTCTCTGAGTTGAGTCAGAGTATCGCGGATGCCTCCATGCAGCACTTGTCGGTGGCACTGTTTGGCAATGAGCTTGGACAAATCGCTGTGCTTGGGCAGAATGATGGGGTGCTTGCCGTCGTAATTCAGTTGGCTCTGTTGAAGCCTTCCGTGCACCCTAAGAATACCGTGGCTGTCGAGCTGCAAGGACACATTCTTTAGCGGCGAGTGTGATGCGATTCACCGGCTGTTCTGTACGCACTCCACTTCATTTGCAAATCTAGCGCCCTGCTCATGCAGAATCCAGTATTCCTCTGCCTTGTTCAATTCTTCTGATGTTAAAGGACCGGATTCGTTTTTCTGGCGTCTTGCTTTAGCGACAAATCGCAGCACCCAGGCGGTCACTCTAGTCAAGCGTGAGAAGGAACTGAAACATTGTATTTCTGTCAAGGCATCCGTAGGCTGCGGCTGCAGCGAGTGCCTTCACTTCCTTTTTTTGTTCCAGCTCCGCCTCGGTGAATGTCGGCGCGATTCCGCTCTGAGGCCAGTGGCGTTCATCCATGCAAATCCATTGTGGACCTGTCTACCAAAGCCCGTTCTTCGATAACTTCTGTGCAGGTAGACCGCGGGTGAGGAGATCTGCCGGATTTTCTTTTCCGGGGCAATGCCTCCAAGTAAATCCTCCGGTCAGTGTCTGAATTTCGACAACGCGGTTGCGTATGAACTGCTGCCAGCGATCAGAGTTTCCATGAATCCAGTGCAATGCAATAGTTGAATCCGTCCACAAATAGACGTTTTGGGGAGGGTCCTCTAACTGGTCGAGAATGTAGCGGCCTAGCTGTGCAGCCAGCAGGCATGCCATCAGCTCCAGTCTGGCAAGGGTAAGCTCCTTAATGGGGGAAACTCTCGATTTGCTAATTACTACCGTCGCGGTACCATCTTCGCCATCTGTCGTCAGGTAGGCAACTGCCCCGTAAGCCACTGGACTCGCATCCGCAAAAAATGTGCATCGCGCCTGTGCCTGCCCTGACCCTGTAGTATCAAGCACCTTGACCTCGGGCAGGTAAGAGAGTTCCTCAGTCCAATCTGCCCACTTTGCTGCGATTCCTTCAGGCAGGGCATCATCCCATCCTATGTTCAGGAGCCAAAGTTGCTGAAATAGCACCTTTGCTCGCACGATGAAAGGGGATAGCCACCCTAAGGGATCGTAAATCCGCAAGGTGGTCTGCAGGACGGATCGTTTGCTGGGTGGCTCGGTCGTGGCGATTCTGTCGGTGCAAAGGCAGAATGTCAACATGTCCGTACTTGGTTCCCAAGCGAGTCCCAACAAACACACCTGATAGGTAGCCAAGAGGCTTTGCCCCCTTTGAGTCCTGCTCAAAAATTCGACAAAGCTGTTCGCTGTTAGATGCCCATTTGTGCAACTTCATCGAGGCTGCTCCGAAAATTGCGTTTGATTCGTTGTACAAATTCAGTGCGGCTTGTTCGTTTTCGGCTCCCATCAGTATGCCGTCGACATAAAGGCTGCGTTGTAGTTGGCTTGCAGTGATCGGGAACTGCTCCTCTGCGCTCTTTAGGTGATGAAGAGTGGCAGAGAGCAAGAACGGACTGGCAGTCGTTCCAAATGGGACTCTCTTCAAACACCATGTCAAGATTGGTGGAAGAGGGCCACCTGGCTCAGGCTTCTTTTCAAACCACAAGAAACGCAAAACGTCTCTGTCGTCCGGTCTCACTGCAATGTGCAAAAAGGCCTGTTCGATGTCCGCTACTAGAGCTACTTTGCGCCTGCGGAAGTTTAGCAGCATGCCCACGAGGTCAGCCGTTAAATTTGGTCCACTTTCGAGATTGTCGTTTAGAGATTTTGCTGACCTATCGTGGGATGAGGCGTCGAAAACCATGCGCAGCTTGTGAGCCTCGCGGATGACAGCCTGATGCGGCATGTGGTATGCAGGGTTTGCGCCACTGTCATTGGTTTCAACCAACTCCGCCATATCAAGTGCGCTGTACTGCCTTATAGCCACGTCATACTCATCTAGTAGCTCTGGAGATCCTTGAAGACGTCTTGTGAGCTGATGTAGGCGCTTTAGGGCAACCTGCCTGTTATCTTCCAAAGCTGTCACAGGTTTCTATGGAAGGGCTACCTCATATCGACTCTCCTTCACCTGCACGGTGTCCTTTAAACTCCACAACAGCATTGTTACAGTTTTTTATTCATTTTCATCTATCCCAATCGATTCTAAGGTCCAGAATTTTGTTAGTATGTCAGTTGCGCTTCTTTCCATGACCGATGTTCTCAGGGCAACTGTTTGCATGCAATAGGGTCCTTCGTCCATGCCCTGAACTGGTCCCTGAATGGTCCAACCCACAGCCGTCTCAACTGCTCTCAGTCTATCGCCGATCTTGGTGGATCGGCCGGTCGTTAGATCCCAAATATGGTCGGATCCTATGAGAAGCCCAATATCTTTAGGCCCTCCGTCGTTGCCGAAATTGGCAGGCTCGTAACCGAGCATTCTCAGCCTGCCCATCAATGCCACGGGTGGTTTTGGGATATGCTGATCGCAAATGACGTCTGTCTCCAGAAGCTCTAGTTTGCATGTTTTTCCTTTTTTAGTTTTAATTTCGACCAATACTCTCCTGAACACTCTTTCTTCTTGGTGACCGCCAAAGACACCGACGGTTAGCATTTCTTCACCAAGAAATTTGCATCCCAGTCTTTTTGATGCTTCAGATGTCAGGTACGAGCGTTGGCTTCCGTCGTCGAAAAGTACTCGCAGTTGCACCCAGGCCTTTAGGCCACCGCAATTAGCTGGCGCCGTTTGAAGCAAGACAGTTTTCGCAGGAGCGGATTCTGTTCCTGCTGCAACTTCAAGGCTAACTTGCGCGTTGGTGACTCCGCTAGTGGCTTCCCTCTGGCGTGCTACCGCATAGGACGGATCACAAATTGCAGTCGCGTTCTTCTTCCCACACTTCATGCATTTTAGGTGCACATTACAATGCATTGATCGATGCCCTTTTCGCGTGCATTTGAAGCATCTCCCTGCCGCTTGCAGAAGCCGTTTCTTTTCCTCCAAGCTTTTTTGGGCATCGCATTCCTGTGTCAGATGCTCCTCGGCATTACAAAAGAAGCAACTTTCCTTGTTTGCATTTTGATGCATGGTTGCTGCGGTTGGCAAGGGTTTATGTGATTTCCAAGGTGGCTTCGGCGGATCTTTTCTGATTTCTTTAGAGTTTTTGGCCAAATCCATGCTTTTTAAGGCAGTCAAATTTTCTTGACTCTCGACTTCGATTTTGAGGAAAGAAATGAGTCGTGAAAAGGATGTCACGGTACCTTTGTCACTTGCGTTAGAGCTTTCCGAAGTGTCGTCGCTTGATTCGGCATTCCCGCCCATGGAACTAGTTGTCTCGATGACACATTTGCGGCTGTAGTCGAGTAAGATGTCCGTTGGCAGTGCTCGTTGTACAATCGGCATGAGAAGCGTGGTGTAGGAGTCCTGCTTTTGGCCCAGTGTCGCCAAGCCTTTGATGTGTGCAGCCAGGGTGTCGTAGAGGCGGCGAAGTCCGCATACATCGTCTGAAGAGCGAACTGGCTGGACGTCAATAAGCTTTTTCATGTGCTCTTGGATTAGGAGCTCTACGGCGTCGCTGTAGCATCGTAGCGTCGATGGAAGTCGGGCAAGCACAGCGGCGGCATCCCCTGTGACAGATGCCTTGAGGTAGTGGAACTTGTTGGCATGAAAGTTCTTCGTTTTTGTCGACAACTTGTTCGAACACCTTCCAGAAGGCCTGCCAGTCATGACGTCGTCCGGTGAATTTTGTGAGCTCCAGCTTTGGCAGCTTGACCCTAATCTTCGAGATGGTCGTTGTCTGGGCGGCGTTATTCTCCCGCTGAGTCGATGAGCTTCCAGTCGGGTTTGAGATGCACTGTTGCAGCTTGGCCAAGACAGTTACGATTCGATCGTTGTACTCAAAAACTTGTTCGTACTCTGTCTCGGCCTGACTGTTCACAGCGTTTAGCTCAGCATGGAGATGTTAGTCGAGCGTGCATGACATTAGCATCGCTCTGCGTTAGCTCATCGAGTCGCTCAAGGCATTCCTTTGTAACTTTGGTGACTTGAGTGCGCAGTACCTTTCGTTTTTTGAAGAGGCGCTCCATCGTAGAACCAGCGTTGCTGAGGATCACAGAAATTCAGATAACCAGGAGATGAGACGACTTCCTGCGGCAGCGTTGGGTAGACTTCTTGTCCGTTGCGATGAAAGACCACAATGAGGTGAATATCCACGGTTCGTTGATCTAAATTTCTTCTCTTCGCATTCTTCCCGGGTTTCGGCACAAACGTATGTCTGTTATGTCTAATTGTTCGTTAATACTTTGTCGTTAGGAAGAAAAGCAAACGATTGAACAAACAACAACTGAATTTACTGGTAATAGAAAAGGGAGCACATTCAAACGCGTCCGTTTCGCACCAAGTTCGTTTAGCGACTCCTCGCCACTGTGTCCCACTCCCGTCTTCTTTATTGTCCCTGCTCTCCCCGTCCTCGCCCCGAAGACCCCTCTTTTCTCCCCACTCGAGGCTCCGGCGTTGAGCGGGGCCTTCCAGGAACGGCGAGCGCCTGGCGCGACCCAGGGGGTCGAGCGGCGTCCTCCTCGGAGGGGTCAGGAGGTCATAAATTAGACCGCCCGAGTGTCCGAAGGAGCGTGGGTGGTAGTCTGAGTATTCGCCGCGTGGACAACCGTTCTTTTGCGAACAACGTTCACGGCAATATCCTTGAGCACAGTAGTCGAATGCCCCAACCACTGCGCCATCCCAGCAGGGTCAGACTTTCGTAAGAGTATTGTTCTTTTCTGTATTTTGACCAAGTCAGACACTAACTGGCCAGAGCATTTTAAAAACCATTGTCACCTTTGGAACATACTGCAGTGCATGAACATAAGCAGCATACGCAGCAAATGACCACTCATCAACATGCACATCACAGGCTCAGCCGAGTGTGGCCTGGAGTTATAATAAAAACAATAAATCATAATAGTAGCATCATAATATGTCACCACTGACGTATTATGATGCTACAGTACCACATCATTTTAGGCCAGCGCTTTTCAATAATGCTCCAGATACTCCACAATACAGCTAGTTGGCATTTTTTCCATTATAGTTCTGAAATAACTGTCATGTATGAGCAGTTGACATACAGGTGGCAACACATTACAGCAATCCAAGAATGTGTGAAAAATGTTGGAGGAAGGAACTCCTGTAACTTGCTCTAAGACATGTAACTTTGGAAAATAAATGTTGGTATCCTTGGCAAAAACATTTCCTGGCAATGAAGAGAAAGCTACCTGGGTGCAGTGATCATAACTGTCATTCCGTCAAACAGACTGTTTGACGGTGCACTTGGCTGCCTGGTGCCATCTATGGAAACTCCTGGTAACAAGATTTGCCTAGCATTTTTATTTCAATCACGCACACTCTTTTTGCATTGAGTTGTGAAAATGGAAAGTTGGCAGTTATATATGATGCCAAACATAGACGCAATTAGGTATAAATCAACTCGCAAGCCATTAACAAGAAATTATTTTCAGTTAGCAAATGTAAAATAAAAAATGCCTTTTTACAACATATCTAGCATGAGACAAAAGAACAAATGGAAAACAGAGCGCGTCGCCTCACTGTCGCTATTCTGCTCGCTAAGCTCCGCTACGGTGCCCCTTACTTTCACTTTACCGCAGCAAACTACAAGACACTTGGCTTACTTTATAACTCTGCCTTGAGGGTTATAACCGGTCTACCCGTACACACGCACACAGCCTTGAGGGTTTGTCGCACTGATTTGCCAAATCATCACACTTGTGACAACTTTACAAAATGCCGCATGTGTCATCAGAGACTTCACTGACGACACCAGTGAGTAAACAGCCCACCACTCCACACTAAGATCACAGCTCAGGCTCATCATTAGGTAAATGTATGCAATACGAAATATGGCTAAAAGGAGTACAAGGCGAAGAGAGGTGTTGATCAAAGCCATGATCAAGGTCAAGGCAGGCTTCACCCTCATTCAAGTAGTTTTCGGCGGTGTCAATGCTACCTCCACTGACTCAGTACAGTGAGGAAAAATGTTACGACAGAGAAAGAAGTCTGCTATTTCCAGTATCCACTTTAAGGAAAGCTAAGTAATTTACTTTGACATCTCTAACAGCTATCGGTGACCAGAATAAGACATAGTTCAGTGCATCCATCATTATTATAAAAGGGTCCACTGCTCTACTTGCAACCTTTGAGAAGGGAAGTTCTTCGCATGACTATCTCAGCACCAGCCAACTAAATAAAACACTATTCCGGGTATCCAAGCTAACTTTGGCCAAGGTTTAAAAAATGAAACATTTGAGCTAGACCAGAGAAACCATTTGTACACAGCTGCCAGCCATCTGGTGCACCACTAAGAATTTTTTTATTTTGCAATTAACTAATTAGTAATTAGTATAGTTTTTCTAACTTAACAACTATTGCCTTTAGGCAATATATGGATTTGCAGGGTTGGGGAGCACTTTCTAAAAATCCCCAATCTATTTATTTCCGATAAAGAAAACCTCACATGTATCGTTTTCCAAGCTCTAATGAAAGCCCGCAAAATACAAAAATTATCACATATTTAGGGGAATCCCCCCAAGGTGGAGTAGATTTGTAATAAGGGAGTAATTACTCCCTTATTACAAAAATTATCACGTGACTGGCGCATTCGTGTGCCATGATTGTGATGCTCTCTACCTGGATTTCAGTAAACTAAATCGCTGCAACCTTGGCTCCACGACCCCGTTGCAGCGGCAGGCCGATATGTGTGCGGTGGTTTCTTCGTCTGCTTCAGGCAGTCGGCGCACGTGACGGTGCAAGTCGCAGCAAAACATATCAGCCTACTGCTGGGACCGAGCTGTCGAGTCACGGCTGCAGCTAATTTCGTTCACTCAGACCACGACTGAGAGCACCGCTAGCAAGCTAGCATCCTCACCACAAAGGAAGATTTAATATCATTCGAAGTGAATGAGATCTGGTATATTGGATACCATTTTCCCCTCTTTTTGGGTTACACAATGAAAAATGTGTTTACCATATAACTCACAGTTTTATGATTTATCCCATGAAGTAGTGCTTTCGCACTGCAAATGTATGTGCAAAATGCCTGGAATTGCAATACTGTTAAATAGTCCAAAGCTATATTAAATTAATTTAAAACCATTAATTCATTTTTACACAAGGTTGTGGAGCATTACTTCAGCAGTCAGCATTCATCTCAGCTCAGGACATGAACAGACAAAGCATTAAGTTCGTTCAGGACTGGCAGTCATGAAGTGAGGGTCTCTGCTCAACTGATATCGAGTGAGCATGAAAACTGTTCCCATGCTGCGGACGTGAGAAAATCAAATACAGGCAACTCGCAAGGCAGTGCCCGTGTACTGCAGAAACCGAGAACTACAACTGCCTCACAGCGGCATAAGGATCATGTTTTACTAAACCTAATGTAGATGAAATAAAATGCAAGAAATAACTTATCTTTAATGCCATGCAAACTGTTACCACATAGCATCAAAGAAAAGTCTTTTAGGGCATCTATTTTCACTATTTACCTGATATAAGTGTTCAAGAATGTGAATAAGCTCTTTAAAATCATTTGATATTAATGTCAATCCTAGTGGAATTAAACAATTCCCTGTAGCAACAAACAACAAAAAATGCTGATGTCATTAAAAATGGATAATATTAAATATACCAGTGAGCTGTGGTGGTAAACACACAAAAGCCTGCTTCAAATATAGTTTAATGTTTTCAGGAGTAGTATTCTGCAGCAGGAGCTGTGACTGTGCCACTGAAAGCGAGTGTAAGGATTCTGCTAGAACAACCCGAGCATGCCAGTGATGACGCTATTCCACTCATTGTATAGATATTTGGGGACCTCTGCTAGTGGAACACTACCTGTAGCCTTCCAAATAACATCCTCAAGCATCAATTTTAGAAAGTAATACATTTCACACAAACACAAAAATGCAGAAAGGATAATGGTACCAATGATAGCAAACAAGACAAGCCACAGCACGATGCATCATTATAAGTTTATCACAGTGTTCAAAGTGGCAGAACAGAACACCACTCGTACCTCTGCTTTTGGCCCTACAAATATGTCTCCCTCCAAGGCACCTGCCATGACCCTCTTGTGCTTTGGCCGTCCAATGCTGCAAAACACAAGACAACATTCTCATAAATGATGAGAAAGCGGTACAATGAACTGTGAACAAGGTAAATGGCACATCTACTCACAAATTGGGAAAGTGACATTTCGGAACCTGGTCTCCTGCAAAACCTGCCTTTATGACGCCAGAGCCCTGCAGAAAAAAGTTGTCCAGGGATAGAGGGCCCCATTGCCAAACTTAAGCAATTTTGTTTTCTTTGTGGAAGTCAGCAAAGCATGCGAAACATGCGCGTGGATGGCCTAACACAACAATCATCCGGTCCCAAAGTTGGCGCAGCGCAACGTGTTTGCAAGGAACACGATAGAATTGCACACACAGGCCACAAAGGCGATCCCAACCAATTGTAGTGAAAGTTCTTACATAACTTTGATAACGAAAGGAAACCATGACCACAAACGCCCACGTACCGATCATTCTCGTACGCGAACTAATCGTCAACAGACGATTCAAAAACTTCGCAAGACGCAAGTACGAGACGCCTTTTGGAGTGACAGACTCCGTGGTCAAACTGGATATGCAATGATACTGTGGCTAGCAAAAGTAATACAAAATGCGCACAAAATAGAGAAACCATCGGCAACACGAGCCATCAGCACTTGTTCCGCCCAGCCCATCTGTCAGCATTGACTTGGTCATCAAAACAGCGCATCTAGAAATATATACTTCCGTTCATTTAAGATCAGAGGTTTAATTTACTGATTTTATGTAAATTCTGCAAGCCTGTCAGCTGCTTCATGGCAGTTACACGATTTTTCACTGAGTGTGACTCATTCAATAAGAACATGGCGGACAGCTCGTATGAAAACTGAATGAAATGCTTGACTGCAAAAATTTATGCCACGTGCACACTTAAAGAGCAGGTACTTACGTTGTCTATAACTACCGGCTGATTAACTATCACGTCATACGTTTCCATAATCTATCACAGACGTTCGCAGCCACACCAGATACTACAGGCGGCTTCCCTCAAACGTCCGGTGCTACTGGTGCTGCTACTACACCGTGGTCTCGCCAGATTTCGCCGTTGCTCCTAAGCATCACACAGCCACGCATCGCTACGATCAGTCCACACAGATACTCTCTGTAAAAATGTGTAAATGCTTTAATAAAAATTATTTACGATTTTCTTCAAAATCGTTGTGTATGTATATGCAGGCGTGCAGTGCCTCTGTACCTGCCACAGTAACGGCGATAGTGCGGCTACGAAGATAGCAGCTTCACCGCATAGGAGAAGGCGCTGTCGCCCTGTCTATAGTGCCTAGTCTGTCGCCGCATCCATAGGATCCATAACTGCGGCGCTGCTGGGTACTGCAAGCAATTTTCAACATGGAAGCGAAACGAGGAGTCGGCGCCTCGGGCTTTCCTGTGGTTGGCTTCCCTCAAATTCCCCCTGGACTGGAAGCGCTCTACTCGGCATGTCTTCAAATATACAGTGACCAGCCAAACCCTCTGCAAGTCGCAGCAGTCCTGAAGTACTGGTGAGCGTAGCGTCTGCTCATTTCGTCTCTAGCAGTTTCTTTGTGCTCAATTGCTTTCGCGCGTTGCGCTTACAGGGTGCTTGAATGATCATTTCCCTACGCGATGTCGTCGCTACTTTTGTTTCTGCACACTAGAATGTGAGCGACCTTCGAAAAGCAAATTGCAGAAGTATGAAAAACGTTGAAGGTAATGCAGATGGGACAAGCACCTCTGCAGACTACCTCGTCTGCAGCGTTGTAGGTTCACTGCTCGCAGCGATCACATCGCGAAAACTGTCACAGACCTGTCAGCCCCGCTCTTATTGGTCGATATGCCACCGGTCAGAATTGTCCAGTAGGAGCGGGTTAATTCTCGGTTTGCGGTAGATTTGTGACAGGTCTGCGATGCGTTGCGTAATACAGACCAAATAGAAGTTTTGCAGTGTGTGAGCATGTCCACTAAGAGGCTGCTACGCTTGCGCTGCAGGCTAGGGGGTCCAGATCCACTCGACTACATCAGCATGTACGCGAATCAAGGAGACGAAAGCAAAGAAATTCCGCCGCACTGGCACTACGTCAGCTTTGGCTTGTCGGACCTTCACGGAGACGGCAGGGTCCACGAGTACGTTTACTGTATTATCTGCGCTACGAGCTCTTGCTCATAACGAGGAATAACAACTTCGCAGGATATCGGGTGCGGACACACCGAGTGGCTTCGGTTTTGAGCTGACATTCCGGCTGCGCAAGGAGCCCGACGAGACGGGGCCGCCGACCTGGCCCGCGGCCGTGATGCAGGGCCTGGCAAAGTATGTATTTCAGTCGGGCAACGTGCTCTGCGACGGCGACCACGTCTCCTGGCACTGCCCACTAGACAACAGCGAGTCGCGAATAGAGCATATGCTCATGATGGAGGACCCGCAGCTGGGCACGGTGGTCACACCTTTCGGGCCAGTCAGCTTTATTCAGGCAAGTGTTACGTATTACGATGCTGGGAGCATGGCTAACGGTACTGCTCGTGCAGATTGTTGGCGTCTGCGCGGAGGAGCTCAAGGCGGCCCAGCAGTGGAACGGTCGCAGCTTCGTGGCACTCATGCAGCGCGTACCCGGGGCCGGCGGGCCGTGGCTGGTGACCAACATGCGCCGGGGCGAAACTGTGTTCGAGCTCGACCCCAGTATCCAGGTGCTCTCCTTTCGGCTGCATGCCCGTAGGCCGGGACAGGCACCAAGAACCCCACTTTGCAGGACGCTGTAGACCAAGGAATAGAAAACGAAGGGTCGGACCTGAGTGGCGTCAGTGCCAAGCTCTGTTGGTCAGAGGAGTTCCCTCCAGTTGTGCAAAGTGCCAAGGAGCCTGGGAGCACCGCCTCGGTTGATACACCCAGCATATCGCAGTACGAGTCTGAGGAAATTAAAAGGACACTCAAGAAGGGGTTGCTTGGTAGTCAGCCAAGCAGTGAAACAGAGTGAGTAAAGTAAAACTCTTTCTTTATAACCCATTCTTTTGGGCTTGGTTAGGTAATTAATAAGCCATTGTTACTGTATCATGTACCGTTCTTACAAAGAAAAAAACACAAGGTGCTTCTCCTGTGTTGTCTAAAGTGGTTATGCACAGGCATCCCATCTTTCTGCCCTGGCACCATTCTCAAAAGAGCGAGGACAAAAAAAAGCACAAACAGCGCAGGACTGTGTTTTATGTTCTTTTTGTTCTCCGTTAACAGTGAATCAATTAGCTCGGACCAAAGATTTAGTACAACCATTTT
This sequence comes from Amblyomma maculatum, assembly GCF_055883805.1. NCBI lineage: Eukaryota > Metazoa > Arthropoda > Arachnida > Ixodida > Ixodidae > Amblyomma > Amblyomma maculatum. The sequence goes on from NC_139344.1 coordinate 274,020,520, forward strand.
TATGCAGAGAGAATGGCCTGGAAACACAAGAGCTGGCTCAAACCAGAGCCTTGGAAGCAGTCCACTTGCAGCTGAATTTGGAGGCTGGCCTGCTGTTTCCACTAGTACTAAGGTAGTCCCACAGCAACGCATGGCATGGTCATATTTTTTCCATAACACGCTTTCTTATTTACAGAGGAAGGTTAAAACATGGCCGCCATTTCACATTCAAGAGCTCGGTCGATTGTGCTGCAGTTACTTTTGTGGTTCCCAGCGTTATTGGAGCCTTTGCAAATGCAGAACAACCATACGCAGTGCAGGGTTCCTGGTTGCAGGTAGAAGGTGTTTTGGTTTCTTCTACAAGTCTTGAGTTGAGCACTTTGCATTGCAGGTCCTGCTGACTGAAGATCTTATCTCGGAGATGATTATATCTATGGAAGAGTTGTGCACAGCTGAAGGCGTAAGTGTCTAGTAAAATTTGAGCACAGCATATTTCAGTGTTGCGCTTGCATCTTCAGCTTTGATATTAGAGATATGTATACCTTTGTTCTTTGCAGCTGACTTTGCCAAAAACATACACATGGCCACAACGGAAAATGTCCATTACACTTTTGCCAGAAGAACTATGACAAATTATGATGCGCATGAACTACAGACCCTTGGCCTGACATGGACTGCTCAAGAAGTGCCTGTGCAATTTGTGCCTGCTGTGACGTGTGTGAATATGGCACAACCATCAGTGTTTTGCACTGGATGCTCACCAAGTGCATTAGTGACTGAAGAGGAACAAGCTCCTTCATAGAACCTCAACAAAGTGCCTTAGCTGTGCTTCATATTGCATGCTCACCTGTGTGTATATGTGGTGCAATGATGCGTCGACCAGCACACATCTCTTTCCTTACCATTGTGTTTGAACTATGTGTGGTGTGAAAAGTAGAAGCTTGTTTACATGAATGCGACAGGCCATATTGGGCCTTTTAGATGGAACCTGTTTCTGCTAAACCAGCTCCCAGTGGTATTAAATGCATTTTGACGAGGTGGGCCAACCTACCTTGTGCAGGCAGGTTGACCAGATGCACTGGTTCCCGACAGTGAGCTTTCCATTATAGAGTTCATGCAGATGCTTACTAGGATTTCCACAAGTTTTATTTAAAAGCCATAACCAACATTCTTGCAGCACAGGGTTGCTTCTGGCACCAGAGGCAAGTTCCTGAAGACAACTTGAAAGACGCTGTTGTAATCTGAAATACACCTGAAATACTCGTACCAGACAATGTGAACACTGCCACATGAAAAACAGAAGAGCTTTTATTCTTAACAAAACGTACACAGCTGTGGCTTACTGTGGCAGGATCCTTCCCTGCCACATCTTTTGTAAAGTCAGTGTCTCAATTAAATAAAACATTGAACAGGAAGGCACATGACTTAAATGTACATACATGATTTGCTGAGCTCCTTCATAATAATCACGCTAAACTAGTAGTGACCTTGAGTGATGAAATGATCTTGAGTGATGAATGCTATGGTTATCACAACCTTTTTCCCCTCGAGGAGCCGGCTTTGGGAGGCCGTCCTCTCTTGGCCTTGATGCAAACTTTGCGGCCCTGCTCCTTTTTCGGTGTGTCCCTGGGCAGAGAGCATGAAGCAATGCTATCACTAGGAGGTTCCAATCATTTTACAGGTGGCTTTAACTGTTCACACTGTGAATATCTAATTTGCTGCCATAAAAGGCAAAAAGATTCATAGAATTAACCGCTTCACCAATACTTGAGCACTAAAGGAAAAACGCAAGCAAAATGTGTGAACAGAGAAACAAGGTACTAGACGCTTTCTTCTTGCAGACTGGGATAATATACCCATTGTCTAGCGCTATCAAATAGGATGGAAGACCCGACACTTGTGCTTACTGGCTTTTAGTCAATGCAAGTGTCTGTCTTCTCTTAGACCTTGTCTTCTTCAGTCATTTCTGTCGATATGAACCAAGCAGCCCATGTACTTGTCATCAATGGGCCCAGCAAGCAGGGTAGATATAGGTAAAACGACAGCTGTTACATACTTTCCTCTCGAGGGATATTGGGAACTTGCCTCAGCCCAGTCTGCTTCTTCCAGTGATTTCCCTTTTGTGATGCAGACCTGCGGCTATTATCTGCTCTAAGTAGACATATTCCCTTAACACTTCCAGCACCTTGCTACTTATCGTAAGCTGCTGTTCCTTTTTAGTGCTGTTGAACATTATTTGTTTTCTGCATATTAGTTTTTAGGCCTATTGTTCTGCTTTGCCTATCTATAGCATTGATCATCATTTCTAATATGTTACCCGAGCTCAGCAAGGCAGTGTCATCAGCAAATCACAGATTACTGAGGTATTCTCCATCCACCCTTATCCCCAACTGCTCCCATTCCAGGTCTGTGAACAGCACCGGGAAGATCGTGTCTCTTTGTTTAACACCTTTCTTTATTGGGATTTTGTTACTTTCTTAATGCGGTGCAGCCGCCGCTATAGATATCTTCCAGTACTTGCATATACGGCTTGTCTATATACAAGAACCCCAGGTGGTCGAAATTTCCGGAGTCGTCCACTACGGCGTCTCTCATAGACTTGAGTTGCTATGGGACGTTAAACCCCAGAAACCAAACCAAACCTGATTTTGCAATGCCTGCAGTGTGTTTCTACCAAGCTTTTTCGTATAAATGCTATGTATAAGGGCTGGTTACAGCTGCTTTCCCCCTTTTCATAGTTTCTAGTGCTTTCTTAACCTCGTCTTTTGTCAGTCGCGGCCCGTCCGACTGCTTTTCACTACTGCCAATCTCATTATTGTCCCGACTACGTAGGCTACTGTATAGGTCAGTATAGAACTCCTTGGCTACTTGGACTATCTTGTCCATATTCGTGATGACATTACCCGCCTTGTCCCTTAGTGCATACATCTGATTTTTGCCTATGCCCAATTTTCTCTTACCCGCTTCAAGGCTGCCCTTGTTCTTTCCTCACGTTATACTTCCTTATGTCGGCCTCTTTACGTTTATTGATTTGCTTTGATACTTCTGCCAGTTCTATCCTGTCTGTTTGGTTGGAAGCTTTCATACTTCGATGTTTCTTAATCAAATCTTTCGTGTCCTTAGATAGTTTACCAGTGTCCTCTCTAGCTATCCTACTACCTACTTTTACCGCACACTCAAAAAGCAGAATACCTATTTCGTAGCGAGATCCCTTCGAATCGGTCTGAGGCACGACTGCAATGGTAATACTGCTGCACTAACAAATTAAGCTGATAATGCCGCGAGAAAGACGATTCTGCAGTTTGCTGCAGTCCGCACTTAGCGCCTCTGCTTCTCATACCACTTGCCTGTGGTATAATTTAATCACAGTTCCCGATTCTCGCCCGCACGACGAACCAACGCCACCTTGAGGAATTCTTCCAGCCTAGGTGGCGTTGGGCAAACACTCTCTCACGAGGAGCTGTTGCGGAGATGGCGGGGGTGAGAAGCCCCTCACCCTCTCGATGAACAGACACCTCCGCAGCGCGGAGACGACGCTGGAGCGCGCAAATGCGGCTATGAGACTGAGGAATAACATTGGGCGCTCCAAATAAACAGCTTGGCCTGCTGGCTGTGCCTCGTGTCGTTCTTCAGCGCCACGGCTATGGCCCTAGCTAGCAGTGTAGCGTTTGGCTCTGACAGCAGAGCCCGAGCCCCGTTAGAAATCCCCACAAAATGGCACCCAACAAGCCCATTGGCAGTCCAATTGGGGAGGCTAGCTCACGAAGAATGGTGGAATTCCATGCAGTAAGTCGTCCAATCAGTCCGCTGGGAGACCCTGGCCAGTATGCGAAACCTAGCCAGATGGTGGAGGCTTCCTACCACCACTTCGATATGCCTCGAGTGAAACCGCAGGTGTGGTGCGCCAATTCAATTTCAAGGACATCCTGAGCTACTCGTCAAGCTACTGCCAGTTGCCAACGTTACCCTTTACACCCGCTTGTGAAAGCTGGCCCGTTGGTCCAGCTCACGGTAAAGTGCCCATTTGTCCACCTCGACCCAGAACTGCAGATGCAGTAAGTCTGTTTTGCCCGTTGGCTCAAAACTGCACAGACTGTACGGCGGAGAGTGCGGGTGAGAACGCTGCTGAAGCGTGCTGAGCACAGGTTCAAAGTTCAGTGGCTCAGGAGAGTCGAGAGAAGTTGACTGCAGCAGCGTCGCATGGATATGCCGTGAGGTCACTCGCATTCACAGGTCAGTTCACAAGCAGCCAGATGCCGTCCGAAAAAGGGAGTGAATATACGCTCGCAGGTGCAATGTCACTAGGAGCGGTGGTACACCATATGTGCGAAAGGAACTCTCAGCGGGGAGCACTCTGTTACGGAAGCCTCCAGAGCATGTGCATCTCGTAAGAGTGGAGATGCCCCCTCGAGGTTGCGTTCAGCAGTTAAGAGCTTGTCAGGGGTAAGTAGGAAGGCATTTCTTTTTGTCACAATAGGGTTGCAAGTCTTACTGAAGAGACCGAACCCTCTGACAATTCAGGCCAAATTGCGCTGTGATGCCACCTGTAGTGTGGTTGGCGTTCAATAACTCTAGTGTAGCTGGTATTGCTACGAGTGAGTTCCTGTTGGTCTATGATTAAGCTTTGCTACAATGCGTGCTAGGAAATGACGCCTCAGATGAGGGCTTCAAAGCCATTATTCCGCAAAGCAGCGAGTGCAGAGATCGGAATATAAAGCCGCTCTAGGGTGAATATGCAAGATAGCATAACAACCGGAATATGCACTGGCACGCCATTTTCTTAGCACAACAGTCCTGGCAGATTTCGACGACAAGGCAATGCGACTGCGCAAGATTATGGCAAATGCCAATGGGAAGGCGAACCGCAGCCATGGTAACAACACTGCAAGTCAGATGGCTAGTTACAACTATGCGCATAGAGACACTGGCTGTCGGGGAGGAAGACAAGGTCCCCCAGCACAACTATGCACTCAGCGACGTGACCGTGAGATCGCGACAGGTCGTGTGCTCAGATGGGTCGGACTGTTCGAGGTTGCCGAGATGCTTTCGAAGCTGCAAGGTGAAAGACCCGATTTAGGGCCGAATCGGCGTGCCCATGCTAACAATACTTTCCAGTGAAAGTGGCTGTGGGATCAGAAGCTGCACGCGCTGAACAGCGCGGAGGCTAGCGGGCATCGCAGCAACACCCGAAGCCAGCGCAGTCGGTGTGACAACGGGGAAAAATGCCGCGCACGTGAGATCAGGCAAACAGCGGCTCTGTAGCACCTACAGCCAGCGAAATCGCTGAAGGATCGCTAAATGCAACGCATGTGAGATCACACGCCTAGCTATTCCATGGGTATCGCTAAAGCACCCTCAGTCAGCGAGATCGCTGAAAGGAGGGTAAGTGCTCCGAGCGTGAGGCCATGCACACAGCAGTGGCGTTGGCTGCCTATGCAGCGCAAGCTGCCGAGGAAGAAATGGCAGACGTGCAAGTTCGTGCAGGCGGACCTAATGCGAGGATATCTTCGTAACCAGATGTAGACTATGTGAAATCGGCGAGTTCGCCCAATGTCAACACTGCTGACCGCCAAGTCGGATGGTGCGAGGGGTTTTGCGCCAAAGAGGCCGGAGTTGTTCCCGTATACAGAGCTCTGCAAGACGCCTGGTGCATGGAGGAACGGAGCCTGCTGCCCTGATTTACGACCGGCAGGGTGTCTGCGTGGTTGGGGGAGAGCGGCGCACGGCGGGCGTACCAGCGGCCCGTGACTGGATGGTGGGCCAGCAGCAGACTTCGCCAGTCATGATCCTCGTGACGGCAACGGCGGGAGTTTCAGCAGCATGAGTCTGATGTGCGGCCTGCATGCGGAGCCAGCCCGACAGGGCGGCGGCCCCAAAAACAGAGCCTACCAACCAGACTCCCGACGCCTGCCCTGCGGCATGGACCTGCTGAGGGACCAGCCATGCGGCTCCAAAGGAGAAAATGGCGCCCAAGTGGAGGTTGCGATTAAGGGAGGGAGGGTGTGGGAATTAAACCTTCTCCTCGCCCGCATCACATGGCTGGTCCCAAAGGAGAAAACGGCACCCAGGTGGAGGTCGCGATTAAGGGAGGGAGGGTGTGGAAATTAAACATTCTCCTCGCCCGCATGACAGTATGAACCAATGCCACCTAGAGAAATTCTTCCCGTCTAGGTAGCGTTGAGCGAACACCCTCTCTCACGGGGAGCTCCCACCTTTCCCCTCGTGGCCTCCTTCCCCGGAGCTGTTGCGGAGATGACGGGGGTGAGAAGCTGACATAGCGCGCGGGCAGCCCCTCCTACCCCCTCCCTTCTCATCTCGACAGACAGAAACCTCTGCAGCGCAGAGACGACGCCGCGACACCGGAGCGCGCGGATGCTGCTACGAGGCGAAGGAAGAACATAGGGTGCTCCCAATAAACAGCTTGGCTCACTGGCTGCGCCTCGGTGTGTCGCTCTTCACGGCCATGGCTATGACCTGAGCTAGCGGTGTGGCGTTTGGCTCCAAGAGCAGAGCCTAAGCCCCTTTAAAACCCCGACATGATTTATATCACCTGGTACGGATGATGTCACTGTAGACAGTGATGTGAAGGTGCTTGGTAGGATCTTGAAAGATTATTCCGATTACACCATCTTGTTTTGCGCCGTGGCACACTCCTTGATGAATCTAAGGCTGGTGATAAGGCGCATAGAAAATGGTGCTTTCATTGTTGGCATATCCAGCAGAGATGCGAAAATTAACGCAATCAAGTAACAGAAGACATTAGCCGCTGTGCTGCCTCTGTGCCCAGTTTTTTTAAAGTGTGCTTTTTTGTTGCAAGATAGCCAAATTTTGTTAAGCCACAGCAGTGAAGGAAACAGCATTTTTGAAATTTTGAAACTAACATGGGTATTGCTAATGCCCACTAAATCTCTAATTGCAGCCAAGTGCCTGACTGTAATAGGGGTTCTTTAACATGTGTTGACAATGCCCAGCACACAGGCACCTTGCTTTTCAACTCCACCAAAAAAAAGCAGCCACTGTGGCAGGGATCAGAAATCAATTAACTACATACATTACCCCCTTTCAAGGCCAAACAGTGCAAAAGACAAAGACAGGACTAGAAGAACCACAGGCAGCTATCTTTGTCGTCACACCTACCTCAAAAAGCCCAATTTTTAAATTAGTGCCTGGCTTCCCGGAAACACACTTCGATATATTACCAGTGTGCCCTACTAGTGTTTACCCATGGCTCCGGAGGATCTTGAACTATGATAAGGACAGAGCAGCAAGCCATAGTAATGAATTATAGGCCCAATTAAAAAAAAAAAAATCAAGCACAGCGCACAGATGCAGAAAAATTAGAAGTTAATGCTCTAGCTGAAATCTAGGAGGCAAAATGGACTAACCTCAACATGCATCTCAATCTCTGCATCTTTAGAATTCTTTTCTGCCTAAAACGGTGTTAGTGTTGCCAAGGAACCTACAAATGAAGCCTATTTCGTCCCTCACTTACACACCCAAAAAAGATGGTGTGGTGTTTCTTGTGGCATGATCCTTTGGTGAATTAGCCACGAAAACAATGAAATGAAAACTACTTTTCCCGCCAATGCAACAGTCCGAATATTCATCAACATATAATGCTGTCATTTTGGTTTCCATGTAAACTAGTTTGCAGCCATTTGTGCTAATGCTGGGCTCATAGTTCAGGAAGGATATCAATGGCCCAGAGAGCTCTCTGCCACTTGCACTTCTGCAGTCGTTGCACATGCTGACCAACTGAGCAGACACACACTGTAACCTCGTTTTAATGCACAAGCATTCTAGAATTCTGCCCCAGTGGCTCTGTGAAAGCCTCCTTCGAGCAACTGCTCAGAAAAAAAAAAAATTGCCGTCACTAGGCTTTAACCCCAGGCTGAAGCAAAGAGATCAGCCTTGCAAGCCACCGCATTAGACCATTGCGTCATGTCGGTAGCCAGTTTCTTTACGTGCTAAGATAGTCTTTCACACTGTGCTTCCGACGTCGGCTTCGTCCTCTGACAAAGTTGCACTAAAGATCGTAATTAGGCTTCCTTCATCATAATTACTGCCTTAAGCACCCATAAAATAATTAGCTAAGCATAGCATGACATGGCAAACTTATCTAAACGAGCGCTAAATTTTGCTTCTACATGTATATCCATGCTTTGCCAAGCTAAACTACTGCCCAATTCTTTTCAACAGCACCTGCTGCACTTTTGTTCTATTTCGGTGGTATTTCCAGCTGAAGCAGTGCTACTTATGAAAGTGGCAAACCAGGTGCGGCCACTGGATAACTCGCTTGACTAAGCTGCCACTACAACCGCAACAAGTCTTTCACTTACTCAAGCTCTGTTCTTGGTAAAAAATTATGTCTCTCTATAGTTGGCCCTAATGTCTCAGTGTTGGGAAGGGTGGAGAGGTAGGCCAGGGGAACATGCCTCTGGCCTACCTGAGCAAGACCAAGAAGATGGAAAGTGTAGCGATAATCAGCTACATGTTGTGGTGCCAGCTGTGGTAGAAAATACAGACAAAACAAAAACCCTGGCCACTTACTGCTCAGTTGGCGAAGGCCGGCTTCGACGACTTCGTGATGGGATAACTGGGCGTGGTTTGTACAGGTCGGAAGACTGGTAACGCTTTGATGAAGTGGACTCTGACCTGGAAATCATATGCAACAAGTCAACACTGGAAGTAGCCTGCGAACCTTTTGTCTTACCTAGGCTGGGATTCACCACCACTTGGTCTGCGTGCAGGTCGTCGTGATCGTTCAGTGATGGAGGCATCTGAAAACTGGTCAGTTTCATCACACGACACGGGAACCCTCTGATCATCGGGTGCGCCTCCTCGTGAAATCTTTCGAGGCTCAGCTCGCGATGATGACTGTTCTTCATGGTGTCTCTCTTTGCCGTGCTTGGTCAAGTCTATGGTTCCTGTTGGCCTTTTTCCTTTTGTAAAAATGGATGAAAATTCTTCAGATGCATACTTAGGGTTAATTTTGCGAGTCCGCCGGAGTTCCATCTTGGGCTCAGGTGCTCCATCCGAGGTCACTGTGGATGGAGAGCTGGACAGCCTTGATGCCTTCTCAGTGCTGCTGCTCAGATGAGGTTCTGTGCAGGGCTGCTGAAATTCCTTGCCTGGAGTAGGCTCAGCAACCTACAAAGATAACCAAGCTAAGCATGCATTTTTTCCAACGAAAGATAAGAGAAAGACACCCATACCCTTTCCAGGACAACTGCCAGTTGCAGAACTCTATCACATGCAGGTGGCTTTACTTGTGGCCTGTTCATGCGTTCCTCATCCTCATTGCTGCTGCTGGTCATTTTCTTAACTGCAAATGCAAACATTGTGCATGAATAAAATTCAACATCAGCAAATTTCTGCGGCACTTACTTTCTTTTAATGGTATCTTCTTTGTTCCTTTAAACATAGCAAAAAGTTCCTCATCAGCAGAAGAGACACTGATGCAGTCATCATAGGAAGACAGGTCGCTGGTGTGCACAGAGCTAACAGTTAGATCTGACCAAGCACCATCCGATTCATGACCATCTGAAGTCTCCCATCTTGGCCGTTTCTTCTCTGGGGAATTTGTCTCTGTAGTAATCTGAAAAGAGCATATTTAACCAAGGTGTTGGAATGACTGAAAAGCCAAAAGAGGCACTTCTGCATAAACCAGAATGCAATTTTTTTTTTGTTCACAACAGCAATCCATAAATAAGAAATCCTAAAAATAGTGAGAGCATGAAATAAAAACCCAGAAAAAGTCCACAGGATAATGAGACAGCTTTTTAGGATAATTTTCCTTTGTATATAGACTACATTTAGGTCCAAAGCAGCAACCTTAATATGTAGCAAGTCTGACTTGCTCAAGTGGCAACTTTACTGTGACTGTCGGTTCAACACGAGAGAGGCATCATGATTTGAAATTGATAATGACAGCACTGTAATTCATAAAGTGACAGTCGTTTTCTACCACTTGTTCACTGACCTGAATAATAGATATAACTTCATACATTTTCTATGAAGTGGATGTCAGGAAACATGCATGTTTCGATGCATTTTTTCGTGAGAGGGCCAAGTCTAACACCCTAGAGCATCCATAAGCGTGAGACGAGTGGCATCTGCTGCTGAAGGGAATGGAGTGATTGAAAGCTCTGGGCCTTGACCGGCAGGCTTTACTCTCTATTCCTGCTCTTTCCCATAATGACTTGGAGCAGCCCAAAAAGTCATTAGCGCTAGCAGCCAGACACGGGTGGTCAAGCGGATTGGGTTATAGGCTCAGCTGATGGAAGCCTTCAGTGCAATCAACTGCTTCTCTACCGTCTGATCTACAAGACAAATGGAATAAGGAAGCAATTACTCATCAGCATCTATCTGAGCATAGTCATACGGCTACATTAAAAACTCTGCAGCTTTATCAGAAATTTAATAGTTGAGAAAACTGCATAGCTTTCAATGCAGCCATATGAATGCCAACAGGTGGATGGTAATGAATAATTACTTTTTGACAAGGTACACTAGACACATTCTGTCAAGCGGCCAAGCATTCGAATTTCAGCTTGCACATGCAAGGGCCTGCACAGTCTTGCTTTGAGACTGAACTGCGTACAAATGGAAATTGATGAAGACAGCGCGAGAAAGTGGGTTTTTAACTCATGCAATATCAGGCTGCAGTGATGGCTTAGTTGTTTAGTGCAGCAGCCAGGAAAGCTCACGTTTTCAGCCGTTTGCTGTTCACATTTTATTATGTGCCCACCACATGGTGCATGATTGTGGCAATGGCACAGTGGCTTCAGTACTTCAGGGTTCACATTAGGAATTTGCCGGCGCTCATTCTTTTTACGCACGCGCTACACCATTGCACATGCGCAGAACAAAAGACTGCGCTTCGGCAAATATCATGTAGGCGCCATCACCTCATTGGATTCTCCAGGATCTTGGACCTTAAAGGGGCAGTTTACTACCGGCAGCGAGTATAAAAATATTGGCATATTTTAGTACATCTCGCCACCTGGTGGCAGTAATGAGGGTAGAACTCTTGGTTAAGACATTCTAAGTGGCCAAGAAAGTCAGATTTCAGCGAACGGTCGTGCCCCATGCTGTGTCCTTTCACTGCAACAAACATGGTAACCGCCAGAGAGAGATATATTTTAATAGCAACAGGAGATGTCTGCCTTGTGGTGAGCCTGGCATGCTACTCCTGATGAGGGTGACAAAGTGTGGGAGGGGAGGGAAAAATGAATGAGGAAAAAAAAAAAAAGTGAAAGTAACCACCTGAATCGTTTGAAGTAAATATATTGCATTTTATGACTATACCACTGTCATACAGACAGCTATTTTTGTTCATACGAACTTAAGGCGGCCTAGTTTTCTCTTGCTCATTAAATTAAACCAACTTTTATTCTGTAATTTCGATTGATTCACTTTTAAAACTCTTCCTACCTAGTACTCTCATTTATAGTTTGAACAAAATCTGTGCACCTTAGTTAATGTCATGCACTGCATGTGACCTAGGTGGCACGACAGTCATCGTGCACATAGAGTTGCACAGAGTTACTATACTAACTGCAGATTGTGTACATGATGTCAGGGTTTGTAGACGGTATATACCATTGAGATAATGAGCCTACCATATAAAAAAGTTAAGTTTTAAGTCCTTTTGCACTGTTTCTCAGCTCTGCAACCTGGTATTAATTCGGGGATGGAGCTTTCACATGACTCAAGAAAAAAAAAAAAACGTTTGAAAAACTCAGTAGACTGTCTCTAAGAGATTCAGATCACGTTGAAAAAACATTTTTACTGAAGGTGTTTTTCCGTATTCACTTTCTGTAAACAAAATGAAAGCTCTGCAACATAGCCAAGTGGCCTAATAGCTTTTTGAGTAGGTATGTTTGGGTAAACTGACCAAATAATTGATTTTAAAGCATTAGCTTGAAGTCTTCCAGTGCAGTGAAAAACCCAGCGTTGTCGAGTTGGAGTCTGGCTCCCTAGCAAGGTACTTATGATCGGCTGACAGAGCCATGACGTCACTACCACATGACCTCCAGAGGGAACCTCCACCTCCCCACAGCGCTCGCATGAAACATGACGTCATGCGTGGCATAAAAGTAAATAACATTATGTACAACGCAAATTAAAAGTTGTAACATGTTTTAAATGATTTAACTTCATAAGGAAAGGAATTTTGCTTAACGAATAATACAAAGAATCTTAGGTTTCTGGAGGGTTTTGAAACCATCACCTTTGCGAGCCACAGCCTCAGAAATGCTGTTCTGCAAATACTTGGCATCACACCAGGTGCATCCTGCAAAATTTCTCCAAACCAACTTGGTAAGGAGCATGTTCTGCAGCTCCTCAGAAAGAAGAGAAACTTTAATAAAGGCATAGGGGAGAATGATAAACAAGTAAAAAAAGTGTGTATTTTCCTGACATCTTTTGAGCCATTGTGGTAGGTATGGAAACAAAACAGTTTAATGCGTGTGCACTTTAAAGGACATGCCGCGGAGAATGTAAAGTAACAGCATGTGCAAGGAGAAGCTCTCGCAATGCTACCCTACACCATGCAGGCAGAGAATAGAAGGCTAAACATATGTACGAAATCGAGACTACAATTGAACCCACTGGAAGCTTTGCATCCTGATTCAGACATGAACTCTGAGGCCATGCAGGCTCGTTCACACCGGCTTGGTAAAGTGGGGCTTTATACATATACAGGGGTGGAAGCAGGCTTGTGCATTTTGGAGCAGGTTTGGAACAACAAAACGAGAGTTTTGGACTATTTGAATTATGTTTTGGAGCACGTTTCTAAGGTCAAACGCATTTGATAAATGCCATTTTCGTTTTCTGAAATGCAAAATCTCCAATCTGATAATCTGATTCCTCTTTATGCAAGTTCAACGCCTTTCCAACTTCACACTCATCTCTGATAAGACAAACGGCCAAAGCATGCGAAGATATATATATATAAACAGAGGCTGACCTTAGCAACAACTTAGAACAGACTAGCATCAAACGGAATGCTTGCTGGTGTCCTTCATAACTTAACACCTAGTCTCACCTAATGCGTTTACCTATTTTGACTTGATGGATTCAAATGTCGAGTCTGCCACTTCGATGTGCTTGAGCAGCGATACTAATTTGGAGTCCAGATGAATGGGCATGACATTTCCGCTCCCTATCTTGAGCATATCCCCCTATTTATTTAGAATACAACTCAAAGCGCCAGATATGAGGTATTACATGATCCTTTTTGATCCTATGTCTGGGCAATCAGTCCAATGACTGATTGATTGCCCTTTTCGCTTGTGGTTTCATATTTTACTCTGTGAAGTTGCGCATTCGATGCACGTTACGAGAACAAAACAGCAGTTTGCACCTTGTAGAAAGTTGGATTCAGCATCTTTCAGCCGACAGAATGCTGATACGGAGATGAAACGTAGAAGTAATTTATTATTAAAATGCCATCGAGAAAAATATGCAACTGCATCGAATTTGAAGCATAACAGTGGCTCAGATAATGTTTTTGTAGCTCCTACAATGTATACTTTGCTGGCCTACATGATGCTCTAAAGCAGACCTTATCCTTAGCATTTCTTTTTTTTTTTTTTTCCAGAAAAAATTCAGATTCGTTATTACGGACGACCCACTTTATGGACAGTTTTGTGCGGAAACCAAAGTGTCCATATTAACGAGGCACGACTGTATACCATCCTTCAGCTTTACTTCCCTGCTTCCAGCAATAGTTCATCATTCTTTGCTTGAGCAATGCTGAGGCTCATTTTTAATATCTTGGCAGTAGGCCATATGCCTTTCCAAAACTGTTGAGAAGCTTCCTAGTGATTGACAGCTTTGCCGTACCCACCCATAACGCTTCAAGTATGATTTTGTCTAACATAGGCCTAACGTGCTTCTCAGGGACAATGGGGCTCAATGTTGAAGTACTGGCTTGTTTTCATAGTAAAAGTATTACAAAGACGTGTATTTTTTGCAGCCGGACAAGTTTCCTAACAGCTCGCGGTAGTTTATGTTATCTGCTTCGTTTGCTACTCTCTCCACTAGCGATTGGAAGGAGGTGCTATGTCACATGCATAGCGGATTTGTTTTTCGCAATTAACTATTGACAATCACCTGTGGCTCATACCAAATTTACTTACAAACAAATATTTATTATGCTCCATGCTTCCTTGCCTTACAAAAATTTCATTTCTATTAAGCCCAATGCAAGATATGCTACTATCTTTGCCCCTGGTGCTGTGACATTGTTCCTGTGTTCTGCTAAATTTGATGGCGGAACATCAAGGCAGCCAGTTTGGAGCAGTATTGGAGCAATATTAAATTTTGGAGAAGGATGGAGCAGGGAAAGCAGTTTGGAGCAGAATGGAGCAATTGGAGCACTGCTTCCACCCCTGTATATATCGCCTGGCCTCTCACTAGTGTGAGTGGGATCCAGTGTAGTAGCATTACGTGTTATCTACAGTGGAATGGAATTATAACTGTACGTAGACACAGCTACGAAAACATGGCCCATTTAGGTTGACAGTGCCTTAGTTCGAACCCCTGGTGTAAGATTATTCGGGTGAGGACACAGCACGGGCAATATACTGAATGCAAGTGACCAGAAAAATTACCAACCACGCTCCTCCAAACCGAGCCGCAGATCGCTGTGTCAGTGTTGATGTAGCGGTGAAACTTTCCCGGAAGTTAAAAAAATATACACAAATGGCACCGCTACGAGAGCAACCAGTTGATGTCACATGGTGGGGTTCTGCTCGAGTTTCACTGTAAATCTAGTTTTAGCTCCAATGCAAATAGAAATATCCTTTTTCAGGTTGAGTTCAAAGCCACTATTAAGTGGAATTGCGTGCAGGATTTAATGAGTTTCTTATTTTTGTTACTAGGGAAAGGTACATTTCTTTTCATAAACAGGCATAATTTTTAACTGCGTTCCTAAAGGCGTTAAAAATGCTGCACTAGAAACATTATGTGGCATTGATGCCACATGCATTACTAATCTGCAAACGAAACTGCACAATAAAATAGGCAGTAGTTGACCCATTCACCTTAGCATACCCTCTTTAAGGCTAACTCAAGGCGGTTTTCGACCTCCTCGGACTTGAGAGAAATTTTAACAATATGTTCCTTGCAGTTTTTGTCCGGCCCTGTAGGCTAAATTTTGTAGCAGGGTGGTGTTTCTTTTCAGTGTGAATTAATTTTCTAATTTCCCGATTTTGTCACCTGAATCTGAGATCTCTAAAGCATTACTGGGCGCACAGCCATTAATATTTACTTGGCTTTCAGTTAAGGATATTAAGAGCTTGGTTTTGGTCATTTCAGAGAAATAATGACACAAGCCCTACAGTGTGCAAACTTTAGGTTTTGGGGCAGTACCTGCGATGTCATTGGATGGTATGTCCTGGCGTCGTCATCCCTAAGCTGAAACTCAGTTTCTGTTTCTTAGTTACTGCTCTTTTAAAATCTTCTACTCGGTATGTTGAATAACATTTTTCTACTGGGGAGATGGGACTCTAAGCAGTGAGATTGCATTGTCAACTCAATTTGCTGAAAAAATCCCCAGAGTTTGCCTCTAAACGTTATTTTACAACCTACAGGAATTATCAAAATTTCACTTTTAGTGAGCACTGGCACAGCCCGCAGCTCCACAATGCATGCCTCTGCAGTGGGCCACAGCAAACAACCAACCAAAAAAATAACAGTTCAAAATTGTGTTTTTTTTTTTTGTCCCACCAGATTTTGATGGCCTAGCCATGGCATGCTTGGCACCAATGCTAGAAACTATGCAAAGTACTTCAATAATGCAACATTTAGAGGCATCTGGATAATGTGCAGTTTCCTATAGGGGACCAGGTTCCCATTGTATGGCGCCACCGTCTCCTCGGCGGAACAGCGCTGCCCGCGGCGAAACGCTCACCAGCGGAGTGCCGGGGCAACTGAGCGGCGCAGACCTTTCTGTTCTGTGAGGAGTTTTTGAGCACGTCTTTCCCCGTCATTTTGCGGTGTGGCTTTGAGAGCATCGAGTTACCTCGAGTAATCGCAAGTATTTTTTGACCGGGAAATCTTGAAAAAGGAAAAGGCTGTCCTTGGCAGGGCGTGCATGTTTTTTTTTTTAAACCACCCGGCAAATGGTATTTCCGTTGTATACTCGAAAATGTCGCGCACGCGATTTCTCAATGCGATAGGACCGCCTTCGTTAGATGCTTGTAAAGGCAACTTCGGAGACGGGAACTGCGCCTGCACTGCGCGCTATCTTTTATTTGTTGTAGTCGAAACCTGCCTGAATATCAAATACCGCCTAGCCGTGTAGCCATGGCGGCGTGGTAGTGGTAGTTGTAATGGTCAGTGTTTATGTAAACTGAAAAAGATGCTGAACCTGTCTTTTTTGGTATTTGGTTTGGGTTGGTTTGTGGGGTTTAACGTCCCAAAGCGACTCAGTCTATGAGAGACGCCGTAGTGCAGGCCTCCGGCGTGCACTGACATCGCACAGCACACGGGCGCCTTGCTTTTCGCCTGCATCGAAAAGCGGCCGCTGAGGCCGGAATTTGATCCCGCGTCATTGGGAACAGTAGTCGAGCGCCTTAACCACTGCGCCACCCCGGCGGGGGTAATTGCTAGGCTCAAACGATTCAGAATAGAATACCAGATGAAATTCCAGTTTCAACCTTGCAACGAGAGCAGGAAAAAGGAGAAAAATAAAACAAGCAAGGCAAAAGTAGGTTTCTATTTATAATTGGAAAAGCAAACACACAGACTTCCACGACTTCCTGCACAATTACGCTACAATAGCTCACTGAACCCAGCCTTGAGACTATCAGACTTAATCATGATATAAGCCAAATGAGTAATACCACCTCAGCATCATTTTTACATATATACGACAATGCTCTTATTGAACACGTCGGAGCTGCTACAGATAATTGACTTATAAAATATTACACTATAAACGCATTTCTCTCGACAAGCTGCAGAGGTTGTGAAAAGAAACAATAACTTTTCTGCTATCAGCGTACCTATTTTTTTCGGATACCTGATATGATAGAGATCTAGGTAGTATTTGGCTTTTGCTTATTTAGGCGTTCTCTCAGCGTAGGAAGTTCAATGCAATTGACCGTAGCTGCCTTGAGCATTTGAAGGCAGTATAGTCCAATACTGTCAAACTGTTAAATACAATCAAAAACAACACACAGTGTGACGTGCTGTAAGATAAGGCACCGACAACTAAGAGGGTGTTCTACTGTTACAGCAATCCCTCTGATGGCTCGTTTGCTAAGGTGGTCTACCTTCTCAGTGTACCACGAACTTGCGGGGCCGATACCTGACTATGATACCTGATGCGTGTGAGGGGATACAACCATATAGGTAGTTTTCTATTTGCACGCAAATGAATCCGGATAATGAAAGCCATTCCTTTTACAACCTTGTCTGCAGCTTGCCGGACTGCCGCTAAATCGGTTTACAGCATTGGCCATAGAAGTAATTTCTGAGAGGTAAAACAATCTTGTCTTACTACGCCACAATCAGGAAATCTTATGTTCACTAAAACGCTGTATTTAGGCGGGCCAGGAAATGGGCGCCGTTGAGAAAATATGTAAACCCATGTCAGGTGCAACGCGAATGCGAATAAAAAAAAAAGCATTTGCTACTCAAGAAATGGAAACTATTAACACTCAAAACGGCAATCTGTGTGCCTTCGAAATTAAAAAACAAAAATGCTACGTTCATGCTTGTTTCCAAAAACTAAATTGTATTTTTTCTTGTTCGGCTTTTACATGAAGCCGATAGCAGATTTTGTGAATGCGGTATTGAATGAGCTGTGAAATGAGTGATTTCATTAGGCGGGGACATGCCATAAGCAAATGTTAACAAATTCTAAGAGTATCAACGCAGAGCTCTCAGCACATTTTCATTGGTTGAAAAACTAAGAGAGGAAAAAGGACAAGCTCATGGTAATAGGCATTGTTCATGTCTCCTATCTGCTCTTTCTGTTAAGAGAAAAAAGTAAATTATCTATAACAAAGTCAGCGAAAGTAGCAGCACAAACATTGTCTCTGCCCATCACTGAAGATCGTAATGCAGCCCGAACGACGATGGTGGCTGCCTTTTCCTTTTCCGTGCTGGGGTTTTCCTATACAAAGGCGGGGAAATGCGTAACTTACGCTGTTGGGTTTCTTCGATTTTCAATTGTCAATAAACTGACTACAGATGAAGGAGTGCGGCTAGGGCTTCGAGACTCTCGTGCTGTCACTCGTGGGAACAGAAGGCACAAAGCATCCGGTTGCAAACGGAATTTAAAAATTTCGGCACTTTCCATGACCACACAGTAACCAAATGCGTAGATTCGTGCCTGTCTTTCAAAGAACCATGCTTAGGTCCCCCGCCATTCAGCTTGTTTGGAAACACGAGTTTGGGTATAGCTGCCAGTGCAGCCAACAATGTGCCACGTTTCACCACCCTTGTTTGGCCAGACTTCGTTTCACCGGACATATTCACACAACTAGCCCAACTTTCTGCTCTCTTGAGGATATATTCACGCATCACATCACCTAAACCTTAGCATTTCCAATTTCCACACAAATCAATGACAAACAGCACCACACTACAATGCGCTGGCAATGCGCCGGCTGGACGCATGCCAGCAATTGAGCGACGCGCCGAGAGGCGGCACCACCCGTTCAGCTGTCCGGTCCCTATGGCAACAGATTTTTGTGGTTATGCAGCTAAGGCTTTGGTGGTGGTTTTCCTTACAGTGTTACTACAGCAACTAGTTCAGGCACGTCTGGCCTCAGTTAGTTTTGATTTTAGTTCTGCTTTGACATTGAATTATTAGTTTTCCAGCTGCTAATTATGCATATATGTGTTCCTACACATCACAGAAGGTCCATGTGAACATAAACTAGCCACTAATCAATTGTTCACACATACTGTGAAAATTAAAAAAAACTGTGGAGGTTTAAGCATAGCTTGAACATAGTAATAGAGCAAAAGTTGTAAGTGTTGCAGTGATAACTCCTGCAACAGCGGCTTTTCAATTCAATTTTTTTTTTCATAATTTGTTTTTAAGTTACAGTTTTGGGGAAAGGAAGGTGCCTTATACTTTTGGGTAGACACCATGAAATGGCGGACATCTACACCTAATCAGGTCAAGGCCACATTTTTTCTCGTCAATTGTAAATTGATTTATAAAGAAAGCTCTGGCTGCGGGCGACCGAGCGTTACATCGAACACAACCAGCATTCTGTTGAACGCATCAAAGCTCACCGGCGTTCTAGGCAGAATTAACTTTCATGCCAAACGCAGTGCAAAAACTACCCTTCTCCTCCTCTCTGTAGCAAGCACAGTGGCGGAACACCTGTGGAGCGGCACAGCTGGCTGCCATGGTTATGGCACATGCACGGTAGCGGTTTGTGCCAAGCACGGCAACCTTGGCTTTACATGGCGTAGTGAAGCTTTCACTTCAAAAGCATACAGAAAGAGATGGGGAGACATGGCATAGGCATATGCCCGGCATGTTATATCTGCGCTGTACTGGCTAGTATTTTAGTATAACCTAAATGTAATAATGTGATTATTTCTGTAATAGTGTAAATTTCAGTGCAGGATTCTAAAAATTTCTGGAGGGACCATATTCTGCTATGAAGTAAGCTGATGCATTTCAACTCTGTAGCTATAGCCACAGAAAATTGTCCCCAAGCATAGGCATACAAACACAATGCAGTTCACACGTCCTGAAGTGAACCCCGAGGCATGGTAGTGCGTTCTCTTGAATAACTGTTTTTACATCTTTTCATAGCCTATCTTTTATCAAAATAAAGAAATATGATCCGCCCACCTTAAGGGTATTCCGATGCAGCATGCAAATACGAGCCACGTTGAAACAGTATGCTCCATTTCACTACAATGCACAAAAGCAAATACAGAAGGCCAGAAAGACATCCTCCGTGTTTGTTTTCATGTGTTGTGATGAAGTGAAGCACACAGAACTAACCAGCCAAACAATTTGTCGTGCTCAACCACTACAATCATAAGCTATTTTTAGTGTAAAGCTAAACAAAACCTGATTTATTTTCCTTGAGAAATGTAACTACTTTGATAGCCCCCAGAAAGAAAATTAATATATTAAGCCAGAGTTCGAACTCACCTTTCGTCTGGTTGCTTCATGCTTTCTTAAAGGACTCATCTGCTCCGGTACCTCAAGTAGTGCTGCAACACCGGGCCCACTTTTTTGGCCGATGTTCTCTAACTGTGCACCATCTTCCCCCACAGGCTCTGGATCGTGCACAGTTTGAGGCTGCTCTTCAAAAACAACGTCCACCGGCTGCAAATCAATTACACTGCTACCCGACGATTTGTCAGTTACATAAGTAAACCTCAGGATCTCGGTCTCTTTTGCTTTAACAAGCTGGAGTGCACCATAAGAACCACGAGAACACTCATCATATGCCTCCGATAATGTTTCTTGAGCATCATCACCTCCATCTGCATCATCTGCATCAACTGTCGCTTTACTTTGACTGGCACCATTTAAAATATCTTTCTCAGAGGCTTTTTGTGCAACATGTTCAACCACTTCAAAGGAAGAATTTTGTGAGGCACTTTGAAAGCTCAGTTGCGAGTTATCGTAGGAATTTGCGTGCATTTCCGAATAGATTTGTACAGAAGTTTCTGGAATATCCACATAGCATGGCTTTCCATCATCTGCTTGGAATAAGTCTTGACTTGTTGGCTTTGCAGTCTTTTCAGATGAGGTTCTTTTCGAGGATCCACCATCCCTGCTATCTGAAGAGTTTTGCTTGCTGTAATCGTGTTTTCTTTCTTTCGCATGGTCTTTGTCTTTTCGGGAACTTTCACCCCGTTTCTCAGAGGACTTACTTGACTTGTGCTGCCTAGAGGAAACTTTTGTAGAGGACTTGTCTTTGTCTTTTCTGCTTTCGCTGTGTGACCTGTGACTATCAGAACGATCCCTCGACTTTTCTTCACGAGAATGTTTGTCACTGTGGCGTCTTTTATCATCGTGAGAGTGTTTGCTACTGTGGTGGCTACGTCTATCATCTGACCGCTTTCGCTCACTCCGACTGTCACTCTCCTTTGATCTGCTAGACTGGCTAGAGTGCCCTTTGCTTCGCTCCTCTTTACCCACATCCGTCTTGCTCCCCGATATTTCAATCTTTGAAGAACTTCCCTTGTCTCGAGATGCGCTGTGCTTGTCTTTCTCTTTTGCCACATCCCGGCTCTCCCTAGTCAAATCTCCATCCCTGCTGGATTTATGTGGCTTTGATTTACTCATATCTGAGCCTTTTTTTGAATGAGTTTTGGAATGCGATTCATGCCGACTTGAATGGGAGCTTGATTCTCTACTCCTGCCAGAGTTCTGCTTTCGTTCCTTCCTATCCTTGCCCATGGACTTGATTTCTTTTTGAGTCATGTCGGCTATCTTGCAGTCTTTCTTGTCAATTTCGATAGGCTTTATTTCACTCAAGAGATTAGGCTTCAAGACATCAAGTGGCATGGAAGACTCAACTACATCTTCAACAGGAAGCCTCTCATCCTCATTGGCACTTGGACAGACAGCTTGCAACTCTGGCGCTGCAGCAGCCGTTTGCTCAGGTGTATGTGCTCCATCTGTTTCACTTGGAACTGGCTCAACAGGTTCTGCTGAAGTGACACTCAAATCGGCACTTACAGCTTCCTCAAATGGCATGTTTGCAGGAAGCTCTTCGGTGCGCTCACTGTTATCTGTCACAATCATGAGATGAGGTCCAGAAGAGTCTGTTGTGTCATCAGGCGTACACGCTTCTATGTATGGTTTGGGAGAGCAGCTGCCAGGGACATCCTGTGTTGTCTCATCTGAAGGAGAGCAATAACACCAGGGTTTTACTGCTTCCCCAAATGAGTAGTCACTTTTAACAACTGAAGTTCCATTCACATGTACGAGTTCACTGAGTGCATCAAGTGTAGTTTAGCTACCTCTGGCACCTGCACACAAACAGGGCACTCAATTTGCTGATGTTGGCCTTTGTTCGTTGAATTAATAATTCACAAGTTGAGCCCATAAGGGCTTGGAAATGAGGGGGTTGTTATGACATACGCATGGAAGAAACCAACAGTCATTGGCTTTTCTTTGTTTCAATGACCGTTACCTTTTATTCCTTACATGATACATTGCAAATTTCTAAAGCTATTTTTTTTTAGCAGCCAACATTATATATGCCATGAACTCAGAATGTAAGCAGTACTTTCACTCAGAACAAACATTACCTGCTATAAGGGATAGAAATGCACAGAAATTTCGTTTTGTTTGAAACTGGTAAGGACGATTAATGCTTTTACTGCATTTCTACCATAACTGGATGTCAGCCCTAAAATTACAGGGCTCTGGCCACAAAGGCTGGGTAAAATGTTCCCATCAACTGTTGACTGCTTCAATCAAAACACAGGCTGTTTGCCACTGGTCAGTGAGCAGCTGCACATGTGACCAGCATCTGTTAATGTCTGCTGGTACAACTCAAGCCCCACCCTTTAAGCCACTGTGTCTCCAAATATTCAGTGATGGGTACAAAAGGATAAAAGTTTTACTGCAACCGGTCTCTGGATAATAATAATAAAAATAAAAGCTTTAGATAACCATTAACATCTACTGCTCATGGTTGCCAGTCGAAACATTAGCTTGTAAAAATAAAAATGAGTAACATGCTTTCCCATCCTTATCCCTTTTTTAACAAATTTAATCATTTACGCTGCCAAGTTTAATGACATGGCCCAAGTAACAGAAAGTTTCTAATGACCAATGCTAACGGAGACTGCCAGGTGGTATAAATAATCCCTTATTTGAGGACCTTAAAAACAGAAAATCTACCAACTGCCCCCGATTAGAATCCTCATGACCACATAAAACTTCTGGCGTCCATCATAGCATACATAAATGCACCATTCCAGGCAAACACACAGACAATGCAAATGTCTTGTGTTTATGTAGAGTGTGCAAAGGTAGTCTCCCAATTTACAAAATTTGCCCCCTTCCTCCGTAACGTCCGTGACAGCAATGCTTGCTATGCTGGACATGGAAAGTTTGCCCGTGCACTGGACTCCTACATTGGTTTCGAAGTGCTGCACCATAGAGACGCCTGAATATAGCATCTTGTCTCAGGTACAGCAGAAACAGTGGCACTTCAACCGCAGAAAGTGCTTTATTTATTGACCGCTAAAGAAATACACCAATTAAAGTGCTCTGAGGCCAGCAAATTAGATTGAAGATTTTATTTCATATTCAAACAATGTTCTTTTGGTTTCACTTTAAATGTAAAAACACAGTCCTTCCATGGAAAACATGATTTCAGCAGTAATTCTCTAAAAACTATAAAAATAAACAATGCAACATTTGTAAAGTTGCCTTATAGTAAAATGACATCTAAAGAAAGATAATGAGAATAGAAAAAGACATTTGCCCAACAAATTTTGCATTTCTGAACTAAGAATATACACATTGGTGTTTATATTTCAATTCACAGTCTCTGCATACTTCTGTACTTCTCTGCTCATACACTATTGCACTTTGCCCTTGAAATAGTGCACACTACAAAAAAAAGTAGAGAAATAAAGAGACCCTATTTCTATCAACAAGCTTAAACCTAGCTCAAATTAATCATTCAGATCAGCACTTGTCAAGGCACTGGAAAAATATAAGAGGACAGTGCACTTGCAAGTCTTTCCAGCAGCAATAAAGCATTCCTGTCAGCCACTAGCTATAAATCAGTTTCTTACCATTACTTTCACCATGAGATGTGGTCATATTTATATTTATATATATATATATATATGTGTACGACATTCATATATTAATCGGCATCTACTGTTGTGCAGTGTTGCCTATGATTAAGAGATCCACAAGAGCAATGTCTCCCATTTCACTTTTTAACAATGCATGCAATGAGACATCAAATGTAATCAGGTGTAAAGCATAGTATAAAAGCCAAGGTTTCTTGTGATATCCCTGATGAGCAGAATGCATTTTGGGAATTTCCTACAGGAACACAACTGAGGTGCAGCTGCTAGCACAACACATTCCCTCTTGTTTAGGTTTGTCATTAAGGAGCATGTGAGCACAATCTGCATGTATGTACACATTTTATCACATCCTGATGATCTTCAGGTATCACAATGTAGACTGGACTCTCAGGCAGGCATCACCAGCCAGTTTAAACAAAGGTTTTTTTCACACACACACACACACACACACTATGGGTGCTAAGAGGTTGCAAGCAAAATGACCTGCTCCCCTTGGCAGTGCTGATCTTGGGGTCCCATATGCATGCACTACACACAAGCAACTGGGAAATGATTGGCGATGGGCCCTCTTGTGGAGAGCTCAGAGCGAGACAGTCGGTGCGGGAACAGCCCCGCTAGGATGCTGGCCACGCTCCTGCACCGAATGTCTCTTCCTAAGCTCTCCAATACGCAGGAGTTTCCTGCTACAGCCAGGCGTAGCACACGCCACATGCACAACGCTTAGCAGAAAACAATGGTTGCTCCGAGCGTCCTCGGCTGTCACAACCACAGTGTACAAAATACAGGGGTGGAAGCAGGCTCGAGCATTTTGGAGCAGCTTTGGAGCAATGAAACGAGAATTTTGGAGCATTTGAATTATGCTCTGGAGCACGTTCCTAAGGTCGAACATCTTTGATAATTGAAGTTTTCTTTTTCTGAAATACGATACCTCCAACCTGATTCCTTTTTATGCAAGTTCAATGCCTTTCTAACTTCACACTCATCTCTGCATAGACAAATGGGCAAAGCATGCAAAGATATATAAAACAGGCCGATCTTAGCAAAAACTTGGAAAAGACTAGCAGCAAACGTAACGCTTCCTGGTGAGCTTCATAACTGAACATCTAGTCTCTCCTATTGTGCTTACCTATTTTGGCCTAATAAATTCAAATGTAGAGTTTACCACTGCGATACACTCTAGCAGCGATACTAATTTGGAGTTCAGATTAATGAGCATGACATTTCTGCTCCCTACCTCCCTTACAGGATGGCTTTTCTGCGTACCGGCATGTCCCTTCGTACTCTGTATAAGGGACTTCGTCACGGCCACTACAAAGTGTTTGGCAAAGCCCTCCAACTAAAGCCCTCATCAGCTGGTTATCAAAGCTCTCCATGATCTTACAGCAGGATCTCTACAAAGCACATTCTAGCGCTTGCTTCATGATTGCTCGCTTGATTATGTTGATATACGCTGAATCCCTTTTGATCTTATGACTGGGCTGATAACTTCCTGAGCACATAGGTATTTCGCCTGCCAAAAAGGCACCTTCAGACCACAATAATGCACCTTGACAAGTTGGCGCGAGTGCCGCTCCAGTGCTTTTTGCCTACGTGGGATCGCAGACGACTGCAGCACAACCTCGATCGTCTTGTCCATTTGTAAATATGGTGGACAGGAATGGAAGCTGGCTCGGGCATTTTGAAGCAGCTTTGGGATATAGATAGATGGCATTGAAGGGTAGCCTTTCCATCCTATAGCTTTTTACTTCACTGCCTCCTGCCAATAGTTAATCATTCTTTGCTTGAGCAATGCTAGGGCTCATTTTTAATATTTTGGCAATAAACTCTGTATGCCTTTCCAACAATCTTGAGAAGCTTCCTAGTGATTGACAGCTTTGGCTTACCAACCCATAACGCTTCAAGTATGGTTTTGTCTGCCGTACGTCTGGCAAGCAAGGTGTAACTGACAAAGAGGCTCAATGGTGAAGTACCTGCTTGGTTTCACAGCAGAACCATTAGAATAACTCATGCAGCTTTTGCAGTCGGGACAAGTTTTTTTCTTAACGGCTCACAGTAGTTTGCGCTACCTGCTTTCTTGCTGATCTCGCTTCTTTCCACATTGTTCCAGCGTTCTGCTAAATTTGATTGCAGAACATCAAAACAGCCAGTTTGGAGCAGGGAAAGCTGTTTGGAGCAGAATGGAGCAGCGCTTCCACCCCTGAAAATAATACCCCTGTCACACAGGCGCTGTAAAGGCGTTTGAATAAAATGACACCTCCCCAAAAAGAGGTTCATCTGCAGACACACGACAGAGTTCAATCGCCTTTCCAGAAGTGGTCTTTCCCAAAAGTGGAGATCGCCGATCTCTTTTTCAAGATCTAGTGTCACGCTTTCAATAGCGTCCTGGGGAGAAAAGGCTGAAAAGAGATCGCCAGCACCATGTGTCTGCTATGCAATTCCTTTTCAATAAAAGTCTTTCAACCCTGGTAAAAGACCGCTTAGGTGAGTTTTTGCTTGCTCGTGTGACAGAGGTATAAAACATGCAACATGTTAGCAACGGGGCTGTTAGTAGTCGAAAACATCGTCAAATACCTATACTGAATTCAGACTTTGGCGGCAGCGGTGGCAGAGGCGGCGGCGGTAAGGCTGGCGTTTGGGGAGGCAGTATGCTTGTGTCAGTAGCAGCCTCAGGCGCGGGTTGCTGGGCCGAGGAGTCCTTCAACGAACTCAAACCAAGGTACTGACGCACGCCGTCCTCTACCTCAGGAGTGAACACTTGGTATATTTTAGGATTGACTATCTGGTCGACAAGATGATCCATGCCTGCCGACAGCATGCCGGACCTGGGAAGCGAACGCAGCATCAGTAACAAACGCATCGACAGGAGACGCGCCTAGCTGAGCAAAGGAAAGTAAATTAACTCACTCGTTTATCTCCCGGCGCATCATGTCTCGCACGTGGTTCTTGTTCAAATCGGGAGTCCACGTCTGCGTCGAGAGGAACTTCGTGATGTAGCCTTCGATCCTTTGTTTCAGGTTAAGGTAAGCCGGCTGAAACAGGCACAAAAACGAACATCGTTGCAACGGCGTCTTATACGCCAGCGCCACCACCACCACAACAAAAGAACACTGGAATTACCTTTGTGTCCACATCGCCCAGGCAGTCTCGCCGCAATTTATCGAAAAGCCCACGGGATTTAAGGTGGCTTACAATGCTTGCCGTCAATTCGGGGTCACCTGGCGGTAGTTCTCTTATGCTCGAGTTCGAATTCATCGTTGCGTTTAGTTACAAAGCATCTCAGCTAAGTGCGATAAATATGCATGCACACTAATGCGTCAAAAGGCCTGTGTTGCACATTCCACTCACGGAACTAGATGCACAAACCCAGTACGGAGGAACAAGCGGGATTTCACATACAGCCCTACAGCCACCCAAACGCTTACTCCTACGTTCACACGTCTGCCCTACTGTACTCACGATCGGCCATTTTTGTACATCCTCAGTTGCGTATTTCAGTCGAACGAAATACCTAGTCCTAGACCAACAGATCCCTAGACTTCAGCTTTAATTTACATGGTTTACAGAATTTAAAATTTACATATTATTGCGTATGTGACAAATACTGTTCCTTTCCCTGCGTGTGAACAAATTATTTATTTACGATTACGACTGATGTATAGCGGATGCAAAATATGGTAGATGAAGGGTCACTAGAAGGCTGGGCTAGTTGGTTTCTAGTAAAATTATGAGACATTATCTAAGTCCACGAAAGTTTCGTGCCCTGGAACAATGTCTTACAATAGACAAGCGTCACATTTGTAAACAAAGGCGGCGCTGCGATCGGTAGCGACGTAGTCAAAAACGCAGCGTGCCCAAGGTCTGCGTGCCTACACAGCGCCCCAAGTAGCACACATTATAATAACGTTCCATATACGTTGCACATGCTACACTAACATTAACTGTTATTTATGAAAGTAGTTAAATCGTTAGAATTGAACATATAATGTAATAGTTGTGCTAACAACGTTACTTAACTTATGAGACCTAAAATACTGTAACATAAGTATGAATGTTGCTATTAAGTTATAATTTAAACAATAATCTATATGTTTAACTTCAAATGTTCATATAACGTTACTGGTCCAACAGAAAAGTAACTATGAAGAGATAACTACAACCTAACGCAAGGAACTGCATGCAAAGGGTTAATGCATGAGATATGTACCGACTTAAAAATTTACGTTAATAAGGCTTGACACTTTATTATAATTCAGGCTTATAACCAATTTGTAGAGTTCACAAGAGCATTGTATGAGATACAAGTGAAAGATAAGGAGGATATTATAATTCAGGCTTATAACCAATTTGTAGAGTTCACAAGAGCATTGTATGAGATACAAGTGAAAGATAAGGAGGAGGAGGAAACAACTTTATTCAAAGCATTACTAAGTGTCGAGAATGTCCTGGGTCAGGTAGGCCAAGGCCAACAGGTAGGCCAAGGCCAGCTGGCCAGAGGCTAACCAAGCACACATTGGGGGAGGAGAGTGCGGAAAGTGAGGTGATTGAATTGCGACAGGGCATGGAAACATGCAAAGTTCCAATGTTCCAAGTTTGCATAGTGTTCAGAACAATTTGGGCATGCAGGGGAATGAACCGATCGGGCAGGAGTAAAGTTATTTAGTCGTATGCGTCTAAGAATGCGTATTTCCGTGGTAGGAAGAAGAAGTGTATGTGGAGTTTCTTTAATGTTGTCATAGTGAATATTGATTTCTTTTTTGCAGAGAAGAGTAGTGTCCCACGTGGGTGGATGTATGCTGATCCAAAGGGTAAAATAAACATAAGTTTGTTTTCAAAGTGTTATCTATTTCTGGAAGAGTAATAGAAGACAGGAATTTAGACAGCATCTCAATTTGAAAACATGTAACAGCCATTTAACTTTATTATGTGTGATAGTTGAATGTAGTAGCGCTTCAATGCATGAATGGTTTAAGAAAACTAAATAAACATGAATCACACAAGCTTTCATTAGTGTGCAGACACATGCACAAAGGAAACCATTGTGGAACTAACTGAAGGCAGTGGAGAACTTTCAAACTTAAGAGAAGCAACACAAGGTAATAAACTCATACATGCCATTCATACATCTACATATTTCTATCAGTGACATGGCACTCATAAAGAACAAATTGTAGCCCCTCTTAAAGTGCAAAAACAATGGCAAAGGGAACATAAAAAAGGTGGCAAGAACAGAAAAAACCAGACAGAGACTTGGCCCTTTATGCTGTGTTTCAACAAAGCAAGCAATGATATGAGGTGGTAAGTGCAGTATTTGCTACAGCTTGACCATGTAAACCCCAACAAGTGAGAAAACGTCTGGCTGCCATCTAACAAGTAGTACAGCTATGCACCTGGGGCACTATATGCTTGCTTTGAGCAATAGATGTGGCTGCTAACAGTGACAAAATGTGTTAAATAGTAAAAACATGCAGCTCACAGTAGAAAATAAAAATCCAATGGCTTCCATATGAATTCTTCCATATGACTCGGCAGCAATAATGGCACCCACCTGCTGTCACCTCAAGGATCTTCACTTGCATACATGCACTTTGCTATTCACTTGATCTCCGATCCCTTAATTTGTGCCTCCAAATTACCTCATACATTGTCATAAACACAGACATATGTTTCACGTACAAGATAATCCAAATTGGACATAAATCCCTGCTTTAACCAAACTGTACATACATGTCTGCATAACATAGGAGTCTGTAAGGACTCCTGGAATCCAGGAGTCTGCAAGGGCTCAATTCTCATCTCAAAGGAGTTTGCCTAGGTGGCAGCTCTTGTCATCTTGGCCACGTAATGTGGTCTTGTAACATTACACAATGAGGTGACCAACTATTTCCTGGCCACGTCACCTGCCAACTACCACCTGCCCGAGGCAAACTCGTCGTTTTTCACCGACAATACCAATGACAGTGGATTCTGTGAAAAGTGGGCCCTTTAACAGTCGCATTAATGCATACAAACAACACCATGCCATAGCAACCAAGGAAGGCATTGGAAAATTTTTTTCCTGGTATGGAGTGTTCATTTTGGTGGAAAATTGACTGCATAATTGTTAACACTGATAATAATATTCCCCTTCATGGATCACTGCCTTGTCGTGGCGGAGGGGCTTGCGAAACTCGATGAAGTCGTGAGCTCTGCTGTGTAGGGCCACCCAAGATAGACAGGTCACGGCAGAGAGTTCTGACAAAATGTGATTCACTGGAGAAGGTAATGGCAACCCACTCCAGTATTTCCTGCCAAGAAAACCCTATGGCCAGTCACAATACCATTAATGATATGGCGCCGGAAGATGAGCCCCCCAGGTTGGAAGGCGTCCCACATGTTACAGAACTGGGCATGGTCTTACTGATTGGTTTCCGATCGAGAAAGGAGTGAGGCAAGGCTGCATACTGCCACCCTGCCTATTTAACCTATATGCAGAGTGCATCATGAGGAAGGCCGGTCTGGACGAGTGTTCAGCTGGAGTGAAGATTGCTGGAAAACGTATCAACAACCTTAGATATGCGGATGATATCACTTTAATGGCAGAATGTGAAGTGGAACTCAAGAGACTTCTGATGCGCATACAAGAAGAGAGTGAGAAGTTTGGGCTTAAACTGAACATTAAAAAGACAAAGATCATGGCGTCTTGCCCTATCAAGTCCTGGAGCATCAATGGACAAGAAGTGGAAGCTGTGACAGATTTTCTCTTCTTGGGCTCCAAGATTACCTCGGAAGGAGACTGCGGCCATGAAATTAGGAGACGCCTGCTTCTGGGAGAGAGAGCCATGGCTAGCCTTGACCGCCTAGTAAAGAACAGAGACATTAGTCAGCCAACCAAGATCCGTATAACTCGTGCTATGGTCTTTCCAGTTGTGATGTATGGATGCGAGAGTTGGACTGTGAAAAAGGCTGACCGCCGAAGAATTTACGCATTTGAATTGTGGTGCTGGCGGAGACTCTCGAGAGTTCCTTGGACTGCCAGAAGATCAAACCAGTCGATATTGTCGACCAAAAGCCCTGACTGCTCATTGGAGGGTCAAATTCTAAAGTTAAAGCTCAGCTACTTTGGTCATCTGATGAGAAGAGAGGAGTCGCTGGAGAAAGATTTGATGTTGGGAAAGGTTGAGGGTCACCGGAGAAGGGGTAGGCAGCGAACGCGATGGTTAGATGGCATCCTCGAGGCACTGCAGATGAAGTTATGTGATGTTAGGAAGATAGTGAGAGACCGGAAAGCGTGGCGTGACATGGTCCATAGGGTCACGAAGAGTCGGACACGACTGAACGACTGAACTGAACTGAGATAATAATATCACAAACAGGAAGCAAAGACAACCATGCAGTCATGTGTTAGTTTGGGCTGTGTAAAATAAAATGCCCTGCCTGCACCATCTTGCGACACAACAAGCTAGCCATGTAGTCAGTGAGATCTGAATCACACCCTTGGTATGCGACATGTAGTGAGCACAGTTGTGCTATATGAGCGAAGGTCTGTCTTCCCCCATGGCCGTCACCTCTTTGAAAAAGCAACAGAATTATTTGACTCCCGACTCTGTCGAGTTGCAGTTAATTTTTTACACATTACTTGAAATTAACTACAATTCATACAGAGCACTTTTGCTTCCATAAAATGTTCCTTTAAAGGTCTATGGTCACATCAGTTTTGAATGCATGTTTCCTTGTTTAAAATGGTGCATCAGACACTAGCCTACAGGAATCACTCTGCTATATTCACTAACAGCACTAAATTTATAACAGATTTTCTTCCTGGTGATGTAAGAATATGCCTTCCTTCACCAATCGAATGATGGCATGAAAAAATAGCAGCATGTTTAAACATATGTTTGTTGTCACTCCACCACTTGAAGCAGGCTAGCTTAAGTATTGCAGTTTAACACCAACTGCATATCTCAGCCATTGTTCTATTGATAAAACCAAGCTTAAAAAAACCTCTAAGTCTAACAAAATCTATTTTAAATTATTTAGCAGTTGAAGACCAACACAATGCAGTGATCCATGTATTCTAATTTCAAATGCATCATTTGAAAAAAGAAAGCACTCAAATAAAGTAGATGCTTACAGTCTTTCGGGCCTCAACTTTATGACATGGCTTATTTTTATTATAAGGTCCACATATCTTCTTTTGCTACAGCTTTTGTCACCAACCAGATTTGAAGAGTTAAAATGTTAATTTTTTCAGCTATCAATTACACTGGATACTCCTACTGCATTCCAAATCTGAAGCAGGTCATGCACTTTGGTGAAGTGTTCTGCAGTTATCAACAACTAATCCACCTAATTTTGGGAACAAGAGATAAAGATATGTTCTTAAACAATTACTTCCGATAATAAAGAGAGAACCTTGAGCTTTCAGTTGGGACGGTTAGCTTCCTCAAGCATAATAGATGCGTTAGATAATCGTGTTGACAAAACGAGCAGAAATTCTACTCCTTTCGCATGGCAGTAAGCACAAAACATATTTACAGTGATATAAGGTAGTCGACTTTCGAACCTGGCATGTTTTGAAAACATTCAAAACAGCGTATTTTATCATCTTTTTGCACAGCAGGGCGCACAAAGTAAGAAAGTGACGCCTAACACTCTTTAAAGGAGCGTGCCGGCAGAGGTGGCTTTGAGGCGCCCTGTCCTCAAACAGGGACGTTAACATTCAGAAGTGCATGCAAAGCTGAATATGCTCGTAGCAAGGATGATAACCATTATTTCGGTTACAGGCCCTTCCTCCGATAAATAAATACTAATATTTTCATCACCGCAGATTCTTAACAGTACAAAATGACAAAAACAAGAAGAAATAACGGTTAGCTCCACACAACGTAGCCATGTCCATTTTTGCCGCACTTTTCAGGCAGGATTGCTTTTACTTCGCGTAGAATGGTGCCAGTTGTCCAATAAAGTTGCTCAAGGCGAGTGTTTTGAAAACATTCAAAATGGAGTTTTTCATTGCCTTTTTGCACAGCAGGCCGCACAGTTTGCGTTCTCTGCGTACCCATACAGGGACATGGCACCCAGAGGGGTAAATGCCCTTCCCTTTCAGTTATACAAAGTATGCGTCATCCAAGAGCACAACTTGCCAACTCGAATATTTTCAACACGCAGAGTAGTACAAAAGGAATCGCCCTGCAATAACACTGAGGTGAGTTAGCATTGTTATCACAAAACACTGCTAGCATAAATCTGCGTGCAGAGTCACAAGGAAGTCGCACAGGAGCATTAGCTTCAAAAGTTCGGCTAGTTGGTATGTATTAATGGCTAAAGGTAGACAAGAACAAAAAAAACGAAGAGTGCAGGGAAGATAGCACAATACAAGTGCTTGTGCCGTCTTTTCTGCCATCTTCATCTTTCCTGCACTCATCTACCATAAACGTAGAAGCATGCCTGACATCACAGCATGCTCAAGAGGGACAAGGAAATGATGACCCAACAAAATTGAGCATGGTGGTAAGTACATATTTAACAGCCTACTATTGAAAGTCTGTAAATTTGAAGGAGCTACGTATAGGTCACATATCTGACATGCAGCTTATGAGATAAACACACATTGTAGCAGGCTTTACATAACAGTGCGTCTCCTGATGACTATGTAGTTGCATTTTGAGCTTCTATGCTGATGCAGTAACTTGTCACAAAAAGCATTTCATAAGGTGCTGTTTGCAGTGTTCTGGCTCCACTTTGTGTACTTCCTGTTCACAGGTAGATGCAGGGTTAGCAATAAGGCAGATTGCTCACACTTAGCATCATTCCAAGGTACTCACCTGATAACACCTAATCAACATTCGTACAATTTAAGTAGACTTACTGTAATAACTCATGTGCCCAATGATTAAACCATAAGTTGCATAGCTATCTTTTGCACTTGAGTCTGCTTATGGTGTCAAGTGATTTCAAGACTAGCGAAGCTACTCTTGCATTGCCTTGTCCTGGAGACTATTATGTACTTTGAGCACTGCAAGTCCAGCCACTCTTAATATATGAAGGGGCTGTCAGATAAACGAGTAGTTGAAGGACAAGAGACCTCAAAGCAGTTGTAAGACTACAAGAATTGCAACAGTGGCCAGCCTGAAGTCACTGGACATCTCATCAAGCATTTAGCAGGCCTGCGTGAT
Organism: Amblyomma maculatum; assembly: GCF_055883805.1. NCBI lineage: Eukaryota > Metazoa > Arthropoda > Arachnida > Ixodida > Ixodidae > Amblyomma > Amblyomma maculatum. The sequence goes on from NC_139344.1 coordinate 274,054,443, forward strand.
CTGCACCCCAAATACTTCACAGTTTGTGCTTGCATAGCATAAAGCTGGCCCCTATATAAATGCAAAGTTTGCAGGTCTGCCCACAGTCCTTGCTGTAGCAAAGCTTTAGGAGTGGAGCATCCGGATTAAACTGCAAGCTAAATGCTTTGCCCTAAGATGTGCACATACTTGGAATGCATTGCAGCTTTCCCATTTTTGCTTGTAGGATATCATCAATATAACTGAGCATTGGCTACTTTCACATATTGGCGATATTGTTTTGTCACATACACAATACATTGATTCAACACCTTGGAAACAGTGCAAATTGCAGATGGAGTGGGGAAGTGCACAAGTGCTGTACTGTCCTTTCCTGGTGTGTGTTAGCCCTTTGAATTGCTTTCTCAGGTAATGCCACGGTCTATACAGCTAATCAACTTTATGAGAGTTGGGGCACTATTCCACATATAATAAGCATGAAGAGAATTGCCTGATAACAATGCCCTAGGGTGAGGATTTCAACCATTTAGAGTTGTCTTTATGGTGACATCGCAAAGCACTAGGGTATTATCACTTCCAGAGAAAAACGGCTGCCATGGTTAGGGTTTGATCTCCCGGCAGCCAAGCATTATAGGAACTCAACCACCACTTTGATAGATGAGGGAACGTCAGGAATCCCTGTTGCAGTTACCTTGAAATCTCAAGCGGCTCTGGCCTTCTCAAAAGTATGCAGCCCGAGTAAAGATCCAGGGAAATCCTTTGCACATGTTTGAAATATCAGCAAAGACTATAAATCTCTTATGTTCGCAGTGCCATGTTTGCGATGCCAGCACAAATCCCACCACCAATTGTCTCTGTAAACAAATTTTTCAATCTCTTGCTAACCAAGCGGTGTTTGTTTTACGCAGCATATGGATAAAAAAATTATTTCTTCACTACACAGTATTTACTTTCCTTTTGGCCAGCATTTCAAGCATTGAGATGCAGCTAAATGGCCAGCACTAAGTGGATACTGCTGTGATAGGGCAATATGTTGCACACAAGAATCTAACCGCTTACTTTGAAAACGAGCTACATTTTGTAAAAATGCTACCTTGCACGTCGCTTTCCATTCAGCAGCACATAAGTCAATGCTAGTAGCAGGTACTGCGAGTGTTTGAAAAAAAAATTACGGGGGACACTTCAGCTCTGCATTTAAGGGTATGAAGCGATAGTGTAGGCTACCAGCCCACATATAAAGCCCCCTTTAGCCAGGCTGTATGAACATGCCTGCGTGTCCTAGGTAGTTATGAACGTGAACACGGCAGAGCATGACGCGCTGTACAATCAGTGCAGTCTAGCGTGTGCTGGCAGTGACTTCGCGTGCGAAATACCCGCAGCTAAGGCTGTTAGATGAGCGGATGCACTTCCTCCCACCTTCCGCTTGTTGCTTGCAAACACCCAGTAATAAGCAATAACAAAAACCAGGCACAAAATGACATGGCTGTCTGGTCGCTTTCCCATGCATGTGTAAAGTGATAATCTGATGGCGGTTTCCAACTGCTCAGGTAACATGTCTTCCTTTACGGCAAGAGTGCCTGGATCTTGGGCAAGTGCATTTGTAACCGAAGACAAGGGAAAAAAAATGCATACTGTTATTTTGAATCAATCGGCCATTGCATCGCTCGTCAGATATTCTTAACAATGGAGTACGCTGCCATTTATTCCCGGTTGACTTTCCAGAAGTGAAACAGAAATTTATACAATTACATTTTTAAAGTAACTAAAATTATGTGTTTCAATTTCTCAATTTTTCAATCTTGGGCAAGTGCATTTGTAACCGAAGGCAAGGAAAAAAAGAATGCATACTGTTATTTTGAATCAATCGGCCACTGCATCGCTTGTCAGGAGTAAGCTGCCATTTATTCCCGGTTGACTTTCTAGAAGTGAAACAGAAATTTATACAATTACATTTTTATACTAACTAAAATTATGTGTTTCAATTTCTCAAGAAATGCCACTGCTCCCTCTCTAAACATTTTGCAGTATAGCTGTTATCGCCACGTGTTGTAAAGAGCCAACGCAGCAGATTGCCGGGGTAGACGATTGCAGGGAGTGCATCCGCTCATCTAACAGCCTTATGCGCATTTCTCGCACGCGAACTTCCTGCCAGCGCTCGCTACGCTGTGCATTGCACGAGCGGCATTCTTTGCTGTGTTCCGCTCGTAAAATTTTTCTACTCTACAGGCAATGTGAATGCAAAGGTCCTGGAAGGCTGATTCTGATGTCACCCTCCCATATGAAAGGAGAAGCCCCAAGCTGGCAGCTCCTGCCAAATGTAATGCCAGGAAACCCTACGTGCAGTTAGTGATGGGCCATGTATAGGGAGCTTGCACGAAACGCTGAGAGCGCCATTTTCCTGTACAGTGAAGCAGTCGACCGTGGAGCGGGCCGCGCAAATAGTGCCAAAGCGATGGTCTACTGTGTGGTTGTGGGCTGTAATAGCCAAATGCAGACTTAAGTGCAAAAGGCGAAGTCCGAACAAGACAACTGCGAGTTTTTCAAAATACCAAAGGTACGCTTGCACGAATACGACAACAAGACCAGCGATCGGAACGTCGCAGATCACAGGTCTGCGGGGTTGTCGAAGTATCACCAAAATAGTTTAAATAGCTTATTTTGTTGCAGCGGTTGTGAAGACCAGCTGGTTTTTGCACTGAATGTATTTTTCTAGTGCCTTCTTAATCTTCAACCATTTATTTTTAATTTGTTGCCTCTACCGTATCACGATCGTCTGCTACCAACTTGAAGGCCGTGAAAGTGCGACGGGTGCGCGGTTCAGTTAACGATTTCGACGGTATCGATCAGAGTCATACTCCCCAATTTTTCTGTGCTTCATTAAGTATTATTTACGCATTTAAGCTAAGCTAAAGCGATGACCTATGTAGTTCCGTTGAGTGACTTTCTGGTCGTCGTCTAGACGCAGAGCTATCACAGTTTATGTTCTCGGATGCTGTCATTTGTCCCTTTACCTGGCGCGTCCTCATAGCAGAAAAAAAGATGAAGCGCTGTAGGCGCCCTATAGATGACCTCAGTGAGCGGCAGGATAAGAGAAGAGTTCCAGAAAGTATTCAAGAACATGTTTCAGGCATTTTTCCGACCGCCTTGAATTCCATTCAAAGGGGCGGAAATGCTAGCACACAAGCTGAGGACAGTCACCTCGACATCAGAGCACCAAATGTTTCGGATGAGTCAGGATCCATAGAGTCAGTAGAACCTAGCTGCAGCTCCAAGGCTGGAGAAATCAGAGATGACACACTCAGTACAAGTGAAGAACAGCCAAGCAAGGCTGGAGAAATCAGAGATGACACACTCGGTACAATTGAAGAACAGCCAAGCTTGGCCAGCGAACTGGCAGCATGGGCCTGTGATACAAAAGCTTAAAGTATTAAAGAGGCACGGTCACCCTGAACTGCCTGGTGATGCGAGAACCCTCCTGAAAACGCCAAGAACTTGCAATGTGAAAGAGATGGGATCTGGATTGTACCATTACTTTGGAATCAAAACAACCTTGCAACAAATTATGAGCAGTGGTAGCATACTGGAGACACAATTTCACTGCTGGTAAATATCGATGGGCTCCCCATATCAAAGTGTTCAACAAAACTGTTCTGGCCCATTTTAGCATCAGTTGCAGAGAATGACAAGCTACAGCCATTTGTTACAGCTTCGTTTGTAGGCAATGCAAAACCCGACAACGTGCAGGAGTACCTGGACGATTTCATTGCCGAGATGAGTACCCTGCAGACAGAAGGTATAACTGGAGGTGGACAAAAGTGCGCAGTGAAACTGCATGCATTTATTTGTGATGCACTAGCGAGGGCATTATTGAAGTACATCAAGGGCCACGGTGGGTATTACAGTTGCTAGAAATGTACTCAGGAGGGAACCTTTTCTGCAAGCACCAGGAAAGTTATCCTCCCAGAAGTCTGGTGCCTACTAAGAACAAACGAATCATTCTGAAACCAACAGCAAAAAGAACACCATCACCAACATTCTCCACTACCTGCTTTGCAAATTGGCATGGTGAGTGATCTCCCACTCGAGTACATGCACCTTGTCTGTTTAGGTGCAATGAGGAGGCTTTCCACTACTGGGTGCAGGAAGGGCCACGCAAGACAAAGCTGCCGGCATGTCTTCAGATTGCCATTTCAGAAATGCTAATGGAGTTTCAAAAGTATGCACCTCAAGAAATGGCCCACAAGTCCAGAAGCCTCTGCGAATTAGAAAGATGGAAAGCCACGGAGTTCAGAAACTTCCTCTTCTACTTTGGTCCTGCAGTACTGAAAAACAACATTGAGAAGTGCTACTATAATCACTTCACGAAGCTTAGTGTTGCACTGTCCATCCTGGCATGCCCCAGGCTTTGCCAATTAAAATTAAATGTAGCAGAGCACCTCCTCAGAGAATTTGTTATGAATTCTGAGAGCCTGTATGGTGAAGGAATATATGTATATAACATACATTCCCTAGTGCACCTTCCTGCTGATGTGGAGAAATTTGGACATATTGATTCTTTTTCTGCATTTCATTTCGAGAACTTCTTGGGTGAACTGAAGCAAGACCTGAAGTCTGCAAACCGGCCACTCCAACAAATTGTCAAACGCGTTTATCAGCGAAATCAGTTCCTCAGAGCATGTCGTTAGGCAAGCAAGTTTGCATAAGCCACACGATTCAGACCCTACACCACCAATGTTCACTGGCGAACAATTTCACAAGATTGTTCTCGCAGATATGGTTGTTGAAATTATTGCCGCTGATTTGTGCCTTCTCATGGAAGATGGCAATGAGGTTGTTGCAACAAATGTTCTGTCCCACGATGAAGACATTGCAATCTGTTTTACCAAGATACTTTGTTGGGCAAGTTGGTAAACATCCATTGCTAATTTAAACAGCGCGAACAAGACACAGGACAAGATAAAAGGAAGCCACAGTACAAGCGCTGACTCACAACTCAGCCTAAGCCTTTACTCCAAGGCCCAGATAAAAACAAATATGACGAAAACGAAACAATCACGTGAAACAACCCCTGGGTTCACCTGCTGCACAAAAAGTCACTCAAAAAAGACATCTCTTTGCTTGAAAGAGCAAGAGAAGTCTTGCTGACCCACTTATTGTCCCTTGAAATAAAATATAATTTAACTATCTCTCTCGTCTTTTCTTTGTGGCGATACAAAGATGACAAGAGAGATAGTTGAATCATATTTTAGACACAGCAGGTGAGACTTGCACCACATACATTGAGGCAGTACTGAAATTATGCAAGACCGTCGACAGTCGGATGGCCGAGGAAGACAAGGTAGGCCATCTGCTCAAGGGCATTGCGGAAGAGGTCTACCACTTTTTCATTGCCAAAGACAACTTGAGTTCGGTCAACGACGTTATTTGACACTGCCGGACATTCGAGGCCCTCAAGACACGCCACATTAAACGAAAGTTTGGGCGACTGGGAAATGTCACCACCGTGGCCAGCGTCGAAGAATCTCCATCCCCAAGTCTCCTGTGCGCCATTCGTGAAATCGTTAGGGATAAAATTTCACAACGTGAGCTGCTTGCCCAGCCACTCTCTGGCTTCGTGGATGAAGCATACGCTTTTCCAGCCCATGCACGTACGTGCCCACCAACGTCCAGCTATACACCAGCCAATGACACCGACTTCGCCTTCCGTGAAGACCTGGACACCCCGCAACCAAGGCCCAACCAGATTTACCGGCAATTCTCTTATCAGCACAGAGACCCTCGGTCCTACTCCAACCGTACACCGCGCCTACCGCGGAAAAGCTACGTCGACCCGGAACCTACATTTCAATATTCGTTGCGTCCTACCTCGCAAGAGTCCAGTGAAGCGCAGCTGTTTGATCGGCCTATTCCTGTGTGCTACCGGTGTGGTGTCGCGGGTCACATTTCCTGCTGCTTCAATCGGCACGCACAGTTCAAGAATCCTCCGACGGCATCGCACCGACGAGCCGTCCAGCCCTACATCGACAGCTATCGGCCAGAATATCCCTCCTCGAGGGGCCGTTTTCAAAATGAAGGGCTCCGCAGCCATTCTCCAGCGTCTGACCGTAGTATGACACCGCCTCCGTCATTTCGTGTGCGCCGTTCCCCGTCACCACGGCGCCGATCTCCACCACCAACGCAGGAAAACTAGCCAGCATGGCCAATGGAGGCGAGGTCACTGGACAATGTGCGCTGCTACTTATTATTTCTCTGTGTGCGTGTTAAAGAACAAGGTTAATGTGCTTGTTGATGGTTTACCTACAATGGCATTGGTAGACACTGGTGCTACTGTTTCAGTAATGAGTTTAGATTTTAAGAACCTTTCGAAAAACAAAGTTATGTTTATTTGGGACAAAACTGCTAATTTTTATGGAGTAAGTGGAGAGTTATTGTATCCGGTTGGGGTATGCAGCGTTAAAGTTTCTTTAGGGGGCACAGTATTTCCGGCGGAGTTCGCAGTACTGCCCCGATCTACACACAATGTAATCTTGGGAATTGACTTCCTGCGTATGTGCGGTGCTACAGTTGATTGTCGAACGGGAGAGCTAAGTGTTAGTGGTTCTCTTCCTCGTGAACTTTTGGAAGAGACGTCAAATAATGAAGACGTTTTGTGTGTATGTGATGTTTTCGTACCACCACATTCTGCAGTGTGCGTTCAGGTGTCCTGCTCCCGTCCTATTAATGACTCTTTTGAGGTTACTGTGGCGCCTCTTAATTTACAGAAAAATGTATTAGTGCCACATTGTTTGGTTTGCGTGAAAGAAGGCCGTACCGGACTGTGGACTATAAATTTCTCACCGGAACCAGTTGTTTTTCCAGCAGGCTCTAAACCAGCTTCATGTAGCGCAGCTCTCCCGAATTATGTGACTCTCGTTACTTCTTTCCTTGATAACCTCGCTACTAACTCACCTGCTGACGAGAAGCTTCCTCCGATGATCAGCGCACCGTTGAACACCTCACAACGACAGATGTTGAAGAACCTCTTATCCCAGCACATGTCCATCTTTCATTTCGAGCAATCCGACGGCTCTTAACGTTTTCCGCTGTCCCGCACATGCCACAGGATTAACACGGGATCTGCCCATCCGATCCGCCAAAAGCCGTACCGCGTGTCGCCGTCAGAGTGCAAGGTGATCATCGAGCAAGTTAAAGACATGTTGAATAGGGGCGTAATTCAGGAGTCCTTCAGTCCTTGGGCTGCTCCCGCGACATTGGTAAAAAAGAACGGAACATGGCGGTTCTGCATCTGCTATTGTCGTCTCAACTTTATCACTAAAAAGGATGTGTATCCTCTCCCGCGCATCGACGATGCCTTAGATTGCCTTTTCTCTGCATCTTATTTTTCTTCGGTTGATTTGCGTCGGGGTATTGGTAGATTCCGATGGATCCCACTGACAAAGAAAAAACTGCATTTGTTAGGCCGGACGGCCTATGTAATGCGCCGGCCACTTTTGAGAGATTTATGGATACAGTACTGCGTGGCCTCAAGTGGGAAATCTGCATGTGCTATTTAGACGACGTTGTTATTTTTGGCCAGACTTTTACTGAACATAACACGCGACTCGCTATTGTTTTAGATTGCCTGCAGAAGGCTGGCCTCGTCCTGAATTCTAAAAAGTGCCGTTTTGGTGAGCATCAAGCGCTGGTACTTGGACATCTCGTCGACCGCGATGGAGTTCGGCCAGATCCACAGAAGACTGCAGCAGTTTCAGCATTTAAAAGACCCCAGAATCAAAAGGAGCTCCGCAGTTTTCTGGGGCTTTGCTCCTACTTTCGACGATTCATCCCAAGATTTGGCGACGTCGCTTACCCTCTGACGTCCCTTCTACAAAATGACGTCCCTTTCGACTGGACCTCAGATCGTGACGCATCTTTCCACCAGCTAAAGTTTCTGCTTACGTCACATCCCATACTACGGCACTTCAACCCCTCCGCTCCGACGGAAGTTCACACTGATGCAAGTGGGATTGGTGTTGGTGCTGTGCTTGTGCAACGTTTGGCAACCGGCGAGCATGTAATTGCGTATGCAAGCCGCTCCCTCAGCAAAACTGAGTGTAACTACACTGTTACGGAGCAAGAGTGCCTCGCAGTAGTTTTCGCTGTTCAGCGGTTTCGGTGCTACCTACATGGATGCCATTTTACGGTTGTGACGGGCCATCATGCCGTGTTGGCTCGTCAACCTTCGTGATCCATCTAGTCGACTGGCATGCTGGGCCCTTCGTCTGCAGGAATACAACTTCACGGTCTCGTACAAGAGTGGCCGCAAACATGCCGACGCAGACTGCCTATCCCGGTCTCCCCCTTCCTACGACCGAATGTGACTCTGCTGACTTTGATCACTACATCTCCTCTGTTGTTCCCGAGTTTCCTGCCGCCTTGGCTCTGCGGACTGCGCAAGAGACCGACATAAGCCTCGAGCCACTGCTTGCGACGGCGCAGGATTCCACAGCTCCCAGCCCATTCTGTCTCCGTGATGGTCTTCTGTACAAAATGCTTATTCCAGCACAGGCACGAATTTTCTACTTGTGGTTCCCGAGAGTTACCGCTCGTGCATCCTACGTGCCATGCACGACGACCCCATTTCCAGTCACCTGGACTCTGCATGAACCCTCCACCATGCCCGCGACCGATTTTATTGGCCGAAGATGAGCCAGAAGACTGAGCGATATGTGGCGAGCTACACTAAGTGCCAACGGCACAAACGTCCTACGTCCACGCCACAGGGCCTGCTGCATCCTGTGACTCCACCACATGGTGTATTTGAGAAAGTTGGAATTGACCTTATGGGTCCCTTCCCGAAATCTTCCGATGGAAATCGCTGGATCATGGTTTGTGCCGACTATCTCACCCGCTACTGCGAAACGGCCGCTCTTCCTTCAGCCACCGCTCACCACGTGTCCATGTTCTTGCTCCGTTCCGTCATCCTGCGCCATGGACCTCTGCGAGTGATCATCAGTTATCGAGGTCGGCAGTTTACGGCAGATGTTGTGGAAGAGCTTCTCCATTTGTGCTAGTCCCATTTTCGACACTCCACACCATACCAACCTCAAACCAACGGTTTGATGGAGTGCACCAACTGCACACTCAACATGCTCTCTATGTACATTGCATCAGATCACAAGAACTGGGATACAATACTGCCGTTTATAATGTTTGCCTTTAACACTGCAACACATGAGACGACCGGCTACAGCCCGTTTTTTCTTCTTTATGCCCGTGATCCTCGGTATCTACTCCACCTGTGGGAAGCGAGAAGGGGACTGTTAAGAAGATGGAAGAAACAGAGGCACAATCGAAAGCTTAGGATGAAAACCGTGGAGATCACAAAGAAGGCGGCGGAGTACGCTGAACAACTGATGAGAGCCAACTGGGGCAAATTCTGCGACTCTCTGCAGGGGACGCTCAGCACTTCCAAGACATGGCGAATCCTAAAAGCCATCATGGACCCCACCAAGACCAAGCGAGAGGGGCAGAAGTCGCTGGAGCGGTTGCTACACACATTCCCAGGCACGAAGGAAGATGTGATCAAGGCCGTCCACGACAAATGCTACGGAGTAGAGCTAGAGGATCCATATCCATACGCAGAAGATTACAAAGGAGACCCAAATCCGAAAATGGACGAGCCGATCACGGAGGAAGAAGTCCGGATGGCAATAGCAAGTGCCACGAAACACAGCAGCTGGTGATGACAAGATCACTAATGGCATAATTCGGAACATGAGCAACAGCAATATCAAGGCACTGGCGCATTTCATGAACAAGCATTGGGAAGCAGGAATGGTGCCAGCACAGTGGAAACACTCGGTGGTCATCATGATCCAGAAACCCGGGAAAAAATTGGCAATAGAGAATTTGCGGCCCATTTCTTTAACTTCGTGCCTGGGAAAGATTTTCGAGAGGGTTGTCAATAATAGACTGCAAAATTACTTAGAGGATAGAGCTCAGATGCCGGACACCATGTTTGGCTTCAGAGAAAAGCTATCAGCCCAGGACGTTCTCCTGCAGATCAAAGAGGAGGTCTTGACGGGTATCCCACGCTCGACAGAACACGTAGTTTGGCAGTGGACATTAAAGGTGCATTTGATAATGTTAGTCGCAAGGCGATCTTAGATGGTCTGGCAGACACGAATTGTGGGACCAGAGTCTACGAGTACATTAGGAGCTTTCTGAGTAACCGGACGGCCGAAATCAAGATTGGTAATATAGAAACAGAGACCTTCCCCCGCCCAACAAAGGGACACCTCAAGGAGCAGTCATTTCGCCCACGCTGTTCAACGTGGCAATAATTGGCCTGGCCAGGTGCCTCGAGAAGGTGGAAGGCATACAGCACGCTATGTATGCTGATGACGTCACCATCTGGACAACCACAGGATCACTCGGGGAGAAGGAAGCAAAATTGCAAGAAGCCGCATCTGTCATCGAAGAATATCTAAAGCAGAGTGGCTTGGAGTGCTTATCAAGAAAATCAGAACTGATCAGATTCTGGCGAGGGAAGGGCAACCGCTCTGCTCCCACAGATCAAGGCCACAAGTTCGAGATCCGGCTGCAAGGGGAGACAGTACCCGAAAAGACAACCGTGAGGATCCTGAGGATGTGGCTCCAATCGAATCAAAGTTGTCAACACACACTTAATCTGATCAAGACCTCGACCCAGCAGGTCGCCCGAATGATAGCACGGGTGACCAGCAAAAAGATGGGGATGAAGGAGCCCGACACACTCAAACTTGCCCGGAGCCTCATTATTAGCAGAGTAGCGTATGCTCTACCCTACTTCAATATGACCAAAGGAGAGGAAGACAGAGTGGACGCCATCATCAAAATGGCGATCAAGACCGCACTCAAGCTCCTCAAGAACACACCGAACCACAAGCTAGCAGCTCTGGGTCTGCACAATACAATACAAGAATTAGCAGAAGCCAAATCAAGTCACAGCTAAACAGACTTCTACAAACGAGGATGGGAAGACGGGTGTTGGAAAGACTGGGATATAGCACACACCTACAGGCTTATAACAAGACAAGAGAGGTATCGCGGGAAGTCAGAAATTGGTACCGAGTTCGGCCCATACCAAGAAACATGGACCCCCGCCTGCACCCGGGAAGGAGGCAGGCAAGGGCAGAGTATTATGAAAAAACATTCGGCCAACAAGACACGTCAAGGTTCACCGACGCAGCCTTATATGAAACCAACGCAAAGAGGGCGATAGCCACGGTCACAGACTGCAAAGGCCGGGAGGTAGTTAGCGCCTCGATCCAAAACTGTACAGTCACGGAGGCAGAGGAAGTGGCTATCGCACTGGCCATTAGGCAAGGAAGAGAAACAGGAGACAGTCTGACGATACTGTTGGACTCTCAATCCGCGTGCAGAAATTTTCAACGGGGTAAATTATCTAAGGTAGCGCACCAAATCCTTACTTCCACAAGCGAGCCAACAAAACAATACACTCAAACACTAGTGTGGATTCCGGGGCATGCAGGGATCACGGGGAATTTGTACGCAGACAGGGTAGCCCGAGGACATGCAACCTACCGTGCGCCCAACAGTCTCTCGACAGAGGACCTGATTCCGCTTGACCCTGACTACACCACAATACTACAACACTACAGAGGCTTGCGGAAAGTATATCCGGAGCCGCATAAAAAGCTCAGCAACGAGGAGGCCATAGATCTGAGGCGACTACAGACGGGCACCTTCATTAATTTACACATATTACACATGATGCATCCCACGACATTCAGAGACGAGTGGCCGTGGTGCGGGAAGACCCCTACCCTGTACCACATAACATGGGAATGCAGCTCACATCAACTACAAAAAATTGAAAACCCAAATGAAAGACAGTGGGAGGCTTTGCTGGCCAGCTCTGACCCAGAGGCTCAGCTCTACCTGGTCACAAGAGCTCGCAAACTGGCGAAAGCCAGTGGTGCCCTGGACTGGGGGCGCCAACCACTCGTCAACCTCGGTTGAAGAGGCGAAGAAAAAGATCCCCGAGCAGTTAATAAAGTTCACTCACTCACTCACTCAGTATTACCTCGACACCATTCTTCCCTATTTCGTCCATGACGAACCTTGCATCGCCGAAACTCTTTGTCGGGCCGAAGAAGCTCGCCGTCTCGCCCGTTTGCGGATTCTGACTTCGCAAGAGCGTTCCAAAGCTTGGTACGACAGACAGCATCGCCATGTGTCTTACGCACCTGGAGACTTAGTGTGGCTTTGGCGACCTCTCCGGAAACCACGGAAAATGTTGGTGCATTACGCTGGCCCTTAAGTTTTTGTCGACCGCATCAGTGACCTGAATTACGAAATCGCACGCATGACTGCAACTGGTCGTCACTCAGCTACAACCGAACTCGCTCATGTCGCCCGGATGAAGCCGTGCCAATCCCGTGGGAATTATTAACTCCCTCGCCCAGGAGGGCTTCAGCTGTCCTGGGGGGAAATGTAGCAATCCTGAAGAAGAGGAAAACACATAGCAGAAGAAAGGGAAAAGGACGTTGAGAAAGACTAGGAAACTCTCGTGCCCATGCCGGACTCGCAGCCGTTCACCAGCTGAGTTCTCTACCTCCTCGACCTGTGCAGCGCTCTGACGTCAAACACCCGACGTAACAATATGCTCTGTGTGAACATTAATGTCAGACACAAGCAGAACAGACACAACTATTGTCTTCTTTAATGCTTCTCACATGCTGCATTATAGTTTCTAAATGACCAGCTAGGATAACTGCCACATATTGGAGCATCCTCCAAATATACTTCACATCCTCCTGCCTCTTCTGCCATCAAAAGGAAGTAGCCTCAAAGGAAATGGTAAGGAGATTTTCTTGTGTGCAGTGAAGAAAAATCAAAGCAGGTATTCATGCAAACGAGCTCCATGATGGTTTCCAATAGAAGCACCGGCAGCAGGATTTTGGCTGATGGTTCCATTAATACAAAGACAGCTTCCACAAGGGGCCCCATGTGTCTAGCATTCCTTGGACAATATGGACTCAAGACCCATTTTCAATCATATCACCAAAAAAAATTTGCACCGGGCCAGGCAAGTTGTTGCAGATACTGGTAGCTCTTTAGCAGCACTGGGGTTGGACCTCGCACCTCTCGCACACATGATGTATATGACATTGTGCCATGATAATTACTCAGAAGATGACACTCTCTACAGCACAAGTAAATATACTACTTTTCTGAAACCATTCCAAGAATCAATCTAAAAATGTTGATCCTGAAGAGCGCATAAAGAACACATGGACAACTGCAAAAAGATGGACACACGAGCGCTAAAAACACATTGCAAAACACATTGCCACAACCTCTTGGTGACCTTAGGCTATTCAGGAAAAAGCCACAGCCCCTTCTGCATGAAACGCTGCATGTGCTAATGTGGGGACTGCTTCCCGCAAGGAACTGCAGATTTTTTGCTCTCATATTGCAAAATTTGATGCTTATGGCATAGAAGCTCAGAATATTAGGCATCTTAGCCAAACATCATTTCCTCTCCGTGCAGTTAACCCCAGGCACATAAAAACCTTGTAAAATGCCACTGATGATACATGAAAAATAGTTCATTTTTGTAGCTGAAGTACTACACAAGGGGCATAATAACTTGCCATGATCTGCTGCAGTATCCTCGTTAAATGATGCAATGTGACAACCACTAGAGAACACGTTTTTGCAACTGGACTGCATTTATATGTTCAGGCATTGCTTATGTTAGATTCCATACTTTCTTTCGATTCAAATAACATGCAGCTTACACAATCGGTTATATTCCTGTACTTGTGATCTTTTTTTCATTTACTTACATAATATTCACGTTCTCACAGTGAGCCCGTGAGCAAGAAGAGCAATAAACATTGCATCAAAGAAGCATAAAAAATATAACAGTATACTTGAGAGGATAGCAAACACAACTCTTGATATACAAAAAGTTATGATCAAGCTATGAGCAATCCATTACTTCAAAGTAAATGCGCTTCCTTAATTGTGAGGTTCCACTCATCTGTACAGTGGAGGTCACTGACTTAATTAGGTTAAATCTAATGCCCTGTATAGCCTCACTGATTGAGTATGACACTCCAATCTTTCATTCTATACCGTTTTGGACCAAATTTTACTTTTCAGATGTTCTCAGTTGTACACTTCACAGACTAACAACATCGCTGCAATACCATCAGCTTGGGTGCTAAAAAACAAAGCCTTCTGGCCACCTTTCAAGAATTCGGCAAAAGTTAATGCTGCCATCAAGCACCGACGTCAGCATGAGACAGAGTGGCAGCAGTTTGCTTGCAGAGTCCTGTCAAGCACAGGTAAGATATAAAGGCCGCTAAAAGTCATTGATCAAAAATTACCTTTCTGCTATTTGAGAAGGTAACACTACCCAGAACTTTCCAGCTTTAGCTTCTTATTTCACGTGCAGCCTGGCAGTGACCAGTCAGTGACCTGGGAGAGAGAGCAGCCCAAGAGTGGCACCACAAAGGTGCACAGCTATAATTCCATTTGAGATTAGACAAAATGAGTACACAGTGCACTAGCACATATGACAAGGCATTTCAGCTTGTACCTGACATCATCAGGCTAGAGTAACAACAGCTGCATAATACTGCTTCAGAGCACTTATTGAAACTACAAAACATTCTGAATTTGCACAACAGCCTCAGGTGCTGCTAGATCCTTGGTGCATGCACCTGTATGTTTTCTTGTACGCTACTGTGTATTGTGTAGGCAAAGTGCTGTATTGCTGTAACATTTAGTATGGCTAATATTTAACACTTTCTCACTGGAACTATATACAAGAGCCACTACAATAAACAACTTTAATAAAGTATGCTTTTATGCCTACATTTTGTTTTTGCTTTGTTTTTGCATCTTATATGCATATGCACTAGTAATGTCAAACATGGCTATATACTGCTACTGGCTTTCTGTTTGCAGACAGCTATGAAGTCGCACGCAGGGGGGCTTTAAGAGCTGATGATCAATCGAACCTGACATCAGAACCGGAAACAGTAAAAAGGACTCGGCGACCACCAAAGCAACTCGAGGATTTCGCTTCAGACAGTGACAAGTCACAATAAGACAGCAGCCCAAAATCATCCAACGATGGCTGCACACAGTTCCTTACGCAGCCTCCTAAGCCGATTTCTCCCCTTTGCATAAAACGATGTGCAAAGCAGGCTACCAGCCGCTCTTTTATTACCCTTTCCACCAGTAGATACTCCCCTCCGATGTAGCTCGACTTCGCCCACTGAAGTTGATGGAGTATTCACTGTGCATTCTTATTGAAGAAATTGAAAAAGATCAATAAATCTTGAAGCAAAGCTAATGCCGAAATGACAAGACAAGTGTTGGACGTCTTCAGAGATAAGGTTGTGTATAAATCAGAAACAAAGCTGAAGAATACGTACTGCCAGGTTCTTGTTCATATGAAAAAAACATAGAACAGTTCCTATTTAATTCGTCGCCAAGGTGCTAGCATATGACATGAAGGTTAGGCGTCACACGTTCTAGGACACGTGCTGCTAGATGCATTCCTCACATCTATGGCGGTTTTTTGGCAGTATAGTTATAGTGAACTAGAGTAGAGTGTTCGCCTCCTTTTTTCTGCACTTTCTCACCTTGCATGCGTGGCAGCATAAACCCGGTTGTCATTATTATCACAACCCTACCACAACTAAACTTTACCGCAGCTAGCTCTCAAATGAAATCTTTTGGCTAGCCCCACCATGTCGTGGCTCGTATTGCATTAGATTGGATTATTTGCAGCACAAAGGCACAGTTATACTGCAACAATTGCTGCATGGTTCAGCTGAAACATTTATATTAGTTGCACTGTCGTTTATGGAGTACAGTACAGACTGTCTTCTTTTCTTTTTCCTGAGCTACGTCCACTACGTCCACAAAACTGGTTCCAGTTTCAGTTCTGGTTTTCGCGGGAATTTTGATTTGATTTCAGGGTGATAGTGAATTACAATTTGATCAAAGGTTGAAAGCAGAAAACAAACATACTTTCTGTTGCAGGTCTGCACATGAAACAAACTTTTCACAGCAGATACCTGAATGACAAAGTGCCGTTTTTAGTCTAATGTAATTAACGCGAGTTTTTTTTCATGGTTTTTTGCTTTCAATGCGATCCGCTGGGTCCAAACAGTGCTTCCAGTACAGGAGAGAAAGAGTTTTCGAGAACGACGACGACGAATTAACGTTTTTGATGAGACTAAAAGGGCCATCAATTTAGGAAACAACAACAACAAAGGCCATAATTTGTATTGAGGGTACTTTTTTAAGTGCTTATCTCACGTTATATTCGTGGTTTTATTTTTCCTCATCATGCAAAGCCACCCCTCGCATTATATTCGCGGTCGCGTTACATTCGAGTAAATACGGTACCTTAGATATGCATTACTGAAACATAAATGAAGTTCGTTAATAATTTTATAAATGCAGCTAGTATCCTTTACATTTCAAACACGGTTGCAATTAATAAAGGCATTACTTATACTGTACTTGCAGATCATATTTCTCAACTAGCTCAGCCCTCTGGAACTGCTTGTAAATGAGGGAGACCTAGTATGGTCTCTAAAGACGACTGTCATCCATGCGAGACAGGTAAGAAGATGCTTCTTTTCTATTTAAGTAACAAGATACAGTTTCAAAAGCAAGTAGGGACATTTTGTTTTTGTTTTTTCA
Source organism: Amblyomma maculatum (assembly GCF_055883805.1). Lineage (NCBI taxonomy): Eukaryota > Metazoa > Arthropoda > Arachnida > Ixodida > Ixodidae > Amblyomma > Amblyomma maculatum. The sequence continues at coordinate 274,071,144 of NC_139344.1, forward strand.
TATAAATTGTACGGTTCTGTTACTCTTACTGAATTTGTTTTCACTCAGAACAACTGGCAGCCTAGTTAGCAGTGAACAAAATCATACGTCATATTTCCATTTTACTAAAACGGTAGCTGTACAGCTATGTTTCTATATAACAGCATGTGCATGATTTCTTGCAATGCTGCAAGTATTCCTAAAGGTCAATTCTGGAAGTATTCCAAGGTCAGTGCTTTGTACTAATACTAAATTATTTATTTTTCTGTACTTAGTGCCTTCATGATAAGCACAGGAAACCATATAATTTTTGTTTTTATTGAGGTCACCAAAAGTAGATTATCATGCAGACAGAACAGTGAAATTATGGAATGTTAATTGCTTACATAAATTAATACTTGCCTAAAAATTGATGTACAGTAGCATTGCTTAGAATGAGAGCATGACAGCAGTAACAAAAAGAAACATTTGTCCTAGTTCATAATTGGTTTATACATATCGTCTCTGTCTATATATGTTACATCTAAATTTGCTTCAAATTTTTCTGAAACTTAGAGATCACAAACTTGCAGTAGTCAGCTTTTCTCTCTATCTATTTTAGCCGTCTCTCATGGCCCTAACCACTTTCTATTTTCTAGCTCTGGTCAAAATTCTCCAGGAGCTCGAGCTAATCAAGGTAGATCAAGCACGACAGGCAACTGTATTTGCAAAAATAGCTGCTAAGGCCATCAGTGAGCCACAGACCGCAGATATGGTTGCGCCGGATGACATGCCTGTTTACCCAGCGAAGACACAGGAAGAGCTTGATATCCTGGAAGCAAGCACAAAAGATACAGCAACCTTTGCTGCATTAGTAAGTCAAATATCCTCTTCATCTTACTCTTATTCAAAAATAATAGAAGGAATTTGACATGTTTGCATTCTTGGTTGCTTACTTACTTTCAGGTGAATGCTCTGGGCCAAATTGATGGAACAGATGTTGCCAGTACAACATTCAGAAAATTAGTTTCTGATGATGTTGCCGTTCAGTACAACTGGACAGGAAGGAAAGGAAAGAAAAGAGCAGAAAAGCTGGCCATCATTCGCATTGTATTCGGTAAGAGTATACCTAGACTTCATTGACATTTTTTTTCTGCATAAACAGCTAGCTGTATACGTGAGAGTGGTGGTCCTGGTCATTGAAAACTTTGCTTCCAGCTGCTGTCTGTGTAACCCGCAGTGCAACAAACAACGAGATGGCACGAGCACTTGCTGACTGGCTGCACTTTAGCAACTCGCGGCTCACTGCAGCCAAGGCAAGTAACAATATCACTTTTGCATGCATGCTAACATGGCAGTATTTAAGAAGCAAACAGTTTAGAATATTCATATATGTGTCATTGTTCTCGGCATTTTCAAGTTCCTGGTGCACAAGTTTTACTTGTCATTTCTTTTTGCAAAACAATTACCTGCATTTGCACTTTTTGTCATTAACAGATGTTACCTAAAACTCACACTTGCTCTTCAGAGAAAGATCACGTTTGCTGACAGCCCACCATGCTTAGATGTTACATGTTCAGCATTACAGGTCAATTGAATGGAATTACAGCAAATAAAAGTTTGGTATCCACTTCTCACTTGCTTGCACCTGCTTCGGTGTCTGCAGTGCGATTTGGCCACTGCCAAATACTGCACGCCTGCTTCTACCTGTATGTTTTGCTGTATGAGGAAATCTCTCTCAATGTTTTTGTCCTCAGTAAAATGATAGCTGTGCCTTTTACAATTCTGACATTTTTTTCACAGCAAGAGACATTTTCATTGCTGATAAGTTCACAGTGATAATTAGCATATTCAGATTCTGACTCACACCTGTTTTCAAATTGCACTTGAATGCTTTTGGTGAGCGTGCAGTTGTTTTTTTTGCACCTGGACTTTTAGATGAAAAGAATATATTGCTGTGCTTCTCCCTATCCTTAAGCATGCATCGATACAAATATACATATATACCCGCCGTCTACCTAACTTGTAAAGCGTTTTGTAACGTGCAGTTTTGATGGATGGCGGTTTCGCTCCGTGTTGTCCGGCCTTTTTTTCTTGGCTAAATGGCTCTGTCGAAAAGAATGCTCGTCATCTCAACTCATGCGTGCTGCTGCTATAAAGACATAAAGTATGCCTAAACTATCATGCTGCAAAGTGTTTTGCAATGATTGTAATTATGTGCAAATGAGAAAAATGGTCTTCAAGAATAGGGCATTGTCAATTTTTGTCATAAAGGAGAAATTAAATAATATAATTAAGAACTGGATTGAATAGCACAGCACCTCGCAACAAAAAAAAATATATATATAGAATAGAGAAAAAGTTCTACCGTCACTTGCATTCTCCCAAATTGCCAGAAATAGCAAATTTATTCTGCTTTAAGCAATCATCAACACTGCCAACAAGCAGAAAACAACTTTATAAGCATTGAAAAGGCTTTGGATATTGCATATTTTAAAATGTAACTAAATTCAGCAAATACTAAATCGAACTTTTGGCGCCTAGTCCTTTAGGGGAAGCCATTAGCACTTCTATAGAATGACAACATGCATTCAGTTATATATTTACTTTTATATCTTACTCTGCATAGTGCAATACATTTTACTTGGGATTCTTTTTAGGAGAATTTCATAAATATTGAAGATTCATGTAGTTTCTTAAATTCGAGGCAAAGTTTTCTATTTGTTTATAATTTGGAATTTTGGCTGATTTCAAAATATTATAGAGAAAGAACAAACAATTCTAGAGCTTCGAATTTTTGCAGAAATAGAGAACTAGCCCTGAAAAATAAGAAAAAGTTTCAGCTGCAACACTTTATTAAGTCATGCCAGATTGTAGGGCTCAATATTGATAATTTTCAAAATCAGCCCTCAGATTTATATACTTATTTTTATAATGTGAAACAATATAATGCAGCACATTTTTATGCCATAATATTTGTGCGGATAATAATGATTCTTAATTGAGAGGGATGTTCATAAAAATTGATGAGGTTTTTTTTTTTAATTGGAATCAAAGTTGCACTTTTTTTGCTGTTTTTGAATCTTGGGCAAATTTGATCCATTGTGGAGAACACACCTAGCAGTCTAGAGCTTCCAATTTTCCTTGAAGTGAAGAAGATTATCTGAACAAAAAAATGGAAAAACATGCCCGTATTCAATGTTAAAAATGGATTGATTTGTAGCGTGTTGCTTCTGGAGCAATGTTTGCGATTTCTTACTGCTTTACTTTACATATAAATCAACTTTGCTTTTGCTTTTTGCTAAATCAATTGCAACAACAAAAGATGTTTTTAATAACTCCCATAAGTAAGTTTCATAGATTTTGTGGGCAAGAAAGAATAGATAACAAAATTTCAGTATGCCAGCAACAGATCTCCAAACTTGGAACCTTTTGAAATGGCACAAACGGCGTTTTCCACCTGTAGTGATATACAAGTTTTTTCTGAAAAACATACGCCATATCCTGCAAAACTAAACCCCATTTCTTTGTGTTGAGACATTTGCCCGCCACATATAAAAATTTAATTGAAAACAAAACATGGTCATGGGACCTCGATTACCGTTCTTATATCTGAATACACCCATATACAGTCGAATCCGGATATATCGAACTTGAAGGGGATCGCGAAATAGTTCGATATATCGATAATTCGATATACAGAAATCGGCTTGGGATAGCACTTACGATGCGAAAAAACGATACCGCATTTGACGCGTAATCAACTCACTCGCATAATGAACCCACCCTCCACTTTTGCACTCGAGAATTTAAAAAAAAAAAAAAAAAAGCGTTAAGGCCAGCTCGCTCACATGCAAGCGTATAAGCGATCTCAGCGAGGAGCCGCAGCGACAGAGCAAAAAATTTCCAACTTGTTGGAACTGCGTCCCTCTGTCGTTCGAGCCACCGCGGCAGCTCAACAAGGTTTCTGTGTCGCCGCGGCAGAAATCGCAAGCGTTTTCGCTTGCATGTCGCACTCCGTTTCGGTCGTCTCATCCACAGCTCATTTCTTGGCAGCGTGCCAAGATGCTGCGCAGCGATAACGTCGTCGCGGCGTGTTTGTCTTTTTATAGCTCCTGCGGCTGCGGGGAGCGAACTTGGCAGACTGCCCGTGATGGCTTGATTGCACAAGCCTGGTTCGATTTATCACGTCGCGCTTGGGGGGCGGGCGTAGCCCACTGCCATAAAATATTGGAAAGCGTGATACAGTAGCTGCAAATGCTGTTTGAAGCGAAAAATGCTAAAAGCCGGTGTCATGATCGCAGTTGACCGCGTGCTTTCGTTAATTCATACATGCGAGAATAAACGACTCCCGCAAAAAAGAAAAAAAGCCGCTTCGTAACGCCATATCTTACGCTACGCCGCGCGTACAGCACATCGATAAAAATAGACGACTCTCGGGGGGGAGGGGGGGGGGGAAGAAAAAAAAAAGAGATCTGCTGCTTGTTAACTTCCGCGGGCGCTATAGCCACGTCAGCCGCTGCGCGCAGAGGGTTCGCAACACACGCTGGGGAAAGCGTCCGACGTTCTGTCTGAAAACGGGCTGAGCCAACGCTGAGCTGGCTTGGCGCATGCGTAGCGCGTGCTACTGCGAACGAAGGCCGGGAAAGAGAAAGGAGAGAGATAGCTCGGCAAAAGAATGGGCACACCCTTGCGCTTCGCTCTGTCGCGTTTTTCCCCACTCGTTCCCACCGGTTCTCTCTGGTTCATTCACGCACATGGCACATTGACGCATTCAGCCGAACTGTCCCCTCTCATTACTTCCACGCGCGGCTTGAAAACGTCACGCGGCAAACGGCCGAGGGTGATGCGATCGTCTTTGGGAAAGGCACACTTTCCAGTGCGTGGTGCGGAGTTCGACATATAGAACGACCGGTGAAATTGAGTTCGATATATGATGCGGCTTTCCTATACTTTTACATGGGATTTTCAAGGGGATATTCCGTGAGTTCGATATAACCGAAATTCGATTAGTCCGGGTTCGACTGTATATATATATATATATATGCAGCGCACTTAAGATTATGTAATAATAATAAGGTGCAGAGATTTTTTGACCCAAATACATACTCTTCCTTGGCCATGACAAATGCATCACAAGCTAATTTTGCTGCTCCAATGCTTTATGCTGGGCTAAGGTGAACTTCAATCTTTCAAACACTGAGAGAACAAAATATTAGCCTGAACCTGCTCAAACCACAAAAAGCCATACTGCTTAGCAGTGTAACTTAGAGCCATGGTTGAATTGATGCACAAGTATGAGAATCAAGATTGCCTCGTTGCTGACATCATTGTTCTGCAGATGAAAATGGTGTGATCCAGAGGTGCACGTCCAGTACCAGAGGGTTTTCTGCCTGCTGACATTCTTCAAAACTGATATATTCTTCCAGTCAGTAAGGCTTGTGTATATATTTTGTATACTATGTCCTTGTTTGTATAACTTACAGAAAATCTATTATATTATTATAGCTTGCAGTGTATCAGTTCACATGTCTATTACTTGTAAGCATTTTTGCACACTTTATTGTTCAGTACATACTGCTCAGTACAGCAGCATGTTGCACCTAGTTTTTCATTTGCAAATGATTCATCAATAAAGGTTTTCACAGTATTCCCTGCAGACTCGGCTGAATATACTTTGTGGAATTCGGGCTTGCTGCGGCTGCCCTTTGCGCGGCCGCCGCCCGCTTCCCAGTTGTTCTCCTCGTTCCCTTTCTCCCGCCTGAGGCTGCGGAGAGAGGCTCGGACGACTTGTCACTGTCGTTCGGGCCACAGCTCCGCCCTGGCGTCCCAGTGGCTGTTCCCATTGGCGCCTTTTGGCGGGAACATGGCACCGCTTCGACGGCCGCGCTCGCGCGACCGTCCGAGCGGGGCCCAAGGAGAGACCCCTCCGAGACATCGCAAGGTGCGTACGCTACTGTTCTTGTCTGCCGGCCTTTGTCCGCGCAGACCAGTGTGTACTCGAGTTCGTCTGCTCCGGGTCGTACCTGAGAGCGAAGCTCGAGCCTGTTGATCGTGATCCAATGATCCGCGACAGGCGTACCTCGCGGTGGTTGCCCACTCTCTTTCAAAGGAACCCTCTGGTCACTGCGAGAGAGAGAGATCACAGCACGCCCTTGCGTGCTTGCGGCGCGCACTCCGTGTCACTGCGTGCGTGCAGGGGAGCCTTGCTCCTCGCGCGCTCCCGGGACACGGTGACTGAGACTATGTGTGTGTATGTGCGTTTGTAATATGTGTATGTGCGTGTGTGTATGTGTGTGTGCCGCTGGAGGATGGCGTTTCAATAAACGTCTCCTTTGTGAACTTGGAGGTTTGTGTCCTTGCAGCGCAGTGCTCTCCTTCCGGTGGAGGTTGAGTGCGCGCTGCGGTGTTTCAGTGTGCGTGTGGTGACGGCTGATCGGGGCTTCGGCTCGCGCGACGCTCGAACCCGCGGTGGTTGGTGGCCTATGTCCACGTAGAAACCACAACTTGAAATAATTGCATGCAGTTTGGTGTGCCTACTAATGTTCTGGTATTGTGAGCAGGGTCTGCTAATGCCTTGATATATGCTGCAAATAGGTATTTAGTATGGAATCCCTCCAATTTTGGTAAGGTACTAGGGATAGTATGCTTACGGTGACCCTGAATGGTTTCCAACTTTTCCCAGTTAAGCGTTTCACTAGCTTTTTCTTAAGTGTTTAGAGAAAATTACATAGAAGTTTCGGATAAGTATAGTGTGACTGTTGTTTGACTGTTTTTTAAATGTTTCACTAACATTTTAAGTGCTTAGACAAAACTTCATTGAGGTTTCGGGTAAGTAGTGCGACTGTTGTTCGAGTGTTTTTTAAGCGTTCATTCATTACATTAGCATAACATATTCCTCACGTTACATATACGCAGTAAAACTGTATTTGAGTTGTTAGGCAGACATTATAGGAATGTTGATTAGTAACGTTATAGAAACGCTACAAAAAAATTTAACGTTATGATAACGTTTCTGTGCTACCGTCAAGCTAAGCTGCCTTCGAAACCAGTTTGCGCATGCGAATATTCTGAAGCTTAAGCTTCGCTTGTGTGGAGAAATGGTTTGGTTTATTCCTGGAGAGTAGTTGAGCACTTTTGGAGCCGATTACTACTGAAATTACCCGGCTAAGAGCTGTATTGGCTTCCTTCACCGCGCAGGTACGGTGGGCGACTGTAGTGACTGATTAAGTTAAATGAAAACGAGAGAGCGCAATGTATCAGAAAAACTGTTCAACTTTCGGGCCTATTGCTAGTGCATGAAAGGAGGACAATGATATCAAGGAGTGGAAGTGTGTTTTTCATACGACGACTCTTTTCGCTGCTCCAAGCACCTTCAAAATTATTGCCAGCAACAGTAGGGAATCAGAAATTATATTTCTAGCCCACTGTACCTGCAATTTAAGTGAGCTAATTTCATTGTATAGTTCTTTTTAACATTCGCCTAGAGCGCAGCTTTTCAATTATTTTATCCTGGTCGATAAAAAAAAAAATGTGTCACATCTGTTTCATCGTATAGACGCGTCAAGGTCATTCAGAGGTTAATATATACATGAAGGCTTTTAAGAATGCTCTCATTTTGTTCTCTTCGCTCTATAGGAGAGGTGCACGAGTGCAAATGCAACGTTCTCCACGATCGCTTGCACCTAAATTTAAGCGATCTGTTGATCTTTTTTTTTAATACATTGAAACCTTCTTATTCAAATGCGCGTCATCTTATACTACTTATTTTGCACCCCTCATAGCCGAGTCCACTTCGGAATATTAAACTCCACGTACCATATATATACCATACTTAAATATCCTGCTCGATCAGAGCTAGGTTGTACGTGGATATTTAATTCGTTCGTAATATTCCTGTTCTTAATATTAAAGAAAATTTAATAATCAGAGTAATAAGGTGCGTTATTTCTCAGATTAATAAATTTTCTTTTGAAACACAGTGCTGCGTGACTTAGCCGGGATCCTAACGATGCTCACTCGCTTTATAGGACCAGTTATGAAGAACCACTCATTGAAACTCACAAAAGTGAAAACAAAGAAAATTGCTACTTCACAAGACCGAATCTGTTTCTACAATATCGCGCTGGAGTGGCCGCGCTCAGGGTAACTGCAGTTACCTTCGCAGCATCTTTTGTGTCCTTTTCTTTAACGCCGCCGGGGTGGCGCAGTGGTTACGGCGCTCGACTACTGTTCCCAAGGACGCGGGATCGAATCCCGGCCTCGGCGGCCACTTTTCGATGGAGGCGAAAAGCAAGGCGCCCGTGTGCTGTGCGATGTCAGTGCACGTTAAAAGAACCCCAGGTGGTCGACATTTCCGGAGTTCTCCACTACGGCGTCTCTCATAGCCTGAGTTGCTTTGGGACGTTAAACCCCACAAACCAAACCTTTTCTGTACGAACAATATATATGGACAGTACTGCAGGTGAATGGGATGTCACAGAGCTGCTTTCGATTAAGATCATACGCACAGGGAATATATCACGTCAAAACTTATTGTGACTTGATAGTATATGCAACAAAACGTGCACAAGCTGCAGGCATTTGCTATTGCGCTCTTCATCACGTAGCCGAAAAGCAAACACGAAAATTAAGAGTTGCAAACTAACTGACCAAGTTCCAATGCAGAAGAGCCACGCACGTTAGCCGCGAATGCAATCCGTTGCCGAAGGGTCTACTTGTCGCGCTCAACGCCACTGCCCTTCGCTCTCATCTTTATCCGACTGCAAGAAACATGTGAAAACAGGTGCCATTTTCTTTTTTGTGCCTCGTGGCGCAACTAACCGCACCAAAACTTGCAGGAATACCAGGGATTATGCTTGAAAACACAGCAAGCGCTGCGCATCCAAAGACGGCTCGGTCTTTAGCCTACACCCCGAAAGTCGCTGCTGTCGCCAGCGCAGCCGCATCTCCATTGACGTCACGGGCGGACGCTAGTCTTGCAGAGCATGGTTTCTTCCACCGTGGTGTAGAGCTGGAACGTGGCGTCGCTCATAAATAAATTTGCTTTCCTCTTTATGATGGGCTTCTTGTGCCCCCTTCCGCCCTCATTTAGCGGCCCCGGACATTATGCTTCTTCTCCATCATCAGGTAGTCATGAGACGTACACTAGACACGAAAGTCATCGTCGGCCTCGATGTTGCCAAGGCATTCGACAACGTCCTCCATGAAGCGATTCTTCAACAACTTCAAGCTCTCGGTGTTGGACATCGCATGTATGCGTACATCCGAAACTTTCTCACCGACCGCACAGTGCAACTTAAAGCCGGCACTGGAGATCCTTCCATCATCTCTCCGGGAAACCGTGGCACGCCGTAAGGCGCCGTACTTTCGCCGATGCTTTTTAACGTCGCACTGATAGGCCTGCCGAAGCTACTGGCCGATATCCCCCACCTGCATCACAGCATTTATGCTGACGACCTCACACTTTGGATCACGCGCGGCTGTGACGGCCAGATTGAAGAGACTTTACAGACCGCGATCGAACGGATTGGAGATTATCTAAGTACAGTTGGCCTCACTTGCTCGGCGACAAAGTCCGAGTATATCATCATCCCTTCCCCGGGACGACGCCCTTCAAATATACTTCCTGACATCAGCCTCCGGGTGCAAGGAAACCCGATTCCTCGAACAGACAACATCAGGATCTTGGGCTTGCATCTACAGGCCAACGGCAGCAACAACATCACGATCCAACGCATCGACCAGTCGGTTGTACAGATCGGACGCCTCCTTAAGCGAATCTCCAACAAGCATCATGGCATGCGAGAGTCCAACCTCTTGCGCCTCGTTCAAGCTTTCATCTTCTCCCGCATCACCTACTCTGGACCATACGTCTCACTCGTGCCGAAAGCGAACGGCTGCGTCACTTCGAAAAGCATACAAGACGGCCCTAGGTCTTCCCATGTCCACAGCTACCCATAAGCTCATGGCTCTCGGAATCTCCAATACCGTGAGCGAACTGATCGAGGCAACCCTCACCGCCCAGTATGAGCGGCTCTCACTCACACACGCTGGCCGAGCGGTACTGCAGCAAGTTGGGATCTCCCCGCCGAGATCGGCCCCAAGTTACGCTGAACTTACACCGGAATATCGCCTAAACCTCCGCATTCCTCCCATTCCCAAACGGATGCACCCGGAACACCACGCCGAGAGACGGGCTGATCGTTATTAATGTAAACAGCGCGAACACGAAGACACGGGACAAGATACAAGAAAGCCACAGTACAAGCGCTGACTATATTCGCGCTGTTTATATTAATAATGAATAAGTACCAACTCGCCCAACAAAGTATCTTGACGAGCTGATCGGGCTCGTAAATTCAGTGGACGTCCGGACGTCACGTATACGGACGCCTCATCCATCGAGGCCAGTGATGGTGCCTCTCGCCCCTCACCGCAGCTGGTACACAGCCTGCAGCATTCGCAATGCAGAAACAGTCACCGCAGCTGAGGAGGTTGCCATTGCGCTAGCCGACTCTAATACCAAAGTCGTCATCAGTGACTCTTAACAGGCTATTCGCAATTACGATGCTGGCCGTATCTCTTGCCAGGCGTTACACATTCTACATTTTACAGCACCCTCTTCCACATCTCGCTTACTTCTTTGGGCTCCAGCCCACGAGTCGCTCAGCGGAAACGCCCAGGCACACACTCTCGCTCGAGATCTCAGCTGCCGAGAGCATGATCAGCCACCCTGCTTCCGCTGACACTAATATATCACGCGCTTCTTTACTCACTACTTACACGGACATACTCCAGCACTACCGACTCCAAAGGTGCACATATCCTCCCGCACACCGCGATCTAACAAGACGCGAGACCGTCCAATGGCGCAAATTACAAACTGGCAGCTTCCCACACCCCCTCTTATACAGCAGGATCTTTCCGGATCAGATAGCCCCCATGTGTAAACACTGCTCAACTCCGGCCACACTCATACACATGGTGTGGACTTGTACACATTACAACACAGACAACTCAAACACCCCAGAGACGTGGGAGTCTCTCCTGTGTACTTCCGAGCCAGCAGACCAACGCTGGCTTATCCAGCGCGCGGTGGAGGCCGCGGCATCCCAAAGGATCCCCGCCGATCTCCTCTAAGTCAGCACAACCGGTCCTTTGACTGGTCCCCTGTTTTTGGGCGCAATAAAAGAGTTCACCACCACCATCTAATTTTTAAGTTCGTGTTTTATCATTTGTAATGATGCCTAGGACATTACTGTACAAAGATTACCACCATTTGACTAACGACTGCTGAATAATTTATGTTCCATTTTTTTTTTCTCACCTGTTCGATTTCGGTCGCCGAGCGATGGCCGAGCGATGGCTGTGACGTCCCAGTGAAGTCTAGGTCACGCGAGGGATGAAAATACAGCGATATAATCATTGCTGTGTCATTTGAATTCACTACAATGATAAAGTAAGCCAGCTTCAAGAACAGGAATCCCTAAAAGTGAAGAACGAGCGATTATATCGCTGTTTTTTCATGCCGCACATCAAGACATGATTGTGACGTCACAGCCATCCCTCGGCTGTCGAAACCGAAACTGATGAGAAAAGAAAATTTAATTATATATTATTTAGCGGTCTTAGGCAAAAACCGCGTGCGGACCGATATACAGGAATGGTCTATGCATGATTAAAAAGAAGAAAAATGCCACCAAACTTTGGTGTCTATAGTCCTTTAACGAACAAATTGTCCTACTAATTTGTACTACCTCTAATAGATCCCGACCGACAACAGTTCATGCAGCGCAGAGAAGTCAGATGAAATGCAGCCTGGGTCCAGTGTGTGACGACTGAGGGAGCTTGTCTGTGTATCACTCCGGCTTACATTACACCTCCATACCTGTATCGTTAGTTGTCCTATTTCAGCAGCTGTTCTGGCAACCTGGGAACAACGCAGCGCCTCAAAGACATGCAAGCGAGAAACGCTGTATAAACATTTGGGTTGTGCCTGCACTCTCGTTATGAGCGGTTGGCTCTAATACACGGTGTGAGAAATGCGGCAAAAAAAGACGGGAGAAGACATGGCGATTCTCTTGGTGACACCCGGATGCCGATCGCAATGTCCTTTATTTACGGAACCGTACACTTCGACTCCTACCTGCTTTTCGAGCAAATGTCGTCTCATTGGATTGCAAGTCAAACAATATACGAGCTGTCCATGAAGAGGTAGAGTGATACACCAATGAATTAGACTGTGTACAATGAATGAATGGATGCAGATCTGAGGAACAAGCTAACTGGTCGATCAATTCCAGCCATGACGGGGCAGTCCATGTGACCCTTAGGGAAGGCATCGGCACAACAGAGCACAGGAATCTTTCCACCAACCTCGGCCCCAAGTGACATATCGTACCCGAAGGATGACCTTATGGGCGATTTCTTATATATTTTTTTTTTATAGTTCAGTTCACATAAAAGTCGGTCAGTGCAACAGCATTGCAGCGATTAGTTCATATATAGTTGGGTTTCCATTGCCAAATATCCAATTAAGGTTGCTTTGTTCTAATTATCACTTACCTGCAACCGCGCAGTTTTAGTAATATTATGATGGCTTACTGGGGAACAGACTGAATAGGCCCTGTGTAAAAGCCTGTGGAAAGTCCACCGTAAACTAAATTCGTGTGAAGGCTCAAAGCTCTTATTTAAAAGAAAAATGCGTAAGTAGAGAATAGTCGTGCATCATTAAGTGAAAGATGTGGAACGTGACGGGGCTTTAACTGGCGTCAGCAGTTGCTGTTTATATCTGAAACTCCAGATCATTGCTGGTAATTTAGCGCCCTGGTGCGCAAGTGACTGCAGACGTACAGCCAACAAAAAGTTGTGACATTCTGAAAAGTTTCGTACAATTTCATATTCTAGAAATAATTTGCTACTGTCCTACTTTTGAATATGTTTTGGTGCAATAATGTCGTTTTGTTTGACAATACGAAAGGGTTCACTCGAATACAAAAGATATTTCTCAACAAAGTAATAACAAACGCAGCCTAAAACCACACATACTGGACGTGTGGTTTTTATTTATTTATTTTATTTGAACATACTGCAGCCCTATTGGGCTATTGCAGGAGTGGGTTTGGAGGGCATAGTGTCGGGAACAAAGAACAGAACATTGCAGAATAATAGAGGCAGCATTAACAATGCAAACCATTAGGAAACAAAGAAATGCAATACGATGCAAAAAAAGAGCTAATGAAAGAGAACGAGTAGCATCAGGCACGAATTCCAGGATTCGATTACTCGAGAAAAGGAGCTTTTTTTAAACGTGTCAGTACGGGCAAAATAGGGCGCGATATGGTGTCGGCAGACACAAAACACTCAAACACAACATATGCACCCACTGTCAGAAACAGTGTACAGCATCATATATGGCAGTACGCATCTTTTTCAAGAGAAAGAAACAAAATTGCGCATATTCCACACGACGACATGCCCATCCTAGCCCATCAGATTCTATCAGGCACCGCAATACAACATTGTCACTTATGGCAGTGAGAGCGGCCTGCTTCGAGTAGTGTGAGAGAGGTCGACTTACAGCGCGCAGATCTGCAGCATGGCAAGCAACGAGAAACAGCTTGAAGAACCGTGAAGAAGCGAGAAGCTTCACTCCCATATCCCTCCTAACTCCCTAATTACCCAAACAGCGGCCGAGAGCCATCCATCCAATCAAATAAAGGCTTCATTCATTCATTCATTCATTCTTCCTGTAGTTGTCTGGGGCATAATTGTCCCATTATAGTTCGTTTTTACTTTTGTCCTTTCATGGGCGCTTCCATGCTCCATTTGTTTTCTGCTTGTTATAAATTATTCCTAACTTCTTGATACTTTTGAGTGATGTTCTGCGGGCACTTGTATCAAGGCATATTTTCATAAGCAACGAGAGGACGTGGAGTCTCCCTGACTGGTCAAATAGCTATTATTCGCGTCCACAACCTGGATGAAAAACCATCAAGGTTCAGTGCTTTCCAAAGTAATGCATTCCGAGTATTTGCGAGCTTTGAGAGTATAAAGACCCAAATAAGTTTTTATATATATATATATATATATATATATATCTTCACCTGGGAATTTCAGATCGACTAAGTACGTTTTCGAAAAAAGCGTTGCTCGCGTCAAGCCGACAAACTCACTACGGCTCTCTGTTGCCGACATTTACGAATATTTTGCCCTGGCATCAAAGTCAAAAAGGGTCCCCATGAACTGAAACGTGAAGTGCCATGTGTGAGGAACATGTTCCGAAAAAGCTCGAGATTCCAGGATGATATATAGGTTAACCAGCATCTGGCGCGAATTGGTTGGCATATTAAAAGCAGTGACTTTGTTAGAAGAATCGAATTTCTTGCCTGTGTAAATGGTAGAATTCACCGTATACTTTGCCCAAAACGCATTTATTTGAGCATTTTCATCAACTTCCTGCGTTTAACCATATATAGAGGCGGTAATGTTCCGGCGCACAACTGGTTCTCCTTTCGTGAAGTTGGCCCCCTTCACCAAATTTAAGGAGTATAATGATCGAACAGATTTATCAGAAAATTATTAGCAAATTATGGTTCCATCGGGACGTAAGACTCTGTGCTTTGGATAAGATTTTAAACAGAACGGTGACCCGAAGCACTCATCTATGCTTGTGAGACACTGGCGGAAAAGGAGAGTTGACCTTACTGAGTAACCAAGCCAGTCTGCTGAAATGTTCCGAATTAAATACATTTTCATAGGCTTCGACCGGGGTCTGAGAGAGAAGAAAAGGCGAACAGAGCCGAGAAAAAGTTTGTCCCGCTCACGCAGCGCAAAAAGCAGTTCCTGACTAAATTGGCTGTGGAATTAAACTGTGACCTAATAAGTTGGTACAGTCGACTGTACACTGTGCAAAATCTTTGTCGCTGCCTTCGCATTTGGCTCATGCTAAAGCTTTAGTGGGGTAATAAAAAAAAAAATGAAGTCGAAAAACTGAAATATTTTAGTTTCCTCACTGTAGGTGTAACGTAGAAACGCGCTCTGCTTTTCTTTATTCGTGCGCTATAAAAGAGAATCTCTGTTCATCGTGATGTCATCGTGCGAAAGAGAAAATGTGCCTTCTCGTTAGTAAGCTCCCACAGTATCATATTGTAGTTTTCTGAGGGACGCAGGAGAAGTTTATGGATAAAAAAAAGAACAGCTCTGCAGACAAAAATCTGACCACGACCATATATAGTCGTTTGTTCGAACCATGTCATACGAGATGACTTCATCAACTTACCTTTTAATCGTCGTGTTGTGATCGCAGGTTCGTTTTGTAGCCGCGCTGGCACTGACGACTGAAGTCGTGGTGGAGCTTTCAGTCGTATCTACAGCTGTTTTTAAGTTGTTTTAATTGATGTTTGCCCTCGATGAGCAAATCATGAGGCTAATATACTTCAATTAACATTACTTCAGCATGACCATGTGTTAAAGCGACGGTGCGCACTGACCTTGGCTGTCGCGAAGAAGGGCAAGGAGACGATGAGCTAATTAGAAGGGCAGCCGTGGATACTGCATGAACCGGTGAAATTTCCAGGGTTTATCTGTCTTGTTCTCCCAACTCGCGAAGAGCGATCTCCTCCCGCATCACCCCTCTTCCCTCACTGCTTGCTTCCCTTTAAATCCAGTCCTGTTTGGAACAAAAAAAAAAAAAAAAAGTTCCAAGCTACCCATGCTATGTTCCAATGCTGCCCGCTCTTCTCGAACCCTTTGGTTCACAGAACAGACAACTTACTATTACTGAACACAGATGGCGAATAAGTACGCTATACGTATAGGCAGACTGGTTTATGTGAATTAGCACGAGCGCAAAACGACTCCTGCTTACTTTCCCATGAATAAAAGCTGTTCGCAGTGTTATACACAGCACTGGCTTTTTCAATGAAAATCTACATGAGGGCCGTTTTTCTATAAATTTCCGTGCGATTCAATGTCAACGCGACTCAGCCTTCGCTAACGACGTCAAAAGGTGGTCTCGGAATGCTAAGCGTGGAAGCGCGAGTGTACGGATCTGCAGATTTGCAGCAACTACAACCAATTGACCACTTCTTATGCTTTTCTAATGAAGTAACTGGAGCGTTTATTTTATAAAGTGGCTGAGAATAGCCTAAAGTGAATTTTGTTCATGTGCTGATCGTGTATACATATATACGACGAAAACCTCGAAGCGACTTGCCTGCAACAGTGGATAAATGCTGCACACAGAAAATGTTCAGATGAGCCAGCTGAGCATTCAACACCGCAGGGTTGGTCTGACTTATTTCCATTTATTTTCATTTTCCCCGATGAATGAAACGCTTCGAGCGCTGTGCAACTCAGCGAAACGAATTCTCGGCTTCAACGGACCATTGTTATGCGTTCTGGCATATATCATATATACGTTAGGACGCTGAGAATAAGCCAAGAGTGGAAAGCGACGAGTGTGAGAAGGAATATGTTTTGTTGCACATGTTTTACAAAATTGTACCCGTCTCCTGTATGCAGGAGGGGCGTCCCGCAGAGGTGATTGATTTCTTTGGCTCGCTTCCCCTGGGTGGCCGCGGCACACTGCTAGCGCGCGGCGCTTGTGGAGCACGTTGTCACTGGTTTACCATCCTGCCGTTGGCTGGCAGGCCCTGCGACACTCGCCAGCGCGCCAGCCGGTTCTCGAACCACACCTGCGAACACCGAAGAATTTCGTTGGGTCATTGGCCTCAGCGGAAAACTGAAGAGGACAATAGTAGGGATCTTGGATCCACATCCTTGGGAGGACGATAGGAGAGAAATATGAGAGACATGTTGCACTCTATTTGGGTTACTGGAGTCAGCAATAAAGCAAAGAGCGGAGTACCTGAAGGCGGCTGTTAACGAAGGTCTCTCCATACTGATACGATACGATAAGGCAACATGAGCGAAATAATAATTTTGCTCTGATATCTGGCAATCAAGGTCACGGCATTGGTGTGTCACAAAACCGATTGGTTTATTATCGTACTGGACTTCCTGTAGCAGGTCCGCCGCGCAGGGTGAAAAACCGGGGTTGCATGGTTCTTAAACGCACTGGTAATTTCGAGTGTAGTTTGGCAGATGTCTTCATGGCTTTTGGTCGGTTGGTTTTCGGAGTTTAACGTCTCAAAGCGACTCAAGCTATGAGAGACGCCGTAGTGGAGGACTCGAAAAATTTGGATCACCTGGGGTTCTTCAGCGTGCACTGACATCGCACGGGCGCCTCCTTTTCGCTTCCATCGAGAAGCACAGCAGTCGAGTGCCCTAACCATTGCACCGCCGCGGCGGCTCTTCGGGGCTTTTGTAAAAGACGTGGCCTCAACAGTGGTAGCAGGCGGGGTCGTTTTCAAAGGCGGATATGAGAAGGCGCACGTCGCCTGGGCTTTGAAAATCGGAGGGACCGAGCCCGCCTTGAATGCCAGCGCGTCTGTGTGGAGGCGAAGGGGTGAAGTCTGTACACATGCTTGTGGGATCATGGAGGTAGAGAGACCAAAGACGACTGCAGTGCCGGACCCTTTTTCAGTAAGCGTTTAGTATAACTACACTCGTTGAGGCTAAAACCATAGCTACTATGGTATACTTCAACCGGAATTCATAGAGGCCGATTCACATGACGGATCCGCGGCTGTGAATCCTGTGTTCCCCTGAACAGAAACCTCATTTGGCCCCTCTTTGAATCGAATTTGGCCGTTCGATCTTCAAGGTTTATTTCCAAGAGTGTTTCTGTTTTCCCCATTATCTAACAAGTGCTGTTTTCGCGTTGCAGCAGTTATCGAACATTCTGATGGCCTTCCGTTGAAACAGCCGGTAAGGACTCAATGGGGCATTCTGGCGCCGACCTGCTCCTTTCTTCTATTGCGCATGAAGCATACAAGGCCCAGAAGAGTCCACGGCCGGACCCGAGCGGCGGCTGGTAATGTAAACTGGCGCACGATAATTCGCTGTCTTTCTCTGGACCGACGACTGCCAAACGCGTTAAAATCGACCGCACCGGCTGCACAACGAGCGACGCGCAGTCGCTGTCGTCAGACGGCTTGCAAAGTCTCGCAAAGAGACTGACTCCAGATGGGTATTCGGAAGGGCTCGCATGCACACTGTCTTTAGCTCACGCGTTCCATGCACGCGCATGGACAGCGGACGCGAGAGGAATACAGATGAGGCTCGGGCGGTCATTTGTCTCCAAGCCGTAATCATTAATCTGCTCCTATGAGTTTTGGTCAGGACAGAAAGCTCCACGGAGTCTGGGGACGCCTGACGCTATGCATTTTGGCAACAGAAATAATTAGGAGGACGCTTAGCTTCTCCTTAGTAGGCGCGATAACGCTTTTTTTTTTTTTTTTTTTTTCACAAAGAGACTGGCACAGAGCTTGGAAAACTATTAAACGTCTTTGGAAGGCGCAGTATTTGTCTCGTTGGACACCTACATTTATAATGAGCGGCATACAAATCGAGGTAGACATGTCGCCGGCTCGAATCCTTATCGCATACTATAGCCTCCAAACTATACTAGCAGATAGTATGACACCACACCCTGAACGCTGCACAAAGAATGGTTGCATCTCATCTTTCACACGGCATTTCGATCTTTTCCACACGTTTTACTCAACCCAGGGCTACGGCGACGTCTTTTCGACCGAATGAGCTGTACGTGTACGCTATCGCCTAATAATAGTTGGCATACTGACAAATTGGTGTCGTAAATTTGCAGAGCGCGTCTTTTCTCAACCGCGGATGTTCGCTGCTCATCCTTCCGGCGAGAGCAAATGCTCCGAAGTGTTTTGCTCCTCCGCGACGCTTCGATATTCAGTGGCTGCTTCTCGAACCGGCGAAGTGCGTGAAATAGCGGCAGAGCGAGCAGGGGCACAGTAAGAAAAACAAAAGGGAACGGGCGCTTTCCCATTCCAGCGTACATGGTGGCCGAGCTGGACTCTTGTCGCCGAGCTTGAAGAGGCCCTATACAACGGGTGTTTCAGCGAGCGTTCTCAAAAACTTTTGAATGTAGACAGTTTTTTTTTCCATTTCGAACTAACTATATTTAAGAAATTGTTCGCTGAAATGTGGCGTTTCATGGTATCCGTCGCTCGACGATCCCATTCTGTTGCATGATAACGGTGTTCGTTGAATCACTGAAAATGGTTTTCCCTTCGCAGAAAAATGCTCGTCTCAGCGGAGGCGTGTCGGCGGTAACAGCTTCGCGTCACGAAGGCGAATAGCAGAGAACGTAAATGCGTCAGCAAGTCCTACAGTTGTGCTGATTAGCTCAAGACGACTAGCGCTGCAGATGAAGGATATGACGCGAGGGGTGCCGTGCTGTTTATTTATCACCTGTTTCCCCTCGTGCAATGCGACGGGTACAAGAATGGTGCCTATCGTTCATGAAATTGTATCCATATTTTTACTAGTACAGAGTGAAATTTCCACTGAGAAAGATAACCTCCAAGAGTGACTGTTTCACAGGCATCCTAACGAGATAGGTTTGCACTTATGAAACCGAGTGTCCAGTCCGACCATGGACTCCAATCAGCCGTTTTGCCCTACTGCAGTAGAAAGATTTGGACCAGAGCGTGCCTCTTTTAATACTCACGACTGTGCTCTGCTCTGAGCGGCTTCTCTCCGACACGCGTACTCACAGCCCTCAGCACCGCCAGAGCGGAGAACGGCGATTCGCGCATCCGGTGTTGGACGCCAACGAGGACACGGGCGAGCGGCAGCGTCAACTGTACGAGCACGTTCGCTATTCCGGGAACGCGGCGGGCCTTACCCTGCCCAGAGAGGAATGACGGTCGCTATCTAAGAACTGTGAGTTGAGCTAGTTGGTACATCATTTTTCTTTAAATACACAGCGCAACAAACACAGGACAAGCGAGTAGACGGGATCAGCGCTGTTCCCGTCTACTCGCTTGTCCTATGTTTGTTGCGCTGTGTATTAAAAAAAAAAAAAAAAAAAAAAAACTATCTAAGAATTTTCAGTGTAGCTGCAAGCGGGAGCGCTGCGCGACTAGCGCACTGATTTCAGAAGCTAGTCCTCGCCATGTTTTGTATATTACGGAAGTGGCTCAGCGAGTGCTGCATTTGATTATAAAGATTACGATAAACTGTATTTTAGTCGCACAGCATGCAACGGCTACAGCGGACAACCGCTGATATGACGACCAAAGTGGCGAAGAAATTTAACAACTACTGGCTCCACACTCTTTCAAGATGACAGTTCTCAGTAAATGGAAAAATGGTCAAGCATGTATAGCGCTTTTGATTTCGAGTCGTAATAATTTTTGGCAGGTAGTGCCCTCTGATGCAGGTATCTAATAGACATCATGCTATGATGCCAGCGAACCACAAGTGCAAATGGCTCGCGTGCGCTTTTTTTTTTTTTCTTCTCTGAAGAAAGCACACGCGCATCGTTGATCGCCTCGTGCACGCAGGCTACAGTCGGTGCATTGGATAAGCGGCATGCAGAGGAAAATGATGCAAAGCAGACAGTGCGTGTCCCAAAATAGTATGACTGCAACAAATTTATGCAACTTGGCTTCCAAGAGTGGCTGGAAGCAAGCGATGGCCGTTTGTCGCGAATTTAACCTGTACGCGTGATGGACAGTGCGCGGCTTGGACCGAAGAGATACCCTGAACGCGACTACATGATAGCCATCATTACATGACGTCTGCTTCTTTTTACGATGCTGGCTTGGTGCGTGCACACAGACGGGACAAAACATCAATGGGCAGAAAAACAGCACGCAAAGAAAGCGACCAATTTCCCTAGCGGAGGCGCTCACCGTGACGGCGTCCAGTGGCAGTCCCACCTCGGCGGCCAGGATGAGCAGGTCGCTGAAGTTTGGATTTCGGTTGTGCTCAAAGGCGGCCTCCAACTCTCGCTCCTGGAAACCCAGCACCATTGGCAGCCGATAGGACGGCTGCAGGTGCGCCTGGATTGCGGTACTCGCCATTCTGCGCACGGCGAGCGGAGAGCAGTCCTTTTCAAGGGTAGCGCTGTCCACGCGTGGGCCGCCCACCGTCGCCTTGACCGTGGGCGAGCCCCGACCCAGAAACATGACGCGAAACACTCGAGAGCGGCGCGACCCTCCACAACAAATGCGAGGCTGCGCGGCGACGACGACGCATTCGTTGCGCGGCGGACGCGCCTTCCCCCATTCGTCATCTGGCTGTGACGGCGACGCACGGAAGCGCCGAGTGCCGGCGACGCGGCCTCGCCTCATGTCGTGGATGCCTGTCACTCTTGAGGGCGCCCCTACCCGAATCACTAAAGAGGGCATATATAAATATATATAATACCATTAATGCGACTATGTATATACATTAATGGTATTATATATATTTATATATGTATATATTTTGTAAACAATTGCAGTGGCCGCTCGCGCGCAGGCATTTGTGGACAGTTCTCGGACACTTGCGCGCGAGCGATGCGAACTCGTTGACCGTCTGTACCTTGTAAATTATGTAGTACAAAGCTCCCCCTGTCCTTTCTTCCTATCACTCCCCTCTCTACTTCCCCTCGCTATCCTCTCCCTATCCCCTTTTCCTTCCCGCCGGCCGCAGCTCAAGTGCTTCAGTTTTTTAGATAGCAGTTGCCGCGGCCGGCAATACTCTTTTCCTTCTTTTTGATTATTTATATATAAAAAAAAAAATCAACCACTACCACCACTAAAAGGGGGAGGTGCTAGAACCTTGGTGTATAGTCCCCCTCCTGAACACCCACCCTCCCCCCTCCGCAACCCAATCCACCGAAAGTGCCGTCTCGATATAACGAAAGCTCCTTTAGTAAGTGGCCAGCCACTGTACCTTTGGTTACTTTGTGAGTGTGTACACACACACACACACACACACACACACACACACACACACACACACACACACACACACACACACACACACACACACACACACACACACACACACACACACACACACACACACACACACACACACACACACACACACACACACGCGCGCGCGCGCACGCACAGATTTTGTTGCTCCTTACATCTCGTTTGCAATGTAGCCGATAACGAGAACCATTACCAAAATTAGGTGGACGCTTAATATTCACAAACGTATACATGTTCTTTAGCTTTCGTCTCCCGACTCTTTTCATCGAAAGTGCTTGCGTACGCCGATGATTTGGCGTTTTGCTTCGCTGAAAAACCTGCACTGACAAAATTATAACCACTATGGAGCAGTTTGTCTCTGGCGCTCAAATGAATAGGTCTAAAACTTTGGGTCCGTGGTTCGGTTCATGGGGAGCAATGCCAACTTATTATGCTGGAATTTAATGGTCTCGTGTTCCCCCTAAATACCCTGGAGTTCTCCTTCATGCATTCAAGTCTAGTGGGGGCTACTGGAGAGAGCGAGTCCCAGCACTCCAAAGCTGTGCCGACTTTTTTTCCGCACCGCCTATCAATTTTTGGTCGGCCTCTAACATGTTCCTGGCAACAAAAAAATTATGTTTTTCTGGTACTCCATTGCGCGAGGCATTACATCCAAAGCTTTCACTGAACATTTGCGACGTTCATATGGTGCTTCAGTTCTGAGCCAATGCGGCGCGATAAGCTATTCAGGCCTGCTTCCGCTGGCGGACTAGATTTGACACATCTCTATGTCATACAGTTAGTCGCTCGTTTCTTCTTTTTCCATAATAGCTCAAATCCAATGATCAGAGCATCCCTGCAAACTAACTTTGTGAACCTTCTTCCTAACTTAGTGGTCTATTCCAATTTTACCAATCGGCCCTTATTATTTGGTAAGCATTTTACAATTCAGTGCGTTTTCTGGCAGTTCGCTTTTCTTGCAAGTACTTATTCTCGGTTTCATGGAAACTAGTACAAAGAATTGATATCTATGTTGTTCCCGCCGTCATTATATCGTTCTCTCTATTCAACTGTATAGGGCATAATGTGTTAAAAAGAGTACGCAAAATGCCGATCTCGCCTTCTACTAAAACGTTTTTCTCTAAACTTGATGCCGAAGTTCTACCTGTTAAAGAGTGACTTCACAAAAAATATTTTTGTTTCTTAAGTTAATTGTTGGCTCTGTGATACACCTGAAACCATCGAATACCGGTTTATTGCCTGCAAAGATGCGATATTATTTTGGGACGTTTTACAAAGAACACTGAAGAAAGACTTTATTTTGAATTCCCACAGTGTGCGTTACCTAATGGCCACCCAACATGACCATGAACCCTTTGACATGATTTTCTTTCTTGGGGTATACACAGCCTGTGGAAAAATTAGTGAAGACACTTTGGAAACTAAAGTGTGCTTGGCGAAAGCCTTGTGGCCACATCACTGCATATGTCCATGACGTTTCTTATGCATGGCCACCCCAGTGTAATGGCCACGATGATCACCGAACACCCTTTGAACTACCAAAGCTTGTTGAAGTAAACGATCGACTGTTCGGCAATATCACCAGTCGCCGCTGCCGCTTGCGCTCGGCTTTTCTGGCTTCGGTGGCCGGGGATGTGGACAGGCGCTGTTTCCGTTTCCGCGGTGCCTTCGTGCTTTCGCGCCCGGTGATTTAAACAGCCGCTGTTGTCGCTTGCATTCGGCCTCGCGTGTTTTCGCATCCGGTGACATGTTCAACCGGCGTACACGCATCCGCTCATTCTTCTTCTCACGTTTCGTGTTGGGGGAATCAGGCGTCCGTCGCCGCTTCTCCGCACCGCTTGCCGCACAGTCACTAGGCCGCTACAGCGCCAAGCGTCTCACTCACTCGACTGCACCCACAGGTATATCGAAGGAGCGTCGCCGCACCTGCTACTGCCGCCGATGCACGCGCGCGCCTCGCCTACCGACACGTGACGTCACGGCTGCTATGCACAGCTGCAGCGCAGGTGGTTGCTAGGGAGAGAGGAGGAGTGCGCCAATGTGCAAAGAGGCGACTTTGCAATGTGCGGGGAGAGGCCACAGCTGGCTGGCACCGTGCAAGAAGAGAGAGAAAAACACTTCATTTAAGAGCGCAAATTAAGCACTCAACATATCCTTCGCCTGGTTTACTGGTTTACCAAGGCAAGCTGGTCTTTCATCTGTGCCGATTACAGCCAGGCACTCCAGGAGGGAGGTGAAGGGAAGGGGATGTAGTGACTGGACTGGGCGGCTGGACAGTAGAGGCAGTGTTCTAGATTGGCATACAGCGCAGGACAGTTGGAACAGGAAGGGTCTGAACGAAGACGGAAATGAAATTGTCGGGAAGGTGTAATAAGAGTGTTCGTTTGAATCCTACGAAGTATATGTGCTTGAGCAACGTTGAGATGCCGATGGGGGCGGGGCACGTGCCTAAATGACGTTTTTAGTTGGCGGTAGTGTTCCTTAATTGTGAGTTTATAGGCCAACGCATCGTCCCACGTCGGAGGGCTTGACCAAGGGATCACAGGCGCCCGGATGTGGATATCGCGGGCTAGCTGATGAGCCAACTCATTTCCTGTGATCCCTGCATGGCCGGGGACCCACCGTATCGTGACTGACGATGGAGCCAACGAGCGTAAGGCGTGGTGTAATGCTGTTTCTAGGTCCGAAGGAATTAGCCGACGCTGCAGCAACCGAATAGCCGCCATTGAGTCAGTGTAAATGGTGTACGAAGAAGTGCGAGGAAGTTCAGAGAAGGACATGATGGCATGAATGATAGGTACAATCTCTAGAGTAGCGATGGGGGGAGGAGCACCGTGCAAGGCACGGACGGACGGACGTCGCGAGTGCCCACCCTGGTACAAGCGTTTAGGGGTAGCTCGGCTGGAAACGCTGATTGGCCCAAAATTTGTGACGTCATATATGACGTCACAAGCAACGTCATGGGTCACGTGATATTTTATGATGTCATGTCCGGATGTAGGGCGCACGTGTTTTCCCTAGACTGTCCCTGGATTCCCCATGCTTTTCAGAGGCGCGACCCGGCGGCATGGCCGGCGGTGTCGGCGGCGCGCCGCAAGTACGGTGGCTCCGCAAGCAAACGGCAGCTGCCCAGCCGATGGCCGTCGGCGGAGAGGCACGAGGCCTAGCTTGCATGCAGTGCGGACATCCGGGAGGGGGGGGACGTGCCGGGGATGATGTATGAATGATGACGGGCAGATAGGTTATGTGAGACCTTGAGGTGCGGTGCCTTCTGGTGCCAAACCTCCTCCCATCTGACAACGGCACCGTGGAAACGGCAGCGACGTCAAATAACATGAGGTTTCTGAACCAGCTTGTCACACCACACGAATTGCCGGGGGAAATCACAGTTTAATTGCTTTTCCTTTATCTAGATCTGTGTGAGACCTTTCGGCGACAAAACCAATCGAGGTTCGCCAATTCGCAGTGTGACCTGTTCGTAGGCCGGCCGGGCGAATTTTCCAGTTACAACTGCACACCACGTTTGCGGTGATTCCGCTCTTCTGCCCATTTCGTATATTTGCAAAACGTTTCCTTGCAAAATAGCTTTCTAGGTGCGACGTCTTTCAGGCGCGCAGGCTGTCGGCAATGGTCGTCCGTCCCGTTGCCACGCGTCCCGATATAATTCGGTTTTTTTTCTAAACAAAATAGTTCATTATGAATTGTTTTAACCAGAAATGCGCTCAACGTGACCGCTCTTATTGGCTAAAAAGGGCCTAATTTCCTCACTCCAAACTAATGCGCCGGCGAATGCATATGATGCCGGCCGGCAACACCGCGGCGCCGGCGCTATTATAAGCACATCCTAGCTGCAATAGCTAGCTAGTCGATGACTGTAGGGGGCAAAAAAAAAAAAAAGCTTTGAGGTCAAAGGGAATAGAAATACGTACGAGGTCATTCGACTCTACAATTTTTTTAGGTCAGAATTGTGATGCTGGGAGTGATATGTTGATTAGGGGAAAAAAAAAAAACTAAATAAGCTGTAGTATTAAAGGATAACCTCCCACTGTTTTGGTTACCCTGTTGCCAAAAGCAATTAGGTGCCTAATGAATATCCTATTCTCATTTGGGCTATGATTATTATAAAACTATGTAAGTCATTTCACATTGATCAGGGCTTGTTTTAGATTAAGTTTAATAAAGCAAATCCCCATCTTGCACTTGGAGCATAATGCCTTCATACCTCAAATAAAGTTGATGGAGCATATCAAAGTCGCAATTAATACAACCGGATTTCAGAACATTCAGCCTCAGGATTTCAGGCTAACAAAAATAAATGTTGTACATTGCTACTAAGGAGGTCATGTTATATATGGGTAACTATAGGAGCATTATAAGATGTGTACTTTTTAAGTAGTGCAGAACTGTGCGTAGCCTTTAGAAAACATGAAAATATTGCAGCGTATATCACATGAAGAGTAATGGCGTCGTATGATTTGTAAGTGTCAGCATATGTTTGCTGTTAAATTGAGATCCATGTGATGGATGCATCTTTTAATGACTTAGTGCTTGTTCTAATGCAACGCATGGACCATTTCAGCTTGTCATGCCTTCGCATGTCTAATATGTAATAAACAGCGTCTTACGTCTTCTGCATTTCTTTCACAGCAACAAGTTTTGCATCCGTCATATGTGTCAATTGTGATTTTTAACTGGACCTGTAGCCTGAAACAGACTGCTGACTGCCATCACAAATTTGTTTGTTGTATATTCAAACACTGCATTTATTTTTGTTCATAAAAAGATTGAAATGCTTTAATAACTTTCATTGCCTTGAGTAAATGTTTGTCATTCGTTACATTGATTGCTTGCAGTCCAGAAATTCTTTACATTCTTATTTGGCTATACCTTACACTTACGAACACATATAAAGTTATACATGTGCTACACTATTTTTCCTTCCATTTAGTATCTCTTTCACACAACCTCAGAGTTTAAAGACAATTATTTATCAAACAGCACTTGTGAATATATCTAAATGGACACTTTTTTAATTGCACAATGATGGCATAATGCAATGAAGAATAAGCTAATGTGGTCCACCACTTCAGTTTGCAAAAGACTTATGAAAGAAAAAGGTAGCATGCACTATAGCCAATTTTTAACAAAATTTTCTGGGCATATGCCACCTTTTATGCAACTAATATGTCAACAGCAAAAAAAAAAAAAAAAAAAGAAAAAAATCTTTCTTATACATTACTAAGGTGCAGAGATGAGTAAAACGAGTATTTGCTGAATTTCGAGCTGTCCAGACATTGTGGGATTGCTTTTCAGGATATAAAAAGGCATTTTCTTAGCATAAAGGAGGGGTTAGAAACCTTGCTGACCCTATAGGGGTGTGAGGACTGCACTGGGTGCAGTGCTCAGGAAAGTGTGGCTGGGAATGGGGGGGGGGGGGGGGGGAGAGAGAGAGAGAGAGAGAGAGAGAGAGAGAGAGAGAGAGAGAGAGAGAGAGAGAGAGAGAGAGAGAGAGAGAGAGAGAGAGAGAGAGAGAGAGAGAGAGAGAGGGTGGTAATGCAAAGAGAAATGAGTAGGCACGGATGTTTTTTTAGGAAGTGCAGTTAGAGAAATATATGCAAGGCAATTCACATGCTGCAACACTGTGGGCCTTAAGTTCTTTTCCTCAAGAGAATGCTTTCTCTCTTTTGTTGCTGTAAGAGAAGGTTATTGTTAAAATGAGAGATACAAGTCAGTTCATCATGAAATCAAACCTGACGACCCCCACTATCACTCCGCTGCTGAAGACCACTTTGAGAGTAAATGTATTCTGTTAGCAAGGCATCACTGCTCATTGGTACCTTTTTTATTTACATGGAGGCTACAGTAGTCTGTGCCATTGCTTTTCTATGTTGCTTGCACCTGTAGCATGCAGTACCTGAAGTAGTAAATGCTGCACAATTTCATTTGCAGACAAAGCACCTATACATTTACAAAGTGGTGGCAAAGATGGATGATTTAAAGCTCTTTCTCAAAGATGATGTGTGGCCACAGTGTGTAATGCTATTGAGCAGAAATTCATAAAATCAAATGAGCTCAGAATATCAGTAGACAGGCCCCAGAAGTTCAAAAAGAGTATGCTAGGGGAATGTGTCTGAGGTTCATGGTTTTCATTGCAGGAAGAAAATAAAAGGGGTCATGCTTGACTGCACTGGTAGATTTTATGCCAAACTCTGCATTAAATCAAAAGCGATTTTAGAAGCCTGGTCCTCTTGAAGTGAAGAGATTTCTTTATTCTACTGAGGGACCTCTCAAGCCTTAAAGTATGTATTCCGAAGCTTACATCCTTCTACGACAAGCTGTCAGATAGAACACATTTCATCGAAATGCCTTGGCTGAGGAGACACCTCAAGTTAAAGTGGCAAGCATTGGACTCGAAGAGGCCAACAGTTGGGCAGCATTGGAGTTCCCCAGATTGAGATTTTCTAGAGCCTCTCCCCAGCCTGCAACTATTCCTAATATATGAGTGTCTGTTGTATCCTGTGAGAGGAGGAGGTTGTGTCCTGTGAGGAAGAGGACCTATGATGGGTCAGTGCACGCTTTCAGATCTTGCATTATCATCTCTCGTAGGTGAGCTGGCAAAAAACATTGATTTTGACAAACCGAGTAGCAGCTTTGAAGCCTTAAAGACTGGAAAATGAAAATGTTGGCATGTCGGGTTTTTTTTTTTTTTTTTTTTTTTTTTTGCTTTATGCTCTTTAGATCAATACCAGCTTTCAAAACAAGATTTATAATATCTGAAATTAGTTGCTCGAAGCAAGATGACTTCAGTGTTTCCCACTTTTTGTACACAAGCGATTTCTATAATTGATCGAGGGGTATGCTTACTTCATTTGTGTGGCAGGCTTAATTATGCACTTGTCCCTCTGCAAAATTTGTCTTTTACAGCGTAGTTGTTGAAGGCCTCAATTATGACTGCTCGTTTGTTTTTGTAACTTCAGTTCTCTTCTGTGTGTTCGAGTTGTCCTTTCACTATTAGCATGCTTACTTCTCAAATGGTATTTCTACGCCCATATTTGCATGTGAACGCTCAGTCTAACATTCTAGCTGGTTCGTATTTACTTTATTCTTTGTCACTGTGGCCGATGTAATTGCAGTTGTCTTGTGCATGTTCAAAGCTTTCAACAGTCCTTATGAAGAGTTTTTGGAAGCATAAAAAATATGAACTGGAATACAGCACATTGGCCAGTTCTCAAGGCTTTTGCTGGCACTGCGCTATGCCTGATGTAAACGAAATTGTTCACAATGGCACCGTGTTATAATCCTGGTCGCATCTGCCACTTTGCCACTTTTTAGTTACTGTACATGTTACCAAGTATTTCTGCATGCTCAAAGTTTGCAATTCTTGTGGTTTTTATATGCACTTTTATTTGAGTGGTCCCAATCTAGAAATTCATGTCAAAAACCTCTACTTAGTTCTTCACAAATGCACCTTTCTTAAGAAAAGAAAAAATATGACATGCCCCTCGTAATATAGCTTATTATCAGTTGCGGGGTATGCTTGTTACGTTGAAGTCTTAAGAAATGGAGGAAAAAAAATGCCAGTAATAAACACACTATTATCAGCATACATGATGAGCTGAACACTGTTGTCAATATGAATTATGTCTTTTATGTACAAATGCAGCAAAAGTGTACCTAATACTCTTCATTGAGGTACTAAACAAAATATTTAAAGGATGATTTGTTTTTGTTACTGTTCATCTGATTCCTTGAATGGGACTTGATTCAATTATTTCCAATACCTTTGCGAGTGCTGGTAATTCAAGAAAATATCTCTACGAACGTGTGCTCTATGCTCTAGCAGATTTCACAGAGTTCCCTGATAGAATATTGAACTTTTATATTAGCATTGCATGGCATGGTAATTGGATGTGAATCATGTTTGATGTTCACAAATGCATGCCATTTCCATAATTTCGAGTCCCTTAATTGTACGAAATGTTGGCACAGAGCTGAACTGTTGCCATTGAATTGGACTCCAAATTGTTGACTGTGGGCCAATATCCAAGTTGGAAATGGTCATTTCTGATTTTGATTTGGCCTCAACTGTTTTGTTAAACTTGGAACAAAGCCATACTGCCGAGGTGCAACCCATCGCTACGTGGTTCGGCTAGAGCAGCTCTTTAGACACAGTGACAGACACAGAGACCAATGAAAATTTTTATTTAAGAAACAGCCAACAAAAGGGAACTGAAAACATGGCAACCCCTCACCCCATACATGGTTACTATACAAAGGCACACTGCACTTGAACCTTGTCTAGGACGAATAGCGCGTAGGATGCTTTCGTACAAAAAAAAAAAAAAAAAAAAAAAAAGAACACGGCGTTGTACACAGCATCGAATCCAGGTGCGTACACTTCTGCCTTTTTCCGTGCTCTCGAGTTAAGTGATCCTTGGATGGCGACTATTGGCGACTTCGAAATGTGATGCATTTATAAAAAAAAATACACAGCGGCACAAAGCCGCGGTGTATATTGTAGGCTATCGCGAGGCCTATAGTTTGTCGTCACTGCAGCACTGGAAAGAACGACGCTGGCCACGTGCTAGCTGCAGCAGCTGTGGAATGCACGAGGTAAGTGAGAATTAAGCAGTACAGTACTTTATGAAGCAATATTCAAGACGATTATGCAGTTGTTATATAAAATGTCGATACTTCCATTAACATCGCTGAACAAAGCCGCACCACACTGAGAATACTCTAGCTGTTAACCCTGTTGTATGGGCTTAGCGTTCGTCGCGGCAGCAGAGTGACGCTTGCCACGTGTTCTGCAGCTGCTGCACGAAGACTCGGAAAAATGCGTGAGGGAAGCAGGTAATAAGCACTGTAGCACTTTATTAAATCAAATTTGACACGATTATGCATGCGTGTATTTACGTATAGCCTGGTAAAGAGGCCTAGCGCGCAAGTTATTTTGGTCGCCGCGACGATTGATACGAAGCCACGTGCAACGTAGGGAGGGAAGAGGAGTACGGGATGTGCAGGTCTGCGGTCTGCCAGGAAACATTGGGGCGGCCCTGAAAAGGGCCGTTTGGATGCGCAGCGACGTGACGGCGTGGCGAACACAACGCTCTGCACTCGTCCGTGGCCCTTTGCCGTGCACCGTCAACAGTGGTGCACTACGTCGTACACAGTGCCTGGTATTATGCTGCCCTGGATGCTGTAGCGATGCTTCCACTGTAGACATTTACGAGGGTTGCCGCGATGATCTTGGAGAGCTGATCGATGCCGCGATCCCTGACATGGGCTGCTGCGTACAAAGAAAATCCTCGGCCTCTTCGCAGCATACAGGAAACGGTGCTGTAAAAGAGTAGAAAAAAGTTGCATTATGAACATAGCGATTTGATGAATGCGCAACATATTACAAAACTTTCGACAAAGAAATCTGCGTTCTTGTACCTCAATCAGGGTTGAGAATGCGCACGGCAGACGTGCGCCTCAGCATAGCAGTCAGGCAGCGGTTAGTTGCCGACGGCGGATGTTTTCGTGGAGGTCTCCATAGCCGTGGCCGATTTTTTTTTTTTTTTTTGAACACGAGGAGCGTCCATGCCACGAGCTGCTGCTGCACGAGGTCCTGGAAGCACGTGGGGAGAGATAAGCGATACAGCACTTATAAAAATAAGCAAAATGCGAGATAATTTTGCGCAATTTATACTTACCTTGACGGTGCTTGCGATCTCCCGCAGGTCGTCGCCATTATCAACGTCATTCCGCCCAACGTACAGCACGGATCGGCGTGCCGAAAGCCCATTCACGTAAACGCGCAAGCCCGCCATCGTCGAGCACCTCGGTGACCGAACGCGCCGCAGCCATGCAGCAGCGAGATCCACGAACCGAATGCCGGAATCGCGCGCGTTGCCAGAACGGAGGGGCACCTAGCGATTCCCTAGAGCGTCTAGGGACGAAGAAAACAAGCAAACCCAGTTTTTGGTCACGTCATGTCCGGTTAAGCATCGAGCCGACGCAAAAAACGTCACGCCAGGCCGCGACGTGTCCACCAATCGGCGTTTCCAGCCGAGCTACCCCTAAACGCTTCTACCCTGGTCACGTACTACATTCATGAGACACGAAGACACACTGCTTCCCATGTTTCCCCCCGGCACGACCACCGAAGCGGTGGCTTTGTTGTAGAGCATCCGCCTGGCATTCAGTATATACCAGGTTCGATACCTGGCGGCACCGGGCACCCACCGGTTTTTCAATGGGTACAAGCTTTCCCCGGCCTGGTGTTTCGGCTCTTTGGGGTGAAATGCTTATGAAAGGGGTCACAGGTCCCAAATAGTTGCGCTGATGGGACAGTGATCCGTTCCGCCATCGGACAACAATAAGTCTGCCTCGCGCGGCGAAAGCCCATTGTGTAGCCTGTTTTCCCCAAGCATTTCACCCCAAACAGCCGAGCATCAGACCGGGGGAAAGGTTGTAAACCCGGCGGTACCGGGCATCGATCTGGTACGTCCCAAATGCGAGGGGGATGGTGAAGACACACCGCTTCAGATGGGCGCGCATACACATACGTGACAGCGTCCAATGACATCGTCGTGCTCTCCGTACGATCAACTCAAGCTGGCACTCGCAGAATCACTTGGATAAGTGCTTGAACGCAACTGACGCGTCAAAACTTGTCATGTTGAAAGCACGGCGAAACGTTTACTCCGCAGACGTTTCTTCTTACATCATTCGTCGCCGGGTTAACGGGAACTCATAACGTACGCGGACCTTGCGTTTCAACTCCATTAAAATGCTGCCGCCACAACCGGGATCAAAACCTCGGGCTCAGCTTACGAGCGTAATCAGGATCGAAAAGGCAAGCTGTGAAGCGAGAATGAATCCGGCTGACTGCGCGAGAGCGCTCGAACTGCCACGTCTCGACCGCCCCGGTAACGCCATATGTCGTCTGTTGGGAGTCATCCACATACTGTGCGAGGCGGGAATGCGTCGTGGACAGTGCATTGCAGATGGCCGCTGAAGGAAAACGCCGAGCATCAAGAACAAGGGCCGCGTCCAACAACATCGCCGTGCAACCTATCTGCGGACAATCAGCTTGAGCTGGCATTCGCATCATCACCAGATGAGTGGTTGAATGCACCTTACATGAATGTGGTTTGCAGCAAACACGACAAACTGCCGCAGATCATAAGATAAAAATACACTAGCGCCAGCACACAGGCGTATGAGCGAACTGTCAGCACCCGCCGATGCTGCCGCTGAAATTTTCGTTACAAGTGCAATATCACCGTCTTGTGTTTTTTGGCGCGGAAACACTCATGCTGAAGGCAGACCCGAGCAACGATCATGAGTCTTGTGTGCCTTACTCCGTCGCAGGCCAGGTGTCCAGGCGCGGGTAATTCAAACATAGCTTTTCCACGGTATCACAGGTCTAGCCCGGTTAAACCTCAGATAATTTTAATACAAAAACACTTCCTCACAGGAACCCAACCTAGAATAATTCTGGCTTGCATATACCAAGCTTGGGCGAAGAAAAAAGAAAGAATACATTGGAACACCAAGCTTGGATGAAAAAAAAAAAAAAAAAAGAAAAGAAAACATTGGAACGGAGCGGATTTAAACTCAGGAATTTCTTTTGGGAAGCAAGTACAAAGCGTCGTTGCTATCGCCACTTTTCTTTTTCTTTTTTTTTTTTCAGCATGGTATTTATTGCATGCCTTTAAATGCAGGAAAGAGCTATATACATTATTCACAAAGTAATCAGCCTGTAAGCCGAAAAATCCAATTGAAACACACATCTACAACACTTCTTACTTAACACAAATTCCCTGAAACGGTGGCAAGGAAAGACAACACATAAATGATGGGAGCCAGTCCGGTTGATAGTCACTATCTTAGTAAGTGTCCCTCAGCTAGTGCACCATCTGACCGAAGTGAGTACAGGGGGAAACGAGAGGCTCGGCATTCCTTAAAGCAGGAATTTCGCAACGGACGTACAGTCTTTGTCAAAAGTGTAGAGCCCAAATGGTCTGGTTCTTAGCCACTTCGTGCTGCTTGTAATGGATCTCCAGTGTTTCATATTATCTTGATGGTAAGAAGATTTTTTGCCCTACCCCCTCAAATGGAAAGGACCTCCACTAATGCTTAATCAGCGCCCCTACACGGCTCGGAAGCAGACCCCCCGGGCTCTAAACTTTTGACAAAGGCTGTACATTCCACACAGCCATTTTGCCAAGAGGAGCATGATACTCGGGCGCGTATAGCCCTGTGACTTTTGCCACAGAGGATGCCTCAAACCGCAACTCTGTCAAACCCTGTACGGTGGCGACTATTATTGAGTACGGGGGTGAAACACAAATGTATGCTGCGTGAAAGTGCGCCTGGTGGTCGAAAATAATCTGGAGTCCTCACTCTTCTTCAAGACGAGCCCGGTTGACATAGGAGCGGTTGAATTGCGAGCCTGGTCGATCAGTAAGCTCATTCCTAATTAATGGATCTCTCCTTCCCTACTCCGCGTGCATAATCGAAACATAGCCTTACATGGCGCATAAGTGATCTTTTGCACGAATGTAGAAGAAAGCGCGTCTTTGGAGCATTATAATATCTGGAAAACTTTAATAACAGTCGATGCTTCCAAAATGTGCTGCTTTCTTTCAACGGTGCACTATTGGCATATTAGAATGATTGGTAACACTATTACTGAAGAGATGCATGCATCAGATAGTTGCGTATGAAAGTCATAATTGCTTATATGTGCCAAAAAACATGACCAACAACCAAGTGAAAGATAGTATTTCCCGGCTGCGTCCCTGAATCCCTCCCTCAGGTTGAAGGTGAGGCAGCTTTTCCTTCTTTTTAATAGTGGCGGCCATTTTCTAAGAACGATGTAAGAGATGTGAGCTCATGAGCTCACATCTTATTACATTATATTATAATGCTTCTTCTACATTAGTGCAAAAGATCACTTATGCGTCATTTGTTTGGTTTGGTAAAACTTTATTTCCCACAGTAGGGGTCCTGGAAGAGCTATATATGCGCCATGGCATGCTGTCATAATCAAATGCAGACATTTGACTCACGGCTTGGCTTATAATGCATTCACGTTATTTTTAGGCAGCGCGTGCCTTGCGGGAATTGCTCCCGTCCTTTGTAAAGGAGTTATCCATCACTTGCTGTTTGCTAGCTGTTTATGCACGTTAGTTCATTTAGAGGTCTCCATGGTGGTGATGAGTCCGGATTCGAGCGCCACAGCAGGACAGAGATACAGAATCATTTTTTTTTTTTCGTAGCAGTATATACGCTTTCGCTAATGTTGATGCTAACGAAACTCTTACTTTCTGAAGGAACTACAAGTGCATCTGCTTGCAAGAAAATCTTTAAGTGAAACTATATTTCAGAAAGTGAAACTGTTGCAAGGCTTTGAGCGGAGCTGTGCATGTTATTCCCAAACGAGCTATCGTTCTCGCAACAAGTTCGTCGCTTCAAAGTGAAACGCTATCATCCTGTGTGCAGTTTTTATGAACCATAGTGAATGCGTCAGATTAAGTTTTACAAGGAATTCTCTGCACGCGAAGCGAACAGGTAACGGAAGAGAAGGGCTTCAGGGAGAGAAGCGTGAGATATAGCAATCAAGGTCCTCGGTTTTTAACCATTTCCACCGGACGAATCGCCGAGTTGGAGCCTTGATTTCGTTCTGAAATACATTTTTCTCCTCTCAGCCCCTAGCGCGAATTTATTGTTTAGTGGCCAGTTTCGTCGCCCGCAGCCAAGAAAGACGAAAGCAATTTCCCACTCTCTTCTTCACATTAGATAAAGGGATAAAAAACAAAAGTAAACTAAAGAAAGGTGATGGCACTACTAAGATATGAACGAGAAGAACCGCGCGGCGCTTTTCTCAACGATCTCCTGTTCTTTTTCATACGCCTTCCAGACAGCACGTGTCCACCGCGAAGCGCTGGCCAAGGCCTGCCTCATTAGGCGCCGGCTAACCGACCGCACAAGGCGGACAAGAAACGCCGCAAAGAAATGGGGACGAACGTGGCTGAGCGCTCAACGGAAAAGAATCTCCTGAAGGCGTCGTAAGAAATCTTTTTATTTTATCCGGACGAGAGAAAAATGTGCGCTGGGCAGCTGCAAAAAAAAAAAATAATAATAATAAAAAAAAATAAAGATGCGTTTATGCAAATACGCTGAGGCTATTGTAGAAGCACGGTTTAGAGGTTGTTCTGAAATTGATGACGGAATAAGATTTCCTGGTAGTGTGCTGCAGTCCGCCGGAGCTGAGACAAAAACGAAAATAAAAGATGTGCGTTTAATATCTTTTTCTCTGTGGATCTGTAAGCTGGGATGCCGGAGTAACGGTTCATTTTCGGTGAAAGAAAAGAACGGCACAGTAAAGACATACATTGTCTTGCGGCGCTCTGTTTACCCTTTCCTGGAAGAGTTTTGTAGTTTTGTTCGTATCGGAGCAGGCGAAACTTTCGTCTGCACTGATGTATTCGGTGACTTCAAAAGTAATTGAAAAGTGACCTTGTCGAAAAAATTTTAATTTCTTTGAATATAAAGCGTAATTGACCGTATGTATTGCACACGATGGCAATTTGTCTACTTATTTCTATACAAGGATGGATAAAATGAGGGTGATGAAACTACATCCGGTTTCGTAAATATTGCCTTGCATCTACTTTTGACGGCACTTGTACAGCTAATGCGAGGTTGAGCGTACGCTTGCGCCCCCTCTGTGGCTGATGGTTTTAGCAATAACAAAACATCACGCGAATATGTCGCCCGTGCACGTTGCATAGCTTCAATCACCATACTCGCCGTCCGGCGGAAAACGCGCACATATTCGGTTGGCGGCCGCGTTCATGGGCTAGATGGCCGTGCGCGAAAGCCGCAGTGTTTACAAACATACGCAGCTCCGTTCTGTCCGCGTGCCCCGCCAAGGCCGAGTAGCGCAGCAGGGGATGCCCCCGCTGTGGGGAAGGGCGCTCGACGTGGGCTCTATTCGTAAAGCGTGTCGCAACGAGCGTCCAACCAGGGAAAGGGGCCGAGTGACGCAGCTCGCTCGATCGGCGCCCTATAAGGGCTGGCCTCCTCCCTGGGATGATCGCTCCAGCAGGCACTCGGCCCTCGAGGACGCGCGCCCGCAATCCGACCGCGTGCGAATGGGCCTCAGTGTGACGACGGGGGCACGAGAGCCGTCCCCAATGTCCGCACTTACCGGCGCATAAATAAGCGCATGCGAGCGAGGTGCTAGAGGGTCACATTTTGGCAGTGTCTCCCGATTCTTGTGGGCATTGACGCGGCGCATGACGGCGAACGATCTCTCGTGTGTCCGGCGGGTCGATCACACAGCATTTCGCGGCTGAAATGTCGAAACTTTTCTTCATCTTGGTTATTCCGCCAAGGGTATCGGTGGCATAAGTGGGCGCGTTTTTGCGCTGTGGTCAGAAGAAGCGCTTTACAAGAATTGTTCTCGAATAGATTCGCTACGGAAGCCCCAAGAGACATAAAGAACCACCCGCTTTCCGGGACGTATCATATTTAATTTTGAGGTAATTGTGGAATGTGGGCAGATACTGTCATCATGGAAGCAGTGGCGTAGCCGGAAATATGGAAGAGGGAGGGGGTGGGGGTGGGGGGGGGGGCGTTGCAGTGCGGCTTCCTTTCTATGGAATTTGTAGAGGGATCAAATGCATGAATAATAACTGCACTGCCGGTTCGGGTGCCATTGTGTATTATAGGTCAGTTCTGGGGCCGAATTTCGCTCCAAGCACTTCACAAAAACGTTCGCAAAAGTGTCACAACCCGATCGGCTAGCAGCGCTCCCATTGGTCGATTCTGACTGGCGCAACTGTCGACGAATAGAAGCACAGCTGATTGGCGGGTTTGCGACAGTTTTTGTGATGTGATTGGAGCGTAATTCGGCCCAAGTTTATTTTCCTTAATGACCCCTAGAGAGAAAGATTGCAGAGTGGGTCAGAGGAATACCTCGAGTTCATGACATTATAGTGGAAATCATGAAGAACAAATGGACATGGGCAGTACATGTAATGCGAAAAGAGGACAACCGATGGTCGCTTAGGGTAACAAACTGGATTCCAAGGGAAGGAAAGCGTAGCAGGGGACGGCAGAAAGTTAGGTGGGAAGATGAGGTTAAGAAGTTCGCAGGGGTCAAGTGGATGCAGCTAGCACAGAACCGGGTTAAGTGGAGAAATATGGGAGAGGCCTTCGCCCTGCAGTGGGTATAGTCAGGCTGGTGATGATTATAATTTAGAGGTATTACATAAGGAGTGGGGTTACAGACATTAAAATACGTGGTTTATTCTACAATCAGTTATCTCTTTACAAACCTTGATGGACAGGTGATGGTTGCGACTTGGTGGGGAATCGGCTTC
This sequence comes from Amblyomma maculatum, assembly GCF_055883805.1. Lineage (NCBI taxonomy): Eukaryota > Metazoa > Arthropoda > Arachnida > Ixodida > Ixodidae > Amblyomma > Amblyomma maculatum. The sequence continues at coordinate 274,109,362 of NC_139344.1, forward strand.
CACTCAAACGCTGCTCAGGAAAAAAAAAAAAAAAAGAGCCTGAGAAGGCAGTGCGTGTGGGAGCGTTGGCGGAAAAGTTGAAGATGATGACCGGTGCTTTGAGAAATGCGCGTGCAGTGTTCGATGTAAGATGGCTGGTGAAATGAGCTATGGAAAAACTTGGGAGAAAGGCTAGCAATGGGCCGCCGATGGGAGAGAAGTGACTGCTTTCCAGGATGACACATTCACATCGTATGAATATACGGAGTGAATCAGCGTGATTTTGAAGCCGTTCGAGGTTAGTCTTCAGATATTCTTGGTGCGGATCCCAGACGGGTGAGACATATTCGAGTTTAGATGCCTTAAAAGAATTTTTCAATGCCTCGCATTGTCAGGGCAAGTAATGTACGTATTATTTCACAAAATAATAAATTCACATGTCTCAAAAATTGTAGCAGAAATAATTCATAATAATGCTTCCATGTCTTTTATCTATTTAATAAGTCAATAAAATATCACGCGAACTCTAGAACTATAGCAGTTCGAAACCAGCAAGGCAGTACATGCCACTGATATGAGAAGTGTAAAAGCCATGAAATGAACATGTTGAAAACAAATATTTTAATGAATCTTTTTCATTCAAGAGCCTTGTTTACATTTCTGGGCAACGCTGTCCTTCGTTCCAAAGTATTGCATAGGAGCCGGTCGTATATTGTAAGTAATTGCACCCAAAATATGATCGCAAAGGAGAGCACATATAAAAAGCAAGAGTTCTGCAAAGTACACGGACTCCTTGGCGACTGCGCCGCCGCCTGCAGATTGTGGACATCGCTAATAGGCCACCTAAATTGTGCGAAGCAACGTGTACTGAATGCATTACACAGGAGTGGTGATGCATCGTAAATGACTAATTACTCCCTAGCATCCACCTGAGGCGTACACAACAAAGAAAGGCTGTATAGACTCCGCAGAAGCTTCGCAGTTGGAGAAAAATTGGCCGTGATGGAACCCGGGTGTACCCTTACCCGGGACTGTCGTTTTACCAGCTAAGCCTCTACCAGGACGTCTAGAAGATGATGGGGCTAGAGCAAAATCAACATGGACTCAAGGTAGGTATCGTGCACAGGGAGTCCGGCAGAGCTCCTATGCTCCCACGGAGTCACCGCGCGGTCACCTTCTCAAGGAATGTGCACAGCAATAGCATTCAAATTTGGTAGCTTTGTTTAAATCTCCCAGAGGCAGAACGGCTGTCCAGTTTCTTACACTCCACCCCAAGGTTATCTCTAACTCCGATTTACATGCGTGTCCTGCCGCGCATACATTTAATTAAATATGTTTAAAATAATTGTATGTTTATGAGGGCCCACATAGAGAGGACTGCAACACGAAGAAGGGACAAATTTCATAGTAGAAGAACAGTTGGACTTATGCGGCTGCAAAAAAAAAAAAAAAAAAAAAAAAAAGAATGTGTAACTCAAAAATATGTTTGGATACAACGCTGGAAAACCAAACTTTCGCTCAGGTCTAAACAGCATTCTCTGTAAAGATACGTTTAGCCGCTCTCGAAGCTATAGATGGGTCACTTCGCATGGTGCCAGCAGTATTTCGTTGAGTTTCTCCGACTCAAGTCAAAACAGTGTCAGAACTGCAGCCGTTCGTTCAGCGGAAAACGGATAGACGTACGCGGTCACAATTGCAGCCCAAGCCTGGCGTCTCACTGCGGTGAGGTTCTTGAAAGAGTAATCAAGCTCACTCGGCTGTGGACCTCATTTGGATGGGCGACAGCAGGGGAGGCTTTGATCACTCGGCTAAGATAGGATCGTGTCCTTCAAGATGTCTTTTCGCAGACGAGAGGCTTCGGATTCGCTTATCAGGCGAGGCCACATGGGTGGCTTTTAAAAGGCTTCGCATCGTTTACCCACGTCTGTAAAAGAAGAGATGCGAGGAAATTTTGTGAATTGAACTGGAAGGGGATTCCTGCTTTTGCGCGCGTACGTTTTCAGCATTCCGTGGCATATCTTACGCGTAACGTGCGACGCTAATGAACGATCTCCGGCATTCGGCCTTCTGCGGCGACTGCGTCTCAATTTGCGCATGTATGCACGACCTTGGAGAAGCTTCTTTTGCAACCGTCTGGACGCATTAACCGACGTTTGCATCACATGCTTGGGGCGAATTACGTGAATCACCGTGCCTGTCACACTCGATGATGTTAAAAAAAAAAAAAAAAAAAACAATGAAGGGCGGCTCGCACGTGGGCTGCTTAGACGAAGCGGCGCGGCGTTCTTTTATATACTTTCACCAAATTTCTCTCTCCTCTCTCTCTTTGCTACACTTGATCATACAGCCACCGCTTTATTGCCGAGTCATTCCATTTAGGTTACTTAGCGCTCTTTCCTGCTCACTCATTCAAGCACTCAAGGTTACACGTCAAGCACAACAGATAGAGTGCCGAAAGCTGTTGCGTGATCGAAGTACCCACCCTTTACAAAAACATACACTGAGTTTCATTTGACTTTCAGTGATGAATCATGTACCATCTACTACGCATATAACAGGTGATAGCCCTTATATACACCAATTTTTATTATTGTTATTATTATTATTATTATTATTATTATTATTATTATTATTATTATTATTATTATTATTATTATTATTATTATTATTATTATTATTATTATTATTATTATTATTATTATTATTATTATTATTATTCATTTGACTGCTTATTCAGTTCTTATAGAGTTCATAACATTTCAACAGACTCAACCTTTTTGAGGTTTATGATGCCAAAACTTTCTCTAATGATATTGACGAACAAGAAATAAACCATGGTTACAGGTCGACTGAGTCTCATTTCGATATGAGTGCGAATAATAAAAAAAGAAGTCCTAGACAAGTAGAAGCGTGCATCAAGAATCGATTTCAGACATTTATTTATACCGTTTCCTTGCTAGCGCGCTAATGACTCACTTCAACTAATATAAATTTGCAGTCAAGCCTCTTGGTTTGTGCCATCCACAGATTGTATCAATAGCGCTGAAATTCGTTTCGAAATCTGTGGCCATTAATAACTAAAAACTAATAATTGATGGCTTTCATAAGTATATAAGCATCACCACAATGGTAAATATTTGGATGTGTTGTATTTGGACAATTCTGGAGTGTCGTTTCCACGAAGCTGTTACTTTCAACTTCTTGAGTGCTGGCTTAGCTCTCTTGTCAAACCACCGCTCTGTATTCCCCTCCTGAAACCACCAGCGCAAATATTCGCATCCCGCCGCTCCCGAAAAACACTCAACCGGAGCACAATCACGACCGGCGCTTTGCTAGAGCTAAGGCCCTTCACAACCATTACCCCCCGCCCCTTTCCGATGTGCATCTCTGCCATCTTTGTGGATTGAATATCCTAAGCAGCCCGCATCTGCGATTGCAGTGCCCGGACAATGTTCATAATTCAGTTACCTGCACCACCATTCGGAACTCGAACCAGACCATCGAAGATAGCGCCCTTGCGATACCCAATACTCCGCAAATTATATTTTCTCTGATTCAACCACCTGCAATTGCGCAAAACGAAAATCCAATCCCCAGCCGCTAGAACTTTGTGCTTTTCGCTTCGCAATCGCCGCATGTCATCCTCATTATAGGTTCTATAGCGCGCGGCGGGTACCTGGACAACACAGCCTCTGCAACATGCATGATTCGAGACCGTTTATCATATATTCACCGTGCTGTGCGTGACATTCGATGTTTGGTTTTCCGCATGCCCACCTTTCCAGAAGACTGTTCGGCGTCATATTATAAGTAGCGAGTGGTCATGTTCAAAAGCCACTCGCTCTGCTGCGGCGCTCCCCTTCTTCCCTGGCAGTGAGCGCCACCGTTGGCAAAAGACACGCGACATCCGTCTACTGCCGATTGCGTGTTGATGGCGTACAAGACCAATGGCAGACGCAAGCTTAGTTGCTGGTGGTGAGCCAGTCTATAGCCGTCTACTATTCGGCCCAGTTTTACTTCCTCAGCCAAACAATGAACAAAGCACTGGAGCGGATGTCTTGGCGGAACGATAAAAAAAAAAGAAAAAAAAAAAGAAGAACCTATTAACCAGCCTTATGAGTGAGGAATTACAGAGCAACCTCAGTTCACTGGTGCACACCTCAGCACGCATGGTATACGTGCAGAACCCTCGCGTCAGGAAATTGAATCGTCCTCTTTGCGTCCTATTGTCAGCGAAATATCTGCCCATTACAATTGAAAATTCAAGACGCTTCGCGGAAAATAGGTGATTCCTTTTCTTAGTCGAGGAGGTGTTTTCATTACATGACAATTCTGAGCCTCTTTTAACGCCTGCTTGTCAAGACACGGCTTATTTTTATTGCAAGTTTGAAAAGCAGCTTCTGAAAGCAAGCGGCTGAAACACGTGTACTGAAGGGGCACTAAAGGGGGGAAATGTTCAAGTAGGCAAGGAGGATAGATTGTTCCTCGACAACATCGAGAAAGTGGCTGTTTTGCTGGGAAACCCCTAACATATCCAGATAGCCCGTTAAAAATGAGCACATTTGCGCCAGTTAAGTGACGTACAATGGAAAATCCCGACCAATCAGAGGCCCCAGATTCAAAAATCGGGAACGCGGCCAGAAACCGGAGTCAGCCCACCGGCAGTGTCAACCACTGCGGCATCAAGATGCAGGTGCAAAAATTAATTTGTGCTATATCGAAGCGTTACTTTATCATTCAAAGTAAGCGTTATTATAAGCTGAAATTTAAATGTTACTAAAATGAATTATATATGTTGTCTCATAAGCATTGCACAAATTTCCAGTGAAAAACGTCGTTTTAATATAGTCTTGTTTACGTTGTAATGCTTGAATCGTGACTCTAAAATTGATTACAAATATATTTAGAGCACTGGATCCTAGAGCTTTTTTTTACTCTTACAGTAAAGCTGGCTTTTTAACTAGCAGTACTTCGAACTCTTGGATTAGGTCAGCCATGCATCGCATGTAGCCTCGTTATTCAGTTAGAAAGCTTTGACTATCAACTATTCATCACTGTCACTCATGGGATGCCTCTATAAGCTTGGCTCCATCCGCTCAGAGATGAATGCAAGAGTTTTATGTTGTTAGTCCTCGCAAAACGTTGATAAGCATCTCCACAACAGACTGGAAAGCACACTCGTACAGAGCTGCTTTACCGTTTTCAGAAACTTTGCGTTTAAGTTATTCGGCATTAATAGGATATGTTGGTGAGGCCAAAACAGGGACGTAAGTGGACGCAAAATGTGAAGCCATGTGGCTTAGCGCGGTGTAGTAGGTGACTTTCCCTTAAAGCGCGGGTCAGGTGTCCCCGGAGAATGTGTGACAGACACAGCCCCTTTCCTGTTCTGCAAACTAATTACTAATGTGAAAGCATTAGTAGGCTGTGTAAAACTAAATGTCAATGTTAATTAATAACAATGGTAATAATGATAATGACGATAACGATAGTGGTAAATAAAAAGTAAACAAGTTAAAAATAACAATTAAAGTAAGTAAAATAACATGAAATAAAAAAGAACCTAAAGAAATGGAAAAGCAAAATTATTAAGTAAAAATAAGCACATTACAATGTAAAAAAATTAAAATTTAAATTATACAAAAACGTCGCGGCAGCGCTAATACGCAGTTTTGGAGTGACCTCTATTTTTTGGTGCTCAGTTACTGTTAAGGAATCGTCACCCCGAAGTACATTTGAAAAGTGATAGAAACATTGGAAAGGAATATTAACAGGACATTAACATGAAACCAAATCAAGAAAATTACATTTTGAAATATTTCGGTGCTACCTGTTGCATGCCGGCGCCTCATGTGCTGCGTGCATAATGACCCGCGATTCATTTTCTTAAAGCTTCGCTTCCTTTAATGAGAGGTGATGCTTCATGCGTGGTGTATTTCTTAGACATTTTTCAGCATATCTCAAAGAATATTCGCCTTTCATCTGCGCAAAAAATACGGAAGACTGGAAGATACGCGCTCACATTGCGCTCCACATTTTGAAAGCGTGCATGCGTGCGCCTGTCTGCATGAGCAAGCACAGGAGGAAAAAAATGAGGGACACTCCGGCTTCAAGGGCATCACGTGACAGCTAGCGGTGAAAATCGCTCGCGTTCGGCCGAGTATGATTCCGTTCTCTCAACGCTGGGGTGCCTCGACGGCCAGCGCCGCTAAGGCATGGAAGGTCCTCTCAGCTGCGTCACTTGGTGACAAATAGAAGAAATATCGTTAAAATAATGTAGAGTACGCAATGGATTAACGCGGCGTTATTGAAAGGCGAAACCGCCTAATGTGACAATATCTTAAAACTCGCTCTGTCTCTTTGGAGATCATGCCCCTCGCAAAATTGTTTATAGCAGATTTGGAGTCGCTAATTATGGTAACCGCTTTGGTGCTGACCATCGCCATGGCGATAGCCGCCTCCTCCGCTGTCCCTGAGTAGTTTGTTTTTATTGAACCTGCCGTTAATGTTTTACCCGTGTCGTTCACGCCCACGATAGCAAAAGAGTTGCCTCCTTTGTATTCCGCCGCGTCTATATAAATAGTGTATTCAGAGCCTTCTAACTTGGCCTCAAGGGCTTTTGCTCTTGCTTTTCTCCTGCCTTCATGAAATGCAGGGTGCATGTTTTTTGGTAGCGGTTTAATAGTAAGTGCGTTCCTTACTTCAGTCAGCAGATTTACTTGTGCATTTCATTCCGGGATTCTATCTTGTAGTCCTAATTTACCCAGGATTTTTCATCCTGTGGATGTGGTGGCGAGCCTCTTTAGCTGTGTTATTATATGTGCCTCGCATAGTTCCATGGTGTTATTGTAGACCCCCAGTTTAAGAAGTCTATAGGGGTGCAGTGGGGTAGCCCCAGTGCTGCTTTATATGCCTGCCTTATGATCGTTTCAATTTTGTTCTTTTCTGCCACCCCTAGCTTGAGGTAGGGGATGGTGTACACTAATTCATTCATTCATTTATTAATACTGTCAGCCACCATAAGGGGCTGTAACAGGAGTGGAAAATACAAAACAAAAAATGAGCAATATAGAAGACGATGAAAATCAATAGTCAATCAAAAATTGTCTCTGAATACACACACAAACAAAACAAAAATGAATTACACAGGAATCAGAACAACAGCCATCCTACACAACAGCAATAGAACCTCATCACCCTGTGGTAGAGCCATGGACGAAATTTTCTAAATGGCGTACAAATTCATATAATGATGATGATCGAACAGCAGAATCTGGAAGAGAGTTCCAGTCCTTACAAGTTCGCGGGAAATAACTAAACTTGAAGCAATTATTTTTTATAGCCGGCAATGGAATGAACCTACTATGACGATGCCTTGATGTCCCATTAGTTCATCTGCTTATCACAAAAGCCTGAACGATTCGGCACAAATTTTTCTCTTTGACCCCGCGTCTTTTGTTGGCTATTCGCCCTATCAACCTGGTTGTCATGTTAATTGGTGACTTAAGTCGATTTATTATTTCTGTGTTCTTTCCATTGTCTTGGATTATTAGTCCCAAGACCGTGATTTTGTCCACTTTGGTTATCGGTGTTGCATTTAATTCCACCAAAGTGTCTTCAGCGTTGATATTGCGTATTTTTGTTCCTCGGATTACCAGAAGTTCCGATTTGCTTGGTGAGCATTTCAGCGCCTGCTCATTCCGCATATTCTTCAACAATGTCGATTGCCTGTTGAAGATTTTCTTCTATTTCCTCATCGTTGCCTGTGCATGTCCATAACGTGACATCATCAGCATATAGCGTATGTTTCACCCCTTTCACAGTTTTCAGTAATGGTGGGAGGTTCTTTAACGCTAGGTTGAAGAAGAAAAGGGAAAGAACTGAGCCCTGTGGGGTGCCCTTGTCTCCTAGCTTAATTGTTTCAGACCTGATGTCTCCAAGGCTTATTTCTGCTGTTCTTTCGGTTAGAAAATCCCTAACGTAATCTTAAATCCACTTGTCAGGGGCAATTTCCTCCAGATTATTTAATATGACTTCGTGTTTGACATTATCAAAGGCTTTCTGTAGATCAAGGCCGAGTACAGTTTTTGTGCTCCCTTTATTGGGCTTGATTCGCGCTTGTAAAGCAAGCTGTTGTGTCTGTATATGTATTTCATATGCCTTCTCCCACATAATCACCCATCGTGATCTACTCCCCTTCCCCAGTGCAGAGTAGCAGGCCAGATTTTAATCATTCCGGTCAACCTCTCTGCTTTTCCTTTCAATGAATCTATCTTTTCAAATCTGCGATCTCCTTCTGCCACGTACTGTGAATTTGTCGTTAAAGGGGCAAATTGCATTAACATTTTCACATAATTCCACTTTGCTAATGAGCTTAATTAGTTACATTTGTGGATCATAGAACTTCCTGCATGAAGGGACAGCCCGTGACCAGTATATTTACCTTTTTGTTATTGCCACACTGGCCGTCGGCATTGACCAGTTATTGATAGACTTCGTTCGAATCCAGACTGGCGCTGTCGGCATGGTTTCCCTAACGGTTAATTTAAAGAATATAGCTGCTGAAACTACGAGGGGGTGTCCGCCTTCGAAGAATTACCACGTTCAGTACATGAGGAAGAATAACCTTTATTCACTGTAAAAGAAAAAAACAAAAAAAAAACCGGAGAGCTTCCTGATGCCGACCCTGCGTGTTCACCGAGGCGAGCGTCCATGCGTTTTCTCAGTCGTGGGCGCGGTAAACACTCTCAAGGCCAAGGCACGATGCGCGCACACGGAATGCAAGCGAGAGGGGCCATACTTACCATTTCGCCAAGAGCTTGACTGACTGAAAAGAGATTCTCAGTCGCGACTCGCTCGAGATGCACGAAACATGCGCAAAATGTATGCTCGTTTCGTGTTGTCACCATAACCTGTCATCTGCAATGTCAGCTCGAACACTTTTCATTGCGCTGTCCTAAAGAAAAATCTGCGCTCTTCCTTCTCGCTCCATTCTTTGTCTCATGGGATTCGAATGAACAATACAATGGGGGGGGGGGGGGGGGGGGTGCACGGAGGAAACATTTGACGAGTAACAAACAATAATCTAGTTCACTCGAGTTATTTTTATAGCAGCTGGTATCCCCAGCCGTTTCTTGAACTGCGTTTTGCGGTGTGGGTGAAATGACCGGCACCGTTCGTCAGGCGGGTCACGTGTGAAGTTTCTTTTAGTAGTTTCCTATGTGTCGGTAAGCACATAACAGGACTTTCTGAGAAGCCTAGCAAATAAAAAACGCCAGCACTTCTGTAGACAGCTGCTGTTATTTTCTTTGAAGTATCGATGAATTTGAAGCTCCATTTGGCGAACTCTCGTGGGCTGTAATATGAACTCTACTTCACCTTCAGCAGCTTGCACATGCCCTGGTGCGGTCTTCGGCGACTTTTGGCTTTTCCTTACGATCAACCCGAGGTAAATCGAGCGTGCCGTAATCGCGCTCAGAACGAAGCTGGGTCATGTTTCGCAAAGCAAGAGTACCGTAGGCTTGAACAGATCATGCGTGGAAGGACTAACTGAATAAACATTTAGGCTTCCTGTAAAACCGCAGGCTTCGTAGCGAGCAATAGTCGCATCACCGAACGCCCTCCGCTGAGGACGACGAGCCTAGGCGCCGATTTGCACTTCGTTTCAGCTGACGCGTCTTCCAGAAGGCGCACTCTCTCCCTTGAGCGCACTCGAAATCAAATTGTCTCGTCCCGCAGAGCGGGCCACGATCGGCTCGTGCGGAATTGCTGCCTTTTTCGTGGGCATGAGAGAGAAACAATTCAAAAGCCAACTGTGCATGAACACTGTGAATCTGCAAGAATCCGAGAGACATATACCGCTTCATAAAAAAGAAAAGAAAACACGAATTAAAAACCAAGAAGATGGGCGTTAAAGCTGAACGAGACGGGGCCGAAGAAAATTAGAGATCGGAATGTGTTGAATTGAAAGAGAATACCACCTCGAGAGAGGGAAACGTCAAAAAATGGAGCCGGCATTAGTGTAAAGGCAGCAGCGGATATAGCAGCAGCATGAGCGCACATTCTCCGAGTGCCGGCTCGGGTTTTCGCAATAAATTATCCCACAGCGGCAGAGAGACGAAGCGAAACGGACGGCAAAACCAGACTATCTGCGAATCCCCAGCGCGGCGTGCTCGAAAGACGAAAGGATCGCTCCGCTCCCCACTACACTTCACCGGGGCTCGTCCAATTTCCGTGTCGCAATACACGGTGACAAGCCGCCGGGAGAAAAAATAAAGAGACGCGTGGACTCTGCGTGTAGGTAACAAACTCTCTTTTATTCGACGAAGAACCTTGGCGGGGGCCGGCGAGGCGATACCACGTCGATCTCTATATATGTACACAGGGCTCCGATGACGGAGTCTGGCCTTCGGTGACGAGCCTGCACCCCTTTTCACCCGAAAACACAATCTTTTCTCTTTTCGAGACTTTACTACACGTCGTCTTGAGAACTCCCTACAGGCAGCGGAATTAAACGCAAGCAATCGCCAGCCGGCCGCGTGTGGGGTCTCTCCGAGCAGGAGAGCGGCGCACTGGCTGGGTCACGCGAGCGCATGCTGGCACCGAGGCACGATCCCGCGAAACCGAGCACACCCTTAGCAATGCGGTCCGGCACCAGCGAGGCATTCCTTTGGCACATGACTAGGGACACACACACAAAGAATAGAGACGAGGGTGTTGAACTTTTCAGGAGAGGCACCCCGATCTCGCGCACCCTATATGAGCGACTTTGTATTGGGGACAAGCGGCGCGGAAGACTCCTCACGACGAGTGCCGCTGCGGTCGACCTTCACCTTTGGGCTCTAACGTGCGGTTTGTGGGGGAAAAGAAGCGCGCCACCCGCGTTATTTGTACCCTTGTCCTTGCGAAGCCACGCTTCGCCACACTGAACCGGCTCGGTAAGCGTCACCCTGCACCTGTAAATACCAATAAGCAAGGCGCATGGCGTCTATGCCAGAAGCCAAATTTTCGCTCCGCCGGAGACGCCACTATCATCTTTCATTTCCACTCAGTTACCGTTGTTCTCCATCCTCCCACTTTTCGGTATACCCTGGAAACCGCTCATCTGAAACTCACTCCTTCCTGGCTTGCATACGCGATCTGCAAACAGCGTCACACTGAGAAGCGACATTTGAGTCGTATCGCCATCTCCTGGCGGCTGTTAAGCTACAGTTAGCGGAACCGTCCAAGTGCGCTTTCGGAGTATCGCAATCACCTCGCGAAGTACGGTAACCTATGACATCTGCAGCGTCTTGGTAGTTGCGAAAGCCAGCTACGCTTTCACGTTTCTGGGAGTTGTTTCCTTCCTCTGGGATCTTTCCCAGCGCTTTGTGAACGCACGGATCAATTCGACTACGCTGGGACAGCGCAAGCTAGAGCAAGCGGATAGCGTTCACTGACGCATCGGATTAGAAGTGGAGCAAAACTCCCGAATTCTTCTCAGGACAGTATCTTTTTTTTTTTAATTTCGGCGTTTAGTTCGCGCAGTATTGGCTGGCCTAGCGAGTGCGTGTTAACGACACTATACGTGCACTTGGCTTGCCATCGTCAAGAACGCGACGACGGTACTACGAAGCGCATCTCCAGTGATTCCAACCCCAATTGGCCGACCGTTCTTCGCGCGGGAGCTGTTGAACGAGCGATAGAGACTCGCTGTTTCGCACCTAGAAACGGAAGGAAACAACAAGCATGCGAATAACAGTTGGTGGCGCGTCGCCATCACGTGCTGCGCATTCAATGAGCATAACCGAAATAGCGGTTGGCATTTTCTGTATACTTCCGTTCAACGCCTCTAGAATTTCGTTTCTCGGCGCTACCGCGAACTGTACATGTATTGCAAGGCGACCACTCTGTCTGGCCCTCAGCGCCGGACGCCCAAGCGATCTGGAACCATCTCTGGCAGGCTAGCACCAGCCGCTCACAGCAGAGCCCCTAAGGCCACTCGATTCAAGCACGCAAGACAACCTGTTGCCAATGGCTCGGGACAACTATGGCACGATTTCCCCCCGCGGAGAAAGCGACTCAAGTCAGCAGGGGTCGAGAAGTTGGCAACTTTCACGCACCACGCGACAACAACAAACGCAACACTCTGGTCCGCTCTAAGCTTTCGCCCGCTGGGGAAGCCGCGCAACCTACGCGCAGCCTTTGCGGCTTCGCTTCAAGCCTGTCAACTGCAGAGGCCGAGTACGGCACTCTTCTGCCTTCTGGGCGCGGTGTCTGCGATCTTCCAAACGCTCACGTACGTCCCTATCGCCCCATCCCGGAAGCACTGCGCCTGTGAGCGGCTTCTAAAAAAAAAAAAAAAAAATAACCGAATGAATTTGGCGACCGGGGCGTCCGGCGCGAGAGTTCAGTCCTCCTCAGAGAGTGGAACCGGCGGCGCGTGGAAGTGGCGCGGCAGGAATGTCGGCGAGCCCTGAGTGTCCGCGCGCGCTCGGCTGGCCGGCGGCCGCTTGAGCGACGGGCGGCCGGCCGGCCGGGGCTCGACGGGGCGGCGCGGCCCTTCTTCATCGCGTGGTGGCCGCCGCCGGTGGGCCCCGGTGCACGTCGTCCGGGTAGGCCTTTTGGTCGCGCGTCTCCTGGGGCATCTCATGGGTGGGCTCGGCGTACGAGCGGCCCACCATTTCAGGCTCCGTCATGGTCTCGTCCTCCTGCGACGCCAAAAGCACACACGTCTCGGGACAGCATTCGAAAGAGGAGGGCCCGCGACAAGTTGCTTCGCAACTTAGGCAAGGCTCTCAGGTGCCAAAGCCTTTATTGGTGGCACTGTAACTGACACGGCAGCCTTTGTCGCCACGACAGAAGCTAGTATGAATGGGTCCGATAGAAGTAATTCTGGCGTTAACTCGAAGTGGCGTAAGCGTCAGGCATTGAGGGAACCCGAGCACAAATTTGTATGTAATTCCTACTGCTACTAAGTAGTTGACGTCGTCGTACTCAATTCTAAATTCTCTGCCACGTTCTAAACAAGCCATCAGTCTAAAGGCTTATCGATGCGACCCCCGCCAGGGACATCTTGCCTCTACTCTGGTCATAAGGGCTCAGTTTGATTTCTTTAGCTGAAGGAAAGGAAAATGGGACATTGTGAAGCAAAAAGTCTGTGCGCATTATGTACCGGCCATTCCCAAAGCTTTGCTCCCCTTGCATGCGTGGGACGACACTTTGTACGCAGGTCCAAAAGTAGGCCGATGATGCAGAGCTGCTGGTGTACGAGGCAGCTCGGCATAGTATCGGCTCATTCAAACACACTAGTTGCGCTCGTCGCAAAAAGAAAAAAAAAGAGAGAGAGACAAGAGTCTAGATGTGCTAAGCAGTAGCAACATTCAATAGAAGTTTACTATACGCATACTACAATTATGTTTGACGTACAAGAGGCGACGGAACCTCACATAAGAAACCCGGAGACTCTGCCAGTATGGTTATTGAACTAGAAACGACGGCAGATTATAAGCGTGGGCAGGCCGAATGTGAATTAGGTGACCTAGCACTTCGGTTGCGGTTTCTGGTCGCACATATTCATTAGCGCATAGTCGTAATCTACTGCGCCATTTTGAAGACCACCAGACACATCAATCTAGCCATACGTGTGTGCCTGCGTGGCTTGGGAGTATCGCGTCTGAATTGGGGTCCTAGTGGGTTTGATACTCATCTCAAAAGTGCTGCCCAAGTCGGCCATGACATGTGGTCTTGTGACGCCGCACAGCCTGCTGACCAATCAATGCCATACGTGACCTGCCGACTACAATCCACTGCATACTCATGGGGCAAACATCGGCGAAATGCGGAAGTTGGGTCTTAGTGCTGTGTACAGTTCTCAGGACAATGACGACCCATGAAGCTTGCGGCGTCAGTCTCGGCCTTGACTTGAATCTAGGGGAAGTGTGTCACACCGCGATGTCACTAGACACGGACAACCGTCCCAACGCAGCGAAAGCCATTCCAGGTGGTTGTTTCAAAGTCCATAAACAAAAACGCCACAGAAGAATGTTCTTACAGATGGTGGTGATCCGGGAAAGACGAAATGTGCCACATCCTGCGGGAACTGAGGTGGCGGGCTGCGAATCAGGTGCTTGTGTAGGTCGCGGAAGTCGTCCGGCGGGAAGAGCAGCTGGCGCTCGTCGGCCGGCTCGTCCTGGAGCGAGAAGCGCTCCATCTGCTGCTGCAGGTACGGGTTGTCATGGCGCGACTGGCGCAACGCCTCCATGTCCTGCTCCAGGTTGCGCACGCGCACGGGAGACGTGGACAGCAGGTCCCAGATGCGGTCCGACGACTGCGTCATGCTGGGTCCGCCCGCCGGACGCAGCGAGCGCCGCCTGCGCACGGTACAGCCGTCACGCGATATCCACTCGACAAAGGCCACTGTGCACGTACAAGACTCGGTTTTGGAGACACTTAGAATAGTGCTGATTCTAAGCAATAAAAGCGCGAAATAATCGATACCAAACATGAAACAAGTGTACAAGGAGGAGTTGAAGAGATATGCAACTATGTTCTCTCTTTCGAGTTTCGGAGCTAGCGGTCGCCTGGGAGCAAGAGAGTAAGCTTTTCCTGCGCGTGGTACCGCAGCAGAGGCGTACGGTGGGTTACGACATTACAATCCCAGGCGCACGTGTGGTGGACCCAACGCCGCTCGCCCTATAGACTATAAACGTGACGATGCCCTCCATTTCTAGCAGCTTTCTCGAAATGAGATTCAAGTGTGCACTACTTTCGTTTTGCTCATGACTTCCGGCCTCCTCTAAAATTGAGAGAAGACAGCGCATCTCGGCGTACATGAACACTAAACTTCTACTTCTTTTACATCTCTATTTTGTCTAGTACGTTAAATGCATTTGCAACCAGAGGAGGACTATGCTGCAAATGTGTCGGCAAATTCAGATGGAAAAGATTACAAGAACCTGCATTCATACTTCTGTGCACATTTGACGTTACGAGTGTTGTGCCTGACTAGAAAGCAATATCGACAACATTCGCACTCCAAGATATAGCACTGAAAGCGTAAATCCACCTGTTATCCTCAAATATTTCAATAGAGCCAATGATGCAAGCATTCTTGATTATTTAAAAGCACGATACAAAGGACTGGAGAAACACGGCGACAAACATCTTGTGGTCCAAGTTTATAACGTGACTGTTAGGAACGGTTTGTTGCGAACTAACTCAGAAGGCAAAGGTGTAATCCATGGGTAACTAGAGATTATTCATACTCGTGAAACAGGAACTAAAATAACTCCGAAGAATGTCATGTTATCCGTTGTCAGTCATTAAAACATTAGGAGATGACCTCAGAAGCAAGCTAAATGCAACTTTTTTTCGTTCACCCTCGGTGACTTTCTGAAAGCGCAGAGGAGAAAGTTTTGACGATTTATAAAAGAGACAAGGTCAAGCGAAATTTATTTGATAATGATACTCAAGTTACAGATGCCGTACATCTAGCCAACGAATCTAACAAGTATTTTAAATCAGTTTGCCCCTAAAGGTGAGAACATAAATGTTTCAAGAGGTGATTTTTCAATGAACAGATTGTTTACGACACTGCGGCGAGATTTAAATTTCCGAGCCACGGCACAGACGCAAATTGTGTTCGAGTGCGGTACTGCACTGGCATGCGATCATAAAGCTTTCATCGCAATCGTTTCTACTGATCCATCCAATCGGTGAGCGCTTCGAGTTCATATAAGGGCTATAATTTAATATATGAGCAGTGATCACGGAATATAGCTAGCATCCTTAACGTTATTCGAAAACATTTGCGACAGCTTTCTTGTGTATAAACGCTGCATGACTGGTGAGATCGAGCGTGAGTGCTCTGGAATAGCTAGCAACGATTTATGAAGATCAGCAATGACCAGAAAAAAAAAAAAAGCGTGAACGTGCAAGTTGGCATCAGTATGAACGAAGGTGTGATCACTTTCAGGCTGACGTCGGATAAACTGCTCTACTGCATTTTGAAAGTAGGACGAAGAAAATGCATAAAAACAGCTGGACGCTTTCGGAGAAAGAAAAAAAAAAGTCAGTTTTGTTCAGTGCGCGGTCATCACCTTCATAGTGACGTTAATCGTACCTGCCATGCACAAACTGCTCCGAAAGAGCCATCCTGGTACATTACGCTGCATTTCGCTTTCCGAAGATTCATCGAAGGAATACGAATGTCGGACAAAGCAAGAAATGATGCAGTGGTGCACGCGCTGTCATAGCATTGCATATGGCTCAAAGAATGTGGCGCCATATTTACAAATCTCCAATTCCCCGCACTTCGTCAGCCGGACTTTTCTAAGATGTTTTCCCGTGGAAACCAGTGCAAGTTCCGTCCTTGACATCTAGCGGCCCTCGTGAAAAATTTACGCACGCTTGTGCAATAGGTCAACGTCCAAGCAACGCTACTCGTTAAGGGGCATTGATAAATTTCAACGGATCAATACCATATGCGTACGGATCAATACCATATGCGTATGCGTGGGCTCGCCTGTCGAGTGACTGCGAGAGCCCGAAAGACGCAATAGATTTATGTTTAGACAGGGAGAGGCTTATCGACATACGATCAAGCGACAATGCAAGGCCTCCTTTTCTGGTTCGATATCAATCGAAGGCGTGCTTTCTTCAATGGATCCTGACGCACTTCCGCCCGCCAGAGCCCCTTTATATATATCTTTTCCGTATGTAGTGTACGAGGTGTCACGACCTGTGTCCTACTAAAAGATCGCTGCGTGCTGGAAGCTACAGCTGCCGAACTGGGCTTAGAGTTGCTTGGCCGGTCTTACGCGAGGATGGCTCAAAATTGATTGGATCGCTGATCTCTGTGCTGTTGACTGATGGGATTGGCCAGCCGCTGTTACGAGAGAGCGACCATGTGAACACGGCACCTGATTTGACTACTCCTGCACAATGGTGGTCGCTTATATTGTACGACGGAGTATGGAGACACCCCTTCACTTCTGTTACCTGTTTCCTTTGCAAATGAAACAGAGGTCTCCCTCTCTCCACGCGCAGACGTGGCTAGAAAAGCAAAGCTTCGTCGTGCTTCTCACTTGTCCACCAACTAGCAAATGGGCGGATCACGCTATTCCGTTTTAATTGCAATTCCGCCGAATTACTACCTTACCAACTTGATTCGTTCACGAAAAAAGCGTTTCCAGTGCCAATTACTACATACCAGTGTTACCAATACGTAAGAAAGTAGCCTACGGCCACTGACATAAAGGAAAGCATAAGCGATGTCTTTAGTGCTGATTAAAACCTAGAAATCACATTAGGACATTTTCAATGTCCTCTTATTTTTTACTTTTTGCTCTGTTGGAAGAAAAAAAAAACTGTCTCGTTTTCCCCATGATTTCAGTTGTCATTTTTTTTTTCAGTCTTTCACGTCTCTACCACTTCAGTTCAGAGCTCGTAGACGGTTCAGCTGACGTGGAGGGTCGCAGATGAACCGGTCAACTGGCAAGGTGGCTGCAAGCGGCCCCATCGTCTCGGCCGAGACAGCGGCATTTCCAACCGTCATATGTGCCTTCAAATCACACGAATGGTTGTTGTCCTGGCTAGTGCACAAAGCCGAACATTCAACTTTTACTAATCTATGAGTGTACGCGCTCAAATCCGCGTAGCGGCCCTGAAGAACGACGACTAAGCGGTGAAGCCAGAGGTGCCGCTAATAGACGCAGTCTCAATTGGCTCTGTGTGGTGTTCAGTGTGGCGTACTCGGAACTGAAAACTTTTGCAGATATTGTAGATCAGTAATGTAATGCTGTAAAAATGCATCTAAGCTTAGCAATAATAAAAAAGCCCCTTTTTGTAATCCTAACTTGCTTACACGTGGCGGGGTCACGTGATCCATAGATTGAACTGAGGTAGTTGGCGAATGCAGTGCCGTGTAACTGCTGAAGGTGAACTGCCGTTCAACTTAACGGCGGTTGAAACTGCCCGTGTAACAGGGGTATATATCGGCCAGTCGGCGGGCATGTAGGATGAGATTGAAATGCAACCGACCCTGAACAGGTGTGCTGGTTTGCTTGCAACATCGTCATTACAGGTGCGCGGAAGGAGGATGCCTCAAGATTTCCGTGACAAGTCGAGTGGCAAGGCTAACGCCGGGCGTGCCTGAATTACGGAGATGGTGGAAGCCTGCCAAGTGCATCTGCTGCGGCCCACTGTAAGCTAAAAAAAAAAAAGAAGTTACCAAGGGCGCTTTCTCACGTTATTAATTTCGAGGATGATCGCCAGCCTGTAAGAAGAGCACCGACGCATCTTTGTAATCAGACCCACACTTTAATGAGCGCACTCATTAAAGTGGGCTTCGTCCATTCTTGGTTTCATTTTCCGACTCAGCTTACAGGGGCTTGGCACAGCACGCAGAGCTTCTCAGCTGCCAGAAACGTATAGGGAATCTGAAACCAAGCGTCACGCAAAAGACATGTCTGAAATCGTCTAGACCTGCATGGCGGGCGTTTGGAATAGCCTCAAAGGGTGTGCTGACTGCCCGAGAAGAGGCCAGTAGGAGTGCCATACAAACTGCGGGCTTAAATAGGGCAAAATCCGTTGCACGCATTGGGGTTGCCTTTTCTTTTTAGTGGTATTATATCACACGCATAGTTCACTTTCCTACTTTGCGTCTGGCTGTGGTCAAGGACGAGGGCCCATTCTTGGCGTGGAGAGCTGTCTACAGTTGAACAACACATGAATTGAATCGAAACTTTCCGTAAAAAATGTGCCCTTTATATGATTTCTAGAATAGGAGGCAAAATTTGCCATTGTAGCTACGTTATGGACGAGAGCTTGCGGTCCTTATGTGGCATCGATTCGCATACTATTTCAGTTTTCTTAGCCGCAGTCGCTGCTTCACCTTTCTTCAAGAGCGGGTCGAGTCAACTATACTACATTGCACATCTTTTCACGATGGACATTTCCATCGCGCAATCATTCGTGTAGCCGCATGTACAGTCGACCGAGGGCGTTGAGATCGCGTAGACTATAGTATGGCGTATATTTTTCCGTCTCTAATAAGTAAATTAATTAGAAAATATTAATTCAACAACATTTTATAATGTTCGAGTCAGGAACAAGGTGCTCATTCAGAAGTTATAGACCGTCCTGAAAAACAGCTGGCTGCAAAGTTCGCGCGAAGGTACCATTTGCACAGCTTTATTTACCAACATTAACAGAAAGTAATCACGTGATCAGCTGGTGGCGCATATCTCCCTGCCAGCGCGCACGCTATGACCCACCACGGAAGCATTCCTGAGAAAGGTGCATCTTGTTCTCCTCGCAAAGTTTCTGTCACATAGAAGGTTTTTTTTTTTTTTTTTATTTCTTTTTTTTTTTCGTAGCGGTAGCTTTGTGTAAACATTTCAGCCAGCTGCTTTTAAAGACACGGTGAAAAATTCGCACCACAAAAGAGACGACGACACAAGCACAAGGAACAAACAAGACAGGAAAGGAACTGAGTTTTATTTGAAAATGTTTAATGCTTAAATACCTTCAGTGTTCGTGACGTAAAGTTTAATAGCAGTTGTCCAAAAAGGCCAGTTCATTCTCTTGCAAAGATAACGACGGCGTGCTGACGCAGTTGTCATCAACCTTTTTTATCTGAAAAGGTTTTATTATTTTGCGCTCAAGTCTGTCCTTTGCACGGCCAATAAACTGTGTCTTCCAAGCATGAGTTTACCCTTGCATTTCCGGCAGTGGACGGCAAGATGCCCACTTATTCCGTAATTAACTTGTTTGAAGTGTTCGAGAGCCATTTCACTGAAATAGCGGCCAGTTTGGTCGGCGTACACTTTTTTGCAAGTTTAAATAATGCTGTAGATGAGTTTGGTAACACATCTATGGAAATTGGTAACATGCTTAATTTTGCACGGCGCCGCCTTCTTGCTATAATCGGGCAAATTTTTAATAGCTTCCATGGTGCAGAAAAAAACTACGCCAACCTTGTAACCACTGCGTATATTCTTAAAGTCATGGGAAGCCTTGTGGAGATACGGGGTTACTTGAGTGCTCTCTCCGCTTCCACTTCAATCTTCCTTCTCTCAAGTCTTGCAGATACTGCGCCTTGCCTTTTTTATAAGCCAATGCACAATATACAAGAAAAAAAATAAAAGCATGACCTTGACCTGTTTAAGCGTAGGTGTCCACAATTTTGTGGCATCCACTCAGATGTATAAGACTCCTTCCTTCCCCCAAAACCTAATTTAAATAAAAAATTATGAAAAAAAAAAAAACGACGGATTTAAAAGCGGTTTAAAGAGGCTATCGCTACAACACTCACAACTTTCGCTCTATCACTAGGTTCAAGTCATGCTTAAACCCCCACAATTTTTTTCGGTTGCGCTGAGGTTTGGGCTGAATGAGCGACACCAGGGCAGAGCCAAGCCTGCGGCAGAGCATTAAGCTCCAGAGTCGACGGCTGATCACTAACAAAGTTCAGACTCACTCAGCCCCACTGACGTCACGAGAGGCAGCATCAATGATAGAATCAAAATAACGAAGCGTCGTTACGAAATACCACCCCGATACTCTGTGCGAAGAAAATGTGAAATCTTGATACGCTGACTACAATTTCGCTGTCTGTCCCAGGTTTGGTAAATTGGCAGCCATGTCTGTCGACATCCACGTGTCGACATGCGAGCTCCCACCCAGCCCACGTCCAAAAACACTTGCACACCATTACGTAAAGCAAAAAGAAAAATCGACGTTACTACGCAGCCTATATCGTGCCGTCTTCGTATGAACTATCTTGTTTTGAGTTAAACAGAAACCGATAAAACACCTCACAACGCCTCCCTTTTGCTTTGCTTGAAAACATACGTTAGCGGCTTGGTGCCGAATATGAGCGTGCGTGCTTAATACAAAACACGTGGGCACTAAAAACTATGTCCGTCTTAAGGCGCTCAGTAAAATTTACTCTTCAAAGAGCCTGGCTCTATAGGCCAGTTGGTGGAACATCGACAGGACGAAGGAAACACCACCCCGTGTTGTCTCTGTACTGTCGTTTCCGCGGTTTCAAATCTACTCTCGCGTAAAATGAATGGGGAAAATGAACCTGTGGAACGGTGTGCTCCGTTTTATTTGCCTAAATGTACGGCGTGAATCGAACCAAGACGCCTCCGCGCTATCTTCGCATGGCTGCGGGAAGGACGCAGTTTGGAAGAGGAATGGCCGGGTACATTTAGCGGGTTGAAATCAGGTTGGATGGTGTGCGTAATGGCCGCATTGTTAAACGGGGAGCTTTGTAAATCGAGCGGCGCAAAACGCTGCGCCGCGCTGTCAGGCTAAGATATGCATAAAAGAGCACTGGACAAGGGTAGAGGTCCTCAGTTCGCAAGCCGAGCCAGTACGTTTCGACAAGTGGGCCTGTCTTCGTCTGGGCAGCGCGATCATCACTGGCAGTGGTTTAAATACTCCTCTTTTTTTTTTTTTCGAAGAAAAGCTAGGCAGGGGGGAGGAAAGAGGGGGGAAAGAGTAGTTGAAGGAGTGACAAAATATCCCTTCGGTATGCATTTCTCAGCCTGGAACCGGTGATCCCGTGGCCTGAAAAACAAAAAAAGCGGCAGCAGAAGGAAAGACTACAAAGCGGGGTGAATGATGAGTCAGCACCTAAGGCGGGTTCGATCCTGACACACTTTTCTTGAAAGGGGACAGGCATTCCAAAGGGCCCTGATAAAGAATACATCTGCCGGGGAACAGTTTTCAAAAGCTTTCGGGTTAACCGCACCTTTGACGTCCTGAAGGAAAGGCCAACCAAAGTAGGAAGTGATAAGTATAGATACCCCTGCCAGTGGTGATCGCACTGTCCAGACGAAGACAAGTCCACTTGTAGAAACGTTGGCTCGACTTGCGAACTGAGGCTTCCCCTCTACCCCTGTTCATTGCCTCTTCCATACTGTGTAGCCATCTTCTTTCTCTCGTTCTAACAAAGATATGTATACTCACACAGGACTGTCAGAGACTTATAAGCAACATTACAGCCGAACAGACAAATGTGAAGGCCCGTACTTTGCCGCAATGCAGCTGCTCAAAAACCCTCCTCGAACGGAAATCAAAGACAGTTTTCCGTGCGTGGCATGTAGAAATCTAGGACCCCCACGATACAGCCTAATCGGAGAGATCTTGTGAACTCCCTCCGAGATTCTCCAGGAAATTCGGCGTCGGCGCTGCGAGCGAAAAATTACGCGGGAATGTATCTGGCGGGTGACATGTCCCCGAGAATGCTTGGTCTGTGGGTTGTGTGAAGTCACTAGACATGACATGGCCGAGTATGGTAGGAGCTGCCAACTCGGGAAGCTCCTAGAGACGAATCGAACGCTCCTGTATAGTCTTGAATACCGATAGAACGAAAGGAAGAAGATGGTTTGCACGGTATGAAGAAGAACTGAACAAGGGTAAATGGAGTACGCCTCAGTTCGCAGATGAGCGAACTGAGGCGTACCCCATTGACCCTTGTTCAGTTCTTCTTCATATCTTGAATACCTAGTTATAGACAACGCAGGCATGTCCGGGCAGCTTGGTTTAACCGGAGATTTATATGTCTACGTTGGGCGGTCTTTCATGCAATGCGGTAGATTACGACTGTATGGTAAATTAGCGCGTGTGAGATAATGGAGGCAGAGAGACCACGCGATCGTGGGTCCGCAACGTGATTCGGCAGACGCGTGCATTAATACTCTCGCGTCATGCTTTGAAAGGCAGAGATTTAGCAGCCCACCAATTATTTTTATGCACCACTTTCTGCACAATTCTATCTCTCTGCATGCGACTACGGATGCCTGTGACAGACGGGCGCTCAGAGATAGGCAAGTAAAAAGAAAGGCCGTGTACGTCAGCAGCGGCGACGATGCTTATGCGTTTAGAGAGAGCACACATTTATTAAGACGTTAAAGTTTAAAACAAATAGTGGATTGACGATGAAGAAGCAGCAGCACAATAGAGAAGAGCTGACATACGTGCAGTCTCAGTACAAGCTCATAGTTCAGATTATAGGCTGGAAATAATTAGTGTGATTTAGAATAGCGCGCACCGTCAGGAGCCATGCACCGCTGCTCAGTGCGGAATACGTGTGCAGCTGTGACCCAGTGTATAGCGGATCCCGGTAGTGGAACGTAGATCGTGCTATGCCAATGCTGTCTATTAATTGGTACTATAGGAATGTGTTCATGCACCTGGAATATAACTTAGCAGGCAGCCATGGTGGATCAATTGCCATTATAGAGCACTAGTTGTTGGTAGAGTGGACCCGAATCAAAGATTTATTTATCCCTTAATCACTAAGCGCCAACCCGGAGTCCGAGCGCTCACGGCACGCGGCTCCTGTCTCTTCTTCCATCGCTCTCCTGATCTCGAAAGAGCACTGCTACACTACCATCCCACACCAAAGCGACATCATTCGTGAGCATCATTCATGTACAGCGCGCGCCTTCATTAGAGGATTGCATGGTAAAGCAGATAAGGCATAAACAAGTGCAACGACAGTGTCTGCAAATACCACTATATCCCACATCATTCGTATCCTTGTAATTTACACCTCTGCTATTAGACACTTTACCGCACGACGCGTGGCCCGGACGTCATGCTGGGAAAACAGCGCGGACACAGGACGTCAGCAGAGGCTGTCTAAATAAGCGAAGGCATCGGTGCTTGTTTTGTTCCAACCCATTTGCTTTCTCAACGCGATCTAGCCCCAGCTGCTCCCGGCGAAGGTGATAAATTCCGATAGCACTGCATAATCTGCAGTGGAGAAGTGCGAAAGCCTGAGTGTTGCTGCTGCACACGGCCCATCGCGCCCCTGGTCGAACACAACCAGCGTTCCGTTGAACGCATCAATGCTCACCAGCATTCTATAATTGGTTTACAGGAAAGGAAAGGAAAGGGGCGCAGCATCTGTCACTCGCGCAATCTCGCTGACACATCTCGCGGACAACACAGCAACGCTCGGGCTTACCCATTTCTCCAGTGCAGATTCTGCAGTGCTCTCGGAATTGTTTTTTTTTTTCTTTTTTACGCTCTTATTATATTTTTATTTGATTTTTTGACACCCATCACACACTTCTGATAATTATCACGCATTTATTTGGCTCATTAAGTCAGAAACGAATCCCCTTCCGGTTCGCGTGAGGTCACATATCCCTTGGACGTCGACAGTCGTATGGCTATTTCGACATCTGATTGATTTTACTTTTTACACCTCTCGCTCTAAATAATTAACTAATCATCCTAACGGCTTTTTTTGCAGCATTCTCACATCATCCTCTATCAATCACAATGAATCGTTTGATCCTAACTCTTCTAAGAACGACACAACGGCTACGCGCGGGAACGTTCTGTACACAGGTTCTGTACACGCGACCTTGCCGATAGCCTATAGTAAAGCTTTCTCTTTAAAAGAAGGTTCTCTGCGTGTAGCTGCGCATTTGCTGGGACATCTGCTTACACGTGCATGGAAGTTGTTTTATGGACTGGTCAGGAAAAAGATCTAACTAAACCTCTGTCCCATCGGTAATTTAATTTAGAGGTCACCATGTGCTGACTGCTGATAAATTAATTTATACGTTGCTGGCGTTCACTACCCTGTAAGTGCACGCATGAAAATGTCCTGATTCATGCACAAACACTGCAGTTTCCTAGAACATGGATACTATGGCAATCGTAACCTTTTTTTTTCTTCTTCCTGTTTCCTAACCAAGTGGATGAAAACAAATCTGACATTGTAATGATCTCGACGTAATCAGGATTATGTAAAGAACGGTGAGATGAACATCTCGAGCTCTCTGTAAATATGAGTGGTTGCACTTATTTGTCATGGATAGATCTCTGATCCAGGCCTCTAAGCAAACCACTCGTCTCCATAACAATTCGTAGCAAGTAATGTTGTTCCATTATTTACACAGAGTGAGGCGCTAGTCAATCGCTATAACAAGTGAGACGCCATTGATGGCTAAACGGACTAAGCACCCTTTTGTCGGTGCACGGAGGAGGGGCAACAGTTAGGTGGCACAACTTACGTGTGTGCGCTTCGTGACTGGCATATCCGCACTATGCGACGCGGATGTTTTCCCGTATAGTGTATGTCGGGGCAGCGCTCACAGGTCGTGCAGTTGACAATTTCCGCGATGCGAACCTTTGCCTCTGCATGGTGCCGACAGCTCTCCCGCCATGATGTCACTCTTAGAACTTCACGTCGACAACCACACGTCCACACCAAACCGCTTTCGAGTAGCAGCTGGCCATTTCCCTGGCAAAGGTGACTTCTTGTGCGGGCGCTTGCGCTACTCCTGAGCCCTGACTGCATAGAGAATGTCTCAGCCTTGAGTGTTTAGTATCAGCGAATTTGTGTGGCGGAGTGTCTCGTCAACATTTCTTACAGGTAAGGCAAATGATGTCATTTGGTTTAAGTGAAAAACAATGTCTCCCTTTGAGACAATTTCACCGATCGCAGCGCATTTAGTCAACGCTGACTTCAATGCAGCAGCTCCCTACAACTTCCTGTCTGCGCATATCTAAAGGCTTTGTGCATGCTCGTACGTAGTCCCGATGAAGAAGGCGCACACCAGTGAGCAGCCGCTGACAGTTCTCGAGAAATGCATAAACAACCCAAGACTGCGCCGGTAGGATTTTGTCACGTGTCAGCCATATATATATATATATTCTTAATCTCTGTATTCACCTCGGGACTAACCTATAGCGACCTTAGGGCTGACAGCTCAACTGTGACCCGCGCGCATGAAACACTGAAATGAAACAGCAGAGTTCGGGGCCGCCAACTTGTGTTCCACGGTGCGCGGTTGCCAAGGGCGTAGTACCGAAAGCGCTCAAAGGCTTTGAAGCGCTGCCGCTCAGAGGAAACTGCGCGCGACGTCGCGCCAGTCCTTGCCTCGTCTTTCGCTGAGGGCTGAGGCCGGCCGTGACAAACCAATCAATGGCCCGCTGCCCTCTCCGCATCGCCGGGGCCTTCCTCGCCCGCTGCTTCTTGATCCATCGCCCCCCACCTACGGAAAGGCGCTCCGTCGAGCACGGACGATTCGGTACCGCCACTCCCCCTTCTAGGGAAGAAAAATCCTTGCGTGGAGGTCATCTCCGCACGAGAGAGACGGATGATGCAGTACCGCAGCCTGCGGCCGCTCGTTTTATTGCCGCGCGTTGAGCGATCGCTGCCCATCAAGAGACTGCCGAAGCTTAGCTGCTCAAACAGCGGCACAGAGTATGCCTGCTCTGTGTCTCGACTAAACGTGGAGACAGCGACCTGGCTGCGACCAAACTCCTATTTCTACGGCGAGGCATGAAGAAGGATGCTTCCTCGTGGCTTCCCACTTGGGGCCCCTGTCATCACATTGTTCGAAATGGATCAAACTTCCCCATTTGCACCAGCGGCATCCTTAGGAGTACACGTTGCAAGAACGAAAAAATGTACAACTGGATCGTGCTTTCGGCGGCAAAGTTAGCACTGTTTCGACAGCAGGGCGGCGTGTTGGCACTCCTCGTACTCCTTTCCGCCTCATGCTTTCTATAATTTGGGAGAGCTCTTAAAAGCAGTAAAATCTGACCAGGTGAAGCATCTGCTGCACGGCTCGTAAGACTTTCTGTAGGGAGGAAATCTTTGCAAATTGTCGATTCCAGCTCCGTTCACTACTCATATACTCCACACACATGTACAGGCAGAGAAGTTGAAGAGAAAAGTCAAAGGGGCCTTTTTCCAGTAGCGTAATCCCCTTTCTTGAGAGCATTACTTTACAGTGGTGGGCTGGACATATTTTGCGAGCAGTGCTGGTTTCGCTTGCTCATAATTGGTGGGCGTGAAAAGTGGACGGACGTGCTTTCCGCGCTGCAGTTAATCTATTTAATCTGTATGTCTAAAAGACGCCGCCGAAACTGACGTCTTTTCACTTGAGACAGTGCGAAATATAGCGTTGAAAATTGTAGCACTGTGCCTAATGCTTGGCTCTTCATCACAGACCAAGAGGAGGAGCAGGGAACTGATGTCTTAAGGAGGGAGGGAAAAGCTGCGAGAATCGAGGTTACTACCACCTTTCCTTCCCCCTTCGATTAACCTTTTATTTTCTTACAATAGCAGCAGCCGACTGCTCGGTGTCTCTCAATCGATTAAGTTTGCGTGGCTGAATATATTTTAGCTAAATCATTCCTGCTGCAGCACCACGAGCTTAAGGTGACTGCGTGATTGAAGGAAAAAAGAAAAGTTATTCGAAACATTTTCGCACAATGTTTACGAAAAGCATGTCTAGGTGGAATCCGCTTTTGATAGAACGGCCCACATGTCGCTGACTTCCACTACGAACTTCGTGCCGCCAGAACCCTGCAGCGCGGCGGAACGCCGGTGTACCTTCGATCGTCGTGCTGCACATGCACGCAGCCAAACGCAGGCGGTGCCCGAGTGAGTAATACACACGAGCTGGCGCGCTCCAACACAAGGAATAGGCAGTGTCTATAATTATAGGGCACGCTTTTGTACAGCTTTCGAGTATACTCCTGATGGCGCAACAACAGCCACATGCAGCATGCACTGTCCCGTCTTCGCAGCACTGTTTGTGCAGCGTGTTGCTGAGCGAAACGTCGACAAAGGTCCCACATCAGCTGCATAATGAACGTATACAAGTTCGCAACGGTTGTATCACCGGATGCTGCACGCTTGTCGGAGCGGTGCAGCAAAATATAAACGCGGCTGCCGTGCGCGCTTACAGCCGAAGGTACATCGGACGGACCTTTGGATTTGGTCAGCGCTATAGTAAATGTCCCGTTTGTGAAAGAGCCTTACTACCATCAGCAAATAGTAAAATCAATATATGATGAATTCCGGAGACGATTGAGTAGCGGAGCTAACGTGCAAGCAACCGGATGAGCCATGCCGCAAAGGCGGCAGTTGTGAGTGCAACTTGTTTATATCGCAGGTGTCGCATCTACCAATAGCTCAGTATCAATCTTCAAGGACTCATTTTTAACATTCGGGGCTTATTATTTACTAAAAGAACAAATTTTAGCACGCTTTTCTGAGGCTGGCGCAAGGTATCCGGCATGTCGTTGGTGCGTATACGGCTTGCGGTATAGGCGCCGCCGCGGCAGATGTTTTCGAAGTGCCGCGATCGTATACGGTGGTCGCGTTGTGATTGGTACGCGCTGACAACTCGCTTTGGCCACTTCTGGGAACGACTTACGACTCGGGTAACATATCTAGCCCGACTTGATCCACGGCAAACGGCCGCCGGGCTGTCTTTCGCGCATTTTCCACTGTGAATTCTCTATATGAGGGTCGGCCTTAAGTGGGATAAAATTAAGCTAATTCTCCACCACTGAACACCCTCAATCGCTTCGACTCTCAGCTTCGCCAAAACATGCTAAATTCAGCTGCAGCATTTTTTCGAGATGCTGTAAATTTTCACCGTCTATGATAACCAAAAAACACCAGTCAACTTGCCACTGTTCTATGCTCATCGAGAGATCGGTGTAACAGCTTCAGATGTAATCGATCGCATCGTAAATGTGCCACGGCGAGTAGACTTTGAACAGTAATAAATGCTTTTATTTCACGACTATGTGAAACCCTTCGTGACATTTGGGGTAATCTATACGGTCACCTCAGACAAGAAGCCATCAGCTTCGCATGTGTTTGGTAATATAAAGATATCAGGTGCGGTAGTGCACTACCCCCTATCCGTTCGAATGAGTGCGCGGCTGTTCTACAACCAAACTGTACGTTCATCCGATAGAGCTCTCACTCTACAGATGCAGTCTTTATTTTATTTTTTTCAGTTCGTTGCGCAGATTATAACAATATCCTCTTTTTTTTTTTTTTCTATACTGGCTGTTTAAACTGAAGAACCTCGAAATGTCTCCACGGCACACATCAGCCCGCACCTATGACAAGTGCGGATCGATTTTTTTTTTCTAGCTGCCAACCGAAAGGTACATAGGCCATTAAAACAAAAGCTTGGGCACGTTGGTAATCCATTGTGTAGAACAGCGCGAAAAAAAAAAAAAAAAACGACGAAAAACGAAGCAGCACTCGTCGTCTTGTCTTCCTTCGTCCCTGTCGTTTTTTTTTTTTTGTTTTTTTCGCGCTGTTCTACACAATATATAGGCCATGCTATTCGCGAATATCACCGGACATCAGTTTATTGTTTAGTTTTTTTTTTTTACTACCCTTGCGAGCCAATAAATAACGAGAAAGTGCTGGCTGCAGCAGTATATATTTCTGTGAGACAAAGACGCTTGAGAAAACAGCGGAATGACTTCCCATAATATTACACATCCGCGTCTAACCCTCGAAATCCTGCTGTCCGGCAAAACTGTGACTAACGCTTCACTAAGGGCGCAAATCGATCATGAAGAGAAGGAACACCTGTCTTCCGCATTTGCCCTAGGTTACGCACTTACACAGCGACGTGTTCTCGGCCAGATTTTGCGTGAATTTGACGGCTGCCATCCAGCACTGTAAACCAGGATAGCTGAGAAGCCACATCGTTTCCCGAGGAACCGACAAGGTTTCCAGATTGTGTGGCTGCGGGAAGAAAACTACGCTTGCGTATAATGCCACCGTTTCTCGAACCAGCTTGCTCGCAACGAAATTTGACAGAACTTGGGAAATAAAACGAAGAAACCGTGTTCCCACATTGCTTGTTTGTGTGCCAATGACCAGAGTAAAGTGTTGACATAGCCGTCCGCTCACCGTGCTGTGTGCTTTAAAGGAGCGCATTGATCGTGCCAAGGGATCGTTCGTTTTTTTCTTTTTTTTTTTTTTTACTGTTCTACGCGACGCCTTGTAGCAAACAGTGGACATGTCCACACACTACAGGAGGCTTAATGCCAATGTAGCTAACACGAAAACGTCCAATAATAACACAGAGGCATAAAAAACCATCAGAAACATTTCACGACCTGTCGTCAGCCTCCAACTTTTTCCCCGTTTACGGCGCCATTCATGAAGGCCGAACATTGTACATTTTGGTCGTGCGGCGCGCATGCTGGGTGCAGAGACAGAGTGATCCTGAAGGCGTCGATGTTTCACCGCATAACATTTTTTTTTTTTTTTTTCTGTATGGCCACGACTTTTCGCCTAGAGTGAACACGGCGAAAACACAAACCTTGTCCACAAGCGCAGGGGGCGGCACCGCGGCAGAACTGTCGAGCACGCGTGGGCGTACACAAGCACGACGGACACCGGAAAGCCGCTCGCGGTGCGTGCCTGGCCAGAAGTGGTTCTAGCCTGGCGCGACGCGCTTCACTGTGACAACGCGCCAACTGCACGCGTCAGCATGGGACGACGGTTTGAGAAAGGCGTGAGACGACGCGGGACGCCAGTTCTGTGTTCAGGCGTGGCGAGTGTCCCTCGGCGTCTCGCGCGTCTATTTGTGTCATCGACGTCGCTCACCTGAACATGCTGGTGAAGACATCGAGTGGGTTTCGGCGGCTGCCCGGCAGCGAGGTGGTCTCCGCGTTCATGGAGTCCGGCTGAAGCATGGCCTGCGAGCGGGGACGTCGTTCCGATACTGAGCGCAGCCGGACGCCGGAGAGGCAGCCGACGGGGCTCGAAGCCCGCATCAGCGGCCGCGTTTCGGCCTCGGAAGAGCAGTCCGCGGACCTAAGGGACAGGGACGGCGGCTCAACTAAGGACGCCGGGGCGCGCCCGGGGCCTACCTGCTCATGGGCTCGGCCGTCGGGGGGGCAGCCGCGGGGCCGCCGCGCGGCTGTTGGGCGCCAGCACGCTGCTGCGAGCTACGGCCATCGCGCAATGACTCACTACTGAGATGGGCGCGCGATCGATCGCCGGCGCTGCGGGCCCGCCGGCGCCGCCACCGCGTGGCCCACTTCACACGAGACACCGAGCGGCTCTTCTGAACAGGGTAACAACTCACGGGTGCAGACGCCGAGGGCAGAGCCCGGCGGCCGTCTGAGGTCGAGGCTTCGTGCATCTCAACGATGCTGCCGAACACGAGGCTCGGTGAACATCGGAGCACTCACGCGCGATTTCATCTTTTCATCTTTGTCGGCTGGATGGAACTGCCGTCCGCTCACAGCTCCTTGAGATACTTAATTTTACTAGCACCATCTTTAGAATGGCTCCCGCTGCACGATGCTAAACGAATAAAAAAGCGCAAAGGTGTCTGGTAAGAATAGAGTGCAAATGTACGCAGCAGCGTTTTGGTTGGACTGGTTTAAGACAAAACAAGTATTAAGGTCGTTTTATAGCTTGGCTGGCTAAATGCGAAGCATGTGCCACGCTTATGAAGCTTGTGCTTCCAAATGCGTAGTTCGTTGTTTAGGCGTTGAATCTCGTCGCCGGCTCGAAGACGGCGTTCCCTCAACACCTGAAAGCCAGCGCCGCCTATGACGGCCACATGCGTGCGACGATGCCGCGCTCTGACTGGCCACGTCTATGTGACGCGCCGCTCTATAAATGGCCATAACTGTGTGACGGATGATTTAGCGTGGTCAGGCGAAATGCGAGTTAGGTGCGCATCTTGCTTCATTTCGCTTTTGGTTCGAGGCTGTATAGTGGGTCTTCGGACAAAGATCGGCAAATCGGTGATGGGGAGCTTAGTGGTCATCATCATCAGCCGGACTGTACCCAATGCAGGACGAAGGCCTCTCCCATTTTCCTTCAATTAACCCGATCCTATGGTAGCGCTGCATCCAATTGGCACCTGCAAACCTCATCCGCCCACCTAACTTTCTGCCTTCCCTTGAAATCTAAATTGTTACACTTAGCGCAGGTGCGCTATGAAATTTTTGGGCCGCTTAAGGCACCACAAGAGAGGAGCGATGTCTTCTGTATCCATTGATTGCGGCGACGACTGCAATGCTCAGAGCGAGAGACTTGCAGGGTGTGGTGTTCGGCTGAGGCGATGGCTGCAGTGCCGCGTCTGGAATGAGCTGATGGCCGATTTTCGAGCTGCGAGTGATGTGGGGCTCTAGACCTCGTGGGCGCCTTCTGCATCTTTTTGATGTCTTTATGGAGAGCGTGCCTTCTGAAGCGTCCCTTGAATCAGTGTGAGCGGAGACCAAAAGATGGGGAGGGGCAAGAAAGGATGGGCTATGAAGGCAGCGACAGTCCTAAAAGCCGCCAGTACACACCCTCCGGTCCGATGGATGGAGTTGAATACACTTAAGACAGAAAATGACAGGGTTCAGAGCTTTTTAAGATGCCCTAGACATTAGAGGTGTTGTGACCGGGGTTCAACCGAGGTTCGCGCAGAATTTCCAGCAGCTGAAAACAGAAACGGACCCAGCGGATGCCGGCCAACGACCGCGACCAAAGGCACCGAAGCGGCGGCGGAAGAGTGACCGTTTATCTACCTCCCCCTAGAGACGAGCTGTCTTTTCGGGCCTTGATCCCCCTTGGCGGCGACAACAGGGAACCTTTCATTTTTATTGAAAGAATCAGAGGTGCGTCGCGGAGCAGCTTGCAGAGTCCTCGGGGCAGACGGGTGACTTTTTGGGAAGTACCGCTGGAGAAATGATCTCCGCCAACAGACGATTTCTCGAGCTGTTTCGTCTGGGTGAAGAACCTCCACCGTCAGCACAAGATCTTCATCGACATCGGATAAGCTGGCCCTCGCCACCGAAATGTGTGCGAGGAGGTTCGAGTACCACCCTCAGTAGTGGGCAGTCATCGCTTGTGCCCAACTGAATGGACTGTGCATATTGAACTTTGTTTCCCGAGCTAGGGAACTAGGGATAACCGACCATATATAAGCGGCGGAAATTGTCTGCACCGAGAGCTCCGTTTTCCTTCCTTCAACTTGTAGATATCCCACCATGTAAAAAGATGTATAAACGTTGCTTCTCCTCCCTAGCTGCTCCTGCTCCTTCTTTGTCTCGGCTCCTCATGGTTCCACTGCGGTGAAGCCCAGGCCCTCGAACCTTGATCACATCAGCGGCTAGCGGAAGCGACAGCGGCAGTACCGCGGTTAGATCGCCCGTTTTACAGATTCAGCTGCAGTTCAGGAAACTAAATCAGGTACTGATGAGACAGAAAGCGCTTTTGGTCTGTTTATCATCGTCATCTTCAACCTGCTGCACCCCCTGCAGGGAAAAGACGTAAGCCCCCCATTGCACGTAAGTGCAATTTGAACCTGCAAGCTTCCGCAAGCTTCCGTGCACTAAATTTTATGCCGCCCTCTGCTGCGCTTACCTTCCCTTGGAATCCGTTCTTTTAGCCTTGACGACCATCGGTTACCTTTCCTTTGCATTACATATGCCCGCTCAATGGTCAATGCTATTTTTGGCTTGATTTAGGCTAGAATGTCAGTACTCTCTAAGTACAAATGATCCTAAAAGGGAGTAAAAAGGGTGTAGCATGCCCTATATATCGCACTCTATTCTAGATGCACGCTATTCTCGTCAAGCTCGCAGGTAGATTTTTAACACTAACCATATATGATGGAATGCTATACTTTGGCAACAGAAACATTATCTCTTACTAAATATTATTTATTCGATGTGATTAGCAATGAAATGAGGCAACGAACCGCTGCGCCGTTTAGATGTCAATATTTAGATGACACAGAAAGCCTCACTTACGATAACTTCGCATATTTTACAGTGAGAACTAGCTTCCGTATTTCTAGTGATGCAAATGTGCCGCCGGGCTGGGGCAGCATGCCCTGACATTAATAGGAAGTGGCGCTAGAGAAAAGCTGCTCTTTTATAGGCTAATTCATGTTTAGAGTGTAGCTTGAGTTTGTACCCTGACCCACTCACAGCGCGCTTCCTTTCTTTTGAACGCTACACCTGTAATTTTCCGGTCCATAGTTCTCTGTGTTGTCCTCAGTTTAGGCTGAATCATTTTCGTTTACCCTTCCATTTTCTGCCCCACAAGTGAGTACTGGTAAGATACAGCTGTTATATATAATTTCTTCTTCAGGATATTGGTAAGCTGCCATTCATTACCTGCGAGTACTTGTCAAATGCGCGCCATCCCAATCTGATTTTTCCAGTTATACTTCCCTACCGTTGTCTGGATCTGCGGTCAGATCTGTTTTTGCCTGATGTTATCGTCAGTCATTCAAAAAACTCATCCGGAGCGCGCATGGCGTTTCTGAGTAACAGATGTGACACGCCATTTCGGGTCGTCAGCAGTGGTGAGTTATGCGCGTGTAAAGCAGCGAGATAGAAAAGTGTTCTCGCTGTCATTTGGCGGTGCGCACGGATCAATACATTTTGCTCCTGGGAGATTTCAAATGTGTTTGTAACAACAGAGATCAATCAGTGTATCACGGTCGTTATACGACCAAGTTCTGCAGTTCTCAGTGACTTTGCTGTGAGCCCAACCTTGTCGATTTGGCCGACTGAAAAGCTATTGTGCTATAGTATATACATTTCGCGCATTTCCAATCCTCTTCAAATGTTACACTTGACAGGATCTACGTTTGTGCTGGCACATTAACTAGTGTGCATGACTGTTTGGTGAGGCCGACTTTTTTTCTTCCACAGATCGGCAGGTACATATACTCGGCGCCAACTCCAACTGCGCGGGATCAGCTGTAGAAGCTAAATAATTTACTCATCTGAAAATATTTAGCGCGCTGTGTAGTTGCTTGCTTCAAGGATACGTGGACAAGGGGGGATCTCGCAGCCTTTCAAATATGAGATCTATTTATTCAGGAGTTTTAGAATTTGGTTATTGAATTGGATCACCGCGGATCACATTCCTGAAGGCCATTCACCTTCAAGAACTGGCTCACGCTCTTGATGAGTTGCATGAGCTGGAAATAACTGCCCCGGGATGGTATCTTGATGACGTCCAAAAATGGCGTTTAGCGCCGAAAAATGTCAGTGTGGCTTGATTAGATCGCGAACGCGGAGGTTCGGCCATGAACAATTATTTCACCGCGTGTTTAATGATGAAAGGTAGGCTGCTCGTTCCAAAGAGGCTTTAGAAATTAGTTGACACGCTGCAGATATTCTTGGCACGTTATTCTACTATGGTTCTTTGGGGGCAGTAGTAATGAGATTAGCAGGTCAGGTTTCAGCCAATTAAAGGCGTCTCTTGCACTTCAAAATCTCGAGAGACGCTATATGTGGTCGTATTTATATACTTGCAGAGTCTGCAGCGTGGCCGCCGGTAGCTTCCTCACACCCGGGACATGGATGTATGAGAAAACTTATTTTCATCGGCTTTAAGAGGTGAGGCCGCGCCAGATGGCCGCCAGTTGCGTCCTGTCGGCGATCTCTTCGGCCCACTCAGTGACCCGAGCCTGGATGGACGGATCCGAGCAGAGCAGCACGGCCTCCCACTCCTCCAGAGATGGAGCTGGCAGCAAATCGGCGTGTGGCGGATAGGCCGCGCACCCCCATGTAATGTTGACTAAAGCGGCGTCGACGACACACTCTTTTATTTTATATATCAATAATAATCGTAAAGAACCGAGTTTTTGCACTATGTGAGCCAACGCCAAAGCGAGACTGCATAAGCCATCTAAATTAAAGAAAGAATGATATGTACACAAAACCAGAATTACAGTGTGCGTCAGTCAATACACGTTGTAATTCTTGGGCAATTCTTGCAAAAGTCCTGAGCACAAAATTCTGCAAAATATTGTCAAAAACTGTCGCGGGTTAAAACTCAAACTGAATGTAGTTTTCTGGTATCCAAGTGGGTACCGTGGTTCTTACGGCGTGTGAAACCCAAGGAAACAGTTTCTGCTTTTAAGCCAAAGAAACACATTGCAGTTTCTGCACTTTACTTTCGACTCCTCGTTGCAATGCGGGTTCTGACACTTTATCTGGAACTGCCGGTATGTTCGAGGAAGTGCCCAGTCTTGTCGTAGCTCACCTCATCCGGTGGTGATCACCTTAGCTTTCTTTGGTGCCGTCGATTTTTCACAATTTTCTCCATTTAGATGAGACCCGAGTTAATTAGACAGATCTGCTTTTTATAAACCCATTGTGCCCACTATGTGCGATGAAGGCTGTTTTCGGGTATATCGTGTGGGCTTTGATTCTCGTCTGTGACAGTTACATACAGTGCTGGTGTGCAAAGTGAACAACCCATTTTTTTCTTTTTTTGGCAACAGTTCGTAGTGGCTGTGCGTATGCGTTTGTGCCGTGATATGAGAATGTGCATATCTCTTAATAACAGCTCGAGGGGCAAGTTGGTATTACACAGTATGCGGCGAAACGAACACAATCGCGTGATTAGAAAACAACACAGGTGCGCCTGTGTTGTGTGATTGTGTTCGTTGCGCCGCATTTCTGGGTACTGTGCAGATATCTTCTATGCAACCGTGCACAGTGTTGTGAAGCATGCACACCTGCTTACCTTACCGAGATATCGGCCAAGCCACATGTTGTCGGCAGTAGCTGCGGTGACGTGGCTAGCCAAGCGGCTATCAAGCTACTAACCTTTAATAAAGTTTGTTCGTTTTTCGCCAACCACTTGTCGATTCATTTAACACAGTGTGTGTGCAGTTACAATTTGTGTGTATGCAATACATATGCTGCCTGTGGAGGACATGTGCTGCATGTGCTATAAGTCGACTGCACGTGCCACGTACCCATTGTTTGCGTGGTCTACTCTATAATCCGAACCACCCAAAGCAATTCAGTTTAATGTGACATCACACTCCATTCATACCCTAACTCTCCTTTCACTTTCCATTTCCCCAGTGTGCTGCAGCGGGCCAGGGTCACCTTACAGCCCGCCGATCTCTCCACCTTTCCGTTCATTATGTTGCTCTCTCTCTCTCTCTCTCTGGAACTGTACCAGCAACAATATCAGGGTGTGAGACATCGATGTTCTTGCTTGTTTTCTTCTTTCAAACATCAGCCACCGACATTTTTCTTCCGGCTCCGTCTCGTACAGCCAGACGTACGACAGCAAAAGGATCGATTTGTTGTCCTTCCATTTGCCAGTCAAAGCTTTTCATCACTGCGTACTCTACAGCAGGAGTCTTCGTATTCCATAGACCTGTCATTTAGCATTCCATAGACCTGTTATGAAGCGTTCGTGCTGCTTCGCCATTGGTGTGGTTAGCTGCCTGTCTCTGCGTAAGAAATGTTCTCCCTACCAAAATGTCAGCGAGATTAATTCTCGTAAACTACCTATCGGTGAAGAAAAATGCCACCTCGTTTCGATTCCCGAGTCAGTTCCTTCACAACGACTTCTCCAAGGCCCGGATCCTTCAAGTCTTCATTCGGAGCAGTTCCTTTTCCGATATAAATTGCACAGCCCAAGACCAGGCGCCGTCAGCACAAAATTCAACCCAACAGAGTTTGACGTGTGTAGGCTTGCGGCCACAGGCTTGGCCAACCTCAATTGCTTTTCTCTCTCTCTCTCTCTCTGTTTGCTGCGCGCTAAAAGCGTCCTCCCAGAACAAACGCGCCAACGCGCTTCGCACGCGAGCAGCCATTCCTTCCGCTGAGAACGGGCTGGACGGGCTAAGGCTAAAATAGAGGATCCTTATAGGACGGGCAGGGTCACAGCGCCACAATTTCGCAGCGGCGGCAGATTGGAAATGCCCCCTGTGCGTAGGCCGTAAAGAGCGCGCCGCCGACACCGTTCAAGCCTCGAGTCAGGCCATAGCTGCGGACGCGCTGTCGCATTGGACACCTGCCAGTGAAAGGAATGATTTGGTCATCCACGCAGAGTTCTGTTGATTGGGAAAGCTCTAGGCATATTTTCTTGAAGACCTGCACAGCTGGCTTTACGAGGAAACGCCTGTTTTCAGCTTTTTCTTTGTCTGTCACTCATAGCCTGCCAGAAAAGTGTAGGTTGTTTCGAAGGTCAAACAACTTAAATGTTTGGAGCTATTTTGCGTTTTTCTTTGCCGAACGACCTCCCCTTTCTTCAAGATAATAAGATTAAGCCAAACAGTGAAGCCTAATGAAAGGAGAGAGGAAGAGTCTTGAGTAATCCCATCGCTTTGCGAGTTATACGCGGGAGAAGACTGCTTGCCCTTGGCGACAATACCATGATTATTCGGCCACTCACGAAGGTAACAAGGCCGCCACGGGCCGCGACCAGGACCATTTTACCGAAAGCAAGCAGGAGACGATGAAAATACTCACTAACCAGATTTACTGCGCCGGCACCTTGTTGCCAGTCCCGAGTGGGCTGTGCATTCGCGCGCTTCATGCATGGCAGTAGTAACCCTGATCTTCAGTATTTGGCTTAGTAATGTCATCGAGACAGCAATGTTCGCATGACCGTGGACTGCACAAAGAAATAGCAAGACGATTGCCGAAGAGCGCATTCGGGGAGCACGCAACGAAAGTCCAAGTGCGGCTGTTGTATGTTTCTGCTTTACCGCTTTCCAGTCGATCCTGATTTATTTCATATAACGCTCTTACTAAAACGCAAATGACGAACCAAATTAAGCAGAACACTGCACTGAAAAGCAATACGACTCTGAACAAACCAGAATTGACGCGCTAATTGATGAACAAAATATTTGAGCTCAAAATACGCCGGCGGACAATTACTTTCACTGTGGCATCCTTATCATCATTACAGAGGATAGTCGTCAATAGCTCCACTATGCGTGATTCCATTTTTTCAACGGTAGTTGGTAGTACTGTGGCTAGATGAGTGGGTGTGCCGACTGGTGGGGTTCACTCGCATCTTTTTTTCATGAAGCGGCGGTGGCGCAACCTGCGAAAGCCCGGCTCGCGACCGTCACCACTGTTACGTTTGAGGTTTGCGCGCCCCTCGGTAGCGTTGGCCTGGCGGCTCCGTGGACGGCGGACGGCATCAAAGGTGCCAGCAAAGACGAGGCGTCTTATAACGAAACAATCTTTACTGTAACATCAGGAAGAAACGGGCAGTGAAGCTGACCCACAGAGATTACAGACACTCTCACACAGCTGGTGTCTAGCGTCGTGCCAACGGCGCGTCAAAGTAGTCTCTCTCTCAGCGGAGTCGGCCGCTGCTTTTTATAGTTTTTCCAGTTCACAGGGAAAGGGTAAACCCTCACAGGAAAGGGAGAGCCAAACATGTTGGTTCACGACGAATGACTCACGCAGGTGTTCCGACCTCATCTCCTCCACCTCCTGCAGACAGGAGAGGGCGACGCACTTTCCCTCGATCTCCAGGCTTGGCCAGCTTTTGCACACACACGCACGCACACACATTTGGCGCGTGGCAGGAACACGCTGAGACTTGTCTGCGGGAGGAAGCGTTGCGCGGCCGATGAACGGCGTCGAAATGGCCGATCCGCTCGCGGTTCTGCCTGTTGTTAAGCGGTGGCCGCGTCAGCTGTCCCACTTCTCGGTGGAGAAACGTAACAGACTGCCCCGCCGGGGAAGGGAGATCCCGAAGGGCAGGGGACTGCATCCGCTGTCCGGAGGGATCGGGATGTTGCTGCTAGCCGGGTTCATCCGACTCTGTTTCTCTTGAGCCAGTCAGCCTGAAGAATTCCTTGGCAAGTCCGGGTTTCCAAGGCACTCTGCAACTTGTCTTCAGGAGAGATTTCTGGCAACCCACAACGTCACAACCATGCCAAAAACTCAACCGGTCAGCCAGCAAGCACGGCACAAACTTCACTAAGTTTTGCCAGACTATTTCCCTCTTATGCCCCCATCTATACTAAAGGGCAGCTCAGCAGCACTTGGAACGCGTCCACAAATTTGAAAATCGTGCTCTCAAAAACACCATTCTCAAACAAAAATAATACAATGCAATCTGTTCAAAATCCTATGTCAGGAAGAAAAACACCAACAAGTGAATACAGGCTTCTTCTCACGTTAGGGGCTCCGACTTAAGCCATCGGCGTTACCGTTGAGATCACCTTTTTCACTAAAGCTTCGGCTGTCCGTTTCTCGGAACAACCGTACCTTCCTGTTTCTGTGCAAAGAAACGCATGAGCATAAGTCACTAGCTTTGCTAAACACCCTATCCCTCTCCTTACGCTTGGCGCACCAGTCACGCTTTTTCTTGGCACGGGCGCATTTGTGCCTTTGGGATAGTCGCTTTCTCTTTCGCGATAGCTTCAACTTTCTCGCTTCTTTCTCGCGCCTGCCTTTTCGTTTTTTTCTACGGCAGCACTGAAACACATGATTTGTGCTTTCTTTTCGCAATCTTTGGAGTTTGCTCTCCTTACGATGGCAGCATTCTTTCTCGCGCCTGCCCTTTCGCGTTTTTCGTCGGCAGCGCTGGAATACTAGCCTTCTGCTTTCTTTTTGCAACCGTTTGAGCTTGCTCTCCTTACGACGGCAGCAATCTTTCTCGCACCTGCCCTTCCGCGTTTTTCGTCGACAGCACTCGAATACTAGCCTTCTACTTTCTTTCTGGGCTATCTCTGACAAGCTAGCGGTCAACGTTCTAGCGGTAACCGGAGCTAGTAGGGTACCGGTGTCGTCAAAGTGGTCAAAGTGCGGCGCCGCGTCTGCACCGCGGCCAGCAGCGCATGACTCATTTTCAGTCAATTCCGAACCACAACTGCTCACGCCAGCCGTGTCAATCCCCCTTCTAGGCATTTGCTCTGGCGGCTCGCCACTCAGTGCGTCGCCTCGCTCAGAGCTAACCGGAGCACGATCAAGCTCCTTCGACAGCTGGGGCGCTTCGGATTGCGTGAGGGTCATGTGTGCTACGTCCGCGTTCGCACTGGGGTTGCTTTCGCGAATACAACCTAGCGTGGTATCAGGGCACGAACGATTCTGACTCTGCTCTGGTCGCTCGCTGTCGCCTTCGCAAGTCTCGCTCTCTACAGCGGACGCGCACTCCTCGTCGGTCTGCCCTGGCTGATCACAACTCGCGGGCTGCGCAGTTTCCCTGATCGGCACTTCGTTTTTCTGCGTGCCTTGCTCTACGACACAGCTGATTTCGGAAACTGAAAGTTTCTCCTTTTCTAGCTCATTTCCATCTCCGTCGCGCTCTACACAAGCTTCTGCTTTCGACCCGAGAGACTGTTCAGTTACTACCAGTTCCCCACACTCATTTGATGGAACTGTATCTCCTACAGCTACTTGGGTTGCCATGCAGTTCACCGCGATTAACGGCGTCACTTCGGACTTCTCGCCGATTAAGCATGTGCTAACCGTCTCAGCTAGTGGCTCGACCAAGGTAACAGGATACTCTTCTGTTCCAGGCTCGGTCGGCTCGCTACTGCGGTCACATTGCTCGGCCGCTTCCCCAAGCTGTTTCTCACACTCCGGTGCAAGTTCGATTTGCTCCGGAACTTCCGCACTGTCTAGCCATTCGCT
Organism: Amblyomma maculatum; assembly: GCF_055883805.1. NCBI lineage: Eukaryota > Metazoa > Arthropoda > Arachnida > Ixodida > Ixodidae > Amblyomma > Amblyomma maculatum. The sequence continues at coordinate 274,150,510 of NC_139344.1, forward strand.
TACAGCGGCTTTCAACTGATACGCCAAATCAAAGTATGCCTTATTACAATGTTTCTCGCTCTCATATCTCTTCCGAAGATCCTGAGGCGTTATCTGATATCGTATCAGCAATGACTCTTTTAGTTCATCGTAATTTTTCAAGCGGTCGCCAACCAATCGCTTGATTTCTTCCGACGCTTCAGCGGAGAGAAGAGCTACCAACTTCTGCGCCCAACTATCTCGCTCGAAACGTTTACTTCTGCAGACATTCTCGAAGTCTGCCAAATACTCGGCCACATCCTCGGCAATGAGGAACGGTGACGGACCATCTCGCGGTATTGAACCGTTACACTGAATGGCATTGCAAGCTTTAATCCTTTCCACGCTCATTCTATGTGCTGAAATCTCCAGCTGCATCAGTTTCCTACGTTCACGTTCACGCTCCTCTTTCTCTAGCCTTTCCTTACGTTCTTCAATGATCTCAAGGCATTCCAAAAGCTCGTCATCTTCAGCTTCCAATGCAAGAATAGCCTTTAACACTTCTGGTTTTCTGAGTTTGTCTGACAAATCCAGACCCAACTCCTCCGCAAGCTCCAGCAATTTCGGTTTGCGCAACGACTTCAAATCCAAATTCATGGCTGTTCCGAGTGCTGCCTTCTCTACTGCCCACTATTGCCTTGCTGCAATTAACCCAGCAACAACGACAACACAATTACCAGCTCTGTTCTCTACTTAACAAAAGCCTGGCAAAACTCAGTAGAAGAAAGTCCCGCACTCACCAAACCTCGCAGCCAAGAATCCAACGCAGTCGTTCCGCTGCAGGCAACCAGTCATCACACAGGGCTCGTTGCACTGCTCCCGCCTTTCCGCTGAGCTCTGCTTGTTTCACGGGTCACGCCTGTGACATCTCCGCTCTTCCCACCAGATGTTGCACCTCGGTCAGGCCTGGCTCGTTTCACCAACCACGGTCACTGCTTGGTCGTCCTCGTCTCTCCGCTGTTCACCAGTTGTTGGACGACGGTATCGCCTGGCTCGTCCCTCCAACCACGGTTACGGCTTGGTCGTCGTCATCCCACCGCTGTTCACCAGTTGTTACGTTTGGGGTCGCGAGTGCCGGGGTAGCGTACCGCTGCCAGCGGTTATTACGTGCGGCGCGTGGCCCCTCGGTAGCGTTGGCCTGGCGGCTCCGTGGACGGCGGACGGCATCAAAGGTGCCAGCAAAGACGAGGCGTCTTATAACGAAACAACCTTTACTGTAACATCAGGAAGAAACGGGCAGTGAAGCTGACCCGGAGAGATTACAGACACTCTCACACAGCTGGTGTCTAGCGTCGTGCCAACGGCGCGTCAAAGTAGTCGCTCTCTCAGCGGAGTCGGCCGCTGCTTGTTATAGTTTTTCCAGTTCACAGGGAAAGAGTAAACCCTCACAGGAAAGGGAGAGCCAAACATGTTGGTTCGCGACGAATGACTCAATCGCAGGTGTTCCGACCTCATCTCCTCCACCTCCTGCAGACAGGAGAGGGCGACGCACTTTCCCTCGATCTCCAGGCTTGGCCAGCTTTTGCACACACACGCACGCACACACATTTGGCGCGTGGCAGGAACACGCTGAGACTTGTCTGCGGGAGGAAGCGTTGCGCGGCCGATGAACGGCGTCGAAATGGCCGATCCGCTCGCGGTTCTGCCTGTTGCTAAGCGGTGGCCGCGTCAGCTGTCCCACTTCTCGGTGGAGAAACGTAACACCACGCATGACTGAAAGCGACTCACTTCCCTCTTTTCAAACACAAATGAGTTTATTGCGAACAAACGGTACTCCGCAGATTTATAATGGGGCGTGAAAGAGTTACATCAGCCGCTGAGCCGAGTTTAAAGCAGTATTACGTTCAGCCCGTTTTTTTTTATTGCGAAAGCAATACTACGCCAGGTCTAACCGCTCGTCGCGTGGTTCGTGACCCCCCTGCTCCTCGAGGATGAGAAGACAACAACGATGAAAACGAAGAAGGCGACGAAGAAGAAGACAACGACGAAGAAGAAGACGAAGAAGAAGACGAAGAAGAAGACGAAGAAGAACGCTCGGTCACCCGCATCTAATGCTTTTGCTCCATATTCGGTTCAGCAGCGTTGAACCCTTCTATTTTCTTTTATTTTTTTTTTTTGCGTTCCCTCTTTTCCAGGTAAGCGTTGCTTCCTCGTTCTTGATATTTTTTTTTCTTGACATGTCCCGCGCCGTCAAAACAACATATCGAAATATATTACGAAATGTTCAGCATCAGTCACGAATAAATAAGAGTAAATGAATGTACAAGTTTTCTTATTAACGAAATAAGCTTAACTACAGAAAGTGCAGTAAAGAAGACGCATACAACATTTTTGAGTCTAGAAAGTGACATATATACAAAAAAAAAACAAAGAAAAAAAACGCGCCCGTGCGTCGTTCAAAGCAGGCCGTGTCAAGTTCAGATCTTTTTATTTTTTTCGCGCGTTCGCAAGGGCGAGGTTCCATTTGTCTGCTATTGGTTTGCACCAATCCACACGGACACGGTGGGGAATTTTGACGCTTAGAACTACAGGGTGTTACTCTTACCAGAGCGATACTCTGTCCATTTTTTCTGCAAGTCGAAAACGCACAAGCAGCGGAAACTTAAATTGAGTCGTGTACGTGTCACTGTGGGGCACCCGCCAGTAAACGCCGTCAAATGGACGTACGTGCTACGTGGGGGACACCTCATACTATGCACGTTCACTAGAGCTTGAAGCTACGTACTGCATCGTTCGACATTGCCTTATGCAGGTCGCGGCTGTCCTTTCTGGCAGCGTCATTTGTCTCGGTGACAACCTTTCCACTTCGCCTTTCATTTAAAGGGCACCTTTCTTAATTCAGAGGTAAGAAGGGATGTCGGTAGGACAGAAGACACTGCATCTTACGTCAGTCGTGTGACCGTGAAAGACAGACAACGTTGCTTTTTATTATAGTATTCTAGAACTATGACACATTTCTAGTGCCGTTCGATAAACTGCTCGCAAACATGGCACTCGCGAACAACGGAATGCGGCTGCAGCTTCTTGTCGACATCATGAAGAGCAAGCTCCCACCTTTTGAACACTTTGGGATCCCGCGGCGCAGAAAACAGAGGACCTTTCGGTCCCTTTCCCGTTGACTTGTAACCGGATTTGCATACTGGTGCGAAATAAGTTGCATCTTTTTTATGCCTTCATTTCGATCACTCTTCAGAGAAAGCGCATTTGCTACGGCGCCTGCATGCGAACTGTGAGAGACGGCAAAAAAGGAAACTGTCGTCTGCTTATTGTTTCATGGCAGACCGCAAGGTGTAGGTTTCAACTACTATTTCGTGTGATAACGCCTGGAACAAACTATGTTATTAAACTAATTTGGGGTTAGCAAAACGCGCGATCTGATTGCGACACGTAGCAGACGATTCGGAGGCGAGCCCCGGCGGAGAACAGAAGCGCCAGTTTTGTCGTCATGAGCCTTGCCGGTCGGCACACCCATCGTTTATAGATGGTAGGCACTATAGGGCCATATTGTAACCTACACCACCTACACTAGTGTAGCAAAAAGAGATTTCCTACACTAGTGTAGCTGGTGCAAGTTAAAAAATGCATGAAGCGATGCATGCTGGGTAACCCGCCATGATGCTGTCGTTGGCAGCAGACGACACAACACGGCACTGCCACAAAGCCTCGTCTACACGGTTGCGTAGTGCGCCCAGACGATGCTGGCGCGATAGGACAGGCCGACTACGAGTTCTTCACGATTCCAAAAATACGTCAGCACGAGGGCGAAAAGGCAAACGATCCCTCTAGCGACGCCGACGCGAATGGCTCGCACGGGACAACAAACGCGAGATCGACGCCAATCAGGGCAAGTATGAAACTATTCGCCAGATCTAGAAATCATGAATGTCTTCGATGTCGACGGACGGCCAGGTCCAGACGCATAGCGCAGTCAGTCGTTCACGCGTAGCTTGAACAGGTCCGCGTCTCTCTGCTTTGCATTTCTCCATAGTGCGCCCGATTTTTCAGGCACAGCGTCAACGCGTACGTTCCTCAGGAATCTGCCGACAATTGCACATAAGGGCAGCGCACGAAAAGCCGCGTGTTTGCTCGGTGAACCGTCGAAAACGACAAGACACTTGCTCAATTCAGTCTGGCTGCGTTGCCTGCCGTCTGCTACCAGCGACAACATCATGGCGGATTACCCAGCATGCATCGCTTCATGAGTCATGGCCAGTATCGAAGATACATGTATCTTCGATACTATATTTAGGTACATTTTGTGTATCGGTATCAGGTATCGAGCGCTGAAAATCAAAGTAACTCCGCAAAATATTGAAGCTACTGTGGTCAGACATTTGGCCGACGGCGCTCGCTCAGGCGCTAGTACAAGCCGGGAGGCATCTTTGCTTGCAGTGCATCCTGATTTCCCTCCTGCTAGAAGTTTCCTTCACATGCTCCGTCTTCTTAGCCTCCATCTATCCATGTTCTATTTCTTTAAAACTGAAGGAGCCAATTGCAAGTAGGTGCTTGTGAGCACCGAGTGCGTACCGCTAAGCCGTTAACAGACACGCAGAAACAAATAACAAAATCGACAAAAGAAACCCCAAAGAAGACAAACAGAGAATAGAAACCACGCGGACTTCATCCCTATAGCTGCTCTCCCACGCTTTGCAATCCGCCTCCTTGTCCGCCTCTGAGGCATGTGATTCTTGTCAAGCGGCATGCTCAGTTTACTGACGAACTCAGTAACTTATGCACTATCATAGCTCATCAGACCCTTCAGCTTCCCATGTTGGCTTTGCTTGGCGGCAAGAACATGAGCGTCTAAGGCCTCAGTCGGGCACGATGCAGTCGCCATTCTTGTAGTTTACAGCGTTTAATTCGAAACAAACATCGTTCTTCCACTAGGCATTTTTCTGTAAAAACTATTACGTCTAAAATATTAAGAAATACACGACGTAAAAACTATGTAACTGCACTTTCCCAGCACAGAAATTTGTATAACAAATACACGTTCAAATAATATTTTGCCAAAAACATTTCAGCGAAACGTGAATAAAACTTGTTAAGATACCCTTGTTTCATAAAGCAATAAACTGTAAAAATGTTTTTGAAATATGCGAATTGATTGACGTCATATTAGCCACTCTCTCTTAAAAAGAACGATTATTTCTTTTATCTAAACCAGACTAAGATATCAAGAGACGCTAGTGAATCTTGACTTTGTTAAGTACCTTCAAGATCCTTGAGTCGACGCGACTTTAGTAAAGGGCCCCTTCATCAAATGTAACAGTGCGGCGTGCTCGACTCATTATATAGAGAGGATTTTCTTATTTGCCTTGTTTACAGAACGCCCACATGGCGGGGATATTTCGGCATTAATAAAAACGTTCAGCCATTTTATTTTTGTTATCCTCTAGATTTTAAAACAGATTGCGAGCTTCAAAAGTTTGCTATCGCACTAATATCAAAATACCTGCTCAGTTCCCCAAGCGCACGCAGCACTGAGCCTTATAGCAAAGAGAAAACGGAAGGGGCCATCGGGTAATTAAATTAGGAAATGGAAATCCACAAACGAAGTTCCAGATTTAATTGTACGTAGCCAAGTGCTCACAGGGTGGTTCGTATATGAAGAACACTACATTAAAGAGATTGTTCGCTGGGCTGCTTGAGGAAGAAACCATGGCTTCAATTCAATGTGAAGTTCTGACAAGGCCAGCTGCCCAGACAACGGAGCTTCAATTAATCCGTGCTGTCGAATTTGTTTAAGCCCTTTCAGGGAAACAAAAACTGCAATATAGGTACCACTAAAAGTTCTAGCCAGCATGGTAAAATTTTCCAGCTTCGCTGATAATATTACCGCTTTTATCACATTGGGATTTCAGAGATGTATCGAAGTATCGAAGATGCGGTATCGAGTATCTGTATCGGAAATCGATTTCGGTTCGGTATCTTGTATCGGTATCGGAAATTTTTCAAGGTATCTAGTATTGGTATCGAAGATACATTTTTGAAGTATCTTGCCCAGCCCTGATGGGCCCACCTACTCGGGAGGATATTTTTGCAGATCCTGGGCGCGCAATCACGTGACACAAAAGTTACGTAGGGTGTATGTCACTCCTGCGCGCTCTGGGAGTTTTTATTATTATTATTATTATTATTATTATTATTATTATTATTATTATTATTATTATTATTATATTTTTCATTTTAAGGAGTGAGAGGGTGGATACAAGCCGTTTTTCAAGTACGATGCGCGGAAAGGATGAAACGAGGAGCGGGCATGCTATCCAATGTAGACAGCGCGGTTTCAAACCAGTGAAGGCTTGGATAGGGTGGCTAGCTAGCTGCCCTCGGCAAAGCACAGAGCAGTATGCATGCTGGCTTCCTTTCGTTTACTTTTTTTTCTAGCAGCGAGGTATGGGCTGCTTTGGCCTGAGGGGCGCTAGTTAGCGCTAAAGATTTGACTGCTCTGTGCGCGCGTACTTGGCTCAATAAGTCGCTTTCTGCTTCCTATTATTACGCCTCTTATGCGAAACAACTATAGTTACGAAAAATTGTAGGCATCATCTTGTATAATTTCATAGCTTAATTACAAACGTAAACATTTACGTTCCCTTAGAAGATGCTCCCAGTCCTGACAGTTATTTTTTTTTCCGCCACTGCAAAATTGCATGTGTGTAGGCACGCGTGTGTGCAAATAACTCATGCTCAGATACTCAATATATGTGCGGCCCCGCATACGGTCAGTACTCTTCAAGTTTTCATTACAATCAGGAAAGCAAAAACACGATCCCTGCAGCGCGCTGCGAAGAAGCAGACTCACGACTCCGAGTCCCTGCGTCTCCTCGAATACCAGCCACCCTACCAAACCACCGGAAGAAATAGTACGAAAGCAAAAGATTGCGGACGCACATAACCGGCGCTCACTCTGCATTCTTCCGCATCACTCCATTTTACTGAGCAGCGCACGTCTCTCAATAGAACAACAACAAAAAAAGAACTAAATCCCAATATTCCCCTTTAGTAGGGCGAATATTTTTGCAGATCCTCGGTGCGCAATCACGTGACACAGGGTAACGTATCTCGTGGAGTGTTTTTGTTTTTTGTTTGTTTTGCAATGAGGCGGAAGCCATTATAGAATAGAGCTATGGTGGCTAGATATAGCGCGATGGATCGTAGCCCTCCACTACGGCACCTCTATCTCCCTCTCTTCTTTCACTCCCGCCTTCCTCCCTTCCTTTACGGCGTGGTACATGTGCCCGCGCTGATGCCTACTGTACTAACGCCTCCTAGACATCTGGTCTGCTTCTGTTTGCTGTGTGGTGTGGCGTTTGAGGAAGCGGCAAATGAAAGGCGCTGCATGGACGCCGGCGGGGTCATCTTCGTCTATGCATAAATTGCCTGGTGACGTCATGACCTGTACATCACGCGCCCCTTGTCGAACACAACCAGCATTTCATTGAACGCGTCAAAGTTCGTCGGCGTTCTATAATTCGTTTACAGGAAAGGAAAGGCGCAGCATCTGTCCCTCGCGGAATCCCGCTATCATCTTCGCGGTTGACAAGGGGAATTATGAAGACTATCCGGGGCGTGGCGCAGAGGCTGGGGATCCAAGGGTGTAGGTTTAATTCCCGGTGGAGACAAGGTCTATTAATTTATTTTCAACTGTCGCTCTCGAAAGCGTGACAACTCTGCTGACAGCCTTGTGTCGACAACGATGAGGCATTTAAGGCTTTCGCTTTAAATATTGGCTAAAAAAATCCTATGCACTCGATGAACGCTCATGTGCAGATAACATATTCGGGGGCGTTGAACACTGCATGCTGCAGCCTGTACTACAAGCGTCCATGACAAATAGGGAATGTCGCATACTTCGTACAACAGCGGAATTTTTTTATTTATTGCCGGTTCTTGACAAATTATACACACTCCAAAACACGCACACAGTCAAATTTCGCAAAGCGTACAGGAGTCACCATCTTGAGATGAGCACTTTTATATATACTCCACCTCAAGGGTGTCCTGGTTTGTGTAGGCTCTAGACTGCATATTAACAAAGCTATATAAAATAATCTCTTGAATAGTCATTTATTTTGTTTGCAGTACAGTTAATCAGGGTCACATGCAACATTCTGTTAATTTATCCCCTTCATTTCAATGCCGACAATAAAAATAAAGTGGTTAGTTAGAGCTGTTTTGTGTTGTTCGGAGAAGTTGGGTGACACTGAACATCGCGATTGTTGGGCGCCACGTTTATCGTTGTGCCGTTTTGCGACCATATGATACACATTGAATCTTACATCTCATATATCATGGTAGGATGCATGTAATGCAGCATATTTCGTGGCCGCCTTTCATATATTTTCCAAATTATAATGACGACCAGTACATCTTTTGTTTTTGACATTTCAAGCGAATTTGTTGTGGTTCTCGTTCACTCGCTTTCGTGCGACAAGGGGCATGATTTAGCATGGTCAATGTTGAGCCGCGCGACGCCACATTCTCTTTCTCCACTTCAAGTTCACGAAAAGAGAGAGAGAGAGAGAGAGAGAGAGCGGTTATGGACAGACATCGGCGAAATCCGTGAGTGCGGCTAGTAGTGCTATACGCACTAAAAAACGAGCCTTCCTGCTAACCCCTAACAACTCTTAACTGCTGAACGCAAGCTCGAGTGGGCATCCCCACGTGCTCTGGAGGTTTCTGCAACAGGGCGCTCCCTGCTATGACCTCCTTCCGCAAATTTGGTGTACCACCGTGACATCGCGACTGCGACTGTAATTTACACTCTCTTTCCAACGGTATCGGGCTGCTCGTGAACTGACCTGCCGAATACGAGTGACCTCACCACATATCCATGCGGCGCCGCTCCAGTCAATTTGGCTGTCGAGTTTCCTGAGCCTCTGAACTTTGAACCTGGGCTCGGCGGGCTTCGGCAGCGCTCCCATCCGCATTCTCCGCCGTACGGACTGCGCAGGTTTGAGCCAACGGCCAAAACGGACTTACCACATCTGCGGTTGTGGGCGGAGGTGGACAAATGGGTACTTTACCGTGAGCTGGACCAACGGGCCGGCTTTCCCGAGCGGGTGTAAAGGGTAGCGTCGGCAACTGGCAGTAGCTTGACGAGTAGCTCAGGATCTCCTTGAGAATGCCTCGTTCGGCGGACCACACCTGCGGTTTCACTCGAGGCGTATCGCAATAGGGGGGTTTCACTGACGCCGTGCTTCCAGGCGGCGCTAGCGTCGCGCGGCCTAGAGCGCCATTTTCGCGGTCGTTCTCATGCCCGAAGCTCCTGCTCGCAGTCTCAAGTTCGCCATGGGATACAGACGCCATCGGAAGTGTGCCCGCGACCAGCTTCGGACGTGGAGCTTTCTGTGCTGCGCATGTTGGCAGTGCTTTGCGCCGCGACACCAAGCGCGGCTGCCGAGTACCAGCAATGGTGAACTGTGCTGAGTTTGGGTCTAGTAAACAATAATAAAAAAAAAAGGCCCGGGGACGAGAACGCTGCCCAGGTAGGCTTTTTTTTACATTCCCGAAGTTGTTACCAACCAACGTAAGAAAACTGAAGAGCTCACAACTTAACCGGAGAGCGGAATGGTTTCGTCGTATCAATCGCAAAGGCTTGGACAGGCCAGTTATAAAAAACAAAAACAAAAAAGAAAAGAAAGCGCCCGACTCCGGGAACAGATATTTGGTAGCTGTAGTGGTCTAGCTACACAAGCTTTACCGACACTCGTCCAACCCATTAATAAAACACTTCCGCTACAGTATTTCAGCGGTAAAACAGAAAAACTTTCCGCGCTCAGAGCACGAACGGCACAGCGAAAACGCTTTTCCGTTTTGCGTTCACTGTGCTACAAATCGATGCGACGACAAAGCGATCTTCGGTGAACCAGTACGCAGTGATTCCGTTATATCGGTCTGTAGCTCGTCACTTAAAAGTAGATTAGGGTGGCAATATTTATAGGCTAGCTACATGAACAGCCATGCCGCAAATCCCTTACCTTTCCAAGAACGACGCGTCGACCGTCAGCAAGCACGCTGGCACGTGGTTCTTACACCCAACCAACCACCCGTCAGAAAATTGTGTTTCCATAGATTCATAAGCTTTTAACTGACAAAACTTGTTCCATGCACAAGATATATCTTTTATGTCGGTGAATTCAACTCGCGGCAGCAGTCCCACGTCCCGCATCACGTCGGAATCACCGTAGTCGTAAGGGTCGATGTCGCCGCACAGCCAAACCTTTCCAAAATACCGCAGCTTCTCTGCTCCACGTAGATCACGCGCATATCCACTGATCCGCATATTTACGCCGACACGTGCAAAACAATTGCACCGCGTATCACGGTCGCGCTACCACGCGGCGACTACGGCGTCTGCTACGATGACCATGGCAATGGCGGGCCGTCCAGTAGCCGCCAGCGTCCCTTGCGGATGACGTTAAGTGAAACCCCCCTATAGCGGTGGGAAGCCTCTGCCATCGGGCTAGGCTTCGCATACTGGCCAAGATCTCCCAGCCGACTTCGGACGACTTACTGCGTTGAATTCCATCATTCTTCTTGAGCTCCCCAACTGGACAGCCAGTGGGGCCCCACGTTGGTGCGCCATTTTGTGGAGGTTCTCACGAGGCTCGGGCTCTGCTCTCAGAGCCATACGCCTCACCGCTAGCTCTGATCACAGCCGTGGCAGGGAAGAACAACACACCGAGGCACAGCCAGCGGGCCCTAATTTTCTTCCTCGGGGTCGTAGCAGCATCCGCGCGCTCTGGCGACGCGTCGTCGTCTCTCTCTGGATGCAGATGCTGTCCGCCAAGATGAGCGGGGAGGGGGTTGGTTGGTTGGGTTGGGGGTCTTTGGGATATTCTCGGGGGAGGGGGGGGGGATACCGGACACGGGTTATGCCGGCCTTAATTCCCGGCGGCCCTCTGGTGTCCGGGGGAAGGGGAGATGGGATGTTGGGAGGGGGAGGGGAGTCATCATCTTGTAGTCGCTCTCGTCGTCTTCGTCATCGGCTTCGTCGCCAACGCCGTGGCCAGCAGGTCAGCAGGCCCGGTGGACTCCAGGCTGGACTCCTCCAGGAAGGCCAGCAGGAGCCGGTGGGCTACCAGGGGGCTCCTGGCCGGGAAGAGCAGCTGGTCCTCCGTGGCAGCAGGAAGTCCAAGGGCCCGGTAGCCTGCCTCCATCTTGCGACGGTGGTGGGCATGTGCTGGGCACACACAGAGGAGATGCCCAGCGTTCCTGCATCGCCGCAGGAGGGGCATGCTGGGGAGGGAGCCCGGCCACGGACATACAGCTCCGTGGGCGTCCAGGAACCTCCGGTGCGGAGGCGTAGGAGGAGAGCTCGCTCCCTGCGGGCGAGCTTGACAGACAGGCGGTGGAATGTCCTCCCCTCGGCAATGCGCCAATTAGGGCCCTTACCGCCTTCTTGAGGGGGAGCCTGGAAAAGTCAAAGACAGATACATGGTGAGTCATACTTACCTGGTCGGAGTGGGCCGCTTTGGCAAGTGCGTCGGCCTCGTCGTTGCCCTGGATGCCCGCATGGCCCGGGGTCCAGTGCAGTGAGAGGACGAAGCTGGCATCCTTCAGGGCCTGGAGGCGCGCTCGTAGGTGGCAAGCCGATAGCTGGGAGCAGGACGGCTTGCTCAGGAGCTGCAGTGCCGGCGGAGGTAAAGCCCAGGGACTTTAGGCGGAGGGGGAAGGAGAAGCCGTCCGGCGCACTGCGCCAGTTCTCTCACCCCTACCCTCTCCGTCACAGCTCCGGAGGAAGGAGGCCAGGTGGGGAAAGATGAGGGCTCCCCATGAAATAAAGAGAGAGATGGTGTTTTGCCGCGTCGTGCAAGCGAGGGGAATGTTGAATGGCCACAAATGTTGCTTAGCTTATGGACTTAAAGGCCCACTGTCCACCCTCCGGTCGAAAATATTTTCTTCCCCGGTGACTGTGAGACTTCGCCCCTAGAACGCAAGGTCGCAAAATGTTTTTGAAAAGAGTAACTAATAACGCAGTTACAGCCACCGCAATCACCCGATTCTGTCATGCTTCTCTCCTTCCGTTCCCTCGCAAAGGTTTTTCACTCTCCTGCCCGAGGTCGTCTAGCCTCCGCAAGACAAATTCCCCTTCCTCCTCCGCGTTTGGCAGGAGGGGGGGCGTGGCACTCCGCGAGCGCGAAAAAAAAAAAAAACGGCCGAGGGAGCGCGCGCCGCTGGATTCAGTCTGGCCGTGGCGAGGGAAAAGCGCGCAGCGAGCGGTAGACACCCATCCTTCTCCCGTCAGTCAGCGAGACGGACCAATGGACGTCATTCTCTGGAAGTACGTCACAACTGTGGCTCGACGGGCCAGCGCAGGAAACGGGGAAGCTGGCTTCTCGAAGGAGAGCATGAGAGATCTTTGATTTGTATTTTCGTTGCTTTGCGGCGCGCGTGTCACTGCAGCATTTTGCACAGACTATCTCCGGTACCTGATCGAAACACTGGACTCCTTTGCTTAAAAGGTCCTTCCCTAGACAGTGGCCCTTTAAGGTACAAAAGCAACCGATTGAGCCCAGTGCTCAACGCGGGGAGCACAGAAGCGGGATTAGTGCTACCTCCGCTGCCTGCTCTGTTCTTCGCTCGAACGGCGAGACGCCCCCTTACCTCTCCCCCCCCCCCTCCACTCACACTCCACATAGTGCTAGACACGTACTGTAGCCAAAGGCAGCTCCAAGCTGTTACTTTGAAACCGCCGCGCGTTCTGCGCAGGCCAGTCTGCCCCCCCCCCCCCTTCCCTCCTCCCTCACTCTCTCCTTTCATCCTTTTCACACTGCTAGGGGAAAAAAGAAAGCGTGCGTGCTGCTGTGTGCTGTGCTCGCAGGACGGCTACTCAAAGCTGTCACTCGTTTGAATACGCTCTGATGGCCGGCCAACCTGCCAGACCCTCCTTTCATCCTTCCCGCGCATTAGACTTGAGAGAGATATTGCTGACCCCTCTCAGTCCGAATGAAAAAAATAAAAGACCGTTTCACCGAGAGCAAGCAAGAGAGGAGGATTCTCCGCTGTAGTAAACACGGCCGCCGGGCAGGCCGTGCCGATGCCTCAAGCCCTCCGCGCCAACGATACAGAGAGCATGCTAAAATCTGTTCTTCACTTAAACAATAAGCCGACAGCAATATATATATATATATATATGTATATATATATATATATATATATATATATATATATATATATATATATATATATATATATATATATATATATATATATATATCTTTCCCTCTAAACAGATTACATTACTAATTTGAGTGATTACCGAAGTAAATATTATAAAAAAAGACATAAAGTACAATCCCCAATGCTTTCCTTGGCCTCGCCTACTGTTGGCTTCTTTCGTTCATCTATTATAACGAGCACCCTCATTTCCCCTGTCTTTATCTGCTTGTAGCTTACGGGGGTCTCGGTTCTAGCAGTCTTGAAGCCATAGGTAGCGTAAGAGGGTTCTAGCACAGCTTTCGCCCTCGCTCTTGATCACGTTCTACGTGACGCTGGCGGTAACACAGGACGTTCCACGTCCACCGCTATGGTTGAGGGTGGCGCTGGTGAACACTCTCAAGGTTCGTATACAGACAACATTAATACCCAAGAAAGTAGCAGGGGGGACAGCGGTCGATGTAGCTCAGTTGAAAGAGCACCGGACGCGATATTCGGAGGTCGTGGGTTCGGTTCCCACCATCGGCACGTTGTTTTTCCTTCTACTTTGTATTTATTTATCTTTCCATCTAAACAGATTACATTACTAATTTGTGTGATTACCGAAGTAAATATAGAAAAAAGACAAAGTACAATCCCCAATGCTTTTCTTCGCCTCGCCGACTGTTGGCTTCTTTCGTTCATCTATTATAACGAGCACCCTCATTTCCCCTTTCTCTGTACCCCGATATATATATATATATATATATATATATATATATATATATATATATATATATATATATATATATATATATATATATATATATATATATATATTTCTTGCGGATTTCTGACCCATAGCGTGTTTTTGATAATTGCATTACAAACAAGTTTTTCAGCACAACCAGCTGCCGCTGGTACGGCGCGCGGCTCTCATCGTCTGCACGCTGGCTCCGGTGCTAAGGAGTTACCGAAATTTACATCTTTCATTTACTAATACATGGGACCAGCAGGGCAGTTCCACGAGAGACCATTTACGCTAGTGCTAAGTAATGACAAAGCGCCGTCGGAGCTGGAGTTTGCTCCGCGACGCCAGCGCTCGGTTTCCAGCGGAGTGGAGAGGAACTACAAAACCTACTCGCATTCGCGCCCGCGCTGCGCGCGGCTGTCTGCAGAGTCTGCGCAGCCCGCTCGCTCGGGAGCGCGTGCTACAGGCAGCCGCACGTGCACGCGGAGCGGGAGAAGGAGAGTGAGGACGAGGGGGGATGGTCGTGCGTCTGTGCGCGCAAAGCCGGCGCTCTTTGCCAGTGGTGTTTCTTATTTTTGCTTTTTTCTGTACCCTGACTGACATAGAGGCTGGCTGAAGGCACGCTTTTTATCGGTGCTTTCGAAAGTGAGAAATTATGATTATTTGATCGCCGCGGACATTGTTTTCAAAGAGCGCTTGTTGGCAGGCTCAGATAAAAAAAAAAAAAAAAAAACATGAACGCGAAATCGGTACTCGAAGGCAGAGGCAAGCGACAGGTATTTTGAAGGACTTTAGGCGGCACCTCTTGATGTCTCTTCCATGTTGTTCAGAGAATGAAGGGTCCAGCCTTCTCGTTGAGAATTGATACGCGTGTACACAGCGACGAGTGCTCAGGGCGCTGGTTGGGGAGCTTCCTTTCCATTTGTGACTGCTCACTTGAAAGGTGCCTATTCAATTCTTTGGGGAGAGACATTTTAGGCGATGCTACCGGCGCCGTGGTGCCTGCTTTCGGCGCGTTTAGGACACGTTTCCTACAAGGACACAAAGCATGCCGCCTTACCCTTTGGTCCCTGCTGACAGCGGTCAGGGGGAGTTCGCTGCTGTGGCGCTGCCATCCGAAATCAATGACTTATCTACCTTCAACGATGAGGGGTTTCTTAACGACCTGGATCACTGACGAGAAGCCGAGGCATGCCATTTTTTCGGCAGTTTCCTGTCTCCGCGAGACGAAGAGCGAGGAAATGCCTGACGACTTTTCATGCAGGCGGGGACATCTCTCCAAGTAAACCTTTGTCTTCTTAATTCCACAGCTACGCTGTGCAATCCCTAGTTCAGTTATCTCCTCTAGCGAATGCGCAGTTTTGAGCTCCCGAAGCAGGATCGCGTATGAGGATAGGACGATTGACGTATGTGTTTTCCCTTTATAAGCGCCGAGTGATGCGAGAGTTGGACTGTGAAAAAGGCTGACCGCCGAAGAATTGACGCGTTTGAATTGTGGTGCTGGCGAAGACTCTTGAGAGTTCCTTGGACTGCCAGAAGATCAAATCAGTCGATATTGTCGACCATAAACCCTGACTGCTCATTGGAGGGTCAAATTCTAAAGTTAAAACTCAGCTACTTTGGTCATCTGATGAGAAGAGAGGAGTCGCTGGAGAAAGATTTGATGTTGGGAAAGGTTGACGGTCGCCGGAGAAGGGGCAGGCAGCGAACGCGATGGTTAGATGGCATCCTCGAGGCACTGCAGATGAAGTTATGTGATGTTAGGAAGACAGTGAGAGACCGGAAAGCGTAGCGTGAAATGGTCCATAGGGTCACGAAGAGTCGGACACGACTGAACGACTGAACTAAACTGATGGCATTAATGACATATATCTGTTTCTTGAGGCCGACTTGGTTCCGCGATGGCTGCTGCGGCACCGCCAGTTACAGAGGTGCGAGATACGAGCGGTACGAGATACCTAAAAAAAAAAAAAACACCGACAACCATCGTTTCAACACGAAAGAGAGAAAAACACTTTCACGAGTTTTGCGAAAAAACGCACCGTCACTTTCTCATTCCAGTTCTTTTTTTTTTTTTCTTTCCTCCTTTGTTGAAGCGTGACGGCGGCCAGAATGCGGCCGGAGGAGGAGAGAAACAACCGAGCGCGCGCGCGCAAACACGTGCTGGAAAGCAGCGCGGAGCAGACGACAGCATGCTTTTCTATGCGGCGGGGAGCAGACGACGCGGCCGCACTGCGCGGAGGTTTTGACGGGGTCTCCATGGAGGGCGCTGACGCACAGAGCGGCGCAGCTCCCCCTGGCCAAGGTTTTCTCCACTATAGACCTAGCGACGACTATAGGCATGGCCGGTCTCGAGGGAGAGGGCGCGCGCTCTTTCTTACGGCCTTCTCAATCGCCGCGTGAACAATGGGAATTTTTCTCCTTGAGTCACGCTCTCCGCCGCCGCAAGGGGCGCGACCTGCTCACCGTTCGCTCCGCATCTGCTTCAGTGGCGGCGGGTAGCTTTTGCCTGATTTCGCGCTGTCGCCCGCGGGTTTCGTGGTGAGTGCAGCCCCTAAATGAAAGATTACAGAAGGTAGATGCTGCAGCGGCATCCTGTCAACGTGCTACACACGTGAATGGAGTCTTTATATTAAAAAAACACTGTCACTCAGCAAACGTTCGACAAGCATATGACATGTATTGCGGCATGGTATCTACTTTTGTTCATTTTAATCTGAATTTTTTCCCAAGCCTGTACAAGAAGATGAATAAAAAAAAAATTAATGAGCAGTGATCACATCGAAGCTTCTTCAAGGCAAACATAACAGCGACAATAGCAAAACCGTCTTTCAGCACTAGATGAGAAACCATTGATGTAGCACCGAAGATGAAAATAATTTTATAAAAATGTAATGTAAGTTGCACAATGCTTACATGACATAAAACGCTTTTAAGTTTTGTTATCAATTTTGCTATAATTTATAGACCAGCAAATGTTTTATGTTGTATTATAAACATTATTTTAATTTTGCAAATAAACGTTGGTTTAATGAAATGTTTGCATGATATCATAACTATTTCATGAAAAAAAAAGAACAGGAAATCTATTTCAAGCACTAATTCCTAGCAATATTTTCTTTCTTTTTCTAGTATGTTTTTGAACTAATAATTCCTTGTAACTATCTGTGCAGTAATGCCTGCCTTAGAGAGCAATCGCTGTCCCATTATTTTGGTAGAATGCTTTGCTTATTACACATTCGGCACTGTTACTCAAGGGACACTCCTCAATAATGGATATAAAAACTTTTCTCTGTGCTATTTATTCAGAGGTGACTACAGGAGTTGTATGTCGCGCTGTATTGCGTAGCTGTGTACCGTCACCAATGGTACGTAGGCTACATGCTAGTGCAGGGTTGTTTTATCATTTTCAAGAACGCTAGTATAATGCTGCACATATATTAGATATATGTTGTTAAAATATTTATAGAAAGGTTATGCTAACGTTTATTTATAGCTCTATTAGGCGTTAAAAAAAAGAACTTTAGGAACACCGAAATAACATTTGACCAAAACTGAAATTGAACACTACTGTAATATTTTGAGCGATAGCTGGGCCGAAATGGAGGAGAACAAAAAAATTAATTACAGTAGTGCCTCATTAATATGGACAGTTTTGTTCTCGGGTTGTCCTTAAAACGAGTTGTCCGTAATAACGAATCGCGAATAAAATTTTTTCAAATATTATGCCATGATAGGATCTGCTTCTGCGCATAGTGGGGCAGATCCTATCATGGCATAATATTGAGGCTCTCTTCGGAAAACTAAGGCAAATGTGCGGAGGGAACGACATGCTAGATGCGAGAGCCGTAACAGCGGCACTTGACCACATTGTCAAGATGGAAGTTTCATCTGGGAGCCAAATCAAGGCATCTAGTGTCGACACCGACGAAATTATTTCAGCTCTGCCGCAATCAGTAACTGAGGAATTGAAAGAAGTGATGGTATCTCCTGTCATCCCATTACCCACTGTCACGTATTCTGGTTTAGCTTACGTCGCTGGATACATTGTGAAGTTAATCAGTGACTTCGGGTGTGACGCTTGTGCTATCCTTCTTGAAACCAGCGAAAGAAGCAGCCCCATGTACACTATTCTGCGAGGACAAGATTCTAGCGGACTACATTATCCAAAAGCAGAGTTTGTAGCCCTCTTGGACAAGGTTGTGTCTTTTTTTGAAAAAGCTGTCGTGCACCTACCACACACAAATGTCCTTGAAGTCCTTCAAATCTTAATCCAGCCAGAACTTGAGAACTCACCTTTGCTGAGTTGCCCGGAAGGCATTGACAATAGCCATGCTATAAGGTCCGCTTCTTTAATATGTGAGAAATTTCTCAGAATCCTTCTTGTCAATTATGCTAAGAAAGTGACAGACAGGAACGAAAGGCCAGCTCCTTATGTGCACAAACCGTCCAGAAAGATTTTGAGACTTTAATTTTCTAGCTGCATGTACTGTTTTGATGAATGAGTGCAATGTGTTAACTTTGAAGGACATTTTTTTTTTTATTTGCTTGCCGCTCTTTTCAATTATGCATATCTGTTCGTGCCCATTTCCTTGATTAAATGTTTTTTATCACTGTATTAAACTGACTACGACTGTCTACGTGTGCGTCAGTCGCGAGACTACGTATACATCTGCTGTCTTTCAACCTACTGATTTTTTTTAAACGAAGCTAGAACAGCCCACTTCACTAGACAACTGAAATTTTAACTGTATGCGTAAATTTTTGTTCCTTACTCTGAATCTGAGACGTGCTATGAATTTTCGTCAGGGCCTCTTTTGCTCTAAACGAAAACGGCAGCGGTTGACAGAATATCCACCGAACAGTTTGCCATGCACTAGCGTCAGGTCGCGCTCTACATGCTTACAGCTTTCAAAGGCACAGTGCATAAAATGGTACATATAGTTTTGTGAAAAATTTAGGGGCAAAAAGTGTTGATGTAAGTGCACCCGAAACTTCATTCGACCGTGCGCGACAGCACTGACGAAGGAGCGCGCGCTCTCGCGCGCACGCGCATTATTGACTATTTTATTGCTCATACACGATAAATCAGACGCTAATTACGGCTTCTTCCTATAAGCCATATGGGGTGAAATATCAGGACCTGCCGGTGCAACCGATGCGGGCGGAGCGAAGAGCGAACGCGCGTTTCCCTTGCGCGTGAACGGCTGTAGCGGAGGAGCAGCAGTGGGGCGGTGGCGACTCCACCGAGGCGCGGCGGGCGGTGGAAACAGACCCCATTGGAGAGGCCGTAAGAGAAGAGAGAAACGCGCTCTCCCTCGAGAGTGCAGTCTTCCGTAGCGCCAGCGTGTGCCGCCACTTTTGTAAGCGCTCTGTATGTGCTGCTAATTTGTCGTCTTCGTTCATGGTGCAGCTGAGAGCGCACGCGTTGAGCGCACGTTTGTCGACGTTTTGCTCAACAATACGTCGTGCAAACGATTCTACTACGACGGGACGGAGATACGTTGCTGCGCCGCCGGATGTACACCAAGGCTGCACAAACTTGAACATCGACGAACGGTACTTTAGACACTGCTTCTTTTATGTGCTGTTCTTGAACAGTGGTTTAACTCGAAAGTGTACATACATTGTTGAAGCAGGACAGCTCGATCGTATGTTTTTCGCACTCGGTCACAGGCCGGAATACATGCGGCGTTTTTTTTTCCCACGATTTTCTCGCGTCGAAAACTGCCAAGCCGACGCGACGCCCAGCTCGAGATACATAGGCAACCTGCAATGGAGTTTGCTGAGACATGTGGCGCCACCTGGCGGCCGACGGGAGCTAATACTGAGGCGGCGCAGAAGCTGACGCCGTATATGTTGCGGCCTCTGTGTTCCTTTTGCGTTCGCGTTTTGTTATCCCAGTGAGTGTGATTTACTCATTTAGTGACTTCAGTGGTCACGTGCGATGCTTCGACTACTACGGATGTCAACAAGAATAAAAATAAGCGCAAGGGCGGCGAGAAAGACTGCCGCAATCCCGAAGGAAACCTAAGCGTACCGCTTGCTGGGAGAACCTGGGGAGAATGATGAGAGAAGGAGATATTGGCTGCGAGAAAGTAATGTAACTGAAATTCGTTTTGTTATGGGGCCATTGGCGTACAGACGCCAAGAAGCTCAAATAAGACGATTGCACGTGAGCGGAGGAAACGGTACAAACTACTGACTCGGGGAGTCGCACGCTAGTTGGGGCACACTACTCAGTACGCGCTATAAAATTTGCCGTGTACTGGTATATGCTGTGCAAGATCGAGTGGCATACGCCCAGAAAAGCCTCGGCGGCCGCTTTTCGATGGAGGCCAAAAGCAAGGCGTCCGTGTGCTGTGCGATGTCAGTGCAGGTTAAAGAACCCCAGGTGGTCGAAATTTCCGGTGTCCTCCATTACGGCGTCTCTCATAGCCTGAGTCGCTTTGGGAATTTAAACCCCACAAACGAACCAACCAACCAACAAAGCCTTGCAGCCTCAGCATCGTATTCCAGCCGCATTTTAACGGAGGCGAAATAAAAAAAAAAAAAAAATGTTCGTGGATCTGTGAACCGGATTTCTAATGCGGTGTCTATTCGGAACCACAAAGCCAAAATATCTTCAAAACTTCCAATTACAGATTTCAATAAGCATGTTTATCTGTAAATTAGTTCTCAAGGTGCTGAAAAAGTCGAAGTGGCGGAGTGTAGAGGCCCGTGATACTGTTTACGCTGATAATGGAACTTCGTTCTATCGTTCCGCGCCAAATATTTCTTTCACCGACTGTTCAAGCTACTCAAGAGTCTCTTGTCCCAGACGATAGACTATTTCATCATTAGCAGCAACAGTAAAAAATTCTAACTCTTAACGACCTCCTTTACGAAAGCTTTGCCATTGAGTGCCAGCATTACCCGCCGGCTTTCCCCAAGATTGAGGTACGGAGGTATAAAATGCATGCCAGTTGTTGTTGTTAAGAGATTTATTTTTCCAACGGTGTAGGAGGCCCCCTACTCCCCGCCCCCAGCACGCACAGTTTTCGTTGATGACGCACGCTACAACCGCACAGTGCTTGCAATCGCCACGACATCCGTAGCGGGTACCGCACCATGCCTCTTGTAACTTTCGCGGCACTGTCGAGAGGTGCACCACGAACAAAAGTGTTCGTCATGGTATTAAACTGTAAAGCAAAACCGCGAGGAAATTATTATGCTGCTGTAATCAAACAGCAAGAACAAAAAAAAAGAAGAAACGGCGATCAATCTCTTCTCAGGTTCTCTCTGCACTTTCAATGTTTGGGCATGATGTGTGAACGCAATAGGTAAATGAAAAGCTACGTTTACAACATTTTTCATTCATTTAATTATTTCTTAATTCATCATCACATATCCGACTAATGCCCTGAGAGAATAAATTTCGTAAAAAAAAATTCCGTCTACTCACGCGAAATTCAAAGCTGTGCGCGCGTGTTCCATCGCGAGCGGCGCGCACTTCGCGGTGACGTCGGCACCATTCACGTTTTAAACATGAGCATCCTCGAAGAGGCGGTGTCCTTTCGTCAGTATTGGTTTTCGGAAGTAGCTCTGAAGACATTCGTTTGCCTTAAAACCGCAAAAAATGAGAGCCGAGATGCTTCCAGCCGTGCAACGCGAACACAACCCGACCGCGCCGGCCTACTCAGATTACTCGGCGCCGCCGTTGGCGGCGCTGAACTAGAGTCCCTAGAAGTGCTGAACGCTGCGCTCCACTAGCGCCGCCTGGCCACTGCAGGTTGCCTATGGAACGACGAAGTGGCGCGAGCGCCGCCGCGGATTCTTCGATGCGAAAGCAAATGCAGCAGCGAGCGGAAATAACCGCAGAGCGAGGTACGTGAGAGAAGCGACGCTGTCCCTTGTGGTAAAATCCCGAAAGTGCTCATTCGAATGCTACTGTGCTAAATGTAGAAAGCGTACATAGGTGCGCAAGGATTTGGCTCGCTCGAATGAACGGAGATACTTCGGAATGCCTGCTCGGATACCAGCGGCACGGTTTTCTTTTTTATTTTTACAAATTTCACTCCAGGGAGCAAACAAACATACAACGATCCGAGAGTAGGTCGTATACTCACAAAAAAGCGACATCCCGTGCTTGATTAAGCGTTTATTTTTACGATAATCACATTTCTGCGACCAAACTGCCCCATACCTCGTCAGCCATGGCGGCCATGTTGACAGCGGCCGCTCAAACCGGAAATGCCAGCTTTCCGCGCTCCTATTGGCTCGCGTCGACAGTAGTTTCCGGTTCGAGAGGACGCCGCGCCGCCCGCGCGTCAAATATCTGGCAGGGCCAGATCGGTGGCGGCGCGCGTTTTTTCTGACGCGGGGCGTCGAGTGCGCGCCGTCGGGCGTAAAACGCCGGTTTGACGCGGCAAAAACGCTCCATGTATTCCGGCACGCATTCATTCGCCAAGCTCGGTACGCGATAGCAGCGGTTAGCGACGTAACCGCAGTGAACGCTGCCCATGCCTTTAATACTAAATGAAAGCAGCGCAACATCGAATAAAAATATGCACTGTCGAGAGGAAATGCACGGCATGAAATGGGTCACACTTCACGTTACATCAATGCGGCGATGATTGGAAAGCATCTTTCGTAGTATCTGTATTCCGCGCTTGGTAGCTGCCGCGCTCGGTAGCTGTGTGTACAGTTGCCATTGCGATTATAAAATATAATTGAAAATACACGTATCGTGAAAGATACAACAGATACGTCCTCACAGTCAACTCTGACGAGTTCGGCCTGCGGAAGCGGAACGCAGTCCTTCGTAGTCGCCCCAGCCGCGACTGCTGTTTCCAACCGCTGCAGCTGCCGCCATGCCAAACGGATGGTATACGGTTTGCTGGCGCGCTCGAAAAAAACACAAAATAGCACCAAGGTGTCGGATTGCTTTCACGAGCACCGCGAAATAGCACTTTCATACTGCCGCAATCACAGCATCAACACGCACAGCACAGCCCAAAATGGCGTCAAAAGGAACAGGAGCGGACTTTCCCAGTTTGGCTCATACGGGGCGCCATGGTCGCCACCACCAAACTAAGATGGCTGCGCCCAGGCATCGAAACTAAAACCGTCTATACCGACACGGCACGTAGAAGGGACGTAGACTCTACGTCACTTTTATGTCAAGTGACTGCGTGCCCAAGACCTGCAAAAATACCCTCCCGACAATCATGCTGCAATTAATGATGATGAAAATGATGACATTAGTAATGATAATGACGGTGCAATTAGTTGATAATGATAATGAGAGCAAACGTTTGCACCGTGTGTACCAGATATACGCATAGGCTTTGCATTTCTGCAGTGTAGATTCCAACAGTGCTCTCAGAATGTTTTTCTTAGCAGTGCGGAAAGTATGAAAGGCAGGCTAGCAAGACTAGCCAATGAAGACACGGTTTCAAACTAGTGATGGCTTGGAGCTGCCCTCGGCAAAGCGCAGAGCAGTATGCACGCTTGCTTCCTTTTTTTTCCTAGCAGTAATTGGTATGGGCTGCTTTGGCCTTAGCGGCAGCGAGGTAGTACTAAAAGTCTGACTGCTTTGAACAGAGCGTTAGAGCTCAGGGCTCAATGGGCTGCTTTTGTACCTTTAACGCCCATTGTGTGAAGCAACTATAGTGACAGAAAATTGTCTGTCCGTAAGTTAAGTAACATCTTTTATAATTTCACACCTTAATTGCAAATGTCAACGTTTTCGCGCATTAAGAAGATGCTCTCAATCTAGACAGTTATTTCTTTTCGGCCACTACAAAACTGCATGTGTGTGGGCTTGCGTGCGTGCAGATAACTCATGCGCAGGTATTCAATACATCTGCGGCCCCCATACGGGCAGCATTCTTGCACGTCTTCATTACAATGAGGAAACCAAACGCACAATCCCTACAGCGTGCTGCGAAGAAGCAGAAGCAGGCTCACAACTACGAGTATACCTGCGTCGCTTCGAATACTAGCCACCCCGCCAAACCACCAAATAAGAAAGAGAACGAAGGGAAAAGATTGCGAACGCACAAAGTCGGCGCCCCCTCTACATTCCTCCGCATTGCGCCTTTTGTCTAAGCAGCGCGCTTCTCTTAAAGGGCCACTGTCCAGGGCATGACTTTTTAAGCAAAGGAGCTCAATGCTTCGATCAGGTACCGGAGATAGTGCAAAATGCGACAGCGATACGCGTGCCGCAAAGCATCAAAAATAGAAATAAAAGCTCTCTCGTCCTCTCCTTTGGGAAACCAGCTTCCCCGTTCTCTACGCTGGCACGTCGGGCCGCGTGGCTGACGTCAGAGTAGTACGACACCCATTGGTCCGTCTCGCTGACCCGCGCGCCGGTTCGCCATGCGCCGGAAGAGACGAGTGGCTTGCTGGGTTCGGGCTTGAAGAGCTTGGATGTTTTCGCCGTGTGGCGCCGCGGGAGTGAAGAGTGGGGTCCAATACACAAATCTTGGACACTAGCGGAATGAGGTAATAACCTAGCGTAAGTGAGATGGGAGGTTTGGCGGGGTCGTCCGGCCTGGTGCGGTAGAGGAAGAATTCTGATTTGGAATAAGTTGGGTTCTATGTTGCCATCACTGTCTCAGTTAGCCCAGACAGTGGTCCATCGCTGCCTGTTAGCCCAGTGATGTCTATCCCAGGCCTCTAAACATCGGAACAAACAACACATTTGAAGAGCTGGCAGAAGCGACCATAACAGCACAGCGGCCTCGACTGTCTGGTACCGCGGCAGGCCGCACTCTGCCCTCTCAGCTGGGTATAACACCGATCACCCATCCTACCTAGGGGATTTCCCTACCTCCCGATCTACGTTCCCATCTCATCATCCCTCCTATCCCCAAACACATGCACCCCGAGCACGACGGGGAACGCAGGGCAGCCCGCTCCAAAGCCCTGCGTAAGGAGTGCGGCAACAGTTACGAAGCAGCCTACGTGGATGTGACAGAGTAGTCATCGGGTTCATGCATGGTCCTCGCCGTCGCTAACAATCAGGTACGATTACTCGCATCAGGCTCCATCACCACAGATTTCTCCGAAATTGCAGAGGAAGAAGCCATTGAGCTCGCTCTCATCTCCACCTCTGCTACCAAAACTCTCTCCGACTCAAAATCAGCCCTATCAAATTTCGGCAATGGCCTGTTATCCCGCATCACGGTTCGGCTTCTACGCTCTTGGCATCCCACACACCCTGTAACCCTCATATGGGTTCCAGCACGCGTAGGCCTCCCGGGTAACGAGGAGGTCCACTCCCTTGCCCGAGGGCTCACTTTCCGGGCAGGAGGTGGATCCCCTACGCCAGCCTAGGAGCGTCTGCTTACCTTCACAGATATTCTTACCTACAATCGAAACATTCGGCGTGTTTACGCACCGCCTCCCCCCCCCAACCCTAACCGAGGCCTTCCACTGGTGCCAGACACGTACCGCTCCCGACCCTATTCTGCTTCATGCCCGCTACCCTGATCAGTTCCTCTCCTCCTGTAATCTCTGCGGGAAACCGGGAGACTTCACATCCTCCTCACATATGCCCCATCTTCCCTCATCTACGATCCCCAACTACAGCGGAGTCATATTGGGACTCTCCATGCAGGCCAGCTCAACTGCTGCAGACCAGAGATCGGTCATCACCAACGCCCTGAATCAATCCCTCCAAGGGCTGTCCTTTACAGCTCTGTAAGGACGGCCCCCTAAGGGCTGCCTCAATGGTGCCATGTATGGAGGGGTTCTGCCCCCTTTATATTTTTTGGCGATAAATGTTTTTACCACCCTAGAGGGCTATGGAACGAATAATGGTAGGGGTAACATTAAGAGATAGAAAGCTTGCAGAGTGGGTCAGAGAAATAACTCAAGTTACCGACATTCTAGTAGGAATTAAGAAGAAGAAATGGACATGGGCAGGACATGTAGTGCGAAGAGAGGATAACCGATGGTCGCTGAGGGTAACAAACTGGATTCCAAGGGAAGGAAAGCGTAGCAGGGGGCGGCAGAAAGTTAGGTGGGCGGATGAGATTAAGAAGTTCGCAGGGGTCAAGTGGATGCAGCTAACACAGAACCGGGTTAAGTGGAGAAATATGGGAGAGGCCTTCGCCCTGCAGTGGGTATAATCAGGCTGATAATGATGATGATGATGTTTTTACCACCAACACCTCTATCAAGGCAAAAAAAAAAACAAAAAAAAACAAGAGATACATGTACGTGACGTATAGGCTACCCATGTGTCACGTGATTGCGCACCCCCCCCCCCCCCCCCCCCATGATCTGCAAAAATATTCTCCCACGTGGAACGGTGCTGTGGTGCAATTCAGTATTAACCCCTCACGTACACACTTACCCTCGAATACTACAGACAACAACGAATAACACTTCCCGCACCGCACAAATCCCTCTCCAGAGCAGATGCCGCTACCTAGCGACAACTTCAAACGCACAAATTCCCGAACCTCTACCACAAACACCTTCGCAATACCCTTCGATTTGCCAATCATGAGCCAGCACCAAACCAACATTATACCACTCGATATGGGCGTGTCCAAAGCCGCAAGGCTTCCCGCCCATTCCCCACCCCACCGTCTCCCCTTGGGAAGCTGCTCTGTCTAGCTCACACCTGCAAGATCAGCAACAGCTGATCGAACGGGCGCGCGGGATAGCAGCGGCTGCCGGCATCCTGGACTGAGGAGGCCGCCTGAAGAGGACACGACCACCTAATCACCAGTGCCTAGCGATTGGGTTTCAATAAATGTCTTTTCCTCCTCCTCCTCGGAACCATTGGCAGTTTAGCGGCCCGTTCCCCTGAAACCGCCAGAGAAGCCAACGCTCGTGTAGTAGGCCGTGCGAGAGCGGGCTTACCTTCGCTCGAAAGCTAATTAGAACACAGCCAACACAGCAATCCACTTCCACATTACATCCCATCAACTGCTTTGCCCAGTACGTACGTACAGCAAGCACGCAGCGTACTGCAGCTCGATCCGCGCCACGCGATCTATCGCTGTCCCACGCACCGATCGAGTTCCAGCACAATGCCACCATCGTGTGCAAACCAAGATGCCGATAGGAATCAGGCATTTCGTTTCACGTGTGAATACCGTTCTTGGTTCTTTTTTTTTATTTTTTTTTCACTTGAAACGGGCATATCTCTCCACCTGCGTTTCTTTACCAGTTGTATTTCACAAAGATTATCACGTCTCGCTCGCCAGGGCAATTTCTCCTGCCTTGACCACACTTCTAGTTCACACAGTCGTACAGACTTGTAAAACGAACTAGAAAATATTGAATATTTTCTAGTTCGTTTTACAAGTCTGTACGGCTGTGTGAGCTAGAAGTGTGGTCAAGGCTGAATATTTTCTAGTTCGTTTTACAAGTCTGTACGGCTGTGTGAGCTAGAAGTGTGGTCAAGGCTGAATCTTTAACTTTTTCCTCTTTTCGTTCACAATGGCAGGTGGTCAAGTGGAGCTGAAACGGAGCGGTATCAAAGTATTTTTGGGGGAGGGAAGAAGAGCGTGATACCCCGGAGTCTCGAGGCTGCCCATCTGCGGCAGTTAGGACAGGAGTGAAAAAGTAAAGGGAAACCAAAAGAGCACGCAAAAGAAGCACAGCGCCGGAGCGCCCGTCGCCGGTGACGAAAAAAAAAAAAAAAATATCGTCAAAGGAAACAAGGCTGAATGGTGGGCCTGTTGGTAATTCATATTCAAAGGGTAAACCAGCCAAAAAAATACGCAAGCACGAGAGAGAACTTCACAGATTTCGTGTGCCTTGCGTGTTTTTCCATGGCCAAGAATACACACTTCATCGAAACGTGGGGTACATTTGCTGGGACAGTGAAAGAAAAGATTACCGTCCTCTCCTGCACCTACTTTTGTTCGGTGCTGGTGCATTCTTTCGTTAACAGAGTCACCTGTCTGACATGGTCTGACCTATGTAAAATTTTCCACAGGTCAGAGGAAACTAGATGACTTGCGTATCACATTTCGTATACATGAATCTATGTTTCGTCGTGCAGCGCTTCATATTTCCACTTGGAGTAATCCGTCGCAAAGGCACGATAGCTTTTGCGGGGGCCGAAAAAAACACGTTAACGCCTTGGCGCTTGGCGACTTTTTTAACATTGTGCGCCACTTTGTGGATATATATGGAAGAACTTGCGTTTGCTTTCTTTGGTCACTATCATGTTTCCTTCCTTTCAGCACACCGCCATTGATTTCTTTCGACACACATTCAGCTACAGTTCGGTAGCCTGCTTCACACAACCGGTTGACCTGCGCAGTAACACTGGTTGACACGGTATGACAACAACTTTTATCCACGGCATTTTTAAAGCAGGCCTTCGCCATGCTTCTCTTGACTAGCTTAGAGTGATTAGAGTCATGGTAGTATAGTCCCTTTTTAGTCCTTGGTGAGTATATCCAGCACACATGGCTTTCTCCTGAAAATGTTAGTAACAAATCAGGAAACCGAATGGGATTGTGCGTGGCTAATTCGAGTGAATTCTAAACGGGTTGAGCAGTGCCTAAAGGCACTCAAAATGTCTTCTACTGCATCCAGATAACAACCATTTGGTCCAACGTTTAAAAGAACTAAAAAATAATCAACATATCTTACTATTCGCAAAACACGCGCGTCGTTCAAAAAGCTCGAAAGGGTACGGTCAAACTTATAGATAAAAATATATTGCAGTGCAACGCATGCTCAAATGCAAATTCCATTCTTCTGAACATAAAAATTGTTGTTAAATTCAACAAGAGTCGAAGATAAATACATTGCAAGGAGCTTGTTTGAAAGGACACTTCACCAGACTCGTCAATAAGTTCTCTCACCGCATGGAACAGTTCGTCATGAGGAACCGAGTAGAAAAGGTCCTCGATGCCCACTGAAAAGCCCATGTTGACTCCTAAAAGATCTTGCCGGAGTTGTTCGATGAGAGCTGTAGAATTCCTGATCCCAAGAGGGTCTTCTGGGATAAGTCTATTCAGATGTCGTTGGAGATACTGCCCTACCACCTTTTAGCGTAGATTCTTGGCGCATGCGTGGACGAATTCCTCGGCGGTATGTTTCCCCATTAAAAATTCAGTTGTTAGTCCAGCCTCCAGCCCCTGTTTTGTGTGAAGTTCTCTCTCGTGTTTGCGTCTTTGTATGGATGGTTTACCCCACCGTGGTTTACCCTTTGAAAATGTCACAGGAAAGCGTGCAGAGGGCAAGGATGCTCATACGCTGCTAGAATAGAAAGTGACGGTGGAAAAAGCGCCATGGAAAAAGCATGTAGCGAAAAAGTTCAAAAAGAAAAAAAAAACATATTTAGAGGGCAATGAGAACCAGATTGGCAATAGACCAACACCGTGTTTACAAACAAAAGGGGGCCGCAGCTGACTGGGGGTGAAAAGTAGGGTTAGCGCCCATAGGAATACATGGAACCGAAATATTTCTAAGCAGTTTTATCATTTCACAGGGCACCTGTGATGTCGTTATTCGGTACAAAGCAACTATGAACATCCTACAACAGATCACGAAAGTATGAAATCTCATTACCAAGGCGAAGTATTTTTAAAATACCGCGAAACATATGGGGGTGCGAGTTGGGAGGGCGACCCGTAGAAATGCATGTAAACACAACTTACCGGAACATTTTTTTCATTTCGCAGAGCATCAGAAGTGGTGGCCGGTCGTTAAACGTTGACCAGCGCTTTGAGGAAGTGTGTGATAAAGTATGGTGCGTCATTACCGAGGCAGTCTACATTTAAAACTCCCCTAATAACCTGTGTTATGAATCCAGACACCGCTAAAATGCTCATATAGCGAATCACGTTGTTTTGTTTACAGTATGATATGCTGCCGCATGAAGTAAATTAGCTCGATAATACTGTCACTCCAGTGATCGGTCCTAGACAGATATACATTTAAAAAGCAGTTGTCGAACGCCATACAACAATATGGACCGTACGAGATTCGCGCATTGCAGCAGACGACAGCGCAGTTGCATGGCGATACCCACCGCGGCCGCCTCCAGCTCCGGAGCGTCTGCTAGCGACAGCGCCGGTGGTGCATGGTCGTCTGCAACTGTGCGCGGTCAGTTTATCGTGTTGTGAACGGTCCCGCAAGTCTTCAGGCTTGCAGTACTCGCAAGAGAATGTAGTGTGCCATGCAACATGACGTCGGGGCGTCGTACAAGACGTTCACCAAAAAATGAGAAGGGTTCAACGCTGCTGAACCGAGCAAAATGTTGCGGTAAGTTGCGTTTACATGTATTTCTATGGGTCGCCCTCTCAACTAGCACCCCCATACATTTCGCGGTGTTTTAAAAATACTTCGCCTCGGTAATGAGAATTCACACTTCCACGATCTATTCCAGGGCGTTCATGGTTGCTCTGTACCGAATAACGATATCACAGATGACCCGTGTAATTAGAAAACTGCTTTGGAATATTTCGCTTCCATGTATTCCTATGGGCGCTAAGCCTATTTTTCACCCCCAGTCGGCTGCGACGCCGCGAGCGCCCCCTTTGTTTGTAAACACAGTGTTGGTCTTGCTCTACGTCACTCCTGTTGTCATGTGATCGTTAAACAGTTACATTTTTTTGGCCTCTAATTTTGTGTAGGTTTACTTACAAAATTTGTCCAATTTTAAAATCTTTTGCAAATAATTTTACTCCACAAAAAGGGCGAATGGGTGGGAAGGCGGGAAGGAAATCCAACGCCATCGCCATCACCACCATCGCGGCCATGATCGCGGGTCTTGTCAAATTCGTCAACGGTTAAATTATGGTGGTTATAGAATGGTCGATGTTGCAACCTGCAACTTGCAAGCAACGTCGTGAATCCCTTTGTTGAACTCAGACCTCTTTGGCATGCGTTCATGTTTCAGCGGTTCAGTTGCGATGACGGCCAACGACATGGCGCTGTTACGTCTGCGCCTTGACCAGTTGACTCTACCAGAACTTCTCTCTCTAGACGACGCAAACTTGCCTTGGCTCCCGCCGCTGCGAACCTCTGCACGGGACCGAGCGCTCCTTGAAATCACAAACGCTCTACAAGCTCAAAAGCCGCTAGGTCAACGCTTGAAGTATATGGCCTGGCTCCACTGCTGGTTGCTGCAGCGGCGCAATGCTTTACCGTGGACGATGTTCCGTTGCAAGAAATCGTCGCTGCTGGCTGACTTTCGAAAGGTGCAGACAGGCTTGGCGTCTTTGCTGCGGTGTCGTGGTTACGACGTGGCCTTAGCGTGGACTGTGGACAGCGGCACTGTTTACACCTGCCTACTGATCCAAGACGTCATCGAATGCGGAAGCGGGTTTACCGCCCAGCATCGGGTGTCTTATGTGGCCTTGTGGCCGGGCCTGCCGCTTCTGGCCGTGCACACACAGGAGAAACGTACGAAACGCACTGTGCTGCGTGCTTTGCATGCAGTGCTTCGTGGGGAACTTGCTTGTCTGCTGGCTAAGCATCCGGGAGGACTTGGCGCAACGCTTCGCGCAAGTTTCCGGCATTTGTCGCTTCAGGTAAACCCCAGCTTGTATCTGCTGTTCGCGCAATATCTATCTATCTATCTATATATATATATATATATATATATATATATATATGTATATATATATATATATATATATATATATATATATATATATATATATATATATATATATTATATATATATATATATAGCACCTGCATGCCGAGATTACAAAAGCACAATGGGCCATCTGCCAAAAGCGACTCATCTCCATTTATTACTCATTTGTAATTTAATTATCATACACTGACGAATCACACAGGTTACCAAAGAAGCTGCATTTGATATATATATATATATATATATATATATATATATATATATATATATATATATATATATATATATATATATATATTTTGTATACATATACCAGGCTCACAAACAGTCGTACTGTTTCAACATGAAGCGCACACAGAGGTTGCTTTTGTGCATTCCTTTGTATATTGCACGTGTGTACATAGTTTTCATGTATTGTCACATTGCCTCTGCGGTCTGGTCATCTGCCAAGCCAAATTACTAGGAAGGTTGATACCTCCGAAACGACTAGCTTTAATTCCTTTCTGTTTATGGTGTGTATGCTCATGTGGAGCATTGTGCACATTGCAGGGACAAATGCCAAATATTATGTTTTCTTTTCCTACGAGAGAGGTACTGGATGACAAGCTCATTGTTAAAAAATAAGGACTTCCGACTCCCTGTCTCACGGCTGACTTAGAACTTGAACTTCTTCGACCTGCGCAAGGGAGTCATAGGGAGTTTCGCTTCAAAGGAGTCATCGCCGTGTCACACGGTTTGCAACGAGCTACTCGGGGAAGCAGCCAGGGGACCATTAGGTGCTGTTTATTTTGGACAGACACATAACAAACCAGCATTCAGAATAACCGATATCTCTCTTCCGTCGTTCTGCCCACAGTGGTTTTCAGCAAGCTCATATTTGGTGCATTTTGGTCATATAACAAGTGATAACCATACCGTGCTACTGTTCTGCCCACCGTCTTCACGTACGGGCTGCAAGTGTGTGTGCAACAGATCAAAACAAGTGACGCAGGCGCAGTGAAGCCAGCATATGGTGCAGGCATAAGAACCAAGCACAACTAACCGTACCAGATTACTAATTTTGTGCAATAAAAGCTAATGCATTTAAGAGCAAAAATAAAATTTAAGAGAAAGTTTATTTAGCGACTCAAGTGAAGCGCATTGGAAATGAGAGTACTTCCTTCACCCTTCAATGAAGATGATCGATCTCCTTTCGCTAGGAACTTTCTTAAACTTCCTTTCCTAAACAACTGCTGTCTGACACAGCGTGCATCTCCCTCAAGATAAAGACGACCTTGGGTGAAGGGAAGCAAAGTTCAGCCGTTTCAGCTACTTCAGACCATATTTTTCTGGTGCAGGTATTAGAATACAAGTTCCTAGGAATGCGCAATTACTTCAGTAGCGGAGAGTGAAGAGCAAGACGATAAAGCAACTGCTGCTAAAGAATCTCAAGCCTAGGGCCCTATTGTGGCATCTCAATGGTTAGGGCACGCGACTACTGAGCTGAGAAACCCAGCTCGATCTGGCCAAGACGGCCACGTTTCTGTGGAGGCAAAATGCAAGTCACCTGGGTACAGTGCGATGTCACTGCATGTTAAGAACCTGAGGTGGTCAAAATTATCAGCAGCCTTCCACTACGGGACCTCACATAACAGATGTTGCTTTGAGATGTTGAACTATGTAAACCTAACCAATCAGTGATGAACAATATAGTTTTAAAAGCACAGAAAAAAAAAAATCCCTGTTTTCACATGTTTGTACTCGAAAATGTTGCTAATGGAGCACCAATGTATTTGAACTTTCTTGCTCATTTCTCACTATGGCACTGATTTATTTTGCTTTTATTGTTCAGGGGTTGATTCAATTTGTCACCATTGCAAGCCTTACCAAACCCATCTTATTTCTAAATGGGAACAGACTTTTGTCCTTGTAATTTGGCACTGCTAAGGTTGTATTCTGTCCGTGCACTCACAGTGCTGAGTGGCAACTTTTGGCAGCGAAGCCTTACTACTGCATCCTTTTTTTCCTCCTAAGAAGAAAATTCTTTCTTAAGCTGCAAGTGAACATTGCACGCATCAGTTGGATTAGTCTGTGGGTGTAATTGACTACCAATAAATGCAACACAATGGAGCAGTCATAGTGGTGGCAATGAGCCGGGCTCATTGAGTCACAGGTGGATAACGTCTTGCCTGCTAGTGGCTCTCTTTTAGTGCGTTTGCACTAAATGGATCACATTGCTGTTTAGCTGTTGTGTGATGTTTGAAGCTTCTATGCTCGTGTGGCAGCGGTACTCATGTGACACAGTTGCCTCTGTGTTGGCGGTTTGTGTGATATCGCTAGCTCAGATGCTATGGCTGAACTGCAAAAGCTGCTGACACAGGCAGCACATTTTAGATCGGAATCAAACATGCCGGGACCTTACTCCTATGCCATGCAGACGTGTTTGTATAGCTTGGTTAAAGGGGGACATTATATATTGTTAGAGGTTTATTCCAGTTGGCAGGAGCTGCCTACTTGATCGGCACTTTTGAGATATGAATCAAACCCACTATGACCGGAGTCGGACACACTACCTCTAGACCATGCAAGCAGATTCATGCAGCTTGGTTAAAGCAGTGCTTCATATCAATGCAGGTAGTCTTTTAACATAATGCTCTAGATTACAAATGTATGCTGATGTGTATGTGCAACCTGGAACCAAAGTGAAAAGGAGAGTGCTAGCTCACCTAATTCACATTTGGTCTGACCATATTAAATTGCCTGTTGCTTTTTAAGGCAAAAGCCTTAATATTAATAGGCTATGTTGGTGAGGGAGTTGCAAAAAGTGAAGCCATGAGGCTTAGCACAGTGTAGTAGTATGACTTTTCTTTATGGTGCGGTTCAGGTGTTCACAGAGAAAGTGTGACAGATACTGTGCCTTTCTTGTAAACCAATTGCTAATTTGTAGGCTGCATAAAAAATAATGACAGCAATGATGGTAATTAATAATTACAGTAATGTAATAGCAGTAGTAATAATAAATAATGATGATGATAATGATATTGATAGTTGTAAATAAAAAGTAAAAACAAAAATGACATAAAATAAACAGAGTAAAATAATATAAACAAAAAATAAACTCATTGCAAAGTAAAAAATTAAAGAAATGTGGCAGTGCAATGCTTTCACATTCTCCCAATGCAGTTCCTGCTTTAGACCTCTAATTTTTTTCCATTGTGCCATTCGTTTTGTAAAAGAAAATTTCCTCGTGGTTCACTTTCTCTCTCCAAAATGTAAAGTGTATCATGCATTTCTGTCCCCTCGCTCTCTGATACTGATAATTGTGTCTTACAGATACCATGATGCATCATGAGATTCTGTCTTGAGACAGCAGGCGCGCTACGACAAGCTTACAAAAGTGTCGTCATAAATATGGTGTGAAGTGAAATAATGTGTGCACACACGCGCACCTAGTGAGGCGAGCCGTTCTGCACGGCCATATTTAAGTGGAGGAGGAAAAGTTTGTGCAAGAAATGGACTGGGAGAGGGCACAGTAGAGAGAAGCATGGCAAAATCATTTGATTGCAGTGGCTGTAACACAGATCTTAATGAGCCTTTACAAAACATTTTTGCAGTCACTTGCTCGAGAAACAGTGCCTGACAACTACCAGAGTATATTTATATCATTTAACTTATTGGATACTTGCATTGCATTGATAGCATTGCAGCAAGAGAAAATGCTCGAATACTTCAACGTACAAATCAACATAAAAAAAGGAAAGTGTTTAAAAATACGCTATTTCATGTAGTTGAAAGAAATTTAAGTGCCAGAGCATTTCATTAGCCAATTGATTTAACAAAAAATTGAGTGCCTAAGTGTCCCTTCTAAACAGAAAATTTTATATTAAAGGCTGTCGTCTTTCCTTTGTGCTGTGCATATGAGCGGTTTCACAAAGTCATCACAATCTACACCAGTTCGGCAATAAAAAACACTGTGTTAAATTTCTGACAAAGATGTTTTCAACGGTCCTTTAAGTCGGGCCACATAAATGCACATTAAGTGTTTTGGGGGCAGAGGTTTGGGGGGGGGTGCAGCGCAGAATACTTCTATAGCGGCGTTTACATGGACTCGACAGAAGCGGGTTGGGTTGAGTTATCTGGTCGAGAAGATGACAAGTCGAGTCGAGTCAACTGCCGCGCATGGGCAGGGTTGACTGGACTCGACCCTGCTGCAGGAAGCATGTAAACGCTGTCGGGCTGAGTCGGGGCGCAGTGGGAGAGGAGAACAGTACAGAAAACTCTAGAGATGCACGGGGGAAAAACTGGCATCTGGTGCCGTCTACTAGTTCTTCCCCTAGACGCGAGGTGCCGCAGTAATCGCCGCTCGTCCAGAGCCGGTTCTACGCTCGTCGGGTCGGGTTCATATAAACCCGAGTCCACTCAGCTCAACTTCCCAACTCGACCCTCCACTGTCGGGTCCATGTAAACAGGGCTCTTGTCAAGCCTGATGTCATGCACAAACCTGGCAAGCAAGAGGGATGCAGGAAATGGACGTGGCCACTATTGTCACAATAGATGTCTCCGGCACTGCACAAAATTCCTGCCCCCAAATTAGGTTTGGCCGCTATGGTGAAGAGGTTTTTAGTTTTTGGCTAAAAGTTTCTGTGGTGCTTGAAAAGAGTTTAAAATACTCTGTCGGTGAGACAGATGCGGTTAAGGAAATGTGGGGAGATGTCATCCAAATCGATCGGGAGGAACACTTTTTTACTAAGGCTGGAGAAATGCACAAGTGATTAAAATTCCATCACTTGTCACTGCACCACAGAAATGTTTGAGCTATATTCATTAACTGGCGATTGAAAATGATGCTCCTCCTCTCCCCCCCTTAATCAATCTATGCTGACACATAGGCACACCCATTAAAAAAGCTTGCACAGATTCCCCACTCTACGTCAGTGAGACAGATGCAGTTAAGGAACAATTTTTTAAAAATATTTGTAAAGCATTGGCTTCTGTACTCACAAGGACTACCTCTACAGATGTTTTGCATAGGAATGACATCAAACATTGTCAGGGTACCTTTATGTCTCCTTCATAAAATATGTCATAAAAACTAGTGACAAAAAACGAACCGCTTATGTTTTTTTTCTTCAGCATTCTAATATAGTCCTTTGGGTGCAGGTCCCAACAAATACAGACTAGATAGAGGCTGCTTTATTTGATATACAATTTGTGTCTTGTCAGCGTCAGTCTGTCATGAGAAACGCACTTAATGTATAATTTCAGCTGCGCGCTCCAGAGCAGCAGTAATTGCAATGTATTCCTTAGGTTGATCAGTTTCCTCGCATGCAAAAATTAGTCTGTTGCAAAAGTTGACAGTTCATTATGCTGTTCATTACAATGGCATGGTGGACTAAACTTTTGCAACAGACAGTACCAACCAGTTTTTAACATTCAGTTCTGTCCAATTTGCTATAGTGCCTAAATCAGTTTGCAAGGATGCAAATCATTCTTATTAATATTGACATTGTTCTCCGGACAGTTAGCAGTGAATTAATGTTAGACGGGATATCATCAGTGTACAAAAAAAGAATGTTAGAACGACCCAGCATGGAACACTGTAGCATGCCAGAAATAATTAAACAAAAAACAGAGCAACAACAGAGACAAGAGAGAAGAAAAAAGCTGGGACCAGCGCGGGTCCCATCTTCTTTTTCTCTCTTGTCTTTGTTGTTGCGCTGTTTTTTGTTTACTTATGTACCAACTCGCTCAACTCGCCATTTTACCGATGCCAGAAATAACTGGTACATATACAATACAACATTTATTCAACATCTCAGCTATGTTTGGGGCATGGGCAAAAAGCCAGAAGAAGGCTTGACTAAGGCCCATACCCCAATACATGACAAGCAGTGGCGACGCATGGGAAGAAAATGCTACAGCATGAAAAATGTCATGAGAAAGTGCCATTCTACACGATATGCTATCTCCTTATGGAGTATTCACAAGATGACGAATTCTAACCCTTACAAGCAAGAGACGTGGCACACATCACAAAAATCTTATGCTTTTGTGCAGCGTGGTACAGCTAGATAGTGAATAAATTGAACTTACTGTGCAGTTCAGGGCGGTCATATTGAAAAATGTACTGGCCTGGAACTAGGAGGGGATGTTTTTCTAGGGGAACCAGTATACAACTGTGCAATTACATGCTCTATATCTTTAGAAGAAATACTAGATAATGAAACCGACCTGTGGTTTTGGACAAAACTGAGTAAAATGTTTTTATGTATTGGGACAACATGCTTCAAATTTCTGTCGGTAGGCAAAGCTTCCTTATTCAACGACAGAAAATATTTGGCCAGAGGGCAGTCAGGGGACATTTAAAATATAGCTTAATGAAAGCCTACCCACTTGAACGTTGTTTCAGTAGGTGGCAGCAAATGGTGAATGGAGCCTTTAGCTTTTTGCTGCATCTAGAATTTCGTTCAGCTTAGTGTCCTATGTCATGTTAGCAGCCTGCATCTGACTATGCATGTTTTCTGCAGGTCGGGGACGGTGCTATTGGCATCCCAGAGCTGGCAAATCTTCCAGATGAGCCCAGTTCGCAGGAGGAAGAGAAACTCCTTGAAGAGTGGCAGGAGTTCCTTGCTCAAATGGAACCACGTTTGCGTCCCGTGGATGACCGCTACACACTCACTGATGGAAAAGGCACCTGGGTGCATTTTGAGGGACCTGGCCTTCTTGAAAAGCTGCGTAAACATTATATGAGAGGTTTTCGTGCAATCCTTAGTGAGGACATGATGCCAGCTTTTCTTGGGGAGCGCTACCATGTTGTTAAGCGTAGCGATAAGTGACTTTTACTGAAGTTTTGCTGTTTTCCAAGTGCTTAGCATGCCTGTTGCAGACTGTGCTTTCATTTTTTGTGTCGTGCTATCTCAACAACATTTAATGTCTTAGCAACAGCAATTCATCATAAGCATATTGTAGTTTTTTCTGCCTGTCCATCACAGCTCTCTCTTTTTTACTTTTGATTGAATCAACTTTCTCTGAAGTTGCTCATGGGAGATTAGCATTTTCTTTCTTTACTGCGAGATTAGCATTTTCTTTAATTTAAAAATTTTAAAGCTGCTTATTTCAATACTTCAACTTTTACCTATTGACTGCAGTCACTTTTTTTCCTTTACAAATTTTTTTTTCTTATTTGAACATACATGCACTCCCATATTTTTTTATTATAAAGCCGCATCTGTTTTTTGTTACAGTTTTCTCATTGTATCATGCATGCGCACCTTTAGACATTGACGAGTTCTTTTTAATCATTTGTTACAAATAAAAAGTACCGTAAATGCATCATGGTTTACAGCCAGCTGACTTTGCTCTTCATGTGCAGCATTACAGGTGGTATCCTGTGTATAGTATGAGCACAAAATATTAGTGAAACGCTCAAGTTTCACTTTGAGAGTAGATGCGATAGCGCCTTTAACACCACCGCCTTTTTATTCTGCGAATGTTCTTTTATAGTTTTTCTTTATGTTGGCCTTTGAGGAAAGGAAGGTGCATTATCTCACTCCCCTGGAGGACACCTCCATTTACAACGAATAGCTTACAACTGGAGGTACAGTCTTTGTCAAAAGTTTATAACCCAGGGAGCCTGCTTTTGAGCCACTTTGTGTGGTTTGTAATGCATTTCCAGTGTTCCAAATCTCTTGATGGTAAGGAGGTTTTTTGTCCTACCCTCTCCGATAGGAAGGAGCTCCACTAATGCTAAATCAACGCCATTACATGTCTCAGAAGCAGGCCCCCTGGGCTCTACACTTTTGACAAAGGCTGTACATATGTCGGCAGTCTGAATCGCAATTGCAAATTAGCCTTCAACTTGACTTGCAGATGGATGCTACATGATAAGCGAAATGGTATGACCACACTGAGCACTGCGTAAAGAAAGGATGCATCACAGTTTGGTATAAGACCACGTGCCCATTTTTCCAACACGCTTTTTACATGATATCTATTTGCTCTATTTGCTCCATTCCACTCCAAACTGCTTTTCCTGCTCCATACTGCCCGAAAACTGCTTCAAACGAACTGCCACGATATGGGAACGATGGCAGTGTACCGGTGGCAAAGGTATGATGCATCTTGTACTGGGCTTATTGATTATAATGATTGGTTCAAGAAAGGAAAAGGTACGGTACCTGTCAAACTTGTTCTGTAGACACCTGAACCATGCCGTTTGGGAAGGGAGGAAGGTGGGATTCAAAGTGGAAAGAGAGGAAGAAGTGCCATACTGGAAGGCTACGGAGTAATTTCGAATACCTGAGGATCTTTAACGTGCACTGACAACGTACAGCGCACTGACTACTCTTCGTTTCGCCTCCCCCGAAACGCTGCCAAATCAAATTTTCAAGTGCTAGGGAAGCGTGGAGGATAATAATTGTTCGCAAGTAATTTTAATATAAGCCATGAGCGATTGGAGGCAATTAATTGTGAAAAACGCACAGCAAATCTGTCGTAGCAGCTCCTCCCAGCATTTCAGTGGAGAGAGAAGCAAGAGCAGTGAGTGAAGCAGAAAGAACAAACTACTGTGAACTGCTAAGAAACTTCTCCGAATGCAAAAATTGCATGAGTAATTCTAATGCTTTTGCTGTGAAAACAAGCAGCTACTTCACCATCAGGCCTTTTTGTCAATGGCAGGTGTGTCAGGCCGATGTCAACAGCATGCTTGATGTGTTACTGGCGGTGTGCTGAAGGTGCCACTCGCAAGAAAGCTTTTCAAGGGTGTTGGTAAGCCATACAGGGCCTGTTGCCAAGATGTTAACACTGAAACCGCAGCATTGCTGAAGCGAAAAAATGACAAGCTATTGGCAGGAGGCCGTGAAATAAAGAAGCCGAAGGATAAACAGACTACCTTCTGTGCTGTCTATCCTTCCTGAAGGTACTATACTGACCAGTGCTCGAAAATTTATCGGCACAGACGTAGAATC
Organism: Amblyomma maculatum; assembly: GCF_055883805.1. Taxonomy (NCBI): domain Eukaryota; kingdom Metazoa; phylum Arthropoda; class Arachnida; order Ixodida; family Ixodidae; genus Amblyomma; species Amblyomma maculatum. The sequence goes on from NC_139344.1 coordinate 274,190,939, forward strand.
AAGAAGGATATGCACAAGATAGAGGAAATATTGTGTCCGTTGATGTGAACTGCAAGCTAGTGGTGCTGTTGAGTGCATCGAAGTGGTAGACTCCACGTTTGTATCTATCAAAGAAATAGCCAGAAGCTTTAGGTCAAATTTGTGTTCAGTTATGAAGCGGACAAGCAAGCGTTCTCATTGCTGCTAGTCTGTTCCGAATTGTTGCTTAGGTCAGACTATGTTGTTAAACATCTTTACATATTTTTGCCATTTGTCTTTTCTTGTCAGAGGTGTGTGCGTAGTCAGAAAAGCATTGAATGTGGCATAAAAAGGAATCAAATTGGAGATTGGGCATTTCAGGAATACAAGACCGCAATTACCTGCAATGCATTTAATCCTAGGAATGTGCCCCAAGGCATAACTAGAATGTTCCAGAACTCGCTTTATTGCTTCAGAACTGCTCAAAAGTGGCATTATTACTGCTCCCTGAGCTGCTCCAAAATGCTCAAGCCTGCTTCCACCCCTGCAGTTATGGGCTTTGGCAATGGCTTTTCGGCCGTATGAGCCCATTACGTTGCCACATATTAAATAAAATACTGTGCACGAGATCGTGATGCCAAGCAGCATCAATGCCCCATTGACCTAATTTCTGTTGTCATGTGTTGCAGTACCTGCTTTGGTAGCACCTGGTGCTTCCATATACATTGCTAAACAATTAGCAGTGTTCACAATCACTGTTGCCCGCCGGGGTGGCGCAGCGGTTAAGGTGCTCGACTGCTGTGCCCAAGGAAGCGGGATCGAATCCCGGCCTCGGCGGCTGTGTTTCGATGGATGCGAAACGGAGTGGCGTTCGTGTGCTGTGCAATGTCAGTGCACGTTAAAGAACCCCAGGTGGTCTAAATTTCCGGAGTCCTCCACTGCGACGTCTCTCATAGCCTGAGTCGCTTTGGGATGTTAAACCCCACAAACCAAACAATCACTGTTTGCACTCTCACTGTCGGTTTCAGTGCCACTGTACATGCACTGTGCTGGTTTGCGCAAATGTTTTTAACTGCCCACCTGCTGCTGTAATGAAATGTTTCTACGTACCGAGCCGACGTGCAGGAAAGCAGTCTTTGGACTTGGTAGTGTAATTGTCAGTGCTCGTGAAAGAGCTTTAAGCCACAATATGTCTGCCTAAAATGCACCTTTATCTAAAGTTGGAAGCAAGAAATGGCAAGATATGCAGCAAATTGCATTACTACTCATTGCAATGCATGATGAGGTAGTCTTTTAACTGTTAATTTGAAAAAGGCAGCAAGATGACTTGTTTATTCTGTATTTAAAGTCCGACGCTGAGTGGCTCTTAAGGTTCATGAAACTTAGTGTAGGTTTTTCTCTCTGTCCTAATCATTTCCACCAAGTTTTCCAGCCATGCGCCAGTTCATTTCTGTATAAACATAATTTTAAAGGAGTAAAGGCACCTAATTCTTGCTGCTGCAGCCACTTTTCGATGGAGGCAAAACCCAAGGCGCCCATGTCTTATGTGATGTCGGTGCTCATTAAAGAACCTTCAGTTGTTCGAAATTTCCGGAACCCTCCACTGCGACATCTCTCATAACCAGAGTCACTTTGGGATGTTAAAATCGAACCAAATCTAATTTAGGTTACATGTTTTATTCTTTTTAATGACACTCAAGACATATACTATGCATGGATCACCATGTGATACCTTCCTACGACTGCTAAATGTATTTATTTATTTCTTTCTTTCACTTGTGGTTTTAATTTGAACAGGTGAGCGATGGCTATGCCGTCAAAGTCTGATATAATCTCACAAGGAAGGGGGGGGGGGGGTGCAGGAAAACAATTGATGTTTAGTATGTTAGCTACTCCTTTATTCGTTGCGATTCCAGTTCCTGAGGCAGGTTGGCTTTAGTTTTTAGTGGATCAAAATGCAAAGGAGTGATAAATTCGCAGTTTTGTTCGTTCCTCACATGACCATTATGGAACTTTGATGCCACAGCCATCCCTCGGCTCTTGAAACCAAAACAGATGAGAGAAAAAATTGAATTATAATTATCTAGCTACCATAAATAAATGCCATTTTGTTATCTTTGCACAGTGAAGTTTTGCACATTAACAAGATGAAAACATGCCACCAAAGTTTGGTTCGCTGTTTCACTGACCTCGGTTCAGATTAATTCTGCGGATAACACTTCAGTTGTGACGTCACGAATATTACCTATGCATTGATGCCTGCTTCGCACTTGCTGAACAAATTTTGAGACTTTTATCAAGGTCTCTGGAGCATTTTAGGAACAGATTTATTGTTTTGAGTCGCTCTTTCATTAATTCAACATACATAGAGGTGTTTTTCAGCTTATGATTGTCATTCCAGCATCAAGTGGAGAACTGTGTCTGTTCAGGAACAAAGTTCTGGTATTGGTTTGTGAATTTCAAATATTTTTCCCAACCTCCAAACCTTGTAGACTTGCCCTTTAAGCACTGTTGGTAGAATTAATTTTTTTTTTTATTTGGTTGGTTCGCATTGCTATCCTTGCCTGCCTGGTGTGTTAAGTCTCATCATCTGTGTGATCTTAGTAGGGCTGCAGACAAGTGCTACACTTATTTTATTGACTTCAGTAGCACCATTTGGCGTCCTTGAGTTGTTGATAATTCGATTTTACCATAACATTATCTAACTGCCCTCGATAGCTCAGTTGGTAAAATGAGTATATTCTGGACAATCGATGGTGCCGGGTGCAATCCTTGGACCAGGATGAATTTTTTTTTCAGCTCGAAGTTCTTGTGAAAGCTGTACAGCTTTTATTGTAGCCATACGGTGCTTCTTGGTCAGATGCAAGTGACTAATTGTTCTCTTATTTCATGCTTTGTGTTTATTTTTCACTTTTCTTCATTCTTTGGTGCATGGTAAATCTGCAACTGCATTAAGGGTAGGAGCACCTAGCTTAGCTGCATACTCTGTGTTGTGTCTGCCAACTTCTATCAGCCCCACCCTGGCGGAAATCGTTCTAGTTAAAGGAATACTCATTTGATCCCAGTTGGTTCCCAGTTGACTTCAACTTCTTAAGCACATTGTCACCTATATTGAACAGCGTAATAGTGTATTCCATCCTAGTCAACATTGCTTTAGAAAGAGTTCATCTACTATCACACAACTAATAGAAACTATTCATGACCTGACATCAGTCATTGATAAGCACAGACAACTGACAATTTTTCTCAGTCTATCTAAAGCTTTGGACAGCATTTTTGCCTAAAATTACAATATTGACTTGATAACTTTCTAGGAAATGATGTTTAAATAAAGGGAATAAAATCATCTCTCTGGCCATCACCAATTTCTCTTGCATCACCCCTGTCTCGCATCAGCCACAAGCTTTTCATAGTACAGACTGAATATACCAATTTGCACCTTTCTCTCTTTCACTTCCACTGAAGGTCTGTTGTAGAAAATTCAGAGTAAGCTTGAGTATGTAGCATGCATTCCGAAGCCTTGAATTGGCATCTTGTCTGGAAGCTTCATTACAGGGGGGGGTTAAGAAGGCCCGAGCCCTTTTTGTTACACAGGCAGCAACAACACTGCAGTCAAGTGGTATCTCTTAAAGCATTGCAGGGGAAATACCATTCACTTCACTAGACATTGCTACACTTGTAGAAACATGGCTAACAACAGATTCTGACTTTGAAATAAAAAATGATTCAATTTCTGGTTAGGCTTGATCATCGATCAAGGGAAGGTCATTTGTCCTAGGGTAAGTGTAATAGTGCTAATATCAGGAGTAGCAGAAATACAGTACCTTTTGTCACCCTTGACATCAGCGCTGCCTGTAAAACCTGGACCTCTGCTACACAGTTTACAAGTTGTGGGATTACCTGTTAAGCTACCACTTCCGCATTCCTGGTGGAGAGGAATTTTTATTTTCCAAATTTCATCAGTTTAGAGGCCAATCCCCCACCAGCCTTAGTAGCTACATAGTCCCCATTCCGGCATGTGAAGACATTCTCGTCTAATTATTTATACTGTGAGACAAGAGGACGGTTCACTTTTCTATTGGTAGCCCAGCCAAAGCAGCAGCTACAAACCAGCAGCGTTTCATTCACACTTCGTCTTCTCTCTGACGAGATGGCCAATGATGATGAATATGTGCAGATGAAAATGACGTGCACGCACAGTGCTTACACTCTTCCCCCTCCTGAACGAAAGCGATCATCCTGGTCGCAGGTTATAGATGAAGGTCGGTGGTTAAAGAGTTTCAATCCCGACGCATACACAACCTCGTTGCCGCGACAACGATGGTCACGAACAGGCAATGCAGGGGCAATTAGAGAGTGCACAGGTGATGTTTGCTTCAGGACTGTGTACGGGCCAATAAATCAGCTCAGAAATTTTTCACAATACTTGTAAAATGTGTATCTGCCCCATTTTGAAATTTGGCTATGTTTTGTTCTTTTGAGCACCTGTGTGTGAACTGTGCTCCTTCCTGCTCTTGAAGGAGGGCCACTTTGTCTCCATCTGGGACTTCCAAAATTCGTTGCAAGTAATATCCTGAAAAGTCAGGTTTTTGAAGCAGCAGAATCAAAAAGAGCGGGGATGGAGAAAGAAACACACAGAACGACTAAGCTGCACTGACAAATAAAAATTTATTGGAAACCTGCGCTTTTTGTTTTCTTGTCAAATCTCGTCAGATCTCTTGCTTTCCTCTGCCTCATGCTCAACTCAAAAAAGACATTTTTTTTGACAATGATACTGATAATGTGCTTACGCACTGCTCTCCTTTTTCATGTAAACCGCCCATGCTTTCAGGATCTCGTGTTAGCCTGTCTCCATTCCTTTCCAGGACTTTTTTTCCTGAAACATGCATTTCATACCTTACAAGATTTTGCCATTTGTTGGGCAAATATTTCTAAAATTACGTGATTTAGAGCAGTATGTGTCCTAGTTGATTTTTCTTTTTAAGATTGGGGAATTATTAGGGAATTCCTAAGAGAATTCCTTATAGTGAGGTACAACCTAAAAAAATAGCAATATATAATTTCTCATGTCATTGTCATTGAAACAATTCCTAGACCTCTGTTGCATGTGTGTCATGATTTTCATTTTTGTTTGCACACCACGTTCAACTGCAGATGGACAGAGCTAGGCCTTTTCAGGTATTGTAGTCTTTAGCCTTTGCCCCTGCAGCATGCCCCTTTTGACCTTTCAGATAAATGACAAAGAAAGGTCATTCAGTGCCTTGCATTGCTGCACTGACCAATTATAATGGTAAAACAAATCAGCCCTTTGGTGTTTCATTATGAAAAAAGTCAGAAGCATCAAAGTTCTTCACCTTATATAGTTTTAACCAACTAATAATATCACTTTTCACTCCCCAGATTGGTTTTATTCAGTCCTTGATTGAGCCTTTGAAAGTTCAGATATCTAAAATTGTTTCAGTGTGGGGCAGCAACTAATTTGTTCAAATTACCTTGAGTTTTATTTACACACTATGCCAACCTTTGTTAAACATTACATTGCAAAACCAGTTCTTTTCACTTTCATATTGAAGTAATGACTGATGCCTCACTGCCAAGGAAAAGCAAGTGTGGAGATTTTCTTTTACTCTCTTGGTTGATGTATTCTATGTCTTTCTGATTTCACTCTTCCTAAGTAGCACCAAAATGTTGTAATGTTACTTCCTTTATTTGATTCAAATGCAAATACATACTGTACTGTGCTGTGTTCTTAATGTAATTTTTTTATTAATGTTTCCTAGACTGCATGCAAAGGCTAATATAATACTTTTCATGCGTTATTTAAACTTCTCTGAAGCAATTCATAAAATAGAGATTTCGAAGAAGCAGACCGAACAGTTTGAATCTGATGCATACACACGTTAGCTACTTATGCACTCACCTAATTTCATTCTCACCATTTGTCTCATGATTATACTTCCGTGAACTGCCAGATGAATTGTTAGTGGGTAAATTTTCTGAAGAAAATTTTGATAATAGTATCATATATATGGCTGGCATGAGCCAAGAAGTTGCAAAGTTCTGTTAGTTGAAGTTTATCATTATGCCTGGAATGGGGAAAAAAACCTGGAACATCTGAAATTAGGTGCTTGAACTAATATGCGAAATTTCTATTTAAAATTTTTTATCCTCAGGTCGCTAGTCACTGCTTTAACATTGAGCATGAATCGCTATCCACACCGATACCCTCAAGCAGCACATGTACTCTGGCGCATCAGTCACAGCCCAGAAATCTGCCAAAGCATGCATTGTCTGGCGGCTCGAATCCTGCAGTCCATTTAAAGTGAGTGGGTCCCATGTGGCCTGTTCAGTTCACAAATCTCTGCAGATTAAATCTGCAGCCCAGCTGGTGATCTTATCCTCATCAAATGCCTCGGTTCCTCAGCATGGATGATGCTACCCTCCTTTTCACAAGACCAGAACATCCCGGTGCTGTACACATGCTCTCACCCCTCTGTGTCTGGTAGCCTTTTGCCATGGATTTTTCCCTCACTCCTGCTGTCACTCGGACGTGGCTTCAATTTTGGTGCTTAATCTCCACCCAGGGTGTCCTGTCTGCGACTCCCAGAATACTGAGGCAGATATTCACCACCTCTTGCAGGTCTTCTCAGTGCTGAAGTCAATAGGAATTTGGCACATGGCAGCAGCTGGTCTCCCACTAAACGACCTGTCATCATGTATTGCATCATTCCCTCCTCAATTTCATTAGATTGGCTTATTTTTTTTTGCATTCATTTAACACCCCTCCCATTTTGCTTTCCTCATCAATTCTCTTTGTGCTCGAGGCAATAAACAATCTTAGAAAAAAACAAAAACAAATTGTTAATGGTGCAAATTTAATCTTAGTATGGTGTCTTAACATTACATGTTTCCAACATAAAAATACATTATGCCAAGTTACAATGTGTATCAAACTCACAAGATACAAAACTTCTGTTAAACCTGCAATCAAACCCTCTTATATAACAATGTTGAAGTGCCAAGAAAATATCTGATATATAACCGGCTTACGCAAAAAAATAAATGACAAATTCCAGTTTATGTAACGAAAGGAAAGTAGCCTACAGTGTAGATTTTTTTGCAGGAAAAAAGTGTGGAAGCCAGATTGGACTGGTTCTTATCATATTTCATTTGCAAATTACGAGCGCTGCGACGGCGAACAACAACGAGAGAGTAATGATAAGGACAGGCGCTACTATCAATTGAACGTTTATTCGAAGAACACAGATTAAATACTCGCAGAAGACAACCAAAGGCACATGCGCTTCATAGAATTTTCCTAGGTATCCAGATATACAATCTCACATTCTTGGATGCTTACAGATGGTGAGCTCACGCATGTGTCACTGTTCTTATGGATGTGATATGACTCTGACAGTTCTCTAGTCATTTGATCTTTGTGTCTAAACTTAATCTTGGTTTTGTTAAAAAGCGGTAGGCATTTTTTCCTACTAGGCACATTTGACCCACTAGGTTTATTCAAATGACAGTCCCTGTAATGAAGGGCCAAATTGGATGAGGGGGCACTATTCAAAGAAGTGTTATGCTGGCGCAGGCGCGTATTGATACATTTGCCGGTTTGCCCTATATAATTTTTCCCACATTTAAAAGGTACTTCATACACAACCCCTTCTTCACATGCGACATAACGCGAATCATGGTCCACTTGGCACGCACCTTTTCTTGTTCTACTTTTTTGTTTCTGATCTCTAGCCCTTCTTATTTTCGGTTCCTAATAAGCTGGGCAAAATTTGTGCGGTTGTTGACAGAAGGGCTTCGCAAACATGCACTTCACTTCCATACCAAATGGAGCCCACTTTCTATAAGAAAATCCGATGAGCTTGCAGAACTAAAGGAAGTGAAGGCGCAAAGTAAAAGGAAAGCAGTCCTCACAAGGCGCATGCCCCTGTGTGACTGACAGAATTGCATGAGGCACACGTGGCTTATGTAGTAATGGGCGCTTTGGTGTGTTTTCTTCGAGAGGCATACTGAAGAGGACTTTGGAAATTATTAGTCTTTTCTCTTCCCCTGAGCCGCCTCAGCATATGTAAGCGACCCTGGCGTGACGCTTGTGTGTGCACGTGGGGCTGCTTTCGCAGGATTGAGTTGATTCATCAGACGGCTCTACCAGCTCCTCTTACATGTGCTTTGGCATTGTGAGCAATGTTTATTGTAGCATTTCTGTGGTTTTCGTTTTTAATGTTACCTCTCCATGGCCAGACCTAACTATAACCGATAATGCTCTGTGACCATAGCCTTCTTAGCAATGATTTGTTTTACCACAGAAAACATGGAAAAGTTGATGTTGGTGCGGAAATCCATTATTTGATCCAACATATTGTTCTAACTGGTATTGTTATAAGTGGGTTTGGCTGTATACAAATTGTATGATTTGGTTTATACACCGCTTAATGTACCAAAGTGGCATTAGGAAATGTTATAGAAACCTTGAGGGTTATAGAAATGTTTCAAACATGACAAATACATTTTATGTTAAATTCAAACAGGTTTCTAGCTAGCAGTGATTCCTTCCCTGCATAAATTAGACAACTGTACTCTTCTCTGTTTGCATAAATAAAATCAGAGATTATGGATGTCAAGTTTCTGATACCTCTAAATGTAATTACAATTACTACGTTTAATTTGCATCGCCACAAAGGGCCTAAATTAATTCAGTATGGAGATGATGACACCTTAGCAAAGGCATCTGAAAGGTATGTGGTCCAGCTATTGACCTTTTTTTGACCTGTTCATACATTGCAGCATCTAGGTTTCATATATTATAATGCACAAGTTTCCTATGTCAGTGCTTACTTCTGTTCAAATGCTTTCCAACTTTTGTTTCCTCTGAAGTTTTGCTATCGTACAAGTTTATAGTTCCTTTCTTTTTATGTTGTTGTGTGCTGCTGCAAATTTTTCTTTTCTCTAGGCCTGTTATGGCATCCTCCCTTTTGTGCCTTATTGTGCTGAGCCTGAAACAATTGATCATTTATTAATTTCTTACGTTGGGGGGGGGGGGCACTTTTCTTCAAGTAGGAGGCTGCTTAGAAGTTAGTTCAAATAATTGTTTGTGCTTGTCTTCTTCTGTTTCTTGATGCTTCACTTGGACACTGAATGAAAATGTATGCTGTCATCCAAAATTTTATTAGGAACATATCTTCTCATTGCTCGAATTTGTTAGGGCAATCAGCCACTGTTAATCACTGTCTTTATAACCTGAATTCAATGGTTAGTTTGTTTCTGCATTTGTTTGATTGTCTGCTCGATTATTTATTGATATTGTACTGTATGATTACCTTACATTTTTTTTTTCCTTTTGTCATTTCTTAAAATATGCACTCCCCCACCCCACTCTTGCTATAGCTCCAGATGGAGCGGCAGTATGTACAAATAAAATAAAAATAAAAATGATTGATTACTCTCAAATTTGAGCATATAAAGCCGGTTTCTGACATTCAACCGTCTCTTTCCCATAAATTCAATTTGATTCTTTATTTTCTGTCATAACTTTTTCTGCATCCAATATTAAAGAAAAAAGTCTGAAATTCACTATCTGTGCACTAATCTCAGCTCTTTTGGGTATGCACCATTGCGTTTTGACGGCAACCGCAACAACATTCCCCCCTTGCATGCATTACTCGCTATATTTTTCTCAACGTTTCTTTCAAAACCATGTATCTTTCAAATTCATTACACCCTAACCTTCGCAAGTTTCGTCTGCACCAAATCCTGGCCGATCCACCGTCGTGGTTATGTGCGTGCCATTCCTAACAAAGTGAATAACTACTAGCAATATTTTTTTTTATTAGGAAATCATCGCCGTAGCCTTGGCCAATCGCCCCCAATAGGCATGGGCGATTTCCCAACTGAGGACGTGCAACATCAGCGTACTGGTCATCGATCCACATGCGCATGAAAAGTTTCAAACTTCGCGCGCTCCTCAAAGATTGCTGTACCACCTCGCGGAAGGCTTTGAAACTAGCGTCACTCTGCGACTCTGTTCGTGAAATCGTGGTCCATCCGTCCAACTTCTCTGTTGCTTTGTTTAGCAGCAATTCTGCATTTTCTTTCAATAAATACATCTATCTATCTCTATTGTTTAACAGCAGCTCCGTGGCGCGACGCAGCCAAACGGCCAAACTTACGGCCAATGCAGCTTCCTTCTCGCCAGTTGCACATCCCCCTCCCCCAACCCTGTTTTGCAGCGCCCGTGACCAAAGCAACCAAAGTGGCCAAAGCAGGCCAAACGCAATGATTCTGTCATCGTTAGGAAAAAGCACGGGTGAGGTAGCAGTGTGATGATGCACCTGTAGTTTTCTGCTGCTCTCCTAGCGCTCTGTCAAATGCCGACTAGAGACGCTACTCATCGTAAATACTTTGTGGGGCCGTGGCTCTGCGCATTACGCTAGTGAGCCGTGTGTGCTGCCTTCTGCATCGTTGCGCAGTAGTGTCGCCGTGTCGCTCAATCTCCTGATGACTATAGAATCTGTTTTGTTTTCTGTTTAAATAGAAAACTTCCTGTAAAGGCAGTCGGAGCCACTTGGGGGCCAGCTGCAGCTAAACCTTTCACGCTCATTCAGTGTAATGTGAGCAATGCCGAGCATTACGGTGTGCTGCACCACATCCTAATGCAGCTTAGAGGCAGAGCCGCAGAGCGTCAGGGAACGGAGGTGGTTTTGAAAGGGACACGCGCGTTGCATGACATTAAGCACGCCTGACTGCGCCGCGCTTCATGCGTATTTCTTTGCAGTGACGTGACGCGATGACGCCCACTTGCATCTAGTTGCTCCCGTGAGATCTCTTTAAGGTGAGGTATTTTGACAGTTGCTGAACTTCCATTGCTTAAACTCGGACTTGGTTATTTTCTGTTATAACTAGAAGCAGTCAATTCATCGTTATGGTCGTTGTCGCCTTTGCTTCGCGGTTTCTCCTAATGACTGCAGTTAACCAATATCGTATCAATTATTTACAAAGTAGAAAAGATTGAAACCCGAAGGAGTGATGAATGCAAGGCAACAGTGAGGCGATAAATCCAGTGAACAAGCCAAGGTGCGCCGTTTTGTGTGTCTCGTGCTTGCAGTTTTGGCTGTCTAGAATAAAATCAGCGTTTTATTGCTGTCAGTGCGAGCAGTAGCTTTAGTGTGTGTGCGCGTAGTGCACGTGTGTGATACTAACGAATTTCGTGACGCCTCTGGTTGACTAGGCACCTTGCTTTCACTGCTGATTCGCAGACAGTTCACCTGGGTGTCGAAATGGGCTTTATCAAGGCATTTAAAATACCTTCTAATATTAGCACTTTGTTCTTATGGTTGGGCAGGAGCATCCGGACATACAAGGGGTGCTAAAAGGCCATTCTGCCTGTGCCGCAGAGGCTTTCATAGCAGCCTGAACAATCCATAAGTGCACGCCTCAGACAGTAGTCCCTATGGTGGTGCCATTGCAGGTGGCATTCGACAAATTTAGTTTTGGGAAGATGCCAGTGGGGTGCATACTCGCTGGGTGCGTCCATTTGCTCCTGTGGTTGGCCTCATCCTCTGGTGTTGTGTGTGCCAGATTTGAGCGTGCTAATGTTTTTGCCTCTTGGGTCCTCCAAAGATGCACCCGTGGCGCTCGCGCTTTTGCTGTTTGTGCTGCACCAGGTTTGCATTTGCTGCTTTTAAAGCTACTTTTTGGTACTACTTGATTTGTTGCGGAAGGATTATGCTGCTGTAGCAGCAGAAGCATCTTATATCACAAGAACACTGTTGCTTGCTTTTTCTAGATTGTTTGAAACTTTGGAGTCTCGTTGTGGTTATAGTATCTGTGCTCAATTTTTTTCAGTAAGGATGATTTGCTGCCATCCAAGGGAATGGCTGTAGGAGGCAAACACAATGGAACTCATAACGACCAAGGTATGTTTGTTGCATGCTCATTGGTGCAACACTACAAGAGTGGATGACCGTTGTCAGATGTTTTTAAGTGTGTGCTGTTTTTTATTCTGTATCATGCTGTCTTGTGCAGAAGTAGCAAATAATGTTTACTCAATTAAACCACGTTAGTGGAAGTCCGCTTGATTGCTGCAGCAGATGGAAAATGTGCCACCCCACTGTGGTGGCTTGGTGGTTAGGACGCTCATCTGCTGATCCCGAGGATGCAAGTGCAATCTTTGCTTCGGCGGCCGACCCCAAGTGGTATTTATTATGGCACCCTCATAGTTGTCGCATTGAGATGTTAAAACCTTCAAACCAAACTAAAAAGTTCTGCAGTATATAGGGCTCATAATTGGTAGTATTTGTTTTAACATGGCAAAGTCTACTTGCTGATGAGGTGTGTTTTGAATTACGGCACAGAAAATGGGACTAAAGATGAAGTGACGAGATTAAAGCTTTTTTTTTGCTTAGCATCTCCGTACTACTTCTAGATTTTTTTTTTTTTTTTGGTCTGTTCACTAATGTAGCAATTGTTCATCGAAGGAACTTCGTTGCCTTTTGCTGCACAGTATATGCACAGCAGTGGCATAAGTTCTAATTGAGCAGCTGCCTCCATGGTTAGGATCGAATCCTGTCTTTTGTTGACACATATTGATGGAAGCTTACTTTAAAAATTCCATGTGCTATGCAGTGTCATCTCACAACCCCAGGTAGTCAGAATTAGTTTGGATCTCCCCCCACTCCCCCCCCTTAGGACATTAAACCCACTTACATACTTATCATGCTATGCTTTACAATCTAGTTTTAGATGTCTCATGTGTCATGCTTTTTTAGTACTATGATCAATTCTTTGAAATGGGTTTGAATGAATGAGTGTGACATTTCATCTTTCTTATTTATGATGGAGTTTGATGGCTTGCTTTCATAAAATGCCAATTTTTGTATTTTTTGCATTGCTGCTTTGGTGAGAGAATTTAGGCTTTGATGAGATGACTGCTTTCAGCCATCTTGAATTCTTGATAGGCCTTCAGCCACATGGTATTTTACTAAATGTGCTAAGGGGGGACTTAGAAGCATCATTAAATTTGTTATGGATTTATTTGATATGCTGCATATCCTTGACAGTTTGGCTTAACCTTTGTAACATATTATAGTAAAACACCCCAGATGCACTGAGTGTAACAAGTGTCACTGCTAGATTTTTTTTTTTTTTTAATATTGGTATTGCTGCACATGTTTTTTAAAAGTGAACCTTGGGACATTTGAATGTTTAATAAAGCTCATTTTTTTTTTATATTGTTGCAGCCTTTATTAAAATAGATAGCACATCAATAGGTGCATGGAGTGAAGGCTTCCTGCCTTTTTTTTTAAATTGCTATTTAGGGAGTACAGGTTTTCATTATATATATAAAATAACCCTCCATGTATTGTTCTTTATGTCCAAGGTTTAAACTTATCTCCGCCTGTCACATTCTGACAGAGGTGAAATGCTAAAGTGTTTCTTCATTGAAATTCTCAGACATGTTGGGTATAAAAACTAATCCAGAACTTTCTTTCAAGGCACATTTCATAACTACAATTTGTTAATTACTAGTTTTGAGCAAAATAGACCTTTCTGGACATGCTTACTTTAACGATTTAGGGGGACATTTCCTAATTGTGATCAGGATGACTTTGTGAGGCTGCTGAATTTTGCAGCTTATGTGTAATATTAATCAGCATGATTGACTGCATGTATGCACCATATTTGGCCAGGTTTTGAAACTGGATAAATTACCATACTTGAAAGCAGTTTGCTTAGGGAGTGGGCAGTAGTATGTAATTTAGAAGGTATTCCGTGAGTTGAAATCCGATAGGTGGGATCAAAAGGGGATGTTCACGTCATATCCTTTGCACTGTGCTGTACAGTTTTAGCTGCTAGAGAGCATTCATCATACATAAAAAGACTATGGAAACATGGCATGTAAATGATTATTTCTTTTGTATGAAATGCAGAAATAATTCTAATTTGGGCCTATTTGTTGGAAAAGAGGAGTCCTGACACTTTCCTTGGTAGCATCGTGTGCACCACGTGGACACACTGGTTTATTGCATAATATGCCTGTAGTGAGGCACTGCATGACTGAGGGTGAAGGACAAATGATTAAGAACCCACATTTTTTAACCATGCACTAACACAAAGGAAAGTGACGCCGAAGAAGTAGACAGGAGATCACCTGTTTGTAATTTTTCTGTCTACTCCTTCTATGTCTGTCTCTTTTGCTGCTGGTGCATTGTTCTAAATTTGCACCGCCCAATAGCTAGTCTTTCTGCTTCAATGAGAACCAGGGTGGTGACTTCAGGCAGGTGCTTGTTGTGTGGCAAAACCTGCTGTGTGCACTCATATAAAGCATATACTGCATGAAAACGAGTGTGCAACTACAAATTTAGCAAGCTCACCACTCAGTGCATAGATAAAGCAGACCCTATGTAGGAGCTTACACTCAAGGTCTGGTGACACACCAGCCAGCTTTGCAGTCATGCTTGCTCCTGTAATGTTACGCATGTGACAATTTCCTCTATTTGTAGACCTTGTTGTGTTGCGCTTCTTTTCACCCATGGGCATATTGATGTGTTGAATGAACTAAACTTTGCTCACACAAACCTCAATGGGTTATAAGCTCTGCACATGTAGACAGTTTTGAATATAAGCACAATTAAAACAGGAAATGACATGCAACAAAATAACCAAAACCCAAGAATAGCCGAAAACAATTCCAGTTGTTCATTTTGATTCATTACTATTCATAACCCCCCATTTCACCCTGAAACCCTGGACAGAATTTGCTTGGAACCATTTTAATTTCTTCTACAGGGGGTGCTGCTATTGACAAAAAAAGGGACGCCCACACATAGACTTCATGATGAAAGAAACACAGAAAGGGTGCATTAGCATTTGTACTGTTGAAAAGGGCAATGGCACAAACAAAACAAGTAGCATTGGTAAAGCCGAAAATCTAAACAAATTGGAAATGTCGTAAATAGCAGTCTGAATTAAGAAATCTTCTCTGAGAAGGTTAGACCTTCCTGTTCACATATTGTTTGCCATATGCTGCCTGGTTTATCCAGAAAGTGTACACTGGAAGTTGCTTTTGGTAGATTAAAGGCAGTACTGTCACATTTTTGTTTTCTCTTCACAGCCCTGCAGAGGCTTCTGGCTTCGTTGGAGCAGGTGTGCCAGAAAGCTCATAGTGGTGACGACGACCGTGCCTTCCTTGCTGCTCTGCTCCAAAACAAAGCCCTCCAAGCATTGGTTCATGTACGTCCTATGTTGAGCCTTGTAGTATTAGCTGGAATGAAGTGGCAGCAATCCTGAACATCACAGCAATGGAATTACTCTCAAAGCACTTAGTAGTGTGCTGTCTGCCGGGAAACAGACTGCGCCAGGTTCCTAGAAAAACCATTATGAAATGCTGGCTTATCTGCTTGAGCCTGCTGTGCAAGTACTTCTGAAAATTTTCAACAAAATATTAAGACTATGAAAAATAGCCGAGGCATGAAAAAAAGCCCGTTCTGAAACCTGGAAAACCACCATTCTCCTAGCAGTTATAGACCCATAAACCTTACGAGGTGTCCGGCTTAATTTTTTGGAAGTTTTCTGATTAATATTTGTATTTAAATCCCATGTATTTCTTAACATTTATCAATGTGGTTTTAAAAAAGCATTCTTAACAACGGACCATCACCTTGAAATCAAGTCTTCTTGAAAACACTGTTCGAGGAGCATTTATACACAAACAACACCTTGCTGTCTTTATCACCCTAGAAAGGGCATATGACACAACTTGGAGGTTCGGAACCCTGTGGCAGTATACTGAATTGTTTGAGTGGATCTTTGTCGGACCACTCATTTCAAGAGTGTGTGGATGTGGAACACTTTCAAGGCACCTCCAAGAAAATGGTGTACCGGAAGGCTGTATATTAAGTACTGCTGTCTTCATAGTCTTCATAGGCAGAATGAATTCTGTAGAGAAAAGAATCCCTAAATCCATAATGCACTCAGTCTGTGCTGACAACCTCCAGGTTGCTTGCACGTCTTTTAATGTATTGGCATGCAAAAGATCAATTCAGGTTATGGTGAATAAGCTACCAACTTGGCCAGATAAAAATGTATTCAGATTCTCAACACAGAGATCAGTGGCTGTTCTTTTCTAACTTAGACAAGGCCTGCAAACTCATCCTACCTTCTATTTTAATTTTTTATTTGTTCGGTTCCTCAAAGGTCTTCATTGAGATGTTACATGAGGGAGTGGGCGTTGCATAGGCAAACAACTGTAATGAAAATCGCAATGAAGTGTTTTAGATGAATCACCTGAATGCTTTGGGGTCTGTGATTGTGGAGACTTTGGTGGGCGGGCCATTCCAGCCTTTGGCTGTGCATAGGAAAAATGACTTCTGAGAAATGGCAGTGCACTACAAATAAAACACTAACACAAATTTTTAGGCATAATTTTTGGCAGAAAACTCAGTCCTGTCTCACATGAACACCCTCAAAAAGAAAGCAGCAGTATCCTTGAACATGCTCAGAGTACTGTCAACACTACTCTTAAGTATCTAAACAGCAAAAAGAAAAGCTTCCTAGAACAGCTAAAGGGCTGAAAACCTCACGAGCATGGGAAATATATACCATTGACAAAGCGTTTCAATCACTTGCTGCCAAAACCAAGCACACTTTCTATTCCATAATGTTGCCCAGCAAACCCAGCATCAGTCCTAGGCATACCATTTCATGCCAGCAGCATTGTGAAACTAATATAGATCCACTGAAAGTGTCATAGCCAGCGTTGGTGGTATCAGCTCTAAATTACTGAGAAATGTGAAAAACATTACAAGCGTTATCCTTGCACACATATTTCAGCAGCCAATTACCATCCACAGTGATTCCACAGGACTAGAAGGTAAACAAGGTAACTTCAGTACCAAAACAAGGTTCCCTCTCTATGAAATACAGTCGAACCCGGATATATCGAACCCGGATATATCGAATTTTGGTTATATCGAACTCACGGAATATCCCCCTGAAAATCCCATGTAAAAGTATAGGAAAGCCGCGTCATATATCGAACTCAATTTCACCGGTCGTTCGATATATCGAACTCCGCACCACGCACTGGAAAGTGCGCCTTCCCCAAAGACGATCGCATCACCCTCGGCCGTTTGCCGCGTGACGTTTTCAAGCCACGCGTGGAAGGAATGAGAGGGGACAGTTCGGTTAGGGCAGCGCCGCGCACTGCACTATCCCCAAAGGCGCGCGCATCTGCGGTTATCATTTCCCGCGCGCCAGCACGTGATGTTTGCTAGCCATGTGCGTTAATGAACCAGAGAGAACCGGTGAGAATGAGAGGGGAAAACGTGATAGAGCGAAGATAAGGGTGTGCCCATTCTTTTGCCGAGCTATCTCTCTCCTTCCTCTTTCGCGGCCTTCGTTCGCAGTAGCACGCGCTACGCATGCGCCAAGCCAGCTCAGCCCGTTTTCAGACAGAACGTCGGACGCTTTCTCCAGCGTGTGTTGTGAACCCTCTGCGCGCAGCGCGCGGCTGACGTGGCTATGGCGCCTGCGGAAGTTCAGAAGCGGCAGATCTTTTTTTTTTTTTTTTTTTTTTTTTTTTTCTGCGAGAGTCGTTTGTTCTTATCGTTGTGCTGTACGCGCGGCGTAGCGTAAGATATGGCGTTGCGAAGCGGCCTTTTTTTTTTTTTTTTTTTTTTCGGAAGGCGTTTATTTTTGCATGTATGAATCAACGAAAGCACGCGGTCAGCTACGATCATGACACCGGCTTTTAGCACTTTTCGCTTCAAACAGCATTTGCAGCTACTTTATCACGCTCTCCAATGATTGTGTGGCAGTAGACTACGCCCTCCCCAAGCGCGGCGTCAAAAATCTAACCAGGCTTGTGCTATCAAGCCATCACGGGCAGTCTGCCAAGTTCGCTCCCCGCCGCAGCAGGAGCTATCAAAAGATAAACACCCCGCGACGTTATCGCTGCGCAGCATCTTGGCACGCTGCCAAGAAATGAGCTGTGGATGAGACGACCGAAACGGGGTGCGACATGCAAGCAATAACGCTGGCGATTTCTGCCGCGGCGACACAGAAACCTTGTTTTGAGCTGCCGCGGTGGCTGGGCTTGTACGGCGCAGTTCCAACAAGTTGGAAATTTTTTGCTCTGTGGCTGCCGCTCGTCGCTGAGATCGCTTAACGCTTGCATGTGAGCGAGCTGTCCCTAGCGCTTTCTTTTTTTCAAATTCTCGAGTGCAAAAGTGGCGGGTGGGTTCATTATGCGAGTGAGTTGATTACGCGACAAATACAGTATCGTTTTTTCACATCGTAAGTGCCGTCCCAAGGCGATTTCTGTATATCGAATTATTGATATATCGAACTATTTCGCGATCCCCTTCGAGTTCGATATATCCGGGTTCGACTGTAATTATCGTCCCATATCACTTGCTAGCATTTGTTCACAACTTATGGAGCACGTTTACTCACATAGTGTAAACTCTCTGATATCAGTAAATTTCTTTAATCCTAATCAGCATAGTTTCCAGAAAGGTATGTTATGTGACACACAACTTTCTCTATTCATAAGTGACATCAGTTCTAATTTAGACCTTAACATAGCAGTGGATGCATTATTTTTAGGTTTTGAAAACGCATTTGACAAAGTTCCCCACATGTGGCTACCCTATAAACTCTCAGGTTTAAATATAGATCCCCTCACTCTTATATGATACGATGCTTTCTTTCGACCCATCAAGAGTTTGTACCATATACTAATCAATACTGCTCTGCTCAACCCCGTTACATCTGTGTGTCACAAGGTACGGTACTTGGCTCTTTTTCTTATTGACATTAATGAACTGCCGGCTCTTACTACATGTAACGTTCGATTATTTGCCCATGACTGCACTATCTATCAGCCTTGTCTTGTAGTATAATTATGATATATTAATAATGTCAGTATTTCAGTAACGGTATAATATTACAGGGCGCAATCCACGAAATTTGCGAAGGAACTATATTCTGCTGTGCAGTGAGCTGATGCATTTCAGCTCTGTAGCTTTGGCTGCATAGGCAGAAAAAGTTGTCCGGGAGTATAATATTCCATCTCTTGTTTCACACTGTAAAATTGCCAGACTATGTCTCTCATAAAATTTATCACTCACCACTTTGAAGTTGTTATCGCACCAGCTCACCACATTTCTGAGTGCATTAATCATGACAAACCAGTGCCCACCATCTGCACATACTTCTGTGTATCTTAGTGCTTTCTTTCCCCAGGCAGCCAAGGACTGGAATTGCCTTGAAGCAGTTCAGCACACTAATGCAGTGCACTTTCAGCCTATATTGAAAAAATTATCAACATGCTGTAACAACCCACCCTTCATATAATACCCCGACTGGGGCATTTGAGCCATCAGTAAATAAACAAATGCAGGGGGTCTGATCTGGTTAGTGGCTCTGGTTATTTATTACTCACAGAATTTGAAGCACAGTCATTGAGACTGAATGTTAATGCGATGAATATGAGGTATCTAAACATCTTCCATGTACACGACACACCAGACAAGACACAAAAGTTAAGGTGTGCGGTCACTGTTTAAAGTTGCTGCAATTCTGCGGCGTATAATGGTCTGGCAGAGTCCTCAAAGGACACTGGATCTGCCGCATATTTCTGTCAACACTTGCAGGCGTATTTAAATGCATTTTCCCACTTGTGCCACAGAGCACCAGCTGCAGTGCCCCTCCAATGCCCCTAGATGTGCAAAGGTGCCCCTAGTGGCTGCTCCTGTCCTAATATCAAACTTTTGGCAAAGTTTCATGACGAATAAAAGTATTGGACTCTGGTGCTACGTTTAAAAAATGTTTTGTTTGAAATTGTTAATCTTAATGTGTTCAGTAATTGAGCATTTTTCGTTGCAGTAAGTCTCTGTGTGCACAGTTCCTTGTTTAAGTACAGTATATTGTGACATTACAGCTTGACTGTCATTGCATTTGTATTGTTAATTTTTTAATTAAACCTCCCATTGTTGAACTTATTATATGAGTGAACTGTGTCATCTCTACAGATACACTCAAAGATTGTCAGCTTCAGCAACCAAGGGATTGCTCCTTCAAGCTGCGATGCCTCACTCACTGCCGAAAAAGTAATTCTTGATGCATTTGCACGTCATGTTGTTTTCTCACTAAAGCATGGTACCCACATGATGCATGTCATTTATCTATTCAGGTGTTACATGCCCTCCAAAAATGCACGGAGCCAGATGCCAAGGAATTGAGCACCTTGATATCTTCCCCACATGTCAAGGTGTGGAAGGAGCTTCACCTTTGCTTTCTTTTGTTTACATGGCTTGTGTGCATTTACACTTGCTTAGGATATGTTTCAGTAGTTCGCATAAAGGAATTTTTGCGTAATCGACGCCAGCTTTTTGTTCAAGACATGTTTCAAATAATTGTGAACTGACCTTGTTTAAATTTAGATGTCTGTATGCACCATAAGCATAAGTAGTTGCTAGAAGATGCGTTGCCGCCACAATTGCAGCAGAAATAAAGTGCTCATTTGAAAAGTCATGTAGGAAGTTTGCATATACCTGCAGTGCACCTGATTCTTGTTTCAAGAATGGGCTTTTAAGTGGAACAATGTTTTTGTGGTGTAGGGAGACTGACTTGATATCTTAACAAAGAGTTCACAGAGAAGGTAATGCGGCAAGGTCATAGAACTCTTCATTGTGATGTTTTAAAGTTAATTAGGTTATTGTGTCCCCTTAGGGAAATGATGTCTACATTCAGGTATGCTCAGTGTCCCAGCTAAATGTAACCACGGTTTTAACAAAGACTATCCTAGCCCAACAAAATGAGCCGAGTGCTGTTGACAGTCGGGTGGCCTAGTCTACAACATTATTAGTGTGAAAGCACTAACCCGGAGGCTCAGAGCCTAGCAAAGTCATCGTTTCTATGTCCGCTTTGTGTAGGTGTCCACTGAGGAGGGAAGCAGATACTGCTCTTTACTTTCCCCAAAAACAAACCAGCTAAGGACTTCTAGTTTAGTTAATAGTTTATAGGGTTTAACATCCCAAAGCAATTCGGGCTATGAAAGCAGCCATAGTGAAGGGCTCCAGAAGTTTTGACTACCTGCATGAGGTTCTAACATGCACTAACATCGCACAGTACATGGGTTCCTTGCAGACTCCGCATAAATTGCAAATTGGTGCGTAGAAAAGGAAAGGTGCAGTATTTTTCACAACGTTCGTTTGGACACCTGAGTCATGCCGTATAGGAAGGGAAGAAGGTGGGCATGAAAAA
Organism: Amblyomma maculatum; assembly: GCF_055883805.1. Classification (NCBI taxonomy): domain Eukaryota; kingdom Metazoa; phylum Arthropoda; class Arachnida; order Ixodida; family Ixodidae; genus Amblyomma; species Amblyomma maculatum. Next base: position 274,212,179 of record NC_139344.1, read on the forward strand.
GAGAGGTACCGTAATAGATGGCTATGGAATAATTTCCACCACCATAGGAACTTTTACATGCACTGACATTGCTGTACCAGGTTCTCAGTGCTAAGCTGCCAGGCAAAAAGTGTCTTAATCAGTTTAAACAACGTTAAAGCCCCGTCTAAATTTTTTTACTTCTTCAAACTTTAATACTTAGTAAGGAATCATGGTCTAACTTCTTAATTATTGGCTATACGAACAATTGCCTATAGAGAAGTTGCAGATAGTCTTAAATAACAGCTGACTGAAATGTTTGCACCCAGTACCATTTACGTAGGGTGGCTTTTTTACCAGTCTTAATTGATAACTCCCTAAGTAGAAAGAAGCTTTCACGTAACAGTAGTACTACTTCAGCATCTCAAGACATGCGCCAGTAGGCAAAATCTGATTTTCTCTTTAGCACTTTCGGCAATGAAGCTTTGTGTGTACACTGGGCGATAGAGATAAGCGAGTAGCTGATCCTTTGGTATCTTTCTTTGAAGGCCAGTAAATGGAGCTATGTAAATCGTACCTTGATGCAGACATCACAGCTAGCTGTTTTTCACGATGGTCAACAACTTTTCAGTTGATGCTTTGTTCCTCCAACTTGTAAATTAGGTGCCTGTAAGTTAGCTAGTTATTTTTTTACTAATGAAATAATTTTGGCAAACAAAAAATACTGTAGGCTAGGTCAGGTCACTCTCAACAGCTCCCAGTGGTTTTTGCTGGGCTTGAATGCTGTTTTTAATTCTGGTTACATTTAACTAGCACACCTGGTACTATATAGTATTGTTGCTTGTTGAAACTGAGCTAGTTATGATTGCCTATTTTGTTTCATTCAGTAGTGAAGCTGCCATCATGGCTCTATGTAAAAAGAGCAGGGCTAAAGCAGCACTTTTTGCTTGCTTTTAAATTTTGCTTTTCTGTGTTCTGTTTAGTAGATGTCTGTATGCACCCGCATAAGTATTTGCTAGAAGATGCGTTGCCACCGCAATTGCAGCATCAATTGTACTGATCAATTGTATCCATAATTGCTGTCTTTTCAACAGGCTTTGCTTGAGGCCCATGATATTATAGCAAAAAAGGAATTTCTGCCATCACTCACCGAGGCAATTTATGAGGCTGAAGAGGATGAGGAGACCATTAAGATAGTCCAGCTTGTAAAAAGCAACGAGCCACTGGTAGGCCTTCTGCATTTCTGGTCACATTGTGCACAGTAAATGCACGTACAGATGCATGACCCCCCCACCCCCACTTTCCACTCGGAACATGCACACGCACTGTATTACATAGTTTTGGCTCTGTTTTATAAACCATTCTTCATGCGCTCTCGGATAATTTATTTTAATGTAGTCTATCAACAAACAGTAATTCAAGGGGCATTTTTTCTACATGCTTTATTTCTTGAACCGGCTACCATCGACTGCAGTGTGATATAAAAAAATGTATGCCTCTACATACAATTTTGATGTATAGGCCTGCTAAGTACAGTATGGAAATTCTGCAGGTGGTCATTCCAGTCACTGTTGCTTGTGACGATATCTGTGAAGATAGCACTAAAATTAGAGCTATGCTTTGTAGCAGGATACAGTGATGTTCTTGCTATGGCATGGAGACTAAGGGCAATGTACAATGATATGGTTGTACTTTCTGGAATCGTGGTCAACTCTCCATAGTTGCCACCTTCACAGACATGCTGTCATGCTGCAGTAATATTGCAGCAAGCATTGGAATTGTGCTTGGGCCATAGTGTAGCCAGCTTGCTGAGTGGAAGGTATGCTGGATGATTAACATGTTTTCATTATTTCTGAAAAAAAAAAAAAAAAAGAAAAAAGCTACAGTTGAAATTTTTATTCCTACCCTCTCTTGGACTAAAGGCCATGATGAAGCAAACATGCTACAATCCTGTTTATTAGTACTGTGCAGTTCATTTGTAATGATACCGTGTATAACACTGTATTAATTGTAACAACGGTTTTAGGGTCAACTTGCACATTTCAGTTATATAAAAATAGATTTTCAGGTATATCAGTAGACTATCCGCATACATAAAATACAACAGCCAGACTTGTGCGTTCTGAGTAGTTTTTTCTTACCGTGTTGAGTGTATGTAATTTGATTTGCAGTGAAAACCTAGGCTTGATGCTTTTAATCACTTTTTGGTGGGATTCCAAATGGAATCGATCGGACCTGGTGGGTGTGAAATGTGTGGTCAGTGGAGTGCAGTGAAAAGAAATTTTCCGCACTCAAAACCATTAATCAACGCCACTCTTTGTTGGCCTAGAGGTATGTGTTGCACTTTTTACATCAAAGTGCGCGGGTGATTTCCACGAGACTGCCTAAATATTTTTCTTTACACACTTTGCTCAGTAGGCCAATATTAAAATTAGTTTGTGAGAATGATATTTTGGAACACAAAAAATTGTGAACGTTGTGGCAGAGGCGACATTTTCACTCACTGCGCTTTGTCGCAACTTTTCAATGACCCATGAATCTAGATATACAGGCCATGATTAATGTATTTTGCGTGCTATAAGTAAAAAGGATAAGAAGTACATCAGGACTATTTTAAACGCTGTGAGGAAGCCTTAGCTTCCTTGTGAGAATGTCAAAAACGCCATAAGTCTGAAATGAGGCTATTTTGACTTGTCCTTTTTTTTTTTTCTCTGAGACTATGAGGGATATCTATTTCAAAATTGCAAAATAAGTAAGCAATGGAATGCTAGACAAGTGTACAACTGTGCTTTGTCAAATATAATAGACAAAAATACTGGCCCAAATATGGCATGTTTGAACATAGAAGTCTTTGAAAAATTGAAGAAAAAAAAGACACCATCCTAAATGTTTCCTAAAACTTTAGAAATTGTTTCTCGGAGCAAATGAAAGAGAATATGAAAGAACATACCGCATTGTTTTCAACTATGTTATCAAAGTTGAAACCTGTAGCTTCTAGGCCATTGTTACAACCATCTGAATGAAGGCACAAATGCAGCAAGCACACTGGCCACTGCTGAAAATGCTGCCCATATGCTGATGCCGAGGCCTTTACTGTGAAGAGATAGCGTACTTGATGGCATTATTATAAACCAACGCCAAGCTGTGATGTAGGCAGGATGAGGCAGCACCACTATCTGTGGGCATGGGTAACAGCTTGAAGTGCCACCAAACTTACTAATTCATATAACCAATCATTTTGAGTTAGATTTTTCGTTTTCCGTTGGACACTCGTGATGCGTGCTCCTGCTCCTCATCATCGCTCCCGTCAGCGGCAGAGTATACAAATATCTCACACTAGAAATTTGTCAAACATGATAGGCACCAATGTGAGAGCAAGGGTAAAGATTCGCATCTCTCGAGGCACTCTGGGAGCAAGCGGGCGGGGTGAAATAGCATTGCTGCAGTACGGCTCTGCAGCTGCTCCTATCGTTGAAGCTGTGTGGTCTTTTCTCCACTTATTGCGTACAACTGTGCACCCGCTGCCACTGATTATAGAAACTGGGAAGAGAAAAAAAATCTGGGGGCAGCATTGCATGGATTGCAGCAGCTGTGTCTGATGTCATACTGCAGCTTACACAAAAGCAAGCATGATCTCATGCCTAATGTATAATGTGGCGGTTTTTCAGTTATTTAGGTGTTGAAATGAATGTTGTTTTCCACTACCTGTCATTTCTGCAGTCCTTTCTACATTAACACAGATGATTGATTGGGAACTGTATGAGCTAGGGGTGGGCAAATACTAGTACCTTTTTGAAACCAGATCGAATAGGAATAATGTAGCTTTGCTTCCAAACAGAATGCAAATATTTTAGCCATTCCGTTCAATGCATACTAAACAAAGTTCAGTGCATATTGAGCGATGAAAAAATTGAATCGAATATTCTTATGAATATTCCGTACTTGTGCAAATATTTAATGAGGAATTGTATGACACAGTGAAGCACCAGCGGCGGCACCATTAGTTATGATTAATATGTAGCTCTAATGTCTGTTTGAGAGAAGCAACCTGAAGTCAGTATATTAATCCTTTCATCATCAAGTTAAATGCATATAAAAGTACCTTCTGCTGTTGATGATTGAAGAGAATGACTAGCGCCACCTATCTGCACGAGACTGGCTGGAGCCATGGCCTCCATCCTGCAGATATCAATCGTGGCATTATATGGAATGTGCTATGGTAGCCCCTGTCCTTGGAATTAAAAAGAAAAAAGTGGCGGGCCTTATTTGAACTTTGTGCCAGTTATCCAAGAACTATACTAAAACTTGAGAACCTATTTTATTCATATTGAACGCAAAGTGCGGACAAGATAGGACACGGACAAGTGCTCTTGTCTGTATCTTCCACGCTTTGTGCCCACTATGGATTACCAACTTGCCCAGACTCACACTTTACTTTTCTATTTATTTCATATAATTTTGAATCTGCGCTGTTTGACTCTGTTCGTACATGTCTAATGTGACAGGCATTTTTATTTCTGTGCAGATCTTACAACGATCATATTTTCACTCCTTTGCAATTGGACTGCACTGTAGTTTAGTGGCTGTGGATTAGAGTTGACAACCTCTTTGGAGTAAGCGGCTGAGCTTGAGTGAGGATGCAGAATTTCACGGTGGTGTTAGCCTCATAACCCTATCTTTGTGTGGTGGAGAAGCTTACTGAAGGTGTGCAGTTTTATAGCAACATGCATGTGAACTTAATTTTTCTCCACGCAGTGTTTATTTGTAACATGGTGTAACACGACTCCTTTTTTGGTCTGCTTAGGGTGCCACCATAAAGTACAATGAAATTGCTAAAGCAATCACTATTGCCAGGATCATGCATGGCGGAGCGGCTGACAGAAGCGGTGAGGATATGTGTAGAAAAAGCCACAGTATGTACGCCTACTGTGACTAAATTTACTGACTCTATTCTTTCTCTTAAATTTTGCCTTTTCTATATAGTATGTGTGCATTCAGAGGAAGTGTTTTGTGGTAACTTGCAGCAGCAAGCTGTTAGAACTGTAGGAAACCCTTTTTAAGCATTAAAGGGACATTAGGGACATACCAGCTTTGTTCTCAATGAAAATTTTTTCGATCTTTTTTGATATGCTAATATATTTGTCCTGAAACAGAAGCATAATGTAAATATTTTTTCCCCCTCACTTGATTAAAACTTGTGAAATTCATGCCAAAAAGAATGGCAGGACGGATAGCCACCATTATTAAGTAAATGGGGTTGTAGCCAGTCCTCGGGAACCTGCTGCAGCACACAGTTGTTGCAAAGTCGAGCAGTGATGGCGACATCTTTGTTTCATTTTACAGCGACAGCTGTTCAATGCCTGTTCCTGAGTTTCGCATTAGTGTAATACTCGGCGTAACTGGACGGTGGTTAACGTGGACTGAGGAAAGTATGGAGAGTGTGAGGGTGGTTGCCACGGGAGCCACCCGGAGAAGGGTATGGAAAGAGCTAGGAATGCATAATCAGAACCTGCATAATACATACCTTTTGGGAGGGAGAGGGTTTGGTAAGAGTGAGGAATGCGCAATCACATGGTGGCTGCCACAGGAACCATCTGAAGAGTTGGCTGCCATGGAAGGAGAAGGAAAACTAGAAAAATGTAGCGCAGTCAGTCTGTCGTCGGCTGCTGCGAAATGCACCATAGGGGAAGGTCTGTCACTGTTTGTCTATATTGGCTGACTGGAGAGAGGAGCCTTAGTCCAGAATAAGTATGTGTGGAAAATTAAAGATATTCAATAATTATATAATGTGCATGTCGCTTCCAAATTGTTTATCAGGATATATAGTGAAATGGAAATCCAACAGCTCTTGTTGGATCTCTCAAACTATGGTTCTGCAACTTATTTGGTCTTATTGTTTTTGGTGCTAATCGTCTCCTTGTGGTTATAAAATTGTACCCTATCGATACAGGCCAACTTCAGTAGGTCCTCAGTGTCCCTTTAAAACTATTATAATGCGTACCAATCAGGAATGAAGTAACATAGAAGGCACTTAAATTGATATAGCTCCTTTGCACTAGATTAACTTGACCAATGAAAAGCTATGGTTCTTCTTTCAGTTTTACAGGAAATGGTTCTGTTCAATAGCAGTTCTGTTTTTGACTGTTTGAGCAACCTTCAGAAATGGAAATCAGCAAAATCAGAGTCCTGATTGATTGGGAAATATTAGACAAAACTGTTAAAGTACTTATGGTGGCTGTAAAAGCAGCAGATGTGACCTATTTTATATCTTGGAATTACGTGCCCTCATGCTTGTGCAAGCCAGTAGGCCTATGCTCTTTCTCCCCAAGGGGTGTTCATCCCTGCATACTTCCAGGAAGTACTAGTAATATTTCTCGGCCAAAACTGGGCTTTTTCACAGGACCTTTTTATAGCCCTCAAATGTTTTTCTTTTTTCCATTTTGAGCCATACATGTTTATGTGCTTCTTATCTACATTGTAGTCTCATTGAGACCAAATTTAGCACGCATAGTCCTTAAAATCTGTAGGATGCACCTATCTTTTTTCTTGCAATCGATAATGTTTTAAGGAGGAAAATTTTCAATATATTCAGGCACCAACTACTGAAAACAATGCACCAGATATAGAACTTTTCATAATCCTGGGAGAAACCGGTTTGACTGGGCTGTGAAGCAAGCATGGAGGGAGAAACCCCAGCTTTTTCCTGTGTTATAAGCACAGCCCAGTTTCCATTGTGGCAGTGCCCTTTGGCCAATTTTGAAAAGGTCTATATAACTGTCTCAAAATGGTGCATGCTGAAGGAAGGACATTATATTGCTTATTTGCACTCTATTGAGCGCTAGGCACAAGAAAAACCATTTTTGCACTGTTCTGTCATGATTACTGCCATGTTCAGCAGCTGCACTAGCATGCACTGTTTTTCACCGATGCATGGCACTTGGAACAGATGGCATAGAGCTAGCTTAGAACTGAAAATAGATTTGGAGAAAGGAGATCAAGCTCTTTAATGTGGTACAATTTTCATTTACATAACTTTAATGTTAAAGGAAAGTTCTTGACCAGCATCTTCTTTGACCAGCATTTCAACAACTTTGCAGTTCGTTAGCATCATTTGAAAAAGCAAATCTTAGTTGTTGCTTTGTTTTTAGTGCTTATAATGAGAGGGTTAACCTTTGTTGCATAGGTCTAATCCATGTGGGAGATGAGGTACATGAAGTGAATGGAGTCAGCCTGAAAGGCAAAGCACCACATGATGTTGTCAACATTTTGGTAAGAACAGTTTTGTTATGAAGGATGGCACTGCTTGGCTGTGATCTGACATGTGCCTGGGTTATTTTTCTTTTCCATGCATGCTGTGTTCACCTTTCACAGGAGGTAGGTGTGCATGCCTCGTATCATTTATTTATCTTGTGCTTTTTTTTTTTTTTTTTTTGCCAGAAATGCATATACTATGCTTTCCTGTGTGTTGGCTCCTCCGTACTGAGTTGGATGCATTGCTACCTAAACAGTGTAGAGCACTAGTTGCAAGCAGTCTAAGTAACTGTAGTATTATTGCTGCAAAATACCGACCAAGAGCCCCCACCCATGCAAGCCCCCCCCCCCCCCCCCCCCCTCCCCCCTCTCAACTTCACTGCTAATTTCAAATTTCTACCCTGTACCGAAAAAGCCCCTGCCTTCCCCCTGTACCACGTTGCACCTCCCCGCTCCCTACTTTTGGCACGCACCTCACCCAGGTAACACTGCCAGCCCCATCCAGTCCCAGAATCTTATCTAGTCTGGAATCTCAGAAACATCACAAACAAAAATGGCTCCTGTGTGGCGATGCCCAAAGGCTGACGGCTGGCGTCGGATGATAACTGCAAGCGAGACGTATGATGCATGCGACCAGAGGAGCAGATGGCCGCTGCCTAAGCGGTAGTTGGCGCCGAAATTAAAGAAGACAATCGCTAATTGGTTTAACTAGCATGTCAAGAGAAAACTGTGGCGGCGAGCGCTGATCAGTTTGCATCAAGGGTAGCAGCATAGCGGGAACACACAGTGTAGCGGCTCGCCAACATCTCGGCACACACCTATAAGCCTGATAGGCCCGATCAGCGATAAAAAAATGAATTAAAATAATTTGCACTGTTCTCAATTTTTTTTTCTTGTGAAAAAATTTTGTTGTCGCTATCGTCAATTTCAATGCCGTACAGGGAAAGTGCCCTCCTTCATTTTTTCCGGTAATTTCGGTGCGGGAGAGGGGTGCGCTTGCTTGGTATTTTATGTTATATAGTTTCGGTTGGTCCCATTCACCCATCCACATTTTACTATTCTTGTACAGGGAGACCACATTGCCGTAAAATACCGTGTATAGTGCATATAATAATAGATGTAATTTCGGGACAGTGAAAAGTGGAAAAAAAGTTTTCATCCGCGTATAATGCAGGCGAAGAAAGATCAGCAAAGGTATTTATTTGCACTACATTTCGTGATTGCTCTGTGAGGTGTACGGGCTCTGTGCATTCGCGTCCAACGCTACCCACCGCTAGGTTTCGAATAGTGCCACGCACTTTCTGTGCCGATGGTGGTTCGCTCCCCTTCTCGCGCCGACACACTTGATCAGAGGATTTCATGCACAATGAGGAGGAGTGCAGCTCACATTTACTCTATCAGTCACGGAAGCCACATAGTCCTCCGGTTGTTATAAACCAGTAGGCTGCTTCCTGTTTGGACGCAGAACGGCAGCGTACGAGCTGCCGGTTAGCATGCACCGCACTGGTGCTTGTTCGCGTCTAGCACCATGCGTGGCATGTGAGCCCCAGAAGTGTTTTCAGGTTCAGTGTTTTCGCGATCGTCGTCGTCCAGTATATTGTCTACCAAAAGTCCCTTGCTGGAGAAAACTTTCCGTAGAAACCCTTTTTCGGTATCTAAACGCATTCGTTATCCCTCTTTTCTTGAAAGCACAACTCCGGGAATGCTAGTCAAGCATCCGTGATTCAGATGTAGGTCATGTGCAGCACGGATAGAGATGCTCGTGAGAGACCTGTGCGAAATGCCGAGTGCTGCTTTCGCCATTCCTACATCGTGCGAGGTGCGATCGACCTGGTTCCTGTCGCGTGTGCGTCGCAAGCACCGTGGTCATGCCGACGCAGAGTAGCGTGGTTGAAACAGACTATCACAGCAGTCAACCAACATCATCGCTAGATGGTGCCCACTCTGGCTGGAAGCCTGATGCTGATAGTGCTAAATAATGAGACTGTAACTGCGAATTCAGGCTTAAATTCGTTCAGATCTGCATATAGTATGAGGTGGAAATCTGACATCATAAAATTGGGGAAAAACCTCGTATTATACGCGGATTTTTGCGGTAGTTGAAGTCTGTGAAAGCAACCTTTTGTTGTACATATTTGAGATAAGCTTTAGGTACTGTCAACACCAAGTGCGATATAAAAGTTGCCATTTGTTTGAATTCTGCATGATTAGAAAAAAAACTTTTTGTCATCTTGAGCTCTAATTATAAGTATTGTCTTGAGGTGTTTGAGCTAGAATTATAGACAGTTGTCTGTGCTGTCACCAAGTGCAATCTTTCAAACTGTGACTTGGCCATCTTAAACCAGCAGACCGTTTGATGGCTGTGTTAAAGGGCATTTGTCTGAAGATTAGTGCATTTCTTTTATATTTGGCATAGAATGACTAAAACAGAAAGGCTTCCCAGGCAAACAGCCTGGGAAGTCTCTGCCTGCAGCCATAGAAGAATGAGGGCAGCTTTTCTGCCTCGACCACATTACAGCCCTGCCGTGGTGGTGCAGTGGTTAGGGCCCAAGGACGCGGGATCGAATCCCGGTCTCTGCAGCCGCTTTCCGATGGAGACGAAAAGCAAGGCACCGGTGTGCTGTGTGATGTCAGTGCATAGTAAAGAACCCCAGGTAGTCGAAATTTCTGGAGCCCTCCACTACGGCGTCTCTCATAGCCTGAGTCGCTTTGGGACGTTAAACCACATAAACCAAACCATCGACCAGTTTACAGCCCGGACCCAGTGCTTTCAGTCTCCTGGCTGCTTCCCAATATGGTGGAAGGTCTATTTGATATGCTGTTCGTGTATGACAAAGGGGTCACAAATTTATCGTGCTGTCAGTGCTAGTCAGCTGCCCTTATTCTTCTACAGGGGCATGCTGAGATTAGTGCACCAATGGCAGGAGTGCTTCTCTAGTTGCTAGGAATTTATTAAAAAACAGTTTCCACTTGGAAAGGAGGACATCGCTGGTTTCAGTTGAATACCTTTCAAATCTATCACTTTGTGAGCAAGCTACTATTGAATTTATTGGACAGGCCTCTTTTAGCTTCTGCGCACCTTCTACAAAGGAAGGCGACTGGCAACAATGTGTATGATGTGCTGTTGGGTACACTAAGCCATTAATGTTGGCATGGGGAGGTTGTAAGTGCCATGGTGCCCGGATGTGCCATCTGCTGGTGAGGGCTGCTGGCTTTGAGACGTAAGTAGCATTTCAAGAACAATTTGTTCCGTTGTTTAGGTGTCGATTATACTGAAACTTGGTGACTCTGGTTCACAGCGGGGCATGGAACCTCCATAAGTTTCAACCTCATCGATTCAAATTGAGGTTTAAAGCTCAGTGTATGAAATGTCATAACTATGCTGCCTTTGTCATAACTTATAGCCCCAGTGGTTTCGCTGCGGACCAGTATAGGAGCTCCTCAGAGGGGTGATTTCCTCTTAGTGTGGGTAGATGTGGAACCCTGGCAATGCATTACCACACAGCGGTGTGCAGAGACAAGCATGGTGGTCTATGTATTTTTGCATGCGCCTCATTCACTGGTACACAGTGGGAGGAATGCTCATGAAGTAGCCAAAGCTGATGAGTGACTTTGTGCAGCAGCAGAGCCAGGCAGGGACCATCACTTTGAAGCTGGTACCAGCTGAGGAGGCAGCTGTGGGACGCGAAAGCCGAGTGAGAGTTCGAGCACTGTTTGACTATGACCCTGCTGCAGACCCACTGATTCCTTGCCGAGAGGCTGGCCTGCAATTCCATAGAGGCCAGGTACTGCATCTAGTGAGCCAAGAAGATCCCAATTGGTGGCAGGCACGCTGGGAGGGACAGCGCTCAGCTCGTGCTGGGCTCATTCCTGCTCAGGGTCTACAGGAGAGGTGCGTTAGAATGGATTTTTTTTTTTCCTGACCGCCAAGAAGATTGTCTTATGTATTGTGTGCAATCTTTTCATGAATGCAGAGCTATTGTTCTAAACACCTCTTTTGGATAAACGAGAAAAGAATAACAATGATGGCTGCATGCAACACGAAGTATTCTTTTCAGTTAACCCTTTGGCTATATCTGAGATAGAAAAAAACCCCCAACCAAAAAGTGAGGAGAAAAATTTAGACAAACTGCCACTCTGGTTTGTATGCAGCTACTTTCATAGGCTTGCCTCCGTCTTGCTGAGGATGCTGCTTTTAAGTGCCTGTACTTTTTACATTTATTGGTTGGCAACACACCTAGTCTTCCCCTGGGTAAATAATTTGTGCATATTTCCAGGCGTTTTGCATCCTTAAGAGTGATGAACCAAGAGGATGATGATGAGGGCCTCTCAGCGGGCTGCTACTCACCATTGCGAAAAGAACTAAAGGCTCGAAGAGCAAAGAAGATTATGTATGATGTTTCTGACAATGAAGGCAAGTTACCACATTTAAATGCCATGTAAACTGCTATCAGTTCCATAAAATTGGAATTTTATTTTTAACCAGACATTCTTGCTCTGCTTAGCTGGTTTTGATGTCATGTTCATATGTGCAAAAAGCTTTTTTGAAACTCGGTTGACTTACATTTTTTTTTAGACTTCGATCGTGAACTCATATCAACTTATGAAGAGGTTGCCAAGCTCTATCCAAGGCCTGGTCTTCATCGCCCTATTGTACTTATTGGTGGGTGGCATTCAGCTTGCTCGTAGCCTGTGTATACAAATCTGCTAGCACTACTCTCAGACAGTGTCATTTGCTTTTGCTGTTTGCACTTTTTTTTCCACTCCTGTCAGAGCCTGAGAAAGACTCACAGTATTGTGAAACAAATAAATAAATTAGTGTGAGAGAGTGAATAGGTATTTCTTTTGCAGGCCCTCCGGGAGTTGGTCGGAATGAACTAAAGCGGAGGCTCGTCGCAAGTGACCCTGACAAGTTTAAAACTACTATTCCTTGTGAGTGCTCAAGGCCAGTCATGGGCAGAGGAATTGGGACGAACTCCACTTTCATTATTCTGGAGTGGAAATGTTCTTCAGTTTGCATCCGTCTGTGCAGTATGGATATTTCAGCATCATATGTGCTAAGCATTACTGCAGTAAAACCTTGATGGTATAACTCTCATGGGGTTGTTTAAAACCAGTGTACACGTTGTTCACCTCTACCTTGAATGTGTCTTCAGGCTGCCTGGGTGCTGTAGGTGGGGGTCCTTTGGCATATTGTCTGTTAGACCGTGCTGGCAATGCTGAATCGGGACAGCTTTTCAGTGAATGCACCTTTGGCTGTGTTGTACGCATGAGTCTCCTCAACGAGAAAGGCGTTTTCTAAAGAAGAGGACGTATTCTCGTCCTAGGCTTCTTGGGTGGTTATATTTCTGATTGCCCCAACTATGCAGTGCAAATGTTAAAAGCTCCTGCAATGAACCTTCTTTGGTCTTCCGGATTTTGTTATGTGGTTCTTTAGCAAAGAACTTAGTTGCTAATAAAGTCTGACTGAAAATATGCATCCCTGTTATCAGGCAGACCTGTTATCAGGCAGTTCAAAAAAAGGAAGTTTATTTCCTGGTCAGATGCCAATATGCAGTGTTTACTTGCTTCACATGAAAAATATGGGCAGCTTCCAATTGCTTAGTGACTGGGGGAAGCATTTCAGCTAGGAGCACATAGCTGACTGAATGACCTGATTACATTGCTTCTGGTGCCACATCTTGTGAAAATATAAACTGCGCGGAATGCCGCAGTGATGACTCATCACCATGTTTAACAGCGAATAAGCTTCCAACCTCTTGTTTCTTTCAAAAACCCCATCACACAATGAGGTTTCAACTGAGGCCTATGAATAAAAATCTGGCAGTGACGCTTAAGTCTGCTTATGTATATGAATCTGAAAGCATTGCAGTCCTGCGGGTGAAATATTTTCAAGCAAGGGTTTCGACGTGTACAGTGAAATCTCATTGATACAATTTTCACGGGAATTGAAAATTTAAGCTTATTATCCGAAAATCGTACTATCCTTAACAGGCCCCGAATGGTCACCAGTGAATCATACTTTATTGTTATTCTGTGCTGGAATATTTGCTTCTCAGTGTACAGAAACAAGCTTTTCTGAAACCTGTACAGCGAGTCCGACTGTGGCTTTGTGTCATGGTGACAAAGCCCCCAAGAACGTCTAAAATTTGGCACTCAGCCAACATTGCCTAGAGGATCACCCCACTATTACCATTGAGCATTCGCGGAGGTAGTATGAGATTTCTAGTTTGTACACAAAAAAGCAAACGTGTGTAAAGGGGTATTCACACGGGGGAGAAACCCACCACTCTGGACCGCGATGTTGTGAAAACAAGCTGCCTTTGGGCACCTGAACCGGTTTCCCGGGGGCCCCTTGGAGGTGGGGGGCTTTTTGTCGGTTGGCACAAAACCTCCCCCAGGAGGAGGGGTGTCCGCGGCCTTTTCTTCGCTCTCCTGGCAACTTCGCGGGTTGCGCTCAGCGGGAAGCACGTTGTTGTAGCTGGTTGTGGTGTGATGGGGTGCTTCTTTATTGTGATAGAGTTTATTGTGACATACCAAGAAACATTCTTTTCCATTTTCACTGGCTGAAGAGTACCCACTATATAGGTCGGCATGTCGGTCGCGATGTGGAGTGCAATAAAGCAGTCTCGAGTGTGCTTGTGTGGAAGATCATAGTGAAGTGAACGGTTGTACGCCACTCTGTTTTAGGGACGAATAATTAGTATAGAGTGTTCGTAGTAAATATAAAACGGCTGGTATCCACTGTTGCTTCGAGCAGTCTTCCAACAACAATGGAAATTCAAATCTACAGTGTTTTCTTTCAACCATTTATCACGTACAGCCTTCGCGTCTGCAATGTGATAACCAGCATAATAGTCAGAATATCTGTCGCACAAAAACTCATAGCGCAAAATATTGCTAGCATGCAGTCGCATGTGCACACTGATGCATACTTCATAACTTATCGTCAGGTCATCGTCTTTATACACTGATACTTTTATACTTTTACGCATGTATAAAACTGCTCTTTTGGTATCATTGACTGTGTGCTTAAAATGCACCATTTAATTTGGTTCATGCCTGCTTATCCAGTGCAAGACCACAAATTTTGGTGTTGCCACTCTGCAGCACCTCTAGTTATACGCAATCATTGTGCTGCAACTTTCCAAAGCAACTGAACATTCTTGCGAAACATGGCATGGGCATAAAAAAACATGCAAAATAATTAGCTGTAATGCCTCGCCTTTCGATGTAACATTTTTCTTGACGTTTTTTAGTCTTTTGTTTCGCACCACTCAACTTTTTTTTTTTTTTTGCTGCAAGTCACATGTACCATTTTTTTCCTATGTTCAGTATGTATGTAGTTCAGTGCCTATGATTCATAAAATGCTACTGACATATGCGGTATGTAATTATTTTGCTCTAATACGTTGCTTTTTTGTGTACAAACTATAAATCTCATTCTACCTCCGCGAATGCTCAAGCCTGGTTGCCGTGTGAAGAATAGGTACAGGGAGTTTTTCAAGCTGTGGCTGGCAGCCTTTTAATCTTTTTCGTGCGTTGTAGTATTGAGCAAAGTAAATAAAATACTTTGATTTCATTTCGCACTCCTCATCTAGGAACCTAGTAGTAATGGAAAAAAGACTGAGGGTATGCGTTCTAGTCTGTTCCTGTCGTGGCTGTGATGCCTATCTTGTCTCCATGCTTTTACATTGAAGTGATGTGATATTTTATATAAAATATCCTCGCTACTTTATCATAAAACTGTCTCCGGCTTCCTCGTGCCTTCTCCGCTCCATCCACACTACCAGAGTTCAAAATTTCAACAATGCACATTGAACCCGGCTGCAGTGAAGGAGCGAGGCCGGCAGCGCCGCTCTCCTCGGCCCGCGCCGAGCTTCATTTGCTGGCAGCAGTGACACCCCTCTCATACTTCGTTGCCATTGTGAATGCGGGAGCAAGGGAGGGGGTTCCGCAGGCCGGCGTTACCACCGCACCCCCTCCCCGAAATGCTCCCCCGTGTGAATACCACTTAAGGGCCGCACTTTTTTTTTTTTTTCAGATTCGAGGGCCAATTTTTGGGGTGCAGCCCATACACACGCCATACGAAACTTTTTTTATTTTTTTCAAGTAAAAACAAAACTAACCGCTGAATGTGCGGCGTTTATTTACCATTCAGTCGTCACTCGCGGAGTCTTCCAACTTCGAGCTGGTGCTGTGCTCTGGTGCAAGTTCACCCCAAAAATCGTTGTCTTCAGTCCCATCTAAACTGTTTGAAATCTCGGTCACCTTGAAACTACGGGATGCAATGTCCGTAGACACGGAGTTCCATGCGGACAGAATCCAGCCAAGCACAGTCGCGAGCGGTGCCCTCTTGAGCCTTTGACACTCGCACACCTTTGACAGACAAAACAGAGCAGACATGGCCGGGACTGGCGATACCGATGCCAATAAGGATTGCGGAAGTTTGCGGTAGAGGGAAAGTATGATAATGATGACCCACTACTGCGGGCGCCATCTGTGGGCGGCATCTGGAAGCTCCTGTGCGCGTGCATTTTGAAGGCTGTTCCCGCATGGGTCGTGGAAAGTTTGGATGCGGCCCTTACGCGGATTTAAAACAAAATATTTGCTGCGGGAAATAGGGGGTGCGGTGTATTACATGCCTTTATATGGTAGATCTTGTCAAAAGATACACAGGGGGATGTTATCGGCGGGTGCCCAACATCTTGGCAGGTTGCCAAGGTCAATGCTGCAGACCGCCACAGGGAGGGTATCAAAGTGAGGCTCCTTCTCTAAAAATTTGAAGAGCAAATTCTCAACTGACTAAAGTGGGAGAGGAACTAAACTTCCCTGCAACAGAAGTGCCTATTCCTTTTACGCTAACTGTGCAAGAATCAACAGCTGTGATATTTTCCCAAACCATATTATGCCATTAATACAGTCCTAGAGTCAGTTAAATTAGTTGTCATTTAAAAGGCAGCCCAGAATTGAATCTAGCTGCATGGCATGCTTTCTTCTGTTGTGTTCATTGGTTTAGTAAACGTTTTAAAGGCAGAGCTGAACAATTTGATCAATTTTGGTACTGTAAAGTATTAGATGAGCTGAAAGCATTCTTGTTTGACACGTCGTATAATACAGAAGCTGTGTTATACGCACGCATGGCCAATCAGAAGTTTGTTGAACATAAATTATGGTTGTTCTTCCTTTCCCAAGATACAAGTCGCCCCATGAAACCCTGGGAAGTTGATGGTCGGGATTACTACTTTGTGAGCCGAGCTGAAATGGAGGAAAAGATACGGCAAGGACGCTTTGTTGAGCATGGGGAGTACAGGGGCAACCTCTATGGGACCAGCCTTGACACTGTTCGGGCCATTGTGGACATGGGCTACACATGTGTGCTAAACCCACACCCTCAGGTATGTACGCACTTACTGAGCTTTCCTCAGTTTCATTCTAGGGTGAGACTTAATCCATCTGTTTTAGCAGACACAACCATAGAGTATGTCAAAATTACCTAGAGGGGAAAGTAGTGCCACCATCCATGTTAGTAGTTCCTTAGTGTGCTTCATCCACCAAGGACTGACCTGCTGGGAATTTGAGGTCTTGTATTTGGCTTGACTAGTATTGGACCAAAAACGTGGATTCTGTCATGAAAATCATAGCTGCACCGCAATGATCTGCACCTGTGCAGATTCTCTTTAGAGTATACTTTACATATTTAGCAAATTGAGTGTGAGGGGATGTTTGGTAAGTTTGAATTATCAAATGACCCTAAAAGACTACCGAAAACCATTTACATATCTGCAACCTTATTTAGTGAATGCCTGGAATATGGTTGTTTCTATTTATAAACATGTTTTTATTTCATTTACTTCAAAATACTATTGGCCATTTCTTGGTACAAGCAGGATGGAAATACATACTCTTTTTAACAATAGAAAAAATGGAAACATACAGTTGCTAGCAGCATGCAAAACACAAATGCAGTTTGTAAAGAGGTGTTCTAGTTTGGCAACGAAGTCTTTGGATTGAAGTGCATATTTTGGCAAGAAATTCCAGTCTTCAATCATTCTAGACAAGAAACTGTATTGAAAAGTGTCATATCTTAGTGAAGATTTGTGCAAGTGAGTGCTTGTGAAAGTTGCAAGTTCTTACCGAAGGAGATCTGATGCATTGTGGAAGCTTGCTTCCAGTTATTATACGTGACCGGATGTGATGTCATGATGTCACGTCCGGTCATGGCCGATGACGTCACAATCTCTCATTATTCTACGGAATCTCATGAAGAAGTGTGACACCAGACAAACTTGAAGGAACGAACTTGCTGCCCCAAAAGTAGCGCAGGTGAAGCCATGCATAAGTCTTGAAGGTACTAGTATGAGCAGCTTGTGGGTCCCCCAGTCACGAGGGCTAGGCCAGGGGAACAAATCGCAGGCCCGGGCTCACACAGCTGGTGCTTGTGTCTCGTGCTGGCGCACTGGTGCCAGGTCGCCATCTTTACAGTGTAGTTGATTTCTACGTCGCCTTCAGCAAGGAAGCAGGCTACATGAGAGCTGCTGCAAGCCTTCAGTAAGCTATGTTGGCTTCATCGCACAATGATTGGTGCACCGAACGCTGGCTTCTTCGCATAACAGCAGTGTCGTGTTCGAAACAGGCACGCTAAACTGAGGGCCACTTTCAGGTGGACTTCACGTTCACCTCATCACATGTTTATACAGTGGTAGCACTTCCAGCAGGTGCCAGAGTATGCTAAGCCAATTCTGGCTCCATGTGCACAATGTTACTGCAAGAGTGCCATTAGGAGAAGCGCCCTCTGCAGGCACTTGGCTTGCAGTTGGATGGATATACTGAATGTTTCATTAGCGGGAGTTGGATAAACATGAATAACACTGCTATATTTTTGCATAGGATTTCCGAGTGGATATTCAGGCAGTTTGATATACCCCAGTGCTATCACCAAAGTGATGCATACACGAGCAAAAAGACTTATAGGCAAAGTGTAAACCTGTATGTGGGCATGGCAAGAGAACAAGAATGTGTCATCACTGCGTATGGTACACTTATGGCTAACCTTTATCAGGAAAAGACACGGCATTTTCAGCAACGTGCTCACGTCGCTTTCGCCATGCCCACTGAAGATGATTTAGCGAGGTGCTGGGACCAGGCTCGATGATGTCAGAAGTCAAAGCACATGTGGCAGTTCCATAATGACTATGCTTCAATATGAGACATTTTTGAGGACGAATTCGTCATTTAAGACTTTTTGCGGCTCGGCGATAGGCTGCAGTGGTGTTGTGGTGCTTGTCAAGAGCAAGGTGTCTTTGGTGTTCATCCTTTAATGCATTGCTGCCGACACCAAGGCATGGCACCTAGACAAACACATAAGGTTTTCATAGAGTGTTTTGCTTTTGAAATGTCGAAGAATTGCTCCATAATCGTGAGTGCCTCCGTGGCCCATTTCGCAGTGCTACACAGTAGCACTTGTGCCTCTTGACATATAGCCCTGTCACGTTTTGAGGATCCTTCACGTCATGTACTGTGTGGTGAAGCATCCTCAAAATGTGATGGTTCAGTGTACTGTGAAGAGTATAGGAAGAATGTGGATGTGAGTGAAAAATATGCATAGTCGGTGTGATGAACAAATCACTGGTGTCGATGGGCGAGTGAATCGTTCCGCCATCGGACAACCGCGCAAGTTCGTGCAACAGAAGACCATTACTGGCAAGGTTACTGCTGCTTTTTACATTTCAGACTGCCCTGCTGCAAGTAATAGTATTTGAAAAAAAAGAGAGAGAACCACAAAGAAGACTGAAGCTATAGTTGTAATACTAGCTGCCTAGATGAGACTTCATGCTTGAGCTTACAGAAATTTGTGTTTCGCAGTGCACTGAAAACTGTTATTTATGTATGAGCAATGGCATGTAGCAGTGTTTCTCAAATGGAGATCTGTGAAGCAATTTTTGGTGTTCGTGAAACCCACAGTCACAAAAAAAAAGGTCACGCGATAGCTCTTTCCAGGCTAGACGACGAAAGAAACATGAGAGGAGTGCAAAAAGGGAGAGCGTGCACTTGAGATAGGGTGAGAGAGAGAGAACGTCTACTGCCTTTTTTTATACCGGCATCGGTAAAACTTGACCTCTGGTTGCACTGTTGGATGAGGCTGCAATGAAAAGCATCTCGAATCCTTTCTAGCGGCATTTATACCGGCCCAGACACGTCACCTCTTCCACACGTCTTTTCTGGACTGTGGCACACTGACTTATCAAGTGCGCATTTTTTAGAGGCCAATTTAGATTTCAATCGATTGCAGTTCTGCCACCCCCTCCCGGAACCTTGACAGCAGTCAGCAGTCCACACAAGACCGCCCCCCCTCTGTTCTTAAGGGTTCCGTACCATTTCCACTGGTTTATAAGGGGTCTGTGACACATTCATAGCTAACCAATGGCCTATAGGGTAGTCCCAAAAGAGCTAACCAGTGCGAGCACACCCATGTCCAAATTAACGCGTGCTCGACGCCATAGACTTACACCAAACTGCATTTTTCAATTGAATTATTTGAATTTTTACTCAGTGGGGGTTAAATTAATTAAATTTTGTTGTACAGCTAAATCTAGTTACAAGAGACACTGTTACGAGACATTTTAAGATGGTTTGGTTGGTTTTCCTATGTCTGCCATGGTAATGACATTGCATACAAGAGACATGGTTACAAGAGACACTCGGTTACTCAGGACAACTTTTGCAGGTCCTTGGAGTAAATTCTTCACTGTTTAAAAGAGACACAACCCAGGTGTGCTCATGCAATGCAGCTGAAGCGTGCCAACTTGTACATGATGCACTTTAGATTTCCTTAGCTAAATTCTGTTTCATATCAGCATCCTTTTTGTTGTATATGTCAGGAACTGAGAAGGAGTGCTTCCCCATGATTGGAAAGTCAAAACGACTCCGTTGTTTCAGCCGCTGGCGTCGCATTACTGTCACCTTCGAAGCAAGTCAAAATGCATGAATGACATCCAGCATTTTTAACTCCTCGCCGTTAAAATTTGATCACAAGATGAAATTTCGGAATCCTGATGTATTTCTCTTTGCGGACAATGCTCCTTGCAGCACCAAAGTTCTCGTGCTCAAAGCCACCAAAGTTATTTTTTCCCTTTATATTTTCCCTTCAAACTCCACACCCTACCTTCAACCAATAGACAAAGGCATTATGCACTCAGTCAAGTTGCTGTACAAAACAAGGTTTATAGAACGTTTGTTGGTCAACAGGCAGCAAGACTGTACAGTAGTAATTGATGCAAAGTTTGCTGTTCAGGTGATTTCAGGCGTCTGGAATGGCCTGAGAAGGGAAGCTGTGAAAAACAGTTTCAGACAAGCAGGCTTTAAATGTGGTGACATGATGTAAGAGGGCCCATATATGGATACTGTGGAAAGCTTCCTTGAAGATGAAGCTTGGGCGAGCATCGAAGAGACTGCTGAGGTACCAGAGTCTTTTGAGGAATTCGTATCTGCAGATGTGGATCTTGTGTGCTTCCGAAGAGCTTACAGACTGTGCAATTCTCGCGCAAGTAAATGGCACACGTGCCACAGAGGATGACAACGAGGACATTTCAGAGGAAAAGTGTCAGCATATGAGGATAACGAGCATGTAAGGGTGTTTCAAAGATATTAGAGCAACAGGAGGGCTTGCAAAGTGAAGTGCTTTACCTCCTAAATTTGGGAAAGAATACACTCTGTATTCGCGAAAATACATACTTGTACGAATAACTTCCTGAACAATTTTTTTTTTTATTACACAAGCTTGTCATAAGGCATATTATAAAACCCGTCTAAATTATTTTCCGTTAGGAACTGGAGAAGGCTCTTGCTCTTATTGTTGTCGGTGAGCCATTTGGAAAAGTCTTCTTCCCTTGTTGCGGTTAGTCCCACTTCCTGCAGAATCTTTATCCTTGATGCCCTTGTCCCTGCAAAAGTCCACAGCAGGTGGCGAATGTCCACTTCTGCAGCTGGTGTGGAACACTTTGGGCATGTGGTGGGTCCGATGTCTTCTTCAGAATCCCATCTGCATGTTACCGACGGGCCAAGGGCTGCCCCAGCTCTTATCCTTCCAAGGGAAACCTAGTTCAATCTCGTTAAGTTATGAGGGAGGGGGAAAATTCACGGGGGAATGAGAGCACGTGTACTTTTCCTGAACAATTTCCTGTTAATGCGTGTGAATGCATTTATATGCTTATGAGCAGTAAACTGATCAACACAGTGCTTATAGAACTTTAGGTTACAAGAGACCTTGCTTACAAGAGATCTTTTTCGGGTCCCTTGAGTGTCTCTTGTAATGAGGTTTTACATTGGGATTTACTTTGCCCAACACGAGCCAAGCCATATATGATACTTTATTGTCCTGGCATGCCATTGGTTGATAAAGCACTGCCAATTTTCTCTGTAGGTATGTTTGAGATTCTCTCACAACTGTAATTGGTCTAGCCACGCACAGCAACATGTCTCATACCCAAGATGAATTGTGATTGCCATCTCTGGAGCAATCCCAATTACCAAAGTTTGCTTGTGTTCAATTTTTTTTTTTGTGTGTCCTGTTGTAGTTCCTGTGCTGTTGCTTCACATACAGTAAAATCTCATTAATTCGATCTTTAAGGGACCGGAAAAAAGTTTGAATTAGTAACTGACAGGTCGAATTATCTTGAGAAAATTGCGAGAAACCATTCAATTACTGCAGATTTATTTGGAGAAAAATTGAAATAATCACCTGCCTTTGACGTGAAAACCACGTAAACTATGATTTTGCGCAGTTCTGTGAGATTCTTCACCGCGTGCGAGCCTCCGTGGCCTCTCACCGTGCGGCACGGTACTTGTAGCAGCTCCTCACATGCGGTGTCACCCGATGGGGATTTGTCGTCTGAGGCACCGAGCACATTTTTGACAGTCTCGTCCTCTGTTAATGACCCAGCGACGGCCACACCCGCGTTTATGTTGATGTAGTCCTCAAGATGCACTTGTTC